>NC_133333.1:14940943-15549618 GCF_042186555.1 Aquarana catesbeiana | reverse complement strand
GTGGGGAGGGGGGGGGGGGGGGGAGAGGGAAAGGAAAGATAGGAGGATAGAGTGGTGAGCAGGGCCTAGGATTAGGTCCAAGTGAAAATTAGGCAAGGCTGAAAGAAAAGGAAGGAGAATGCACGCAGGTAATAGGGACCATAACTTACCCCTGCAACGTGATCAGCGAGGGCGGTGAAATACAGTGAAAAGGGAGCATACAATGGTAAGGATCGAGGGGTACAATCGTTTAAACGATCCAGGCGCTCATGAAAGCTCCACACAGCTGGAGTCACTGATATGTGCAAAAGGGATAATGGCCATAGCAGCTGTAATAAAGTAAGGTAAATTATATTCCAAAATGACAGGAGGGGGGAGAACAGTGCCCACAAAACAGAGCGACATAAACGGTAGCTCGATAAAGGGTATCGAAACATAGGTAATGAGAATAAGTAACAGTTACCAAGAGGTGTGAAGGTAACAAATTATATATATATTCCCCCATGAAGAAAAGATGGTAGCATATCAGTATGGAGACACATATAGGTGCTGGGAGCAGCCGCTGTGTGTGGAAAGGTAATGATTCACCAGATCCAGAATGGGTGAGAAGAGAAACCGAGGAGAGAGGTCAGCCACCAGGAAAGAAGTAACAGAGAAGGGACGGAAAGGGAAGCAGGGAGGGAGGGGGGAGAGAAGGTAAAACTTACCCAGATGCTGCTTCTCGTTGAGCGCCACATCAGAGGACTGTAGGCCTGTACAGCGGCCGTGTCCGGCCGCTATAAAAGCACCCCAACCCGGAAGTCAGGGACGGCAAGAAGAAGGCGGTCCCTGACGTCACCGGGTCAGCTCGCCCGCACTGCGCAGGTGCGCTGTAAGTGCTACTGCGCAAGCGCGCGCTCCTGACAAAGGGAATCTAGTTCCCAAACAAGGAGACGCAAGCAGTCACATGACCGCCAGGGCGAGCATGTGTCCGTCGCACAGGAGGAGGGTCGGGGCAAGACATACCAACAGAGTCTGATGACGGGGAAGGGAGCCTGACCTTGTACAGCAACACAGTAAAAGAGCATGGTACAACATAATGAATTAAAAAATAAAACAGATATAAATACAAATGTTGTGTGAAATTAAATGGAGTGTCAGCCACCCATAGCTTTAGAGAATGAAACTCAGGCAGACATGGTCAATACATTAATACTTGGCCCTAAGGATGCCACGGTGGGGTTTTTTTTTTTTTTTTTTTTCCACTCCCCCTTACTCCTCCCCCCCTTCTTTTACCCCCACCGTGGCACCCTTAGGGCCAAGTATTAATGTATTGACCATGTCTGCCTGAGTTTCATTCTCTAAAGCTATGGGTGGCTGACACTCCATTTAATTTCACACAACATTTGTATTTATATCTGTTTTATTTTTTAATTCATTATGTTGTACCATGCTCTTTTACTGTGTTGCTGTACAAGGTCAGGCTCCCTTCCCCGTCATCAGACTCTGTTGGTATGTCTTGCCCCGACCCTCCTCCTGTGCGACGGACACATGCTCGCCCTGGCGGTCATGTGACTGCTTGCGTCTCCTTGTTTGGGAACTAGATTCCCTTTGTCAGGAGCGCGCGCTTGCGCAGTAGCACTTACAGTGCACCTGCGCAGTGCGGGCGAGCTGACCCGGTGACGTCAGGGACCGCCTTCTTCTTGCCGTCCCTGACTTCCGGGTTGGGGTGCTTTTATAGCGGCCGGACACGGCCGCTGTACAGGCCTACAGTCCTCTGACGTGGCGCTCAACGAGAAGCAGCATCTGGGTAAGTTTTACCTTCTCTCCCCCCTCCCTCCCTGCTTCCCTTTCCGTCCCTTCTCTGTTACTTCTTTCCTGGTGGCTGACCTCTCTCCTCGGTTTCTCTTCTCACCCATTCTGGATCTGGTGAATCATTACCTTTCCACACACAGCGGCTGCTCCCAGCACCTATATGTGTCTCCATACTGATATGCTACCATCTTTTCTTCATGGGGGAATATATATATAATTTGTTACCTTCACACCTCTTGGTAACTGTTACTTATTCTCATTACCTATGTTTCGATACCCTTTATCGAGCTACCGTTTATGTCGCTCTGTTTTGTGGGCACTGTTCTCCCCCCTCCTGTCATTTTGGAATATAATTTACCTTACTTTATTACAGCTGCTATGGCCATTATCCCTTTTGCACATATCAGTGACTCCAGCTGTGTGGAGCTTTCATGAGCACCTGGATCGTTTAAACGATTGTACCCCTCGATCCTTACCATTGTATGCTCCCTTTTCACTGTATTTCACCGCTCTCGCTGATCACGTTGCAGGGGTAAGTTATGGTCCCTATTACCTGCGTGCATTCTCCTTCCTTTTCTTTCAGCCTTGCCTAATTTTCACTTGGACCTAATCCTAGGCCCTGCTCACCACTCTATCCTCCTATCTTTCCTTTCCCTCTCCCCCCCCCCCCCTCCCCACTCGCCCACTTTTTCCCCCCCCTCTCTCCTCCCTTTTTTTCCCCCAAAACCCCCCCCCCGTTTCCCCCCCCCCCCCCCCGGTTTCCCCCCTCCCTCCTTCCCGCCCCGCCCCCCCCCCTTTTCCCACTTCCCCCTCCCCCCTCCTCCTCCTCCCCCCTCCCCCAACCCCTCCCCCCTTCCCTGTCCTTCCCCTTCCTTCTTCCCCCCCCTTCCCCCCCCCCCTTCCCCCCCCTCCCCCCCCCCCCCATTTTTCCCCCCCGCCCCTCCTTCCTATTACCTTCCTCCCTTCTTCTTTCTTTTTCTCTCTCTTCCTTTTTTCCCTTAACTACTCTAATTTCTAGTTTCTGTTCTTTGCACACTGGGTTCCAAACTTAGAGGTATTTTATGGGTACCCCTCTACTTTTTCACGCCTTACTCTGTGTTGTGGTTTAATGACCCACACATATACCAATTACCTAAATATTTTACCCACCAGAGGCTGTTCTGTTATCCCCTGTGTTCGTCGCAGGGGGAATTGTATGGGGCCCCATATATCTACAGAGAATACCTGAGCGGGTGAGCCTGTCCTTTCTTTATTCAACCTGTATATTATTGTTCAATGTAATTTCAATGACCTCGCTGCCACCATTACAAAAACTTTACGCATCTGTGAATCTTTGTATATTTATTTGTTTTTTATGCTACATTTTAGACTTTACTCTCCTGAGGAAGCGGTGAATACCGCGAAACCGGTCGAGAATCCAAGTCATTGTTACAATCTCTGTTATTACTGGATGCAATTCATGCGGTTGTATATATTGCCTTGTCCTGTATTGCAACTGTATATGTCATTGCATTATTGTGTTATATACATTCTTTTAAAATGGATTTCTATTAAAAATATAGTTTTTATCCTATTATCTCCTCTTCACCCTTTTGTACTAATACCCTACTACCTTCAGTACCGAAATAGTCCCCTGTGTTTTTCCCTGTGTGTGGGGGGTTGGGACACCTGCCGACAGAAGCAGCGAACTGCGGCACTCCCTACTCCCTGCCTTCTTTTGTAATCAGAACACTAATCATCAGTGTCCTGATTACAGTAAAACCCCAGCAGTGCCCATCAGTGACACCAATCAGTGCCAATCAGTGACACAAATCAAAGCCCATTACTGATGCCTGTCAGTGATGCCTTTTAGTGTCCATCAGTGCTGCCCATCAGTGCCACCTATCAGTGCTGCCTATCTGTGCCGCCTATCAGTGCCCACCAGTGTCACATATCAGTGCCCAGCAGTGTCGCAGATCAGTGCCTACCAGAGCCACCTATTAGTCCTCATCAGTGCCACATATCAGTGCCACCTATCAGTGCCCATCAGTGCACCATATTAGCGCCTCCTCATCAGTGCCACCTTATCAGTGCCCATAAGTGCCACCTCATCAGCGCACATCAGTGAACGAGAAAAATTACGTATTTACAACATTTACTGACAGAAATTAGGAAAAACCTTATTTATTTCTCAAAATTTTTGGTCTTTTTTCTTTTTTTTGTAAAAGATAAAAAAACCCAGTGGTGATTAAATACCATCACAAGAAATCTCTATTTGTGTGAAGAAAATGATTAAAAATTCATATGGGTACAGTGTTGCATGACCGCGCAATTGTCGTTCAAAGTGCGACAGCGCTGAAAGCTGAAAAAAAGGCCTGGGCGGGAAGGGGGTGAAAGTGCCCGGTATTGCAGAGGTTAAACGGGTTTCAGCATAATAAATATGTTGTTTCCCTAATGGAAACCACATTCACAGTTAGAATTTTGTTTGTTCGACAAAAAATTTCCATCCCGCTCCTTCAAATTTTATTGTCACTACCGTTGAAAACAAACATGGAATTGACGCCACTGACCAATTGAAACTCTAGCAAATATTCCTGAAAATGAACATTTCTGAACAAAGGTTTACTGGTGTATGGCCAGCTTTACTTAACACAGGGGAGTTCCTGCATCCAGTGCTGGAAGCTGCCATCTTGAGAAACAATGTTGGCTCCAGGACAGTCAATAATATAGAGGGTCACCCAGCCCCAAAACTAGTCTCATTTTCCCCAGATGAGTATCAGCCATTTCCTACTAGACATGTGCAATTTGTTTTGGTCCAAAGGTAAATTTGGACAAATTTTTGGTTATTCGGAGATTCGGATGTACCCCCCCATGCACCCCCCCATGTTTAGGGCATGTGTCCTGGTATGGTTAAGGGGGGGGGGAGAGCCCACTCGTCCTCCCTTTCCTGGCCTGCTGGGCTGCATTCTCGGATAAGGGTCTGGTATGGATTTTGGGGGGACCCCACACCCTTTTTTTAACATTTTTGGAAGGGCCTGGTATAGATTTGGTGGGGGTTGCTCGCTTTTCTATTGCCGCCATTGTTTTGTTTAAATTTCAGCTCTCAGCGGGGTAGTTCGCTGACAGCTGATGAGCCATCGGTTGGTAAGGACGCGGCGGCCAGCTTCTCGGCCCGCTCCTCAACAACTAGCTATTCTTTACACAGAGTTCAAATCGGTCAATCATTTTTCAAACCGATTCGAATTCGAATCGTTGCGTAAATTTGAAATTTGTTAGAAAATTAATAAAAAATTAATAAACAAAACGGAATTTAATGAAACAAAACCTAATTCCGAAACAAATCAATGAGATAAAAGTAGTAAACTAAACCATTTTTTCCATTCTGCACATGTCTACCTTCTACTTCAGATAGAACTACCACTAGCTGGGCCATATTAAAGATGAAAGATTCCCCTAGGTTAAAGCAGCAATGTAGAACACTTAAAATTTTCTAAAGGACTGGGATGTTATAGGCAAGAAGAAAGTGCTAAACTTGTAAAGGGCATTGACCTGTTTCCATTGAGAATTAGACAGTGTCTAGACCAATGTTTGTCAACTCCAGTCCTCAAGGCGCCCCAACAGGTCATGTTTTTAGGATTTCCCTCAGATTAAATGACTGTGGTAATTACTAAGGCAGTGAAAGTAATCAAATCACATGCGCAAAATAATGGAGACCCTGAAAACATGACATGTTGGGGCGCCTTGAGGACTGGAGTTGAGAAACACTGGTCTAGACGTTATAAAGCTCAAGAAGTTTAGAGGATGGCCTCAGGCTAATAAAGGTCAAGATAATTAGTTGACAGAGCAGAGACATGGTGTTGACAGATCAAAGCTAAAAAGAAAAACAAAGACCTCCCTTCTACTTACCTAAATAAAGAAGCAGAAGGACCCCATAGACAATCATCATTGGATGCTTGTATGTGGATCCCTAGAATATAATCATAACATACTTATTTAGTACATAACCCTACTCTTTTTTTTCTGTAAAATGTGTTTTTTTTATACACAGGGAGGGAGACCCTAGTAATGAGCACAGCAGGTGTACAGACATAGGGAACTAAGTGCAGGGATGATGGGAGTACCTCATAATGGGCACAGTAGGTGTGTAGACCTTGGAACTCAGCATGGGGATGGTGGGAGACCCTCATAATGGGCACAGCGGGTGTGCGGACCCTGGAACTCAGCACAGGGATGGTGTGAGACCCTCATATAAGGCACAACAGGTATGCAGACCCAGGAACTCAGCACAGGGATGGTGGGAGACCCTTATAATGTGTACAGAGAAAACAAAATAACTTTGCGCTAACTCAAAAGTGCAAGCAGCTAACACTGCAAATAGAATTTTTGCTGTAAACCATAAATATAAAAATAAGTGCAGCGCTATAGATTATACAAAAGTGAAGTGACAAATGTGAATGTCAACATATAATATCCTAATAATAATAAATATCAAATGTCCATTTTCAATAAATCAAAGTCCATCATTCTGTGAAACCGTTGTAATCACCACGTGGATATAGGGCTGAATTAGTGACCAAACCATCCCCAAAGTAATGAAGGCGTACCATAAATTTTAGACCTAAAAATAGCATATGCTACATAGGTCAAAACAGGCTTCTGCTGCCCAACGGCAATGGTATAGACGATGGAGAGCAAAGAAAGATATGTGGTCTTGGAAGCCTTCTCGGGAATTTAGTATATGAAAACCAAACTTGTGCAGATACCACCACCCAAATGAATGGAGGCTTACCGGAAGGTTGGGACTCAAGACAGCGTATGCTGTATGAGTCAAGCAAGCTTAAACTGCCCACTGGCAATGGAGAGGAGATCCCAAAGGCAAACTGGAAAAGGAATCCTGGGGGTACCTCACCGGAGTACTTTCTCCATGTAGATGTTAAAAACGTCCTCGAGCATGCCCCACACGTGGTGATTACAATGGTTTCACAGAATGATGGACTTTGATTTATTGAAAATGGACATTTGATATTTATTATTATTAGGATATTATATGTTGATATTCACATTTGTCACTTCACTTTTGTAGACCCTTATAATGGGCACATCAGATGTGCAGATTCAGGAACTCAGTGCACGAATGGTGGGAGACCCTCAAAATGGGTTTAGAAGATGTGCAGACCCAAGAACGCAGTGCAGGAAAGGTGGAAGCCCCTCAAAATGGGCACAGCAGATGTGCTGACCCAGGTTATTCAGTGCAGGAATAGTGGGAACCCTTCATAATGGGTATAACAGGTGTGTAGACCCAGGAACTCAGCACATGGATCTCACTAACAGAGTCCCCAAGTATGAGAAGAAATTGTCAGGAGGTTTACCTCTCCAACATCTAAAACATCAGTTTTCGGTTGATTGCAAATGATTCAAATTGGTTCATAGATACTATGATACTTTGCCCAAGCTTGAGGCACATTTCAGGTTCATCCAGTCTGCATGATCTGATCTTACTTTATACACACAAATGGAAACCCACAGTGACATAAACATCTCATGGATCACTAAATTCTACTAATTTTAGCAGATTGCATGATGACCACAAAATGGACAACCTAATTACCCTTCTGTATGACCAGTATGGTTAACTGAACTTGACAGTTTTTATTTCTCTGAAAGTCTGGTGAAAATGTTGCCAAAATGCAATGAACTCAGTAGGGAAGATGACATTTTGGTGGTTTTTGGTGACATTTAAGGGAGTGAGGGGCTTTAAATTGTCCCTCAAGTTTTTAAAAGCTGCTTTCACCTATCCTGGACCTGTATTATGCCAAAAAAATTGTCATTCATTAGCCTCATTATTTTACATATTTTTCACATGAAGAAAAAGCAGACAGCCACAAAAAGTAAAATAATCAATGACAAATTATGATCAAATACACACACACAAAAAAAAATGAAACAAAAATACAAATAAAAAGAGCACTAAATAAAACAAACTAAAATATCCTAAATACATCCCCTAAAAAACTTGAAATAAATTGAAAAGTGTTTTTTTTTTGTAGCAAACCGCCAGCAGCTCAAGTCTGTGAAATGTTGGTAATAGGTCATTTTGCTGAAAAAAATCAGTTGATTGACTAAATATCTCCGTTCTTCTAACAGCACCAGATATCCTTCTATCCCATTTATGGATGCCGTACATAAACTGGGCTTTTATTACCAATGTCATTGTAGGAATACAGTGCAAAAAGCGATAATAAAAAAATGTTTACATGGACAACAAAAAAGAAGTGTGCCATGTCCAAGGCTACATTTAGCACTTGGCATTTAGGCACTTATAGGGGCTGATTTACTAAAGTGCAAATAGCCTGTTCAGTTTGCAGTTAAATTTTCCCCAGGGCTTAGTGAAAATGTTAAAAATTCACTTAGCAAAAAAAAAGAAAAAAATAGGAGTTTTGTTTGCGCTTGATTTGATGGGGAAAATTCCCTCGCAAAGTGCAACTTCCCTTGCAAAGTGATTAAACTATTCGCCTTAGTAATTCAACCCCATAAAACCTTCAGCCTTTTAAATCACCCAGCAAGTTATATGAGGGCTGCAGGAAAAAATTCAAAGCCAATTTAAGTTTATTGTTTGCCCAAAGCCACTACATTGCTACAGCTCATAGAGAAAGAACCAGTGACTGCAAGCTATGAGATCCGCAAAGAGTCTTTTTTTGAAGCAATTATTAAAGTTGTGCTATATATAGTAAGTATGGTGTAGGTTTAAATGAAAACTTTTTTTCCTAAAAAAATTAAATTTAACCATTAATCAAGTAATTATTTTTCAATTACATTATAGCAAATCGTATTTCTTCACACTCACCTCTGTTTCATGACCTGATGGAGGTGAACTCGCCAGCAGCTTTCTGAAAGAAATCTGAGTCCTGGTAAAGAAAAGTGACTTATATGTACACGCAAAAGATGTATTTCCTGCCTGGTGAGTATAATTTGGAAGGATTGCGTTTTTGCGATACCAATCTCAAATACCTCACCTTATTATTATTATTACTATTTATGTTTCAGAACAGATGACTTCTGTAACATGAACATCATGGTCCAACAAACATTTCAGAAATTAGACTAACCCAAGGGTCACAGCATCTAGGAAAAGCCTCTTTCAATGTCTCGCCTCTTTTCATCTTTCACAACCAACCCCACAAGCAATAAAATGAGACAGAAGTGGACAGAGGGTCCAGAAACTCCAGACTTAAAGCTGAACTCCAGGAAACTTAAAGCGTGGCTGCATCCACACTGCAAAGGGTGACGGCCTATTTAGGTCTAGGGAGCATTGAATAGTAGATTTTCTTACCCAATCCTCTGCCAAATCACACTGTTTCTTCTCCCCCCATGTGAACTCTATGGTGCTGAAGTCATCAAAACCAATCCATAGCCCTGCATTGGAAGTGAGGAATCCATGGGACAGTCCACTGGCAAAGCATAGGGGAGCGCCAAATGCTGGGGGAGCAGAGGATCTGGTAATTAAAAGTGCTTTCCCTCTCCCCTAAACTAAACAGCAGACAGTTCCAGCTGTACAGGAGCAGCCCCAGTGCAAGGAAGATTCTTGCCATTTCCAGGAGATGGACTTTAAGCTTGCCATTCGCTGATAGAATTTGGGCCAGTTCATGAGGAACCAGACAAAATTTGTTGGGAGGGTGGCCCTGTTGGCCTCCTTCCACCTGGCATCCCTCGACTGAAAAATTGAATGAGCCAGGTGGAAAATTAGCAGCTGAATAGCAGCTGCATCCAATCAGATTCAGCCACTGCCAGGTATTTTGACAGCCAGAGGGGCCAACTGCCAAAATACAAAAGCCGCAGGAGGAGATTTGTCCATCCATGCTGTTAGGATGGAGGAATCTGTTTGATTTTTTTCAGCTCCTGGGATGAAACATCCTGCTGGATGATTGAGCTTCAGGGTCAGGGGTGTTGGGGTGCAGTGTCTGGGTTGTTGTGGGTACAGTGTTTGAATTGTTGGGTTTCAGGGTCAGTGGTGTTGGAGTGCAATGTCTGGGGTGTTGGGGTACAGTGTATGTATTGTTGAACATCAGGTTCAGGGGTAATGGGGTACAGTGCCTGGGTTGTTGAGCTTCATGGTCAGTGGGTTGGGGTACAGTGTCTATAATGTAATTTTGGATCTGTAATGTTTGGATTGTTGAGCTTCAGGGGCAGTGGCGATGTGGTGCATTGTCTGGGGTGTTGGATTGTTGATCTTCAGGGTTGGTGGTATATAGTTGCAGTGTCTGAGGAGTTGAGGTGTAGTGTCTGGGGTGTTGGGGGGAGTTTCAGTGTCTGGATTGTTGAGCTTCGGGGTCAGTGGTGTTTGGATGCAGTGTCTGGGTTGGAGGGGTGCAGTGTCTGAGGAGTTGAGATGTAGTGTCTGGATTGTTGAGCTTCGGGGCAGTGGTGATGGGGTGCATTGTCTGGGGTGTTGGATTGTTGATCTTCAGGGTTGGTGGTATATAGTTGCAGTGTCTGAGGAGTTGAGATGTAGTGTCTGGATTATTGAGCTTCGGGGTCAGTGGTGTTTGGGTGCAGTGCCTGGGGTGGAGGGGTGCAGTGTCTGAGGAGTTGAGATGTAGTGTCTGTATTGTTGAGCTTCGGGGGCAGTGGTGATGGGGTGCATTGTCTGGGGTGTTGGATTGTTGATCTTCAGGGTTGGTGGTATATTGTTGCAGTGTCTGAGGAGTTGAGGTGTAGTGTCTGGGGTGTTGGGGGGAGTTTCAGTGTCTAGATTGTTGAGCTTTGGGGTCAGTGGTGTTTGGGTGCAGTGTTTGGGGTGGAGGGGTGCAGTATCTGAGGAGTTGAGATTTAGTGTCTGGATTGTTGAGCTTCGGGGTCAGTGGTGTTTGGGTGCAGTGTCTGGTGTGGAGGGGTGCAGTGTCTGAAGAGTTGAGGTGTAGTGCCTGGATTGTTGACCTTCAGAGTTAGTGGTGTTGGCGTGTAGTGTCTGGGGTGCTGAGGTGCAGAGTCTGGGGCGTTAAGGTACTGTCTCTAGGGAGTTGAGCTTCAGGGTCAATGGTGTTGGGGTGCAGGGAGGTTCAGAGTCAGGGGTGCAGGAGGGTACAGTGGTAAGGGTGCTGGGTGAAAATGAGATGCACTTTCAGGCTGCAGAGAGTTATTTATAGGCCATAATACCAAAGCACCCTTCTTTTTTAAACCTGCAGTAAAGCTTTGTTCACTGAGTGCCACATGGTGTAGGCTTCTGGACGGCATTGCCCCTTGATCTAAGATAAGTGCAATGGTGTTTAGTTAGCAAGGGAAAGGAGGTCATTAGGATAAAAGTCTAACTCTAAGCAAAACCTTTTTTAGTTGTTATCAAACAGGAGCGGGAGGAGACGTCCCCCCCTCCCACCGCCTTCCATCACTGTTTCCGGGGGCCTCCCGTTCCACCGGGAGACCCGATCTGCGATCCGGCACTTCTGCCGGCTAGAGAGAGACTGAATCAAAGCTGGAAACAACTTAGTTCCAGTCTCCTACGTGTAAACATGGAAGCGACGTCACAACGTCACTTCTGGTTTACTTGGCTGCCAATGGTGCAGAATTAAAAAAAACTACAGTATTCAGAATCGCCGTTTTTGGTGATCTGAATACTTTGAAGTGCAAAGGAGGGATTTGGGGTCTGTTAGACCCCCCGATCCCTCCATAAAGAGTACCTGTTACCACCTATTACTGTCACAAGGGATGTTTACATTCCTTGTGACAGCAATAAAAGTGATTAGATTTTTTTTTTTTTACAGAGACAATGTAAAAAAATAAAAATAAATAAAATAAATAAGGAAAAAAAATTTTTTTAAAGCACCCCGTCCCCGCGAGCTCGCGTGGCAAAGAAAACGCATATGTAAGTCGCGCCTGCATATGTAAACAGTGTTCAAACCCCACAAGTGAGGTATCGCCACGATCGTCAGAGCGAGAGCAATAATTCTAGCACTAGACTTCCTTTGTAACTCTAACCTGGTAACCGCTAAAAATTTTTAAAGCATCGCCTATGGAGATTCTTAGGTACCGTAGTTTTTCGCCATTCCACGAGTGCGCGCAATTTCAAAGCATGACATGTTAGGTATCTATTTACTTGGCATAACATCATCTTTCACATTATACAAAAAATTGGGTTAACTTTACTTTTTTTTAAATTCATGAAAGTGTCTTTCCCATAAAATTGCGTTTGAAAGACCGCTGTGCAAATACCGTGCAACATAAAATATTGCAATGATCACCATTTTATTGTTTAGGGTCTCTGCTAATATATATATATATGTATATATATATATATATATATATATATATATATACATAAATAATGTTTGGGGGTTCTAAGTAGTTTTCTAGCAAAAAATACGGATTTTAACTTGCAAGCAACAAATGTCGTCAGAAATAGGCTTACCGTAATTACTCGATTATAAGCTGTCCCGAGTATAAGCCGAGGCACCTAATTTACCACAGAAAACTGTGAAAACGTATTGACTCGAGTATAAGCCAAGGGTGAGAAATGCAGCAGCTACTGTAAGTGGAAAAGAGGGTCAACAATGCCCATCTGCAGCTGTATGCCTCCCTGTGTCCATTGCATAGCTCACTGTGTCCTGTGCATACCTCACTGTGTCCATTGCATACGTCCCTGTGTCCTGTGCATACCTCATGTTCGACTCGAACATCGGCTGTTCGCCAGTCCGCCTAACAGCGAACAATTTGGGGTGTTCGCGGCAAATTCGAATGCCGCGGAACACTCTTTAAAAGTCTATGGGAGAAATCAAAAGTGCTAATTTTAAAGGCTTATATGCATGGTATTGTCATAAAAAGTGTTTGGGGACCTGGGTCCTGCCCCAGGGGACATGGATCAATGCAAAAAAAAGTTTTAAAAACGGCCATTTTTTCGGGAGCAGTGATTTTAATAATGCTTAAAGTCAAACAATAAAAGTGTAATATTCCTTTAAATTTCATACCTGGGGGGTGTCTATAGTATGCCTGTAAAGGGGCGCATGTTTCCCGTGTTTAGAACAGTACCAAAGCAAAATGACATTTCAAAGGAAATGTGGATTTTAAGGGGTACCCCGCGCCAACATTTTTTAAAAAATTGGCGTGGGGTCCCCCCAAAAATCCATACCAGACCCTTATTTGAGCACGCAACCTGGCAGGCCGCAGGAAAAGAGGGGGGGGGACAAGAGAGCACCCCCCCTCCTGAACCATACCAGGCCACATGCCCTCAACATTGGGAGGGTGCTTTGGGGTCCCCCCTAAAGCACCTTGTCCCCATTTTGATGAGGACAAGGGCCTCATCCCCACAACCCTTGGCCGGTGGTTGTGGGGGTCTGCGGGCGGGGGGCTTATCGGAATCTGGAAGCCCCCTTTAACAAGGGGACCCCCAGATCCCAGCCCTCCCCTCTGTGTGAAATGGTAAGGGGGTACAAAAGTACCCCTACCATTTCACAAAAAAAGTGTCAAAAATGTTAAAAATGACAAGAGAGTTTTTGACAATTCCTTTATTTAAATGCTTCTTCTTTCTTCTAACTTCTTTCTTCCTTCATCCTTCAGTTTCTTCCTCCATCTTCTTCTTCTTCTGGTTCTTCTGCTTCTTCTGGTTCTTCCTCCAGTGTTCTCGTCCAGCATCTTCCTCCGTGGCGTCTCCTTCTCTTTATCTTCTTTTCTTTATCTTCTTCTCCGGGCAGCTTCGCATCCATGATGGCATGGAGGGAGGCTCCCGCTGTGTGACGCTTCTCCTCTTCTGACGGTTCTTAAATAACGGAGGGCGGGGCCACCCGGTGACCCCGCCCCCCTCTGACGCACGGGGACTTGACGGGGACTTCCCTGTGGCATTCCCTGTGACTTCCTTCATTATTTAAGAACCGTCAGAAGAGGAGACGCGTCACACAACGGGAGCCTCCCATCCAATCGTGGATACAGAGCGGCCCGAGAAAAGAAGATGAAGAGAAGAAGGCGCCGCTGAGGAAGATGCCGGACGAGAACACCAGAGGAAAAACCAGAAGATCCAGAAGAACCAGAATAAGAAGAAGATGGAGAAAGAAACCGAAGGAAGATAGAAAATAGAAGCAAGAAGATAGAAGAAAGAAGAAGCATTTAAATAAAGGAATTGTCAAAAACTGTCTCTTGTCATTTTTAAAATTTTTGACACTTTTTTTGTGAAATGGTAGGGGTACTTTTGTACCCCCTTACCATTTCACACAGAGGGGAGGGCCGGGATCTGGGGGTCCCCTTGTTAAAGGGGGCTTCCAGATTCCGATAAGCCCACCGCCCGCAGACCCCCACAACCACCGGGCAAGCGTTGTGGGGATGAGGCCCTTGTCCCCATCAACATGGGGACAAGGTGTTTTGGGGGGCTACCCCAAAGCACCCTCCCAATGTTGAGGGCATGTGGCCTGGTACGGTTCAGGGGGGGCGCTCTCTTGTCCCCCCCTCTTTTCCTGCGGCCTGCCAGGTTGCGTGCTCGGATAAGGGTCTGGTATGGATTTTTGGGGGTATCCCATGCCATTTTTTTTTAAATTTTGCAGCGGGGTTCCCCTTAAAATCCATACCAGACCTGAAGGGCCTGGTATGGAATTTAGGGGGACCCCCACATCATTTTTTTTTTAAATTTTGGTTCGGGGTTCCCCTGTGGGGAATTCCCATGCCGTTTTTATCGCGACTATTAATGAATTGCTGGTCCGACAATACACATAACAGTTCATTGATAAAAACGGCATGGGAATTCCCCACAGGGGAACTCCGAACCAAAATTTAAAAAAAAATGACGTGGGGGGGTCCCCCTAAATTCCATACCAGGCCTTTTAGGTCTGGTATGGATATTAAGGGGAACCCGGCCAAATTTAAAAAAAAAATGGCGTGGGGTCCCCCTCAAAATCCATACCAGACCCTTCAGGTCTGGTATGGATTTTAAGGGGAACCCCCGTGCCAAAATGAAAAATAAATTGGCGTGGGGTCCCCCCAAAAATCCATACCAGACCCTTATCCGAGCATGCAACCTGGCAGGCCGCAGGAAAAGAGGGGGGGACGAGAGAGCGCCCCCCCTCCTGAACCGTACCAGGCCACATTCCCTCAACATTGGGAGGGTGCTTTGGGGTAGCCCCCCAAAACACCTTGTCCCCATGTTGATGGGGACAAGGGCCTCATCCCCTCATGGCCTCAACCAGAAGATCCAGAGGAACCAGAAGAAGAAGAAGATGGAGGAAGAAACCGAAGGAAGATAGAAGATAGAAGAAAGAAGATGGAAAGAAGAAGCATTTAAATAAAGGAATTGTCAAAAACTGTCTCTTGTCATTTTTAAAATTTTTGACAGTTTTTTTGTGAAATGGTGGGGGTACTTTTGTACCCCCTTACCATTTCACACAGGGGGGAGGTCCGGGATCTGGGGGTCCCCTTGTTAAAGGGGGCTTCCAGATTCCGATAAGCCCCCCGCCCGCAGACCCCCACAACCACCAGCCAAGGGTTGTGGGGATGAGGCCCCTGTCCTCATAAACATGGGGACAAGGTGCTTTAGGGGGGACCCCAAAGCACCCCCCCAATGTTAAGAGCATGTAGTCTGGTACGGTTCAGGAGGGGGCCTCTCTCATCCCCCCTTCTTTTCCTGCAGCCTGCCAGGTTGCATGTTCAGATAAGTGTCTGGTATGGATTTTTGAGGGGACCCACGCCAATTTTTTTTTTTTTTTGGTGTGGGGTTCCCCTTAAAATCCATACCAGACCTGAAGGGCCTGGTATGGAATTTAGGGGGACCCCTCACGTCATTTTTTTTTTTAAATTTTGGTTCGGGGGTTCCCCTGTGGGGAATTCCCATGCCGTTTTTATCCATGAACTTTTATGTGTATTGTCGGACCGGCAATTCATTATAGCCGCGAGTAGTTTTAAATTACTTTTTTCCTTTGAAATGTCATTTTGCTGTCAGACTGTTCTAAACACAAGAAACATGCGCCCCTTTACAGGCATACTATAGACACCCCACAGGTATGAAATTTAAAGGAATATTACACTTTTATTGTTTGACTTTAAGCATTATTAAAATCACTGCTCCCGAAAAAACGGCCATTTTTAAAACTTTATTTTGCATTGATCCATGTCCCCTGGGGCAGGACCCGGGTCCTTTTTAGGACCCAAACCCTTTTTAGGACAATACCATGCAAATTAGCCTTTAAAATGAGCACTTTTGATTTTGAACGTTCGAGTTCCATAGACGTCAATGGGGTTCTAACGTTCTTGCGAAGTTTTGGTCTGTTCGCAAGTTCTGGTGCAAACCGAACCGGGGGTGTTCGGCTCATCCTTACAGAACACTCAATTTCCCAGCAGTCAGTGTTCAGCCTGTCATGGACATCCGCTCATCCTCATACTACGGACGAGAATGAGAGGATGTCCGTGATAGGCTGAACACTGACTGCTAGGAAATTGAGTGTTCTGCCTATCACAGATGAGGAGGAGGCGCGGCTTTTGAACACTGGAATGGCCGCTGTATGTTTTTATGACACGCTGGCTGCCGTCTGTCTGCGTGACATGCTGATCAGGTAGGCAGATGGAGGTGACTTGAGTATAAGCCGAGGGGGGCACATTCAGCCTAAAAAAAGGGCTGAAAATCTCGGCTTATACTCGAGTATATACGGTAATCATGAAAGGGTTAAATCAGAGTCTGCACAGTCCCCCCTTAGAGTGTAGGGGAACTCTGCAAGTTCAAATGTAAATGGGAAACTCTGCATATTCAGATGTAAAGCATAACTCTGTGGACTTTGATGTAAAAGAGGGACTCTTGTGATTAAATATATACAATTGTTATTCAATCACAAAATATTTGTATAGTGTATACTACAAAAAAAAAAGCTGTGCGTTGCTTAATTTGCTAAAGTCTTTGGTTTTGGCTTGAAAAAAGGTGGCAACCCCACCCAAGATGTCAGGAAGGAGTCCTGCTGCAGGGCCATCGTCAAAGGACCACACTATGGGAGCAAAGGACCCCCGGATCATTGGAAAGGGACCCGGGACCAGAGGTCAGGGGGGCCCTTCATTGTTCCTTGCACCAGGGCCCTCAAGGTTCTAGTTACGTCTCTGCTCCTAGCTCTGATTTTTTTTTTCTTTAACCTTTTGTATAGTTATACTTTAACCAGAAAAAATAGCAGGAGTGAAATTTTAGAAGTGAAAACAGATCTCAGCAATAATTTATCCTGTCTGTGATCGAATGTAGTTTTACTTGTTCCACCTCCAGAGATATGAAAAGGTTATGTTACTGGAAAAACGAGATGCAAAAGTAACAAAGTTAATGTTATTTTCTCTGGGTATTTCTGCTTTCTCTTGTTCATGGAAGATTTGTGGAATCTGAGATGGTAGAAAATAAACACAGGGGTTGATTTACAAAGGGCATGTTGTTCCAGAGCTTATTAAATGAGAGGAAACTCTACTGAAGTCTATCATCTAATCATGTGCAAGAAAAAAGGCTGTTTTTCTTTTTACTTTTCTTGCAAGTGATTAGGTATTCTTTGCAAAGTAAAGCTTCACACACGGGTGGACTAGCAACACTCAGGGCCCCCAGACCAAATAAAGCAAGGGACCCCTGTCAGACCATGCCCTGGGCCCTGACCCTACAACTTCTGCCTTTTTTTTTATGGGACCTGGAGGGGGGTCTTTCTCTTATGGGGCATACACACGGTCAGACTTTTCGTCTACAAAAGTCCAACGGACGCCGACGGACTAAAGCTGGCTGGTAATCCGATCGTGTGTGGGCTTCCCCGGACTTTCAGCTGACTTTTTCAGCCTCAAATCCGACGGACTTTAGATTTGAAACATGCTTCAAATCTTTACGTCGTAACTACGACGGACCCCGAAATCCGCTCGTCTGTGTGCTAGTCCGACGGACAAAAACCCACGCTAGGGCAGCTATTGGCTACTGGCTATGAACTTCCTTATTTTAGTCTGGTGTACGTCATCACGTACGAATCCGTCGGACTTTTGTGTGGTCGTGTGTAGGCAAGTCTGTTCGTTAGAAAGTCTGCCACAAGTCCGCCGCAAGTCCGCCGAAAGTCCGCCGGAAGTCTGTCGGACAGGCTGTCGGACTTTTGTAGACGAAAAGTCCGACCGTGTGTATGCCCCATTACAGTGTTTTATTAGACAGTCTGTTAGAAAGCGTCCCCTCCAGGCCCCATTAAAGTCTACAATAGAGTTTAATGGGACCTGGAGGGGAATCTCTCTAACAGTGTCCAGGACCCATTAGAGCAGTGGTGGCTGGTGGTTTTTTTGGGGGGGGGCGCAGCAAACAACCATCCCCATCCCCCCAATCTGCTGGTCAGTCCAACACTTACCCCATCTAGGCAGTGGGCAGCATGCATCGGACATCAGGCATCGAGCAGCGCGGCAGCAGGCATCGAGCAGTGGGCACCGAGCATCGGGTAGTGCCTCCTGTGTCCCCTTCCTCCATCACAGCGGCTGTGCGTCTCCTCCCCTCCTCTTAGGTGTCCTATAGGATCATCTATCCTTTCAGCCAATCAGGTGACGTGGCTCAGACCCGCTTCCTGATTGGCCAGGAGGAGAATCAGTGTTAGAATAGCGAATCTTCATTCCCTATTCTAACACACCTGGGTGGGTTATGAACGCATTCTGCGCCCCCAAGTCCACCCTATTTTGAAGCCTATTAGAGCCTTTGGCTCTAATTAGTACTCAAAAAAACCACCCCCTTATTGCAGCCTATTCATTGCCCATCAATGCAGCCTCACCAGTGCCCATCAGCGCATCGTCATCAGTGCCCATCAATGCAGCCTGATCAATGCCCATCAATACAGCCTCACCAGTGCCCATCAGTGCAGCCTGATCAATGTCCATTAATACAGCCTCACCAGTGCCCATCAATGCAGCCTGATCACCAGTTCCCATCAATACAGACTCACCAGTGCATGAGGATTAGAGAGAGCAGAGCTGCTGAATCACACAGCATGGATTTGAATTAATTACCTGGCGGCTGCTGTCATATGAAGTCCCGCCTCCTTGAGCAGCTCCTTTGATAGACATCACACTCCCCAGCATTGGACCAGTGTGAAGTCTATCAAAGAAGCCGGTCCAGGAGGTGGGACTTCGTATGACAGTGGCCGCCAGGTGTCACAGCAGGTGATGCTCGCTCTGTGAGATCCAGCGGCGCTCGCCCCCCCTTCCCCTCCAAGGCAGCTCTGGGGCCCGGCTGGGCCCAAAAAAGATGGGTGCCATTGGCCCGCGGCCGCAATTTTCTTTGTCAGTCCGCCCCTGGCTTCACCTACAGTATTTACTAAGCTCTGGAACTGCCTCTGCAGGGTGCAACTACACTCACATTGTGCACAGTCTGTTTGCCTTTAGTAATCAACCCCACAATGTTGTTTTTTTTAATAAGAGAATTCTACTGCACCAGCAATGCAGAGGGATGGGTGGTTGACATGCCCCCCACCCCTGCTCCCCACATTCCTCTTGGTAGTCCTTGTTTATGAAAAGTGTTTGGCGCCAGAGACGGCTATTAATGCAACTATCTCCTTGATAGTTGGGTTCTTGGACACCCAGATAGCAAACAATTGTGCTGCATGTTTGAAAATGACTTACTAAGCTATTCCTTGACCTGCCAGGCTTCACAAGTTTGTTGTACAAATGCAGCAAGTCTTTTTTCTTTGCAAACATTCTACAAGTCTGCTGCAAGTTCTGGTTCAGTTATATTGTGCAATAGTCCTCCCACCACAGGGGGTCACTGTGGCTAAATTTTCATGCTGTAGATTTGCAGAGCTCTTGCTGTAGACTCACCACTGTGACTTTGCTTTTGCTAGAGACTTACCACGTAAATTTGCTACAAATTGGAAAAGTGTCAACTAGAACTTGTGCTTCAAGTGCTCTGTTCTCTGTGCTCTGCTCTCAAGTGTACAACTTGCCAGTAAAAACGTGTTAACAGACTTAAGCCCCGTACACATGATTGGACTTTCCGACAGGAAATCTTCAATGACAGGCTGTTGGTGGTAGATCCGACTGTGTGTATGCTCCATCGGACAATTATTGTCGGATTTTCTGTGGACAAATGTTAGATGGCAGGTTTTAAAATTTTCCACTGACAAATGTCTGTTGTCGGATTTTCCGAGCGTGCGTACACAATTTCATCGGACAAAAGTCTAAAGTACAAACACGCATGCTCGGAAGCAAGGAGGAGCCAGAAGTGGCCGGTCTTGTAAACTAGCTTTCGTAATGGAGAATTAACATTCGTGACGCGGCAAATTATGAAATCCCGAAATGAGGCGCACAATTCTCTTCTTCTTTAATGGGATAATAATGAAGCTGCTTTGCTGGTGATACTGATGGAGTTATTACAAACAAATTTTCAAAGGCTTTTTTTTTCTAGTGATGTCAAGAATAATATTATTATGCTTTTTTTTTTATTTGGGCAAGTTACCACAACACCATTATCCCGTAGTTTTTAAGATCAAAGATACAACTATGTTGGTGTCCCTTGTCAATTTTACATTATATTTTTTTAAAAGTAACTGCCTACTCCCAAACTGTCATTTGAAGTAAAACGCATAGCCAAGTATTATTCTGCACAATTTTTTTTTTGTTCATTGAAAAAAAGAAAACAAATAAAATTAGACATGCTATCTGACAATAGAACTTAACCAAAAGTGCATTATATGCATCCAAAAATATAGAAAATATACCAAATCAAATCATTATTCAACAAAAAAAAATGTCAAAGCAATAACTCCAAGGCCAATAATAAATAACGCGTTATCTCATCTGATTCCGTAACATGTCTGGTTGACGAACGGCCGTTCAGAAACAAACTGAAAAGCACGAAATGAAAAGTGCGAATCAACACTTACCAAACTTCTACTAACACAAAATTAGCAGAAGGAGCCCAAAGGGTGGCGCTAAAGAGCTAAAAAACCACATAGTGCGTCTAGTACGTCACTACGTTCGTAATTGTTGGCAAACAATTGTGTGGCCGTATGCAAGACAAGTTGGGCCATGGTTTTGTTGGCCAACAATCCGATCGTGTGTACGAGGCTTTGCAATTCAACACTGTCACAAATTTGTGGCAAGTTATGCTTGCTATCTGGGAAGCCACGTAACTAGTGGAGAGGGGCATCCTGTTTGACCATGTCGCTTGATACCTGAAGGTACAATCTCTATTGTCTGCTTATAGCCAAGCCCCTGAATGCTGAGTAAGACCTCGCTGTCATAATTCCCAGCTCTGTTCCACCCATCTTTTGTGTTTCCCACTTTCTCCTGTAACATCCTCCATAAAATAAATGTAAAGTCAGTAGGATAGTGGGGACCCCTCCTAATGGGCACAACAAGTGTACACTTTTGTAGCTATTCAGACTTACTTTATGTTATATAATGCGATCTTCCTGCTAGTTGTATAAACTTTGTAAATCCTACTGTATGTGATAATTATCAGGTAATAAAAAAACAGAAGCAAAACGAAGTAATTTAAAATATGTACATGAAAAAACAACAGTCACACATACAAATTATAAAATTTGAGGTTTTTTCACGTTCGAAGAGGCCCAGTTGTCATACTTATGCTGGTCGTTAAAATGATCTCAGAGTGTTAATGTTGCCCAGTGAGTGAGCCCATAAAATTCACATCCAATGGAGCAATTCAGGATAGAAATGAGAAGGTGGTGAAGAGCACAAGCAACAGAAGAGAGGAGAAAACTGGCTATGTGCATCCAACTGGCAGATATCTTAAAAAGTTATTTAAAGTTCAGCCTATCAGGTGCATAGCTCTTCTCTGACACTTTAATAAAAATATAATAGAACAAAAGGAGCATCAGACGATTGGTAGAGTCCAAGTTAGAAGCCTCATAAATAGTCCATTACCAAGCCACCATGTTTGGTGGACTATAGGTGACCCATTTCATCAGGGCTTCAACATTTCAGAAAATAGGGATACGCAAACCGAAGAAGATGACTTTGAGAGAAGGTGGGTAGCACAGTGGGCTAATGGTTAGCTCTTCTGCCTTGCACTGGCAGAAGATCTATCCTGGCTGTGACGCTAGATGCATGGGTTTGCATGTTCTCCTTGGGCTTCTTCTGCACTCCAAAGACATGCTGGTAGGTTAGATTAGGTTTCTGTCTAAGTTGGCCCTAGTATATGTGAGATAGATTGTAAGCTCCTTGAGGGCAAAGGCTGATGTGAATATACCTATAATAATTAAATGATGAGATCACTTCAGCACCTGATTTGACGGTCAAATGATATTGACTTACTGCTGCTCTGTTTGTCCTATATTTGGAGTATTGCACCTGAGGCACCACTTTGGTCTTACTTTGGGAGCTGTGTTGCCAAAAGCCTTGTGTTTCAAGGCATGGACCCCTAAGGCCATATAGAAGGAGAACAAGCAGTTGGGATCTAGCTCAATAGAATCCATACTTGAATGCAAACTTTGATGATGTCAGTCTACCCATACTCACCAGAGACTCTATCGGAGTCCCTGCCATGCTCAAGTTTACTAGCTCTTGAAGCTGTTTTTTTTTCTTTTTTCGTGTAGTTTTGCCCTGGCTCAGGAAATCCATAGAACTAGATTAAAGGCATGTCCGATCAACTTTTGCTAAGAAAAAACAACTCACTAACAAACTGGGCTATTAGTGTACATTGCAGGGGCTTTAACAAACTTTGTAGAAGATTCCTACCTTTAGTTGTTCTGAAGAAATAGCTGTTTGCTTCACCATGTGTGTTCTGTACAGCAAAGTGTAGGGAGGGACTAAGTTAGGTACCTTGTTTGGGAGGAATCATTCACACAGAATGTGATGCACTGAGGTATTTTATGTAAACGTTGAGCAGGCTTATTAGTACGACAGATTTACCAGTGTTTGGCACTTGATACCTAAGTAATCAGCCTCAGCTAGTTTCAGCTATCTGAGGTATTGTTCCTTGGCAGAATACCAATGGTATTCTGAAAATCTGCTCTAGCTCCATGATACCAGCATGAAAGTACTGATGAAGGAGCCTTTCTTGAGCGTTCCCTGTTCGGCTGGAATCTTTCCCTATTCTGGAGAATGTCCCTCACAAGTGGATTCCCATCCCTTTCCAGACACGTGCCCAAAAGGGCACCAAACTGATGTGAGTTCCCCTATTTAAAATGTTCCCCCAACCAAAATGGCTGCCAAGTCTCCCGGGAGTTCTGTGTCCAATCAGACAACTCCTTCTCTCGAGGCACTGGATGGAATCTCGAAGGGGTTGATTC
Source organism: Aquarana catesbeiana (assembly GCF_042186555.1). NCBI lineage: Eukaryota > Metazoa > Chordata > Amphibia > Anura > Ranidae > Aquarana > Aquarana catesbeiana. The sequence continues at coordinate 15,526,681 of NC_133333.1, read as the reverse complement.
CTGTTCCAGTCCCGTTCTTCCAGGTAGAAGACTAACTGCACCTGCCTACAAATGATTTAGAGCAGTGGTTCTCAACTCCGGTCCTCAGGGCCCACTAACAGGCCAGGTTTGCAAGATAACTGAAATACATCACAGGTGACATCATTTGCTGCCCAGTGATTGCAGTATTCTAGTCTGTATCTCCCCAAGGTAATACTTAAAATCTGGTCTGTTGGTGGGTCCTGAGGACTGGAGTTGAGAACCACTGATTTAGAGGATGCCTCTAAGTTGCCATATTTAAAGTGAATGGTGCTGCACTGTTAATAATAATATTCAAGTGTAATGTAACAACACTATATAAAACAAACAAAGAATCGCAAAAACGTGGATAAAGTGCTGCATGCTTGAAATGACAGTATGAAACGTGGTAAAATCCAAGATAAATATAAATCAAACAGAGGATTACACAATATAGCTAAAGTGCTACGTGCTAAAAGTGACAATATGAAACGTGATAAAGTCCAAATTATATAGACAAATGTCCTAAATCGATGAATGTATGATGGAGGTATCATACATTACAGCTGTAAGGTAACAGCATATGCAGATGTAGCGCCCACCTACTTAGCTGTGTGCTAACTAGTTAGTAAGGGTTAGTGTTAGGTAAAAATTCCAGTGCATTACCCTGTTGGTTTAAGCCTAGTTGGGTTTGTTTTGGTTGGGAATAGTGACAGTGTAGAATTGGGGGTGTGACCACCTGTATTCTGTTGAGAGTGATGCCTTGTTCTTCCAGTGAGAGGTGCTGGAGGGAAGGTAAATTGGAAACAGGATGCAGTTAGATGTGTAGGTCACCCTGAACCAATCATTAATTTGAATGGGCAGGGGCTTTCAGGCCTATATAAGCTGTGGGTCACATGCTCAAAGGGCTCTCTGGATGGGAAAGTGTGAGAGAAGAAGACAGTATGTAGAAGCTGGTGCAGCTTAGGAACTCTTCCCTTAGGGGAGGGCAATGTGCCATGCGGAGAGGAGAAATGGAGGAGACATCAGGAGAAAGCTGTTACTACTGACAGGAGGAAGCTGCTATTACTAACAGAAGAAGGACTGGGAGAGGACCCTCTATGGCAAGCATGGACGGTTTCTCAGGAGTACACGTGAGTGTAAACCCAGGGAAACAGTAATTCCATAGACTGAGGGTGTTAAGGTGCTGACCTTGGAGTCTTAAAGAGTTATCACCCAGGAGAAATCCAAACAGTCAGTCTAAGAACTTTATTCAGAGTATTGTTCTTTGGACATAATTTGGAAATGCTGTACGGTTGGGAAGTAGCAGTAAACAGGAGGGAGGAAAGATGCAAAGTGATTTACAGAAAGTAACTGTCAAAAGGAACCAGAGATGTAAAGGCAACTCATATCTCTTGAAGGTATAAACTGTCCATGTTGCACATTCTGTTCTGCCATTCATCAATAGAAAAGAATAAACGTTTTACTGTTTTGGAGTGTTTGCTGTATGATTTATGCAGGAAAGGAGGTAATGGGTCACACTACGGAAAAGAATGAACTACCCAGCAGCTCCTACGGGGGTAGTGCGCTACACAGATAACAATGGAGATCCTGGATGGTGAACTGAATCACGCTGTGGGCTTCTTATAGATAGCGTATGATGGTAATCATCTAGAGGGCCTCTTTATCCTGACAGATGGTTCTTAAAAAACAAATACTTTCCTGTCTGTCCCAACGCGTAGCGTCACGCCCATGTGACTTCATCAGGGGATGAAGTCATGTGGTCTTCACCTGATGAAGTTATGTGGCCGTGACGCTATGCAGACAGGAAACGGAAGTGACATCAGCGCGTGAACTCGCCACTTGTGAATAGCTCTTAAATATTGTTTGTGATGTGAGTACCACAGCTGTTTTTTGCATACGCTGTTATCTTACAGCTGTAAGGTAAGGGGCCACCCTGCACTGAGCTGTTTTGCTTCTATTTGCACAGAGTGTTAGAGGGAATCCAGCACTTGTTTTTCACTCCCCCTCCATCATACATTCATCGATTTAGGACATTTGTCTATGTAATTTTTGACTTTATCAGGTTTCATATTGTCACTTTTAGCACGTAGCACTTTATCTATATTGTGTAATCCTCTGTTTGATTTATATTTATCTTGGATTTTATCACGTTTCATACTGTCATTTCAAGCACACAACACTTTATTCACGTTTTTGCAGTTCTTCGTTTGTTTTATATATATATATTGTTGTTACATTACACTTAAATATTATTATTAACAGTGCAGCGCCATTCACTTTATATATTTTTCTGTTGTGGCTATAGACTGACCATTTTGGCGTTTGCAGCAATTAGCAATTTACCCTCTTTCTCTGGTAGTGCGAGAATATTTCTACTCTTTTAAGTCACCATATTGCATTGAATTTTCCAGAAAATTATAATGGCTGCAGATTGAAAAGGAAAGTGAAGTTTTGATACCATTAAATTGCAATTGTGTAGCAATTGTGCAGTATATGGCAGCCTTTTTGTCCCAGAGGAACCCATGAAATAATATACAATATTTCAGGGAACTCCTGGTAAGCTTAGTCGATTGAGGGTCATTGGGAAAATGCTCCTTACCCTGGTGGTGGTAAGTGGGAAGAATGCCCAGGTTGGCCAGAAAGACATGCAGTCATGCCGCTGGCCCTGCCAAGTGGTGTTGGACCTGGAACTATGCACACACCATCACATGGGAGGTCAGTTAGCCATAACGCAAGGATTCCCTAGCCACCACTGGAGGAACCCTAGAGTTCCATGAAACACTGGTTGAGAATGGCTGATTTGTTATTATAAAATGTTTTATTTGCTATAATTTTTAACAAGAAAGTGGAGTTACCCAATAAGCCTAAACTCTGGCCAATCCACTAGGGATTTGTCATTTTGTTCAGTCAGTCTCCTGATTTAGACACCGACCTCTACTACATCAGCTCATTAATTAGCCCTGCTTCCCACAATTTGACCATGGCATTGAGCAAAGTCGAACAATTTGAGCCAAGGGCCGTTCCAAAGCCGCAGTTAACAAGGAAAATGTTCGTGATATAAAGTTTTACCCATATTCTACTTTAGTTTTGTCAACAACATTCTTTGTTACTTGTTTAAAATGATCTGAAACTTGCCTTCGAAATAACTCCACCATTCTCTTTGCATACTTACTGAACACCAGCACGAAACAGAAATATTCTGTGTATCCATGCATGAATGCACACAGGCGCACATGCACAAAGAAAGTAAAGAAAGTGACCTTGTGGAAAAGTCCATCTCACTTGCCGGATTATCGCGGCACTCCAGATAGATCTGGTTAGAATGTGAAAACATATATTCTAAGATGATAAACATAAATATGACTTAGCCGCGAGGGAGCTAAAAGAACGTGACCATGATTGGTGGTACTCACAGATAGGGACCAAAAAAATGGAGGCCAATTAAAGTGTATGTAATTCCCGAAAATGAACTTTTCTTATTTGCCTTCCCTTGACGCTGCTGCCCCTGGCTCTTTAAGAGAAACGTAAATGCTGGCAGATGGGCATTCTGATTAAGTGACGGCTGTGATTGGCTGACACAGTGGTCATATGATCAGCAGAAGCTGCCCATGACATTTTAGTGGCTGTGCTGGGAGCACACAGTGAGCATACTCTCAGCGCAGAAAAGCTATTCCCAATGGTTGCATCAATGCAGCTTCTTGGCGTTAAAGCCCACTTGTCCAGGAGCCGCATCAGTGTGAACAGGTGGGTGGGGACAGGTTAAACATGCCACTGAAAGCATTTTGCTATATCTGTTTGATAATTAAAAAAAAAAACTATTGGTCCTGCCTGAAATCTTGTGAGCTGATAACTTCCCGTGCTAACTTCTATCCGGTACATTGTATTCAGCTATCCCCATGAAATATACAGTGCCTTGAAAAAGTATTCATACCCCTTGAAATTTTCCACATTTTGTCATGTTACGAACAAAAACGTAAATGTATATCATTGGGATTTTATGTGATAGACCAAAATTTTTTACAAATAAATAGGTGAAAAGTGTATCGTGCATTTGTATTAAGCCTCCTTTACTCTGACTCCTAACAAAAATCTAGTGGAACCAATTATCTTCTGAAGTCACCTAATTAGCAAATAGTGTGTAATTTAATCTCATTATAAATAGAGCTGTTCTGTGAAGCCCTCAGAGGTTTGTTAGAGAACCTTAGTGAACAAACAGTATCATGAAGGTCTAGAAACACACCAGACAGTTCAGGGATAAAGTTGTGGAGAAGTTTAAAGCAGAGTTAGGTTATAGAAATATATTGCAAGATATGAAAATCTCACAGAGCTCTGTTCAATCCATCATCTGAAAATGGCAAGAATATGACACAACTGCAAACCTACCAAGACACCTAAACTGACAGGCTGGGCAAGGAGAGCAGTAATCAGAGAAGCAGCCAAGAGGTCCATGGTAACTCTGGAGGAGCTGCAGAGATCCACAGCTCAGGTGGGAGAATCTGTCCACAGGACAACTATTAGTCGTGTTCTCCACAAATCTGACCTTTATGGAAGAGTGGCAAGAAGAAAGCCATTGTTGAAAGAAAGCCATAAGAAGTCCCATTAGTAGTCTGTTAGAAGCTATGTGGGGGACACAGCAAACATGTGGAAGAAGGTGCTCTGGTGAGATGCGACCAAAATTTAACGTTGTGGTCTAAAAGCAAAACGCTATGTGTGGCAGAAACCTAACACTGCACATCACCCTGAACACACCATCCCCACTGTGAAACATGGTGGTAGCAACCAATCATCTGCTGGTTAACTTGGAAAGTTAACTTCAGCAGCTCTTGCTGTCTATTCAGCGCTGCTGTCTCTCTCCCATTCTGCCTCCTGCTCCCTGCTCCGCTCTTCTGTGTCTCCAGCTCTGCATGCCAGAATAAAGTAGGAAGGGGCAGAGCTGCAGAGGATAGGGGCTGTGTAATGTGCAGGGGTCCAGAGGTGTGGGGAGAGCTGTGTAATGTGCAGGGGTCCAGAGGTGTGGATGGGGCTGTGTAATGTGCAGGGGTCCAGAGGTGTGGAGGCTGTGTAATGTAAAGGGGTCCAGAGGTGTGGGGGCTGTGTAATGTGCAGGAGTCCAAAGGTGTAGGGGCTGTGTAATGTGCAAGGGTCCAGAGGTGTGGGGGCTATGTAATGTGCAGGGGTCCAAAGGTGCAGGGGCTGTGTAATGTGCAAGGGTCCAGCGGTGTGGGGGCTGTGTAATGTGCAAGGGTCCAGAGGTGTGGGGGCTGTGTAATGTGCAGGGGTCCAGAGGTGAGGGGGCTTTGTAATGTGCAGGGGTCCAGAGGGACAGGGGCTGTGTAATGTGCAGGGGTTCAGAGGTGTGAGGGCTTTGCAATGTGCAGGTGTCCAGAGGTGTGGGGGCTGTGTAGTGTGCAGGGGTCCAGAGGTGTGGGACCGTGTAATGTAAAGGCTTCTTCCTACATTTTACCCACAGTTATAGCTGCAGTCCTATAGATTTCTATTGGGTTGAGCTTTTTTTTCGGCATTTTCTGAAAGGGCACCAAAAATCCCGCATGCTGCATCTTTGGCCCACTTTCAGAAAACAAGAAAATATTTTTTTTTTGGGGGGGGGGAGAAAACAGGAAAATATATTTTTTTGTGGGGGTGACACCATGTTTTTTCTGCACCAGGTGACACCAACCCTAGTGATGGCACTGTATGTGTCCTCTACCTGCTGCATATATGACATCAAGATGATAGCTCAATTTGTCCCCAACGTGTTTGAGAGTGTCTTCTTCCACAGAAGTTACTGCAGCCGTGATTCTGTTTTTGAGCTCATCCAAGTCAGTGCCTAATGGTGGAACATAAACACCATATCCCCACAAGAAAAAGTCACAGGGTGTAATGTCTGGAGATCTTGGGGGCCAAGAGTGTAGTGCCTAGTCTTGGAGTCCCCTCCAACCTATCCAACATTAAGACAATGTTTCATTTAGAAACCAATGAACTTGGCTGTGCCAATCTGGCGGTGCTCCATCTTGCTGAAAAATGTTTTCATTAAGTTGTGGGAAAAGCAAGTCCTTCAGCATTTTAAGATAGGAATGTCTCGTAACATTGTTTCCCTCAAAAAAGACCGGACCATAAATCTTTGTAAACCTAACTGCACAAAGCACATACATTTTTGGTGAATCTCGTTCATGTTGTACAAGTTTGTACGGCTCCTCAAGTCTCCATAAATGAACATTGTGACGCAAAACTTTACCGCTTAGATGAAACCTATCTTCATTGCTAAAAATCAACCACTGTTAGAATCTGTTGTCCTTCATGTCGTCTAAGAGCATATGACAGAAATCTAAATGTTTTCTTCTGTCACTTACAGTACATGAAGAGCTTGCACCAGTTGCAATCGGTATGGCCCCAGAAGCAATCATCGTCTTAACACACGCCAAACAGTCGTTTGAGGGATTTTTGGCTAGCATGACGAGCGGACTTTTGCGGGCTTCACCAAAAAGCATCTTGAATTCATTGTACATTTTTCTCTGAAGTGCGTGGTTGCCTTGGACTCTTCCACTTACATAAACACCTTGATTGTTCAAATTGTTTATACCAATGACGAATGTTCTTTGCCACTGGTGGATCAATCCCGAAATGATGTTGAAACGCACTCCCCACCATTATTATGAACTCAGTCTTGCTAAACTGGAGAACACAATGCCTTCTGTTGCATAGACGCCATCTTGTTAAAGACTAAGGTTAACGTATATCTGGGTAGTAGTGGTATTTAGCAGTTGTCATTTGAAATTCTAGGCCACGCATGTTCAAGTAGTACAGGTTTCATTCATTGGCGGTGCGTGGTTGCACAGATACAACGTTTTCAAAAAAGGGTCATTCTTTGTTCTTGGTTTTAGGTATGATTTAGAGTAGAACGAAAGTAATCTGTGTCCCATTGGAGAAATTTCCCTTCACTTCCTGCCCTATAACCAAAGCAGGAACTGGGAGGAAATCCCTTCAAAGTAATTTGTCATCAGAACTAGTGTCTCCATTGATAGGTTTGCCCTCTATTCCTGTTCTAGTGATGACCCAAAATTTGTGATTATCTTTCACCTTAGCTTTTAGTGATAATGGTTACCAGAACAAATAGAAACCGTAAATCTCCCTAATAGGGGGCATAAATAGCAATAAAAATCTGAGAGGGGTTCTAACCCCTCTGCACTTTTTTTGCATCCGTGGGAAAACCATGTAAAAGATAAATATAAGAAAAACATTTTTTATTGTAAAATTCATGATAGAGTCACCTGCTGGGTACCCATACTTACATACAAGTACGGGTGCAAACATCAATGCGCACAACGGTCACTGCCAGGTGAGAAAAATCATGGACTAGTTTAGCATGAAGGATACTTAAAAAGGTGAAAAAACATTTTCTTTTATTTATCCTTTACATGTTTTCCCACAGATGCAAAAATGCTTTGGTTAACTCCTGATGAAGTGGGCCCTGATTCATGAAACGCGTAGGGACTCCAGTTCCTAAATATTCCAACTTGAATATGTATTGCATATATACTTCCAGTAGTGCATTTTTAATGTGGTTGCTTTTATGAAACTTTTTGCATCCAAACTGTTTGCTTTTTAACTACATATGGAATAAAATGTATATTCTTCTACTATCTGTTTTATGATGTTATTTCTGGCACAACTCAGTAAAGTCCCAGGGGCAATTTATTGTTGGTGTTAGGTCTTTTTATTCTACAGGGCCTCTGCCTTCAGAAAATGTAGATGTCAGAAACCATGAATCAGACTGAAACAGAAGTACAGTTAAATCACACTTGTTTAATAATAATAAAAAAAGGTAAACATAGTCAAAACATAGCCAGAGTTCAGGAACCAAAACAGATAGTCAGAAAGCCAAAATGTCAGGGAGCCAGAGATGAGTGTAATAGAACAGCAAGCAGGATCTGAAGCCAGAAGGAATGTCAGCCAAGCAAGTCTTTAACAGGAACACAGGAGAGCATCTCTAGAGATGTGACCAAGGCGAAGGCAGAGATCATCTGGACTGGAGATGGCTTAAGTAGGCAGGACTGAGGAGCAGGACATCATCAACAGGTGAGTCACTGTGGAGAGATAGGAGCTGGAAATTAGCTGACAGCTGAGCGGCCAGCTTTGAGAAGGAAGGGCTGAGCCCAGCCCTGACAGTATAATGTTCTGGGAGGTTTTGAGTATGAGTTATAGATTATAAATGAAAAAATTGTTCTAGTGCCAAAGTGGTTAAACATATATGGAAGTAATAGCAGGGGTTAGTTTCAGTAAACTCATTGGTATACACAGTATACAAAAATCACTAGTAATTATTTCAAAGGCTTATAATGGTATGTCAAAGTTTATGAAGGTAAATCCCGCCATTATGATACACCACCTTCCCATGACAGCTCTAAGGCTTCCCTATAATAACAAATTTATGGTGGAAATTCTGATTCTCACAAACACAAATTTCTGAATATCTCTCCTTAAAGGAAAAGTACAGGGAAAGCTTGTTTGGCTCTACTTCTCCTGTGGATCACAGGAGTGCAGTCAGTTCTGCACTGCTGTGACCCGTTTTCAGCAGACGGAGGGCTGAAATCCGCTGTCTGCTAACGTCACAGAGCCGGTCCAGGCTCGGGCAAGATCGCAATCTTATGGTCGAGATCCGCCCACATGCCCGGACTGGCACCCGGCTCAGCGAGCTACTGGGAGCCTGTGTTGGGTGCTCCCACCCCCTCCAGTAAGCGAGGGGGGGGGCAGACCAGAGAGCGATGACTGACAGTCACTAGCTCTCTGCTCAGGGAGCCGTGAGAACCGAGTGATCGGCGGTGTTTGATCGCTCGGTTCTCAGTGTTAGAGCAGGCAGGGGACAGCCAGCTAGGTAAGTACGATGTGTAAAAAAAAAAAATCCCATACTTCTCTTTTAATAGTGTTTAAAGCCAAGAAGCACCCTATCTTTAACAAACCCTTGGTCGTCTATTTGTATATATCCAGTGGAAAATATACACTACTCTCTGGTGTTTCAGATCAACATTTTATATAAACACAAATACATTCAATGCTCATCCTCCTCACCAGCACCAGAACAAAGTTATTATTGAATTTAGCTTATTGTGATGACTCCTTTTGGTCATTTTTTTTTCCTCGTCGAATTTGTTTATTATTTTTTAAATATAACAAAGGTTGACAAATTGAGTACATATAAGGATGGTGGTATAATATTAAAATAGCAATAGAGCTAAACATATCGATTTATGAACAGGATGAGTAGATAACAATGTAAAAATGTAAAAAATGTAACGAATAGAGCAACAAATAAACCAATAAAGTATTACATCGAAAGCATTATACAATTCTATTCTATTCCATCGGTTCATTTTGCAAGAGCAGTAATAAGGAGATCAATCTCATAGGTATATATTAAAAACAGAAGAGATAATCTGTTTATAAGTACAACACAAGAAAGGTAGAAAACTAAAAATAGGAGTGGATAGAAAAAACAGGGTAGAAAAAAGGGGGGAAGGGAATGAGGGGGGGGGGTGTCATTTTTTTTTTTAACAGAAAGATGGCTTAGTGGTAGACCTGGAAAAATCCATCAAATAAAGCTGGCCACAAAAAAAAAAAAAAATGGTCCTAGTATATAGTATGTAGTATGTGTATGTAAGCGCGTCGAGATCCTACAGGGTAAATGACGGCGCTATATCAAGATGCAACTCAACTCAACTATGGAAAAAATATCAAAAACTGCGCTGAAACAAAAATAAAATAAATTTAAAAATTGAGAGGAGTTGTATCCAAAACTGTGACCCCCTCAGAAGCTGCAATTCTCATGTATAACATTAATACAAGAAAGAAGATTGGAAAATTAGAATCGCGCTATCCAAACATTATTGACCGAAAAAATCAAACTGATCTAATAAGTACATCTAATAGTGATGAAACCTTCATAAAAATAAAAATAAAAAAATTATATAATAAAGAACTCCCCAAAAATTAAATGTGCATAAACGCATTGATAATAAAGCCAAACATTGATAAGTGCGTGGGTAATGGATTAGGAAAATAATATACATGAATATAAATTTATGAATCCATAATATATACTCAGATTGTAATTGTGAATAAAGCAATCTAGTGAACAAATAAATGAAAAAAAGGGAAAAAAACACCCGTGTAAAAATAAAAAGTCCATATAATGCAAGCAAGCCTTCCTCAAAGAAACTTGATGAAAAAACTGTTCTGAATCCACCACCAAACTCTTACCAGAGTTCCATGATCCCCCATAACAGAGGATCAGGGAATGCGTGTGAAGGAAACACCCAATGGCTCCAAGGACATCAGGCACAGTCAGAGATGCCAGGCGGTCCCCTCCCAACCGATCAAATCATCGTGAAGATCCCACGGTGCATAAAAAATATAAACACTCCATAGTGTAAACCTGGTATTGTTTATTAGATTAAAACGAAGCAAATACACTTACAATGTTGCAGATTAAAACGAGCCTGAAGACTGCTGTGCCGGACGGAGCACAAGCAGACAACCCGTCCTCTGGGTATACGAATGGAGTACGAGGTGACGTCAGCGCGTCGCTGGACTTTGACTGGGCCATTCTAACACATTAATATGCTTTGATCTAAACCATTCCATTGTAGCTCTGGCTGGATGTTTCGGGACGTTGTCCTGCTGGAAGGTGAACCTCCGCCCCAGTCTCAAGTCTTTTGCAGACTCTGAAAGGTTTTCTTCTAAGATTGCCCTGTATTTGGCTCCATCCATCTTCCTATCAACTCTGACCAGCTTCCCTGTCCCTGCTGAAGAAAAGCACCCCCACCACATGATGCTGCCACCACCATGTTTCACAGTGGGGATGGTGTGTTTAGGGTGATGTGCAGTGTTAGTTTTCCGCCACACATAGCATTTTGCTTTTATGCCAAAAAGTTAAATTTTGGTCTCATCTGACCAGATCACCTTCTTCCACATGTTTGCTGTGTCCCCCACATGGCTTCTCACAAACTGCAAACAGGACTTCTTATGACTTTCTTTCACCAATGTCTTTCTTCTTGTCACTCTTCCATAAAGGTCAGATTTGTGGAGAACACGACTAATAGTTGTCCTGTGGACAGATTCTCCCACCTGAGCTGTGGATCTCTGCAGCTCCTCCAAAGTTACCATGGACCTCTTGGCTGCTTCTCTGATGAAGGCTCTTCTTGCCCGGCCGGTCAGTTTAGGTGGACGGCCATGTCTTGGCAGGTTTGCAGTTGTGCCATACTCTTTCCATTTTCCGATGATGTATTGAGCTCCGTGAGATGTTCAAAGCTTCGGATATATTTATAACCTAACCCTGCATTAAACTTCTCCACAACTTTATCCCTGGCCTGTCTGGTGTGTTCCTTGGCCCTCATGATGCTGTTTGTTCACCAACGTTCTCTAACAAACCTCCGAGGGCTTCACAGAACAGCTGTATTTATACTGAGATTAAATTACACACAGGTGGACTCTATTTACTAATTAGGTGACTTATGAAGGCAATTGGTTCCACTAGATTTTAGTTAGGGGAATCAGAGTAAAGGGGGCTGAATACAAATCCACACTTTTCACATATTTATTTGTAAAACGTTTTAAAAACCATTTATCATTTTCCTTCCACTTCACAATTATGTGCCACTTTGTGGCGGTCTATCACACAAATTTCCTAATAAAATACATTTATGTTTTTGATTGCAACATGAGAAAATGTGGAAAATTTCACATGAATACTTTTTCAAGGCACTGTAATCATCCATAAAAACAGCTACAAAGTAACAGGCCGATAAGCAAACTCTTGTTCTAAAAATAAATTTAGTTGTAAACAAATATCTCGATGTTAAACTGCTAACAGAGCCATCCTGTGGCCACATTCTATAACTACACATAATTTATGCTATGAATGCCTATATCACTATGTTGTATGCATACAGTACATGCTGTATATATATATATATATATATATATATATATATATATATATACACAGCATGAACTTTTTCCTATATAGCATGAACTTTTTCCTATATATATATATATATATATATATATATATATATAAAATTAATTTTTTTCTTTATAGAGGTAGTGAAGAGGTGGGCCACCACACATTCTTGTAGGGATATTAGTCCAGGTGCAATCCATGAAGAAAGTACAATATGCAGGAGGCACAAGATGCACTTAACAGGAGGAGCTTTCCAATGTACTGTTTTTTAATCAATGTCAGTGTTTTGGCTGGGCACAGCCTGAATTTTCCATTTATTATGCCTGAGCGTTGGTATGACACTGGGAAAAATGCATTGCAAAGGAAGGTGACTATGCAGAAAGGTGATGTCATTTGTTTTTGAAATCCTTAATAAAAAGAGTTAAAAAAAAGTGTTAACACTTTTTGAAGAACTCTCGTATATATAGAATAAATTATAGTGGTTCTAAAGGCTCAAGGTTTTTTACCTTAATGCATTCTATGTAAGAGCAGCAGGAAGAGGACAGGGCAGCTCTGCAGCAAAGAATCCAACTGTCTGCACAATATGGGACATTATTATTATACAGGATTTATATAGCGCCAACAGTTTGCTCAGTGCTTTACAACATGGGGGCAGACAGTACACTTACAATACAAATCTATACAGGAGGGATCAGAGGGCCCTGCTCATTAGAGCTTACAATCTAAAAGGGAGGGTCAAGTGGAACAAAAGGTAATAACTGTGGGGGATGAGCAGATGGAGAAAATGAACATACAGTTGTTAGGTGTGGGTAGGATCGGCTTCCCTGAAGAGAAGGGTTTTCAGGGATCGTCTAAAAGCTAATAGAGTAGGAGGTAATCAGACAGATTGGGGTAAGGCATTCCAAAGGATTGGAGAGGCTCTGGAAAAGTCCTGGAGGCGAGCATGGGAGGAGCTGATGAGGGAGCTAGAGAGCAGGAAGTCTTGAGAGGAACAAAGAGAACAAATAGGTTAGTATTTAGAGACTAGGCTAGCGATGTAGCTGGGGGCTAAGTTGTAGATGGCTTTGTAAGTAGTTGTTAGTAATTTGAATTTAATTTGTTGGGTGAGTGGAAGCCAGTGAAGGGATTGACAGAGAGGAGTAGCAGACACTGAGCGATTGGTAAGGTGGATGAGTCTGGCAGCAGCATTCATGATGGATTGAAGAGGTGATAGACTATGTAGAGGTAAGCCAATGAGAAAGGAGTTGCAGTAGTCGAGGCGAGAGATGACCAGGGAATGAATTAAGAGCTTTGTTGTGTCATTGGTTAGAAAGGGGCGTATTTTGGAGATGTTGCTGGAGTTGAGGTGGCAAGATTTGGACAGTGATTGAATGTGGGGCTTAAAGGAGAGTTCAGAGTCCAGGATTTCACCTAGGACCTTGGCATGCGGGGATGGGCTCATAGTTGTGCCATTGATTTTGACAGAGAAATCAGGGGAAGGGGCACATGGGGGAGGAAGAATTATAAGTTCGGTTTTAGATAAATTGAGTTTGAGAAAGTGGTGTGACATCCAGACTGATATATCTGATAGTAAATTAGTGATATGTGAGGAGACGGAGGTTGTGAGCTGAGGGGTAGAGTAATAGATTTGGGTATCGTCAGCATACAGGTGGTATTGGAAGCCCTGGGAGGCTATCAGCTGACCCAGGGAGGAGGTGTAGATTGAAAATTACTAGAGGTCCAAGAACAGAACCTTGGGGGACCCCAACAGAGAAAAGAAGAGGAGAGGAGGAAGTAGAGTTGTAAGAAATGCTAAAGGTGCAGTTGGATAAGTAGGAAGAGAACCAGTGAAGGGTACAGTTATGGAGACCAAAGGCATGGAGTTTTTTGAGGCGGAGGGGGTGGTCAACCATATCAAAGGCAGAGAGGTCTAGGAGTAGGAGTACAGAATAGTGTCCATTGGTTTTGACCGCTAGTAGATTGTTTGTTAGTTTTGGGAGAGCAGATTCTGTGGAGTGTCGAGGACGAAATCCAAACTGAAGGGGATCAAGAAGGCTATTATCAGCAAGGTGGTCACTCAGTCGGTTGTAGACCAGACATTCAAGGAGTTTGGAAAAAAAAAGGGGAGCAAGGAGATGGGGCATAGGTTGTTAAGATTGCGTGGGTCCAGTGAGGGCTTTTTAAGTATGGGGCTGACAAGTGCATGTTTTAGAGAGTTGGGGGAGATGCCAGAAGAGAGGGATAGATTGAAGATGTGGGTTAGAGAGTGTAGAATAGAGTCAGAGGGGGGGCGGGGGATGTAGCATTTACGAGGGAACAGGATCCAGAGGGAAGGTGGTAAGATGGACGTTAGCAAGTAGTTTAGCAACCTCGTCTATAGTGGTGGGGTTGAAAGAGGGAAGTAATGATTGTACCTCTTGCATTGAAGTGTAAAGCGTGGAGGGTATCTGATCAGTGGAGATCTCCTCGCGAATTGTATCAATCTTCTGTTTGAAGTGATTGGCGGTCTCCTGGGCAGTGAGTGAGTTGGTGAATGGAGGCAGTGGAGGACGAAGTAGGGAGTTGAAGGTAAAGAAGAGTTGATTGGGATGGGATGATAAGTTGCTAATGAGAGTGATAAAATAGGTCTGCTTGGCAGTGAGGAGGCTGGAATTGTATTTTTTGGAGGGCAGATTTATATTGGTTGAGATCTTTCATAGACTTAGTCTTACACCACAGGCGCTCATGAGCACGACTATGTTTTTTCAGACATCTAGTATCATCTGTTTGCCAAGGTTGAAGGGGTCTGGGCCTGATTCTGTGTTTAGTGAGGGGTGCCAGTGAGTCCAGTGAGGATAGAAGTGAAGTGTTGTAAACAGAAGTGGCTAGGTCAGTGCAGGATAAGGACAGAGATTTTGTCAAAGAGGTCATCGGTAGCAGAGAGAAGAAAAGGGACATCCTTCATTACAGGTCGGTAATGTAATTAAAGAAGTAGGGAAATAAAAGCATTTTAGCTAAACTTCCGCTTTAAAGACCTGATCAGCTTACCTGTGATACTGAGTTCACACGCACAGCACCAACCGCCGAAAGTTTAGAAATGTAATTAATTTGGATTTTGTATATTTTAGCAATGCTCGTTACATGTCATCCAGTTGACTGATTACCTCAAGTTTTTGACACTGTTTTAGAGCTGAGCTCTAAGCAGATATTAAGGACACATGGCAACCTTTCTACAATTCACATTTTTTATTAGAATGTTAAAACTTTATAAAAATCAGCTAATAATAAGCAAGAATATTATGCCTAGATGTATTTTCAGCCCATATGCAGGTGGTAGCAATAAATACAGGATTTGCAAGTAAGGTGCACATCAGTTGAGGTATATGTATTGCCCAGACCTTTTTCTTTTAGTTAGGGATAGGGTAGGAAATGGTTAAATCCCTACCAGGTTAAACGATTGCATTCTTTGTACCATTGTAGAGGTACAATGGTACAAAGAACCACTGCCTGTTCCAGAGATGCAAACCAAGGAAGCAGTGGACCAAAACTAGATAAGAGTCCAAGATAATTGTTATTGTTGGTAAAAAAAAAGTTATATGAAAACATTCAAAGCCTTTCAGGGGCAACATCGTTCCCCCTTCATCAGGGCTCAACACAGGATAAAACCTAGCTGGACTTGTAGAAAACAGTGACCCAACAGATCTATATAAGAACCAGTACTGATCTCTCTATGTGGAGTAACAACTTGACCACAGTTACTAAGCAGCAATAGAACTCTGTGTTCAACAGATGCTACGTGGTAGTTGGTACTTGGTAGACCTCTCCCAAACTGAGGGACCTCTGTGCTGTATTTTACATAACTTTGACCTCTGCACTCTATGTCACTTACTCCTGGTCCCTGCACTGTGTGTTATATACTATTGACCTCTGCACTCTGTGTCACATACTCCTGATTCCTGCACTGTGTGTTACATACTATTGGCCAATGCACTCTGCAATACCCTTGACTTCTGCTCTCTGCTTTGCTTAGTACTGACCTCTGAACCCTGCATAACATAGGAATGTAATGAACTCTGTGTTACTTACTATTGACCCTTGAATTCTGCTTTACTACTGACCCCTGAACTCTTTAGGCCTTCCTTACTTTTTAATAGGTACTCCTTGCTAGGTTATCTCCTTAAAAACAATTTGCTGTGCCCTGGCGATCTTTGATCTCCTTGCTGCTGTTCAGGTAGACCTTCACCTCTCCAGGGTTGCCTATCTGAAGTTTTGGTGGTAGAGCATGTGGAGTATCTTGTAAAGGCTAACAGTACTTAGAATATTCTGATACAGAAGACCCTCGGGAGATGGTCCCATTAAAGTCTTAGGGGCTCTACTGTGTAGGTGGAGAGAGGAGAAGGACAATTTTGGCCAGAGACTGTGAAGATTACTGTGGGCCATGATCAGCCAACTGAGGCAAGGATAAAAAAGAAATTTAGAAAGTGTGGAGTCAGTTGGTAAAAGTATAATTTCCACTTGGTGATTAAAAAAATAGAGAAATAGAGATTATCTTAGATTTGATGATTTGAATAAATACAACTTAGAACAATACAATAAAAGCTGTAAAACAAATTAAAAAAAATCCAGCTGTTGAAGACTTGGATGCTGTAGAAAACAATGCCTTTGCTGTCCCACCGATGGGGACAGTAGATTGCCAGTCCCTTTCGACATTTGTTGTATTAGAAGAGGTAGTATTTGCAGATGACAGACCTAAAAGAAAAGAGTCAGTTAATTCTAACAATCTGCTCTGTGTTCTGTGTTTGTACAGCCGTGGCCAAAAGTTTTGAGAATGACACAAATATTAATCTTCACAAAGTCTGCTGTCTCAGTTTTTATGATGGCAATTTGCATTTATGCCAGAATGTTATGAAGAGTGATTAGATGAATTGCAATTAATCGCAACTTCCCTCTTTGCCATGAAGATGAACTTAATCCCATGAAAAAATATTTCCACTGCAATTGTGAAGAAGGCTTCAGGGCGCCCAAGAAAGTCCAGCAAGCACCAGGACCATCTCCTACAGTTTATTCAGCTGTGGGATCGGGGCACCACCGGTACAGAACTTACTCAGGAATGACAGCAGGCAGGTGTGAGTGCATCTGCATGCACTGTGAGGCGAAGACTTTTAGAAGATGCCCTGGTGTCAAGAAGGGCAGCAAAGAAGCCACTTCTCTCCAGGAAAAAATAGACAGACTCATATTCTGCAAAATGTACAGGAATTGGACTGCTGAGGACTGGGCTAAAGTAAATTTCCCTGAATAATCCCCTTTCCGATTGTTTGGGGCAATCCAGAAAAAAATCTTTTCCAAAGAGGAAAATATGAGCGCTACCATCAGTCCTCTGTCATGCCAACAGGAAAGCAATCCTGAGACCATCCATGTGTGGGGTTGCTTCTCAGCCAAGGGAATGGGCTCCCCCACAATTTTGTCTAAGAACACAACCATGAATACAGAATGCTCCAAAAACATCCTCCGAGAGCAACTTCTCCCAACCATCCAAGAACAGTTTGATGAGGAACAATGCCTTTTCCAGCATGGTGGACCTTGCATGTATGATGGATGCTCCTTGCCATAAGGCGGAAGTGATAACTAAGTGGCTCGGGGAACAAAACATCAAAATTTTGGGTCCATGGCCCGGAGCTTAATCCTATTGAGAACTTGTGGTCAATCCTCAAGAGGCGGGTGAACAAAATAAAACCCCACAAATTCTGACAAACTCCAAGCATTGATAATGCAAGAATGGGCTGCCGTCAGTCAGGATGTGGCCCAGAAGTTGATTGACAACATGCCGGGGGGAATTAGAGAGGTCTTGAAAAAGAAGGGTTAACACGGCAAATATTGACTCTTTGAATAAACTTCATGTAATTGTCAATAAAAGCCTTTGACACTGATTAAAAGCTTGTAATTATAACTCAGTATGCCATAGCAACATCTGACAAAAAGATCTAAAAACACTGAAGCAGCAGACTTTGTGAAAATTCATATTTGTGTCATTCTCAAGACTTTTGGCCATGACTGTAGTATGAAATTTTGTTTTTGGATAGAGTGTGGAGGTCTTCCCTTCCTTCCAATACGTGTGCAGCCTCTACAGGGAATGGAGTGGACTCCACTGAGACAGGAAGGCTTAGTAAGATACCCTGTTTCCCTGAAAATAAGACCTAGCGTGATTGTCAGTGATGGCTGCAATATAAGCCCTACCCCCCAAATAAGCCCTACCCTCTTTCCCCGAAAATAAGCCCTACCCTGAAAATAAGACCTACAAGGACTTTAACTAGGGCTTATTTGGGGGGTAGGTCTTATACTGCAGCCATCACCGACAATCATGCTAGGTCTTATTTTCGGAGAAACAGGGTAAATCATTGTTACAAATTCTAACCCTTTCACATGGTAACTGGGCCAATCACAGCACCCTTTACCGGGTGATTAGCTGTAGCCAATCACAGACCACTAGTAATCACAGCTATCATGAATGTAACCCATTCATGACATTGGACAACATTACTGTTATGCCCTGTACACACGGTCGGACATTGATCGGACATTCCGACAACAAAATCCATGGATTTTTTCCGACAGATGTTGGCTCAAACTTGTCTTGCATACACACGGTCACACAAAGTTGTCGGAAAATCCGATAGTTCTGAACGCGGTGACGTAAAACACGTCCGTCGGAACTATGAACGGGGCAGTGGCCAATAGCTTTCGTCTCTTAATTTATTCTGACCATGCGTGGCACTTTGTGCGTCGGATTTGTGTACACACAATCGGAATTTCCGACAACGGATTTTGTTGTCGGAAAATTTTATAGCAAGCTCTCAAACTTTGTGTGTCGGAAATTACGATGGAAAATGTGTGATGGAGCCTACACACGATCGGAATTTCCGACAACAAGGTCCTATCACACATTTTCCGTCGGAAAATCCGACCGTGTGTACGGGGCATTACAGTAATCATCATTGTAATAGCAATCAAAGTATAAAAAAAAAATCCCTGTTCACCCCCCCAGAGTAATACAATGTTACTATGGTGACAATGAGCTACTCTGATGAAAGTATGATGAAATAGTAAAAAAGAAAAAAAAAAAAAGAAAAAAGAAAAATAAATATATTTAAACATTTAATAAATTATTTAAAAATGTTTTTAGTTTTTTTTAAACATACTGCCATCAGTCAGTGTCTCCGATGAGCACCACACCAGTCATCTGATGACATTGTCCTGAGCTGGTGACAGTATGTAAAAAGAAAATGTAAAAAAAAAAAAAAAAATTTTATTTAATTTCTTAATTTTCTCAAAAATTTGGACAAAAAATTTCAAAACTCGCCATGCCTCTTACTAAGTGCCTCAGACTGTCTAATTTCCAAAAAGAGGTAATTTGGGGTGGGGGGTATCTGTACTGTCCTGGGCATTTTCAGGCCTCAAGAAATGAGATCGGCCGTCAGTACATCAGGATTGATCAATTTTCAAAAATATATTGTATTTACCATAGCTTGTAGACTCTCTAACTTTTACACAAACCAATTAATATACACTTCTTGGGATTTTTTTTTTTTTTTACCAAAGACACGTGCCAGAATACATTTTGGCCTAAATTTATGAATACATTTGATTTTATTTGATATTTTTTATAACTAAAAGTAGACCCCCTCCCGCTGTGATTGGACACATTAGGAGCCAATCAGCGGGTCTGGCTGAAGTGATGTCCAGCAGGGCCTGCCGATCATTCGGGAGACAGGCAGAACGGCGGTTTGCCTATGTAAACAAGGCAACCCGCCGTTCTGTGAGAGGGGAATGTGCTGATCCTGTGATTCTGCTAAGCGGAAAAACTCATCTTTACCTTCCCCCAGTCAAAGGACCTCCCCCACAGTTAGCAATCACTCCCAGGGAACACATTTAACCCTTTGATCGCCCCTGATGTTAATCTCTTCCCTGCCAGTGTCATTAGTACAGTGACAGTACATATTTTTTAGGACTGATCACTGTATTAGTGTTACTGGTTCCCCACAAAGCGTCAAAAGTGTCAGGTGTCTGATTTGTCCGCCGCAATATTGCAGTCCCACTATAAGTCGCTGATCACCGCCTTTACAAGTAAACGATAAAAAATAAATAAATAAATATATGCCATTGTTTGTAGACATTATAACTTTTGTGCAAACCAATCACTATACGCTTATTGGGATTTTTTTTTTTACCAAAAATATGTAGCAGAATACATATTGGCCTAAACTGATGAAGAAATTAGATTTTCTACATTTGTTTTATTGGACATGTATTATGGCAGAAAGTAAAAAAAATATAGTTTTTTATTTTTTTTTTAAATAGTCGTCCTTTTTTTGTTTATAAAAAACGCAGAGGTGATCAAATACCACCTCTTGGATATGTATTATGGCAGAAAGTAAAAAAAATATAGTTTTTTATTTTTTATTTTTTAATTGTCAGCCTTTTTTTGTTTATAGAACAAAAAATAAAAACCACAGAGGTGATCAAATACCATCAAAAGAAAGCTCTATTTGTGGGGAAAAAAGACATCAATTCTATTTGGGTACAGCATCACGCGACCGCGCAATTCTCAGTTAAATTAGCGCAGTGCCGTATCGCAAAAAAAAAAATGGCCTGGTCATGAAGGGGAGTAAACTTTCTGGAGCGGAAGTGGTGAACATAGGAGGCTGATCATTCTGTATTCCAAGATAAAAGAACTGGGTGGGCTAAATAACCTGTTTGTGATAATAGAGGAAAAGTGCAAAATATAAAGGACAGCTTTGAATTTTTTGCACTTAGTGAACCAAATATAACAGAATGATTTCATTTGTAAATTTAACAGACCAAAAGGAAGCAAAAAAAAAAAAAAAAAGAGGAGTTCATTGTTTGGGTCTATAGACACTTCAAGGACGCTTCTCCATGGTTAAGCTTATGGCTCCATTTTACAGTAAATGTTAAACACATCACCAACATTTGCATGTTGGTGCTAAAACTGTTCATTAACTCATGGAGCAATGAGTACTCTCTATTCCATAGTCATATATAAACCATGTTTCTGTTAAACTAAAGTATATTTTGAGAAGGAACTCACCAGGAGGTGTAGGTTGAGAAGTTGTATTCGTCACCGCAAACGTTGAGCTCCTTGTTTGAGGACTTGTGTTGGATGGACTTGTGCTCACTCTAGTGGTAGAATGTTGCACTGTGGCAAAAATTCAAAATTATTTTGAATTTAACGGAATAACTTAAAGATCATCTGAACATAAAAAAACCCCCAAAAATAATTATATGCTCATTTTTTTTTCAAATTTAAGAGGACATAAGATTTCCATTAGGATCAACAGGAATTTTTCTGTAAATGCAGAAAAAAGCTAAACGAATGCAGCCAGTAGACATGTGCACAGCCAAAAAATTAGTTCATTTTCGATTTCGTTTCATTAGTTTAATATTTTTTTTAGTTTTTCGGGTCATTCATTATGATCGCGATTCGTAAATTTGTTCATTCGTAAATTCGTAAATGCGTTCATTCGTACATTCGTACATTCGTACATTCGTAAATTCGAACATATGTTCATTCGTACAATCGTTCATTCGTACATTTTTACATTTGTACATTCATAAATTCGTACATTCGTAAAATCGTACATTTGTAAATTAGAAAATTCGGAAATTTGTAAATTCGAAGTTTGAAAATCCAAAAACCCGAAAATTCACAAATCTGAAATAGTAACTAACTATTAAATTATGGGTATTGTAATTTCCTTTCAAATTTGACTTTCAGTGAACGTAACAAATACGAATTTATCCCAAGTTACGAATTATCCAAAACGAATGCTGCATCTAAACAGGTGGAACGGAACAAATTAATAACAAATAATAATAATAAAACGTTGTTCTTATTATTATTGTTATTTATTATTATCAATTCATTACGTTCCATTCCGTTTTTTCGGATCATTCATAACTTCGGATAAATTTGTATGTGTTATGTTCACTAACAGCCAAATTTGAAAGGAAATTACAATACCTATAATTTAAAAGTTACTAGTAATTACTAATAGTTAAGTTATTATTAGTTAACTATTATTTCAGATTTCCGAATTTTCGAATTTACAAATTTACGAATTCACTAATTTACTAATGTACGAATGCCCGAATTTACGAATGTCCGATTTTATTGAATTTACGAATATTCGAAAAAAAAAAACGTTAAACGGGTTTTCGTTAATTCAGATATTCCCGAATTAACGAATTTGTCAAAATTCGTTAAAAAACGAATTCGGAACGAAACGAATTGCACATGTCTAGCAGCCACCACATCTAAGGATTGCTGATCTGCAATATAGTACAAGTTATATCCTGTAAAGTGGTTCTAAATCATATATATATATATATATATATATATTAGAATCACTTTAAATGATTTGACCTCAATGAAAACATGTGAACCAGGACCCACATCGTACCATAAATATTAAGAAAATATTCATAAATACTGAATCAGGTTCACAGAAAAGTACTCACGTCCATGGACTTAGCAATAGTTTCTCCCTTCTGATCTCTGCACCAATGCACAGTGTTGATTATGTGTAACTTAAAGCGGTTGTATACCCGCAAACCAAAAAACAAAAACAAAACAAAACAAAAAGAAAAAACCTGTAAGGCAAAGGCATAATGAGCTAGTATGCACCACACACTAGCTCATTATGAAATACTTACCTTAGAACGAAGCGTCGGCATCACATCCCGGTCACCGCCGAGGGAGCTGACATTTTCCCCTCGGCGATTCTTCTGGGTTCACGGCTCTGAACCCAGCGCTGTGAGTGACGCGATGACGTCAGCTCCGTTCCAGCAAGGTACTGCACGATACGCCGGAACTTCACCGGATCTTCGCCGGATCTTTATGCCCCGTACACACGGTCGGACATTGTTCGGACATTCCGACAACAAAATCCATGGATTTTTTCCGACGAATGTTGGCCCAAACTTGCCTTGCATACACACGGTCACACAAAGTTGTCGGAAAATCCGATCATTCTGAACGCGGTGACGTAAAAGACGTACATCAGAACTATAAACGGGGCAGTAGCCAATAGCTTTCGTCTCTTAATTTATTCTGAGCATGCGTGGCACTTTGTGCGTCGGATTTGTGTACACACGATCGGAAATTCCGAACGGATTTTGTTGTCGGAAAATTTTATAGCAAGCTCTCAAACTTTGTGTGTCGGAAAATCCGATGGAAAATGTGTGATGGAGCCCACACACGGTCGGAATTTCCGACAACAAGGTCCTATCACACATTTTCCGTCGGAAAATCCGACCGTGTGTACGGGGCATTACTGTGCGTGTGCCACTGATGTCAGCGGCTATATGCAGGGTGAATATTCATTTTACCTACAGGTAAGCCTATAATAAGGTAAAAATGTAAAAAAAAAAAATGGGTATACAACCGCTTTAAAGATTAAGTTCACCTTTGATCACCCCTTTTTTTTTTTTATTCCAGCTCCCCTATGTACCAATTTAGCATTAATGTACTTATTTTGCAAAAATAGAACAGCTTGCCATTTATTCTACCCACGCTCACCTCACTGTCTTCATCTCTGTTTAAAAACACCTATCCATTACTTCTGCCTTACCTCCTGGACAGACTTTAGGTCATGACACAGGAAGGAGTTGACCAGCAGAGGGTAGATGATGCAGGGTGTGTGCTAATGAGATCAGCTGGTCAACTCCTTCCTGTGACATGACCTTAAGTCTGTCCAGGAAGTAAGGCAGAAGTAATGGATAAGTGTTTTTAAACAGCAATGAAGACAATGAGGTAAGCGTGTGTAGAATACATGGAAAGCTGTTTTATTTTTGCAAAAGAAGTACATTAATGCTAAATTGGTACATAGGGAAGCTGTAATTTAGAAAAAAAAAGTGAACAAAGGTGAACGTATACTTTAATTACACAATTTCACTCATTACAAACAGTTGTGTGGACAGTTGCAGAGCTAGCAATCAAAACTATCAATCAATCAGAACTCTACCCAACTTTATTCTAGGGATTCTGGTAGATATTTGATGTCTTCTGCTGTATGCATATTTATTTTTTAAGCTCCCACTTTTCAGGATATTTTTAACTCCCTCCATATCTTTTGGCCTTTATACTACTGCAGTTTGCATTGCAAAATTATAGTATTTGTTAATTAGTACCTGAAGAAGTGGTTGGAGGTACAGCAGTGTTGTTTGGTGTAGCTGTGGTCCAGTTTGTGGCAGTTTCATTTGAATCATCTGAAAAAAGAAATGATATAAGCTAACCCCTTTCTTATGAAAAAAAAGGTACTTGGAAATTCAAATATCAAAGATTCAAAGATATGTCTCTACAGCAGGGGTCTCAAACTGGTGGCCCTCCAGCTGTTGCGAAACTACAAGTCCCAGCAGGCCCTACCTGTGGGAGTCATACTTGTAACTGTCCGCCTTGCAATGCCTCATGGGACTTGTGTTTTTGCAACAGCTGGAGGGCCACCAGTTTGAGACCCCTGCTCTACAGTCTTTCCTAAAATAATTCAAATTAATTATGATTATTGCTCGTTGAAGTATCCTAGCTGGTGATGATGGGCAAAAGCGGGATTGGAAAAATCATAACTTCAGCTCTTCATAAGACTCACCCAAAGGATTCCAAATGGTCCCATCTCAGAGGTAAAAAGGTTCACATACCAAAGTTACAAAGTAACATAGTAAGTTGGGTCGAAAAATATCCATTAAGTTTAACCAACAGACCAAAAAAAATAATAATTGAAAATTCACATCCACAGGACCCTAAACTCACAGTTGACCCAGAGGTTATAAACTGGCTACTAACTCCCTGGATTAAGAGTCTATGGAGTTTTTACACATAATTGAGATATAATTTACCTATATATATATATATATATATATATATATATATATATATATATATATATATATATATATATATATATATCTTAGAATCACTTTAAATGATTTGACCTCAATGAAAACATGTGAACCAGGACCCACATCGCACCATAAATATTAAGAAAATATTCATAAATACTGACTCAGGTTCACAGAAAAGTACTCACGTCCATGGACTTAGCAATAGTTACTTCCTTCTGATCTCTGCACCAGTGCATTGTGTTGATTATGTGTAACTTAAAGTGGTTGTATACCCGCAAACCAAAAAAAAAACCTGTAAGGCAAAGGCATAATGAGCTAGTATGCACCGCATACTAGCTCAATATGAAATACTTACCTTAGAACGAAGCGTCGGCATCACATCCCGGTCACCGCCGAGGGAGCTGACATTTTCCCCTCTTCCAGGTACACAGCTCTGGCGCTGTGAGTGGCCAGAGCCGCGATGACGTCATGTGCGCGGGAGTCCACCGTTCCAGCACTATACGCCAGACCTTCGCCGGATCTTCACTGCGCGTGTGCCGCTGACATCAGTGGCTGTATGCAGGGTTAATATCTCCTAAACCATGTAGGTTTAGGAGATATTTATGTTACCTACAGGTAAGCCTTTAATAAGGTAAAAAAGTAAAAAATGGGTATACAACCGCTTTAAAGGCTAAGTTCACCTTTGTTCACCACCTTTTTTTTTTATTCCAGCTCCCCTATGTACCAATTTAGCAATAATGTACTTCTTTTGCAAAAATAAAACAGCTTGCCATTTATTCTACCCATGCTCACCTCACTCGCTTCATCGCTGTTTAAAAACACTTATCCATTACTTCCGCCTTACTTCCTGGACAGACTTTAGGTCATGACACAGGAAGGAGTTGACCAGCTGAGGGTAGATGATGCAGGGTCTGTGCTAATGAGATCAGCTGGTCAACTCCTTCCTGTGACATGACCTTAAGTCTGTCCAGGAAATAAGGCAGAAGTAATGGATAAGTGTTTTTAAACAGCAATGAAGACAATGAGGTAAGCGTGTGTAAAATAAATGGAAAGCTGTTTTATTTTTGCAAAAGAAGTACATTAATGCTACATTGGTACCTAGGGAAGCTGGAAATTAGAAAAAAAGTGAACAAAGGTGAACATATACTTTAATTACACAATTTCACTCATTACAAACAGTTGTGTGGACAGTTGCAGAGCTAGCAATCAAAACTATCAATCAATCAGAAATCTACACAACTTTTTTCTAGGGATTCTGGTAGATATTTGATATCTTCTGCTGTCTGCATATTTATTTTTCCTTGTCAAAAGAAGTTTATTGAGTATACAATGTTATAAAGATACATAAAGTAAGTTTACAAGGATCTATAAAGTAAGCTCATTGTTTTACAGTAGGGTTTATATAGGTAAATATCATGAAATTTCAAATATTAAACATTGGGTTCACGTAAACCTAAATTAAAGATATATATCATTTCCTTAGTTACTTTTGTAGGTATTTAAATGATTTATACCTACTATACATATTGTTTACAAGTAGAGTGTATATAGGTCAAATAAATTCTGATAATGAGCTTTAATTGTAAGGTGGAGAAAAGGAAAGAGAAAGAAGAAAAAGGGTTGAAAGGTAGAGGTATGGTCCGCAAGGTTGTCCCGCTTGTCAGTTTATTATTCTTTTTAGTTCTCTTTGAAGCATTAGAATGGGTGTCTCTGTAAGTCATTTAATCTGTTACCATGGCAACAGGACAGAGTCATTGAAGTTTGACAGGAACTGTTGTTTTATCCAAGGATGCCAAAGTTTTTCAAATTTTGGAATTTGATTTTGATCGATGGCTACCATCTTAGCATGGGACATTGTATTATTCATTCTATGAATTGTTTCTCCTAGTACCAATGTAGGAGATTTCCATGCCTTGGCCACTGTTTATTTTGCAGCCGTTATTAGTTGGAACATAAGTTTGAATTGAGAGAGTGTTAACCATTCCGGTTTTAGATTAAGTGAAGTTAAATATGGATCTGGTTGTATTATTTTTTTAAATATTTTAGATGCAATCACGAAGACTTCCTTCCAGAAGGTTTGGATTACTGGGCACGTCCACCATATGTGTAAATATGTGCCTATTTCTGGGCATCCTCGAAAACAAAGAGCTGAGGTATTAGGTGAATATTTTGCCACTCTAGCGGGTACAAGGTACCAGCGAGTTAGGACTTTATAATTTGTCTCCAGTGTTAAGATGTTGGGTGAAGATGACTTCGATGTGAGCCATATGTTAGACCAGTCCGTGTCTTCTAAAGTTCGTCCCAGGTCCTCCTCCCACCTCTGAACGTAAGAGGGTCTATTAAGATTTGCTACTCCATATAATTGATTATAAAGTGATGAAATTGTACCTTTAGCAAATGGATCTTTTGTACAGATTGATTCAAAAATGGATAATTGGGATAATGGTGTATCCCCCTTTAGGAATGGTGTATAGAAATTTTTGATTTGGAGATATCTAAATATCTCAGAGTTTGGTAGATCATATTTTTCTCTAAGCGATGGGAATGAAAGGAATGATTTAGATGCTATGAAGTCATTTAGTGTCTGAATGCCTGATGTTGTCCAAGCTTTAAAAGAATTTGGGTAGATCCATGCCGGATTTCTGATAAAAGAAAGGAGAGGATTGTGTGGAGATTGTAACTGATATTTGGTTTTTAGTTTATCCCAGAGAGATAAGAAGTGTTTAGTTATGGGATTATGAATTTTAAAGCGGTCTTTAGGATCAAGCCATAATAAATTTGATATTAATAGAGGGTCATTTTCTGAAGCCTCTATAAATACCCATAATGGGATTTCCTGTTTTGCATGGTATTTGGACAGATTGGCCAAATGTGCTGCTCTGTAGTAGTTAGTAAAATTAGGGTATCCCAGACCTCCTTTATTTTTGGGAAGATGTAGTGTGTGTATAGGTATACGTGGTTTAGAAGAGCCCCATATAAACGAAGTTGCTCTTTTTTGTACTATTCTCAAAAAATAGGAAGGAATTGGAATAGGGAGGACTCTGAATAGATAAAGCAATTTGGGTAGAATAGTCATTTTGATTGCATTAATCTTCCCTATCCAGGATAAAGGAAGTTGCGACCATTGTTTTATTAGATTTGTGATCTGTCTTAATACAGGAGGATAATTGGTAGAGAATAAGTCAGAATGAGATGCTGTTAAATGAATTCCAAGATATGGGATTGATTTTTCTGCCCATGTGAATGGGAGTGCAGCCCTAGCCGGGATCAATTCCATGTTTGTGAGTGAAATATTAAGCACTAGGCATTTCTTAGGTTTAATCATAAGGCCGGATAGGGCTGCAAATCCATCAAGAGCTGGTATTAAGTTAGGACCAGAGACCTGTGGTGATGATAGAAAAAGTAATATATCGTCTGCAAATATACATAATTTGTGTGTAATACCTCCTACTTCAATGCCAGTTATAGTTTGGTTTGTTCTGATGTATTGGGCCATGGGTTCGAGTATAAGGGCAAATAATAAGGGAGCTAATGGGCAACCCTGTCGGGTACCTCTTTCGATATTAAAGGCTTCAGATTTGTATCCAGCATATTTTATATAGGCTTTGGGTTTATTATATAATGCTTTGATCCATGTTAAAAAGTGGGGTCCAAAACCCCATTTTTGTAATGAATATTGCATATATTGCCAGGATACTGTGTCAAATGCCCTCTTAATATCGAGAGATAGAAAACATAAAGGGATTTTCCGTTTTTTAGCAATATGTGCCAATAACACTGCCCTGCGTATATTATCGCCTGCCTGTCTATTTGGCATGAAGCCTACTTGATCTCTATGTATTAATTTTCCTATAATGCTATTGAGGCGTTTTGCTATTATTTTTGCTAATAATTTAATATCGAGGTTTAACAGAGATAGGCCGATAATTCACACAGGAAGTATCATCAGAAAGGGGTTTTGGGATCATACAAACAATTGCCATTAGTGTTTCTTGCCGAAAAGAATGTCCATCTAGAAGTTTGTTAAAAGTTTCAGTGAGAATGGGAGAGAGTATTTCTGAGAATGTTTTATAGTATAAAGCCGAGTAGCCGTCTGGGCCTGGTCTTTTGTTAAGTTTTAGGTCTTTTATGGCGTTAGTAACTTCATCTATAGTTATAGGCTCATCCAAACTGCTTTTTTGATTCTGAGATAACTCAGGTAAGGTTATTTTTGAGAAGAAGGATTCAGCTTCTGTAGGATTAAATTCATTGTTTGTCTTGTATAAAGTTGCGAGATGTGAGTGAAATTTATGGACTATTTTAACTGGATTACAAGTGTAAACATTTTTTGATAATTTCAAACGTATTGGTTTGAAAGATTTGTTAGTTGAATTTAATGCCCGAGCCAAATATGTACCTGGTTTGTTTGTATTCATGTAGAAATTGTGTTTGGAGCGTTTGAGGGATTTATCAACTGACTCAGTGAGAAATAGATCGTATTCCAATCTAGATTTTTCCAGATGAGATTTTGTACTCTGAGATGGATTATCTTGAAATGATATGTAGGCTGCATTAAAATTGAGTTCTAGTTTTTTTGCTAGATTTTTGCGTTCCCGTTTAAATAGTGCCATTTGTCTTTGTATTGTACCACGCAAGACAGGCTTATGAGCTTCCCACAGTGTTATTGGGGAGATGTCTGTTGTATTATTAATTGATATGTATTCCTTTAAAGCTTGTTCAATGGCCATCTGATGTAGTGGGTGTTTGAGCATTATGTCCGGTAAGTACCACGTTGGGTCATGCGCTTTTGGTATGGCTGAGGCTATAGTAGTGTATACTGCATTATGGTCAGACCACGGAATCGGAATTATATCTGATGCAATAATTTCTGGTATCATTCCTATTGTTAGAAAAATATGATCTATTCTGGTGAAGGTTTGATGAGGGTGTGAGAAATAAGTGAATTTCTTTTTCATTGGGTTACTTTCTCTCCATGAATCTACCAGATTGTATTTGGAAAGAAGTTGAGAAAAAGGTAATCTAGAGGTTATTTTGGATGGTGTAAAAGGTGATTTATCTAGAAATGGGAGGAGGACCTGGTTTGAATCCCCACACATTATCACTGTTCCTATTTTGTGTGTATTAATCACTTGTAATATATGTGAGAGGAATGGTGTAGGTTGTTTGTTAGGAGCATATTTATTTTTCAAGCTCCCACTTTTCAGGGTATTTTAACTCCCTCCATATCTTTTGGCTTTATACTACTGCAGCTTGCATTGCAAAATTGTAGTATTTGTTAATTAGTACCTGAAGAAGTGGTTGGAGGTAGAGTGGTGTTGTTTGGTGTAGCTGTGGTCCAGTTTGTGGCAGTTTCATTTGAATCATCTGAAAAAAGAAACGATATAAGCTAACCCCTTTCTTATGAAAAAAAAGGTACTTGGAAATTCAAATATCAAATATCAAAGATATGTCTCTACAGCAGGGGTCTCAAACTGGTGGCCCTCCAGCTGTTGCGAAACTACAAGTCCCAGCAGGCCCTACCTGTGAGAGTCATGCTTGTAACTGTCCGCCTTGCAATGCCTCATGGGACTTGTGTTTTTGCAACAGCTGGAGGGCCACCAGTTTGAGACCCCTGCTCTACAGTCTTTCCTAAAATAATTCAAATTAATTATGATTATTGCTCGTTGAAGTATCCTAGCTGGTGATGATGGGCAAAAGCGGGATTGGAAAAATCATAAGTTCAGCTCTTCATAAGACTCACCCAAAGGATTCCAAATGGTCCCATCTCAGAGGTAAAAAGGTTCACATACCAAAGTTACAAAGTAACATAGTAAGTTGGGTCGAAAAATATCCATTAAGTTTAACCAACAGACCAAAAAAAATAATAATTGAAAATTCACATCCACAGGACCCTAAACTCACAGTTGACCCAGAGGTTATAAACTGGCTACTAACTCCCTGGATTAAGAGTCTATTGAGTTTTTACACATAATTGAGATATAATTTACCTATATATATATATATATCTTAGAATCACTTTAAATGATTTGACCTCAATGAAAACATGTGAACCAGGACCCACATCGCACCATAAATATTAAGAAAATATTCATAAATACTGACTCAGGTTCACAGAAAAGTACTCACGTCCATGGACTTAGCAATAGTTACTTCCTTCTGATCTCTGCACCAGTGCATTGTGTTGATTATGTGTAACTTAAAGTGGTTGTATACCCGCAAACCAAAAAAAAAACACGTAAGGCAAAGGCATAATGAGCTAGTATGCATCGCATACTAGCTCAATATGAAATACTTACCTTAGAACGAAGCGTCGGCATCACATCCCGGTCACCGCCGAGGGAGCTGACATTTTCCCCTCTTCCAGGTACACAGCTCTGGCGCTGTGAGTGGCCAGAGCCGCGATGACGTCATGTGCGCGGGAGTCCACCGTTCCAGCACTATACGCCAGACCTTCGCCGGATCTTCACTGCGCGTGTGCCGCTGACATCAGTGGCTGTATGCAGGGTTAATATCTCCTAAACCATGTAGGTTTAGGAGATATTTATGTTACCTACAGGTAAGCCTTTAATAAGGTAAAAAAGTAAAAAATGGGTATACAACCGCTTTAAAGGCTAAGTTCACCTTTGTTCACCACCTTTTTTTTTTATTCCAGCTCCCCTATGTACCAATTTAGCAATAATGTACTTCTTTTGCAAAAATAAAACAGCTTGCCATTTATTCTACCCACGCTCACCTCACTGGCTTCATCGCTGTTTAAAAACACTTATCCATTACTTCCGCCTTACTTCCTGGACAGACTTTAGGTCATGACACAGGAAGAAGTTGACCAGCTGAGGGTAGATGATGCAGGGTCTGTGCTAATGAGATCAGCTGGTCAACTCCTTCCTGTGACATGACCTTAAGTCTGTCCAGGAAGCAAGGCAGAAGTAATGGATAAGTGTTTTTAAACAGCAATGAAGACAGTGAGGTAAGCGTGTGTAGAATAAATGGAAAGCTGTTTTATTTTTGCAAAAGAAGTACATTAATGCTAAATTGGTACATAGGGAAGCTGGAAATTAGAAAAAAAAAGTGAACAAAGGTGAACATATACTTTAATTACACAATTTCACTCATTACAAACAGTTGTGTGGACAGTTGCAGAGCTAGCAATCAAAACTATCAATCAATCAGAACTCTACCCAACTTTATTCTAGGGATTCTGGTAGATATTTGATGTCTTCTGCTGTCTGCATATTTATTTTTCAAGCTCCCACTTTTCAGGGTATTTTTAACTCCCTCCATATCTTTTGGCTTTATACTACTGCAGCTTGCATTGCAAAATTGTAGTATTTGTTAATTAGTACCTAAAGAAGTGGTTGGAGGTACAGCTGTGTTGTTTGGTGTAGCTGTGGTCCAGTTTGTGGCAGTTTCATTTGAATCATCTGAAAAAAGAAACGATATAAGCTAACCCC
Organism: Aquarana catesbeiana; assembly: GCF_042186555.1. Lineage (NCBI taxonomy): Eukaryota > Metazoa > Chordata > Amphibia > Anura > Ranidae > Aquarana > Aquarana catesbeiana. Next base: position 15,494,404 of record NC_133333.1, on the reverse strand, counting down.
TTTCTTATGAAAAAAAAGGTACTTGGAAATTCAAATATCAAATATCAAAGATATGTCTCTACAGCAGGGGTCTCAAACTGGTGGCCCTCCAGCTGTTGCGAAACTACAAGTCCCAGCAGGCCCTACCTGTGGGAGTCATGCTTGTAATGCCTCATGGGACTTGTAGTTTCGCAACAGCTGGAGGGCCACCAGTTTGAGACCCCTGATCTACAGTCTTTCCTAAAATAATTCAAATTAATCATGATTATTGCTCGTTGAAGTATCCTAGCTGGTGATGATGGGCAAAAGCGGGATTGGAAAAATCATAAGTTCAGCTCTTCATAAGACTCATTTAAAGGATTCCAAATGGTCCCATCTCAGAGGTAAAAAGGTTCACGTACCAAAGTTACAAACTAACATAGTAAGTTGGGTTGAAAAAGGACATACTGTATATCCATCAAGTTCAACCAACAGACCAAAAAAAATAATAACTGAAAATTCACATCCACAGGACCCTAAACTCACAGTTGACCCAGAGGTTATAAACTGGCAACTAACTCCCTGGATTAGGAGTCTATGGAGTTTTTACACATAATTGAGATATCATTTCCCTTACACATGGTTGATATATTCAACATGAAGATAGTGTTACCTTATTACCCAAGCTGGGCGAACATTCATGTTTAATGGTGAACATTCTCTACTCCTTAGTAAAATAACCCCAGAGTCTTATGAAGATAAAGAAATACTAATTAATGCCCCATTGTCCTGATTCTACTAAATCGTGGACTTAGCAGTTTTGGACTTGGAAACCAGTTAAGTGATTAAAACAAAAGACCGGTCACATTGACCTTATAGGTCATGGACTGAAGATTTGATAATCTAAAATATATTCATTTCTGATATATCTTACAAACCCTATGACAGCAGGCATTGGACATTTGGATCCCCTGAGGACGTGCGTGCGCACAAAACACATTGGGTGGAGCCTGTACGTGCCAACATCTCACCGTCAAGTCCATGAGGTGGATCGGCAGCCTCTGGAGTGAGTTTATTGCATTGCATATATTTTCCATGTGGATTGCTTATTTTATGTATTATTGGACATGTTTTAATAAAATACTACACCGTGTACCCTTCATTGCATGTATTTTTTTTTTTTTCATGTGAAATTGCTTTGGTTTAATTTGATGATTATGAATTCCAGTATTTTATTTATGCACGTTATTATAGGTATGTAGAATTTCCAAGAGCTGCACTGTCACTTTTTACATTTGCATGTAGGGTAATCACTTTGCAAGGGGTGTTGCACTTTGCAAGGGAAATTGCCCCAGAGCTTAGTGAATGTGGTGAAGTTTCACTTTACAAAGACTACCAAATCATACGCAGGGGGAAAAATAATAAAAATACATTTTTGCTTGCACAACATTTGCTGATGAAAATCACCTCATTCACTAAGTTCTGGGGAAAAAAAATCCCTTGCAAAGTGAACAGGCTATTTGTCTTTAGCAAATAAACCCCAATGACTTTATAAGTCATAGACTGCAGATTTTTAATATAACATTTACTCAGTTCTAATATTTGTGGCATAGATTAGGACAGCTGGGCACAAGAGTTTGATCAGTTTAGGTTTATTGCTTGATGGAAATTTAACAACTGAGTCAAGGAGGGGGTAATTGTCCATAACAATGGTGGTGATGAACCTGCTATGATGATAACAAATTAATATTAAATAATAATCTACCAGACAATTCCGAGCATTCATTTACCCCTACCAATATTTCCATTGGCATCTTCGGGATGTAGCTGGTCCACCCTAAAAGCCCAGCGTCCAGTAAAGTTGACATTACTTGTGTTTGCTAAATTGGCAATGCCTAATGAAAGGGATCCTGGGAGTGTATAGTATCCTGTGTCATATCCACTGTTCAGTCCAGCCTGTGAAACATAAGGACACATTATATTATAACAAACAGTGTGAGGACAATGTTATAGAAAAAAAGAGGACGAATCTTCCAATGAGGACAATATGTTCTGGTGGCAACTGTCAAAGATAAGAATATCCCTTGTGTTGGGGAGATTTCTGCTGGCCGGTGACAATTTTCTTTGCAGGGGGGGTGGCAAACAGTGCCACCCCCAGTCTCACCCCGCTTCTGATTGGCTGGATTGAAGATCAGTGTTACAGCACCAAATATTAATTTGCTGTTGTAACACTTGGGTGGACTCATGGCGCAATGCTCTGCACCACAAGCCCACATATTTTGCAGCCTATTAGAGCCTATGGACCGTCTAACCTTGCGCAAAGTATTGGTGCCATATAAATCCTGTATAATAGTAATATGACACAATTCCCAGAGCACCGTGGGTCAGCTAATGAGATAGAACACTGCTTGCCTTTTGGCTTGACTTTTTTTATTGAAACATCAGAGGATGCTATCCAAAACGGAAGAAGTCACTCGTCTCAGCCGAACACTTATCTGTTTAAAGCATATGTACAGTATGCCATAATAATGACTGTTTCTTATTTGCTCCTTTTAAGTCTATTAAATATCTCATTAAAAATGTTTTGTTTTATCTATTTGATAAGTGTAAAATAAATGTGGATCCTGCCATGTAGTGGGCGGCCAGCTGTGGTTCCTTAGGAAGCCATAGCTGGCTCACATATCCATGATAGCTGTGCTAGGGACCCCCAGCAGCAAGAAAAACTGGCTGCAGGAAGACAACACTAGACTCCGGACACTGGCAAGAACCTGTTTTTTAAATGTCATCACCTACATTATTTGTAAAAAGAAAACTGAAGCTTGAGCCTGTAAGCAACTTTTCTTTGGCACTTTTTTGTACCAGTTTCTAATGCCAAAAAATGTACTTGCTTCTATTCAAGTATTTTTTTGTTCCTTTCCCTAATACTATCAGTTTTTTTTTAACGGGAAGGCGGCGATCGGACGGGAAGGCGGCGATCAGTCTGGCCTTACCTTAGGAGGCTGCTCCTCGCTCCAGGCTCCCGGGCTGAACAGGCATTGCTTCTCCTCTCTGCCGAACAGGAAGTGGGTCCTGAGACCCGATTGGCCAGGAGTCCTAAGACTCCCTGGCCAATCAGGTCTCAGGACCCACTTCCTGATTGGCCCGGGAGGAGAAGCAGGAAGACATTAGCGAATATTAATTTGCTAATGTCACACAACTGGGTGGGCTCAGGGTTTTAGAAAACCCATTGAAATCCATGCGTCCGGTGCCCTGCATGTAGATTAGGGGCCGGGCGCATGAATTAGGTGGGTGGCACCCCTAATGGAGCGGCCGCCACTGCTGATCTCAAAGAAAAAAACATTACAAAAAGGAACATCTTCACTGTACGATCACAAGGCATCAACACAAAGGATGATCTCAGACATCAAGCACTTAGATATACACAATCAGGCATATATAAAATCATGTCACCTCCACTGCTCTTAATGAGGGTGCTGCAGTGCAGATGACAATTCTGGAGCACCACAGTTATAGCATCCGGTCCAGAACAAGATCTACTGGGGCTAAGCCGGGGACAATCAACCAGGGAGCCCACAGCTTGTCAAATTTCCTGAAGCTACCCCTGTGTTGGTAAAAATATTTTTCTAATCTTACGATGTTGCCCATTTGAGCTATCCATTCCTTCACTGTGGGAGGTTCTGTAGACTTCCAGTACCTCAGAAATAATTTCCGGACCTGAACCATTAAAAATGTAAAAATGTATAATTCACAGACTGATGATTTTCTCACCAATGCCAAAGGTCCATCTTGGTAGGAACCATTTCCGTGTATACTCGGCCACTGAATATATTCGTAATTGTACAGAAGGAAGGTCCGATTGCCATCAGTGCTCAAGACACCCTGGAAAGTGTTCACCTGTATATACAAAAAAATGATCATTTAGGATCTAAAAATTTAAACAGAACATTGAGGTTTACACAAACGATGACAATGGTGAAACAAATCAGCTGTCATAGCTATTTAAAAAAAAAATGTCTTTATGTTTTCTCCTTCACCTTATTTGTTGAAGATCCCAAATATGCAACTCGGTGCCAGGTGGCTACAAACACCCACTGAGCTGAGAAATTCACGGCCTGGAAGTAAGTTCTGACATCAGCGGTGGCCCGGGACAGAAGCGCGGGATCGGTGCTCTCACGATAATATATATCTCCCGCTAATCTATTATCTACATCAGCCCAGAAGATAGCCAGGAACGGGTTCCCAAATGCAACAGGAAGAGATTGTGGTCTATATTGACTGACTGGTGTGCTGAATGATAACAGACCATTATTATTTACCTGTGTAGGAGAACAATGAGAAAAAAAAATGTTTTTTCAACCACAGCAACATATAATATATAACAAAGCAGTATATAAGAAGAATGAAGCCTCCATTCAAAATGGTACGAGCACTATTTTATTTTTTTATATTTATGAGCATGCTTAGACATTAAGTTCAAAATATATATGCATAAAAAACTCAAGCCATGATGCTTACATAAAGATAAGAGTAAGCTGTTCCAAAAAGTGGGATTTGTCTAGAAGAATATATCACTGGAGATCCTCCATCGTCTATCTTTGGATTGACAGTGTCAATAGTGGATCCATATGGGTAGAGTAGATCTAAAGCAAAGACCAAACACCATTTTATGAATTATCAAAAAAATGCAACAAAGTGATAATTATTAGGTCAGAAACATCACTGTCTCATTTTCATACTCTTAATTAAAGATGGTCTTCAAACAAATGGCTAAATACACACATAAAATGAATACAGGGGAGCTTATTTTAAAGGAATTCAAAAAGGTCCATCCAGTTCTGAGATATACAGAATCTCAGGAATGGATAGATTCATAGAATATGTTGAAGCAACTGAAAAGTAAGTGTCACAGTCCAGGGTCAGGCTCGGAAGTGCAGCAGCAGGTCACCCCGGAGGATGACAGAGGGGTGTGGGGGTCTAAGTAATATTCGTAAAGATTCTGATGGTGGAGATGGGTTTTGCTGCATGTTAGTACCAGGTCGCGGTCCTCAGGTTGCCCCACCAGGAGGTGAGCAAGAAGGGATCCAGTAACAGATATAGCAGGTAGGGATCAAGCAGAAGTGTAGTCAGTAAACAAGCCAAAGGTCACTAACACATGGTCACACAGGTTGGGGTTTAAAAAAGGGTAGTCGAGGAAGAAGCCAAAGGTCTGTAACAAGTGGTAGCAGAGATGCGGACATAGCAGAGATGCGGAGAGCAGCAGAAGTGACAAGAACGACATACTGGCTGGAGAGATCACAATAATCTGATAAACAGGAAGTGCAGAGACATGGCTTAAATCAGGAAGTTCATGGGAGGAGCAAAGGGTTCACCAAAAAGAAGAGACAAGGCAAGAAAATCCAAACAATCAGACAGGGAGCTTTCCAGCATCTCAGGTGGTTCAGCAAGAAGAGACATCCCCAGACATCACTGTAGATCATATAAGAACATCTCAGAGTTCCTCATGCCTAGTTTATACTACTTATGAATAAAAGTAGCTTGTGAACTTTTGTTACCTGAAGACCGTATAAAAGGAGGAGTATCATTTGTGGTCCGTGTGAAGGGAGAGGTAATAGTTGTGGAGCGTGTGGTGAAGGGTCCAGGTGTAGTTGTCAGTGGAGTGTCTGTAGAATTTTCATTTTCTGTAGAATTATCTAGGAGGAAAAAAGAGAATTAAGAATGTGCACACACACAGAGGCCTCCAAACCCATCAACCCCATTCTGGTTTTGGTGAAATGGGCAAGGATTAAAAAAAGGCACCCAACATATCCTCTGAGAATATTTTGCAAAGACTTTTTTTTTTTAAAGAAAGATGAATTTCCTTAGAAAGTGTTATTAACATGACTGTAATTACTCTGATGGTTGGGCGGACAATGTCTATCGGGGTTGATTTACCTAAACTAGGGAGTGCAAAATCTGGGGCGGCTTTGCACAGACACCAATCAGCTTCCAGTTTTTTTTTTGTCAAACCTTAACTGAACAAGCTGAAGTTAGAATCTGGTTGGCTACCATGCACAGCTGCACCAGATTTTGCATTCTCCAGTTTTAGTAATTCGCCCCTATATGTTTATTCTTTTTTTTTTTTTTTTGAAAATTCTTTTTATTGAAAAATTTCACTGTGGAGGTACAAAACAGGTCCATTATGGCATACCCTGGCCAATTGGTGCACATAGCCATGTGCATAACAACGTACAACTCACCGTGTATCTCAAAACATATCTAACTATAGTTAAAATTACTAACAAAATTTCTAGTACCCAGGTTCAACATGGTAGGATAGTGACAAGATATATCTATTCCTGTAGGACCTCTCATCTCTCTTATCTCTCAGAGTCGGATGTCGCAAGGACAGCTAGGGTCGAGTAAAATCACTCGACCTCTGGACTAACTCCACCACTCACTTGCTTGGGGCCTGGACCCCAACACTCCACTCCACAGAGAGATATTCAGGGTATCTAACCAGGGTAGTCCCCAACAGGCTGATCATCTGTCGTGGACTCTGAGTCTGTCCACAAGTGCCAGACTTTTTCATATTTTTTTGTGGCATTTTCGGGATAAATATGTTTCTTTTTATAGGGGTATAATTTTGTTAATTAATGTTTTCCACGATGACAAGGTAGGGGGGTTGGCTGACTTTCATTTTAGTACTATGGCTTTCCTTGCATAAAATAATAGGATACCTATTAGGGTGCGGATTGCTTTAGCTAACGCCAACTGTTCCACAAGGCCGAGGAGACAGACACTAATTGTCAGAGGAATAGGTATAGTAGTCAATCCGTGGATGAATTGAGCTACCTCCCTCCAATATTCCTGAACCTTTGGGCAATCCCAGAACTTATGTAGGAAACCAGCAGGGATGCCAGAGCATCTCCAGCAAGCAGCCGATGAGGTTGGGCATATGTGTGTGTGATGTTTTACTTTTGTATAGTTTTAGCGGTACATGAAGGCAGACATTTAACTACTATTTAGGCAGGATGTGCTTTCTGCTTTGGAGAGCTAGACCGTGGTTGTGCTTTACTGCTCCTTCTTACAATGTATAGTCTATATGTTGGCCACCTGAACTAAAAACAATGCACAACCTTTGTGGATGATATCTCAACTGCAAATTTAGGGTCTATAAACATTTATATTTAATTAAATAAAACAAAAGCTCATAAAAAAATTAAATGCTGTACCAGAAGTACTGTAACTTAAAGAGGAAGTAAACCCTGATGGTTTGACCTGCACTATTTGGAGTCCTCCTTCCTTTTTCCTCTATATGTTTGTCCTTTGGAGTCCATGAAGAAACGTCTTGGGAGACCACTGTTCAGTCCGCAGATTACCGGTGCGATCCACGAACCGAGAGTTGGGGACACCACATCAGATCCGGCTGACCTCCCGACGTCCAGTACCTGATCCATATCATATAGGATCCTTAGCCTGCTAGACCAATCTGTCGTATGACACTCTGGGTCCACCAAAGTCAGTAAGAGTATTCATTCACCTTAGAAGTTTTAAAGTGACTACAGACATGCAGTTCATTATTCCCATGTGATTGGAGACATCTTCACGGGAAGAACCCACCTCTTCACAATTTTGTGGACTATTTTTTTATGTTTTATACACTCGCTGTGTTTAACACAGCATATTTTTATTTCTGTTTTGTTGTGGATTTGCACATTCTATTTTTTGTAGCTGTACCATATCCAGGGTACATATATATATCATTAGTGCCACACTGTCACTTTAATATTCTCACATTTTCTGCCAACAAAACTTTGTTGTCGGAATTTCCGATCGTGTGTACACAAGTCAGACGCACAAAAGTTCACGCATGCTCGGAATCAAGCAGAAGGAGCCGCACTGGTTATTGAACTTCCTTTTTCTCAGCTCGTCGTATTTGTTGTACGTCACCGCATTCGTAATGCTAGTGCGAAACGTCAGCTCTTTTGTCTGCTGTGATTTTCATCTTTGATTTTGATGTGAATTTTCCCAATAAATAAGGCTATTTTTTAAGAGTGCGGCTGTCCAGAATCAGTTCCTGTTTATTGCTACTAGCAATTGCCAGCACCTACGGCTTCTGAACCGAGAGAGAGGTTTACTTTCTGTCTGTCCTCCTGGAGCGGTGATATGTTTCTTTTCCACCACGTTCGTAATTGTTGGCCAACATTTGTGTGACCGTGTGTATGCAAGACAAGTTGGAGCCAACATTCTTCAAACAAAAATCCACGGTTTTGTTGTCGGAAAGTCCAATCGTGTGTACGGGGCATTATACTTACTTAAGCCCCATCTCCATCCGGCGATGTGCCTGAGATCAGCGGCTCTCTCCCAGGTCTCTCTCTCTCCTCATGGGCTCACGCAGACAAACGGCTCCAGCTGTTGTCAATCACAGCCAGTCAGCCGATGAGGAGATGGTGTGGGTGGGGGCCAAGCTGCGTTCTGCGCGTAAGTGCTCAATGTCTAATTCACAGGAACGAGGCTCGGGAGCGAGCCTGCTTGTGTGGCCCCCACAGCAAGAGGCAGGGGGAATAGCCTGGACCGCCAGCTGGGGACCCAAAAAAGAAGAGGATCTGGGCTGCTTTGTGCAAAACCATTACACAGAGGAGGGAAGTATAACATGTTTGTTATTTTTTGGGGGGGAAATTACAACCCTTTAGAACCACTTTAAGCTGGCCACACATTATACAATTTTCTTGTTCAATTTCCTTTAGATTTACCTTCAACTATGTAGTGCAAGGGCCTGCCTGTTTGCATACACATTGAAAGTGTTTAGGCATGGCCTCCATATTGTATGGTTTTGGTAAATCTAAAGGAACATTGTACAAGATAAATGAATAATGTACGGTCAGAAGTTATTACAATAACTCTAAACATATGTTCACTGAAAATATACAATACTTCTGTTGAAATTAGTTTAGATCTGGTGAAATAACAATTGATTTATTACCACAATGTTAAATGCAGTGGAACCTCACCTATACTTCCATTGACGTCTTCTGGATGTGGTTGGTCCACTTTAAATGCCCAACGTCCGGTCATGTTGACGTTGCTTGTAGATGATAGATTGGCAATTGATGGTGTGAGGGATCCTGGGAGTGTGTAGTATCCGGTATTGTAGCCGCTGTTGAGCCCAGCCTATGCAGTTCAGAAACATTTTTAAATAATTGTCTGTAAAAATGATACTGAATTCATCTCTGTATAAACTTCCCAGACAGCAAGGATAAACTTGCCACAAATTTGTGGCGGTGTTGAATTGTAGGTCTGTTAACTTGCTGCACATTTTAACTGGCAAGTTGTACACTCGCAGAGCAACTTTTCTAGTTGTCACTCTTCCAGTTTGAAGCAAATTTGCGTGGCAACTCTCTAGCGAGAGCAAAGTTGCAGTGGTGAGTCTACAGCAAGAGCTCTGCAAGTCTACAGCATGAAAATTCAGCCACAGTGACCCCCTGTGGTGGGAGGACTATTGCACAACATAACTGGACCTGAACTTGCAGCAGACTTGTAGAATGTTTGGAAAGAAAGTTGATCAGTAGTCATGCAATGCGGACTTGCTGCAATTGTGCAACAAACTTGTGAAGCCTGGCAAGTCTAGCAATAGCTTAGCAAGTCATTTACAAACTTGCAGCACAATTGCTTGCGATCTGGGTTTATTTTGCTGGTAGTCAAGAACAAAAAGTCCATGTTTTAGCAAGCAAAAAAAACCTAAAAACTAAATAAAAACAAAAACCGAAGCTTCTTTTTAAGCCTGAGCCTGTAATTAACTTTTTTTTTTTACACAATTTTTTTTTTAACCTCCCTGGCGGTATGATTATTTCAGATTTTTACGTCTCAAAGCGGTACAGTTATTTTGCATAGAAATTTGGCGTTTTATATTGTAAGTCTGTAATTCTTAGCAATACAGGCATACCCCACTTTTAAGTACATAATGGGGTTTATTTACTAAAGCTGGAAAGTGCAAAATCAGGCTCACTTCTGCATAGAAACCAATGAGCTTCCAGGTTTTATTACCAAAGCTTAATTGAACAAGCTGGGGTTAGAAGCTCATTGGTTTCTATACAGAAGTGAGCCTGATTTTGCACTTTCTAGCTTTAGTAAATAACTCCATTGTGTACTTAAAAGTGGGGTATGCCTGTAACACACTTATATCTGTCCACCAAGAGTCTAATAGACATCCCCGGTATGATGAAGTTTGAAACACAAAATCATAAATTATAATATAATAAATAAATATAAATAATTAAAAAAAAAAAAAAAAATAATAATAAAATTAATTTCCCCACGATTCACTATCGCTCAATTCTGCAAGTGTTCTAATTTACTATCGCTGTTTTCTAGCTGGTCTAAAGCCACTTTTGACGTAAAGGGACACTTTTTGGTTGCTATGGACAATCTCCATTTTCCAGGCAGAAAGAACAGTATATATGATATAAAACTGCATGCAGGGCATTGGACAAAGCACTGGGGACAAAAGGGAAGTGAAATGATTTCATACAGTACTGTAATCTGTAAGATTCCAGTGTACTGTATGTGTTATGATTTTTACATTCTTTTGAATTTTCCGCCAGGCTCCGCCCCCGTGCGTCGCGATGCTCGCAGGGAACGGAGCCCGGCACAGAGAGGCTTCGGGCAGAGGATGAAGCCCGTAGACAGCGCAGGGGGACATCGCAGGATCCTGGGGACAAGGTAAGTAACCTGCACCAGGATCCTGAGATGGAATCATGAGTGTGGCTCGGGGTTACCGCTAATGGTGCTGAAATTGAACCCCGAGCCACACTCGGGAATACCGTCAGGGAGGCTACGTATATGTTTCTGATGCCAAATTTCTCCATTTTTTTTTTAATAATTAAGAATTATTATTTTTTTTTATAATCCACAGACTAATGATTTTCTCACCAATGCTAGAGGACCATCATAGTAGGAACCATTTCCTTGTGTACTCGGCCACTGAATATCTGCATAATTATACAGAAGGAAGGTCTGATTGCCATCGGTGGTCAGGACAGCCTGGAAGGTGTTTACCTGTAAATACAGAAAATGGTAATTTAGGATCTAATTATATAAACAGCATTTTTAGGTTCAGACTAACATTGTCAGTGGTTAGGAGAAAATGTTTTTTTATGTTTTTTTCCCCTCACCTTGTTTGTTGAGGATCCATAATACGCAACTCGGTGCCATGTGGCTACTAACACCCACCGTGATGTGAAATTCACACCATGGAAGTAAGTTCTGACATCGGAGGTGGCCCGGGACAGAAGAGAGGGATCGGTGCTCTGACGGTAATATATATCACCCGCTAATGCGTTATTTACATCAGCCCAGAAGATAGCCAGGAACGGGTTTCCTAAAGCAACGGGAAGAGCTTGTGGTACAAATTGACTGATTGATGAGTGGAATGATAACAGACCATTATTATTCACCTGTGAAAGAGAACATCAAGATTTTTTTTTTTTTTGAGCCCACAACCATATACAGTACATAAAAAATAACAGTATATATTAAGAACAAAGCCTCCTTTAAAAATGGTAAGAGTATTTCTTTTAATAATTAGAAGCACGTTTTAGAAATTAGTATCAAAATATATGTATAAAAATCCAAGCGAGATGCTCACGTAAAAATAGGAGCAGTTTCTTCCAAAAAGTGTGATTTCTCTATCAGAATATATAATTGAAGATCCTCCATCATCCATCTTTGGATTCTCGTTGTCGATAGCGGATCCATAGGGGTAGAGAAGATCTAAAAGAAAAGATCAAACATCATTTTATAGAATATCAAAAATGCAATGAATGCAATTGACAATTTGTAACCAATCACCTGATTTCCATTGAACACGTTGATTGGAGAGGAGTGGTAGTCATGTGAAAGTCTTTTATGTATTAATGTTTTTCAACATATATGTGTGCTGTGAACAAGGCTTATCGCAGAAACTAGTCTGCTGCTGACGGTACTCACTGTGAAGGCTTTACAATAAATATGCTGAATGTTAAAATAAAATGCAATGAAGTGATACCTATGGAGTCATAAACCTCACTTTCATACTCTAATTTAGAGATCATCTCCAGGCAAACAGCTAAATACACAGACAAAATGTATACAGTGCCTTAAAAAAGTATTCATACCCCCTTGAAATTTTCCACATTTTGTCATGTTACAACCAATGACGTAAATGTATTTTATTGGGATTTTATGTGATAGACCAACACAAAGTGGCACATAATTGTGAAGTTGAAGGAAAATGATAAATGGTTTTATTTTTATGTTTTTTTTACAAATAAATATGTGAAAAGTGTGGGGGGCATTTGTATTCAGCCCCCTTTACTCTGATACCCCTAAATAAAATCTAGTGGAACCAAATGCCCTCAGAAGTCACCTAATTAGTAAATAGAGTCCACCTGTGTGTAGTTTATTCTCAGTATAAATACAGCTGTTCTGTGAAGCCCTCAGAGGTTTGTTAGAGAACCTTAGTAAACAAACAGCACCATGAAGGCCAAGGAACACACCAGACAGGTCAGGGATAAAGTTGTGGAGAAGTTTAAAGCAGAGTTAGGTTATAAGAAAATATCCCAAGCTTTGAACATCTCACGGAGCTCTGTTCAATCCATCATCGGAAAATGGAAAGAGTATGGCACAACTGCAAACCTACCAAGACATGGCCGTCCACCTAAACTGACCGGCCGGGCAAGGAGAGCATTCATCAGAGAAGCTGCCAAGAGGTCCATGGTAACTCTGGAGGAGCTGCAGAGATTCACAGCTCAGGTGGGAGAATCTGTCCACAGGACAACTATTAGTCGTGTTCTCCACATATCTGCTCTTTATGGAAGAGTGGCAAGAAGAAAGACATTGTTTTAAGAAATTCATAAGAAGTCCCGTTTGCAGTTTGCGAGAAGCCATGTGGGGGACACAGCAATCATGTGGAAGAAGGTGCTCTGGTCAGATGAGACCAAAATTGAACTCTTTGGCCTAAAAGCAAAACGCTATGTGTGGTGAAAAACTAACACTGCACATCACCCTGAACACACCATCCCCACCGTGAAACATGGTGGTGGCAGCATCATGTTGTGGGGATGCTTTTCTTCAGCAGGGACAGGGAAGCTGGTCAGAGTTGATGGGAAGATGGATGGAGCCAAATACAGGGCAATCTTAGAAGAAAACCTGTTGGAGTCTGCAAAAGACTTGAGACCGGGGTGGAGGTTCACCTTCCAGCAGGACAACGACCCTAAACATACAGCTAGAGCTACAATGGAATGGTTTAGATCAAAGCATATTCATGTGTTAGAATGCTCTAGTCACAGTCCAGACCTAAATCCAATTGTGAATCTGTGGCAAGACTTGAAAATTGCTGATCACAGACGCTCTCCATCCAATCTGACAGAGCTTGAGATATTCTGGAAAGAAGAATGGGCAAAAATGTCCCTCTCTAGATGTGCAAAGATGGTAGAGACATCCCAAAAAGACTTGCAGCTGTAATTGCAGTGAAAGGCGGTTCTACAAAGTATTGACTTGAATACAAATGCAGGCCACACTTTGCATACATTTATTTGTAAAAAAAATTGTACAACATTTATCATTTTCCTTCCACTTCACAATTATGTGCCACTTTGTGTTGGTCTATCACAGGGATCTCCCAACTACGGCTCTCCAGCTGTTGCGGAACTATACGCCCCATTCGGCATTGGAAAACTCTGACATTCACAGACATGACTAGGCATGATGGGAAGTGTAGTTCACAAACAACTGGAGGGCCATCGTTTGGAGACCCCTGGTCTATCACATAAAATCCCAATAAAAATGTAAGTTTTTGGTTGTAACATGACCAAATGTGGAAAATTTCAAGGGGTATGAATACTTCTTCAAGGCACTGTATATGGGAGATTTTTTTTTACCTAGCAAATGATTTTCAAATGTGTTCACTCCAGTCCTGAAATTTAAGGAATCTCAGGACTAGACAGATTCATAGAATATGTTGGAGAAGCTGAAGAGTAAGATTCATCGTAGATCGTATAAGAAGATCTTAGGATCCCTCACGCCTAGTTTATACTAGAAATAGTTGCTTGTGAATTTTTGTTACCTGAAGACAGTATAAAAGGAGAGGTAATAGTTGTGGATTGTGTGGTGAAGGTCCCAGACGTACTTGTCAGTGGAGTGACCGTAGAAGTTTCATTTTCTGTAGAATTATCTAGGGAAAAAAAAACATACCTAAATATTTTTACACACAGCGGCCTTCTAACCCACCTACCCCATTCTGGTTTTGGTAAAGTGGGCAAGGATCAGGTAAGACTCAATGAGGTTGATTTACTAAACCTGGAGAGTGCCAAATCTGCTGCAGCTTCTAACTTCAGCTTCTTTAAGTTAACCTTTGACAAAAACCTGGGTGCTGATTGGTTTCTATGCAGAGTTGCACCACATTTTACACTCTCCAGTTTTAAGAAAACAACCCTAATGCCGCGTACACACGAGCAGACTTTACGGCAGACTTGGTCCGGCGGACCGGAGTCCGTCGGACAATTCGATCGTGTGCAGGCTCCAGCGGACTTTTTTTTCCCAAAAGTTGGACAGACCTAGAAATGAAACATGTTTCAAATCTTTCCGACGGACTCGAGTCCGGTCGAAAAGTCCGCCCGTCTGTATGCTAGTCCGACGGACTAAAACCGATGCTAGGGCAGCTATTGGCTACTGGCTATAAACTTCCTTATTTTAGTCCGGTCGTACGTCATCACGTACGAATCTGTTGGACTTTGGTTGATCGTGTGTCCGTTCATTCGAAAAGTCCGCCGGACCAAGTCTGCCGTAAAGTCCGCTCATGTGTACGCGGCATTATATACCGTCCTCTGAAAATAATTTGCAAACACTCTTTTTAATAGCTGAATTTCCTTAGAACGTGTTATTAATATGACTGTAATTACTTTTATGGTTCAGTTAACAATGGCCTTGTGTCTTATTTTTACTCTTCAAGAAAATATACAGTATATTATCTTGCATAGTAAATCAGCTTGTTGATATTAAAGTGGGAATAAATTCCCTGGTATGATTTTTACCTATAGGTAAGCCTATAATAAGGCTTACCTATAGGTATGGGTGCAACGGATCGTCACCGATCCATGATCCGAGCGGTTCAACCTGTTTGGATCCGCAAACACGTGATCCGCGGAGAGCTCCGCTGCCTCGGCTTTAGGAAATATCGTGGCTTCGGCCTAGCGCTGGAGCAGTGGCCATCTTGGTACACCCGGCGGCGGCCTAGGTGAGCGTTGCGCTGACGTCATCATCACCCGCCTGCAAGCAAGTAGACAATCATAGGGGAGATGTGGGGAGATGTGGATATTAGTGGGGGGGATGTGGGGAGATGTGGATATTAGTGGGGGAGATGTGGGGAGATGTGGAGATTAGTGGGGGAGATGTGGGGAGATGTGGATTTTAGTGTGGGGAGATGTGGGGAGATGTGGATATTAGTGTGGGGAGATGTGGATATTAGTGGGGGGGATGTGGGGAGATGTGGATATTAGTGGGGGAGATGTGGGGAGATGTGGAGATTAGTGGGGGAGATGTGGGGAGATGTGGATATTACAGTGGGGGAGATTATGGATATTACAGTGGGGACTATATGGTGGTGGAATTTTCACTGGTTTTTGTAAATTCAATTAATTATTTTTTTTGTTGATCCGAAAATGATCCGATCCATGATTCCTGATCCGAGGAACAATTCGAACCATGAGTTTTTTTATCTGTTGCACCCCTACCTATAGGTACAGTAAATATCTCCTAAGTGTGCACCTAATTTTTTTTCCCTTAACCGCTTGCCGACCAGCCACCGTCATTATACTGCGGCAGGTTGGCGCGATCCCACCAGCCGTCGTAGCTATACGTCGGCTCCTGTAAGCGGGATAGCAGGCACGCACGCGTGCCGCTGCACTGCGGTGGGTGCCGATGCTTGTGGCTGACAGCGCGATGACCTCTGGCCACGAGCGATCACGGGCATGAGAGGCAGAACAGGGACGTGTGTAAACGTGTGTGTAAACACACAAATCCCTGTTCTGTTCTGTGAGGAGAGACAGATCGTGAGTTCCTAATAGCTAGTAACCATGATTTGTCATCTTCTATAGTCAGTCCCCTCCCCCTACAGTTAGAACACACAGTTAACCTCTTGATCGCCCCCTAGTGTTAATCCCTTCCCTGCCAGTGGGATTTATACAGTAATCAGTGCATTTTTATAGCACTGATCGCTGTATAATCGTCAATCATGGACGTGTGTAAACGTGTGTGTAAACACACAAATCCCTGTTCTGTTCTGTGAGGAGAGACAGATCGTGAGTTCCTAATAGCTAGTAACCATGATTTGTCATCTTCTATAGTCAGTCCCCTCCCCCTACAGTTAGAACACACAGTTAACCTCTTGATCGCCCCCTAGTGTTAATCCCTTCCCTGCCAGTGGGATTTATACAGTAATCAGTGCATTTTTATAGCACTGATCACTGTATAATCGTCAATCATCCCAAAAATGTGTCAAAAGTGTCCGATGTGTCCTCCATAATGTCGCAGTCATGATAAAAATCGCAGATCATCGCAGATCATAAAAAATAAAAAATAAAAATGCTATAAATCCATCCCCTATTTTGTAGACGCTATAACTTTTACAAAAACCAATCAATATACGATTATTGCGATTTTTTTTACCAAAAATATGTAGAAGAATACATATCGGCCTAAACTGAGAAAAAAATAGCTTTTTTTAAAAAAGAAAATCAGGATATTTATTATAGCAAAAAGTACAAAATATTGTGCTTTTTTTCAAAATTGTCACTCTTTTTTTGTTTATAGCGCAAAAAATAAAAACTGCAGAGGTGATCAAATACCACCAAAAGAAAGCTCTATTTGTGGGAAAAAAAGGACGTCAAATTTTGTTTGGGTGCAGTGTCGAACGACCGCGCAATTGTCAGTTAAATTGACGCAGTGCTGAATTGCAAAAAATGGCCCGGTCATTCAGCAGCCAAATCTTCCGGGGCTGAAGTAGTTAAAATAACGAACATATCATACGTACCTGGTATGTGCAATGATTTTACACAGTGCTGTCCTAACCCTCCTCTTCTCGGGTCCCCCCACCGGCGCTCCTGGCTCATACCTCCTGCTGAGTGCCCCCAGAACAAGTCACTTGCTATAGGGGCATTTGTGTGAGCTGGCTCTCAAGCTGCACACTTTGTGTCCATGGACACACACAGCATGGCTCAACCCCGCCCCCTGCCCCCTCCTCATTGGCTGTGAATGACAGCAGCAGGAGCTGCCATACGTATTTGCATTGTATGCACCAAAATATGAAAAAAAAACTTTCCCTTGAAATTCAGATTTGGGTCAAATAATACTTATTTTATTACCACAGCGTTAAACGAACTGGAACCTCACCTATATTTCCATTGACATCTTCTGGATGTAGTTGGTCCACTTTAAATGCCCAACGTCCGGTTACATTGA
Organism: Aquarana catesbeiana; assembly: GCF_042186555.1. Lineage (NCBI taxonomy): Eukaryota > Metazoa > Chordata > Amphibia > Anura > Ranidae > Aquarana > Aquarana catesbeiana. Next base: position 15,476,974 of record NC_133333.1, on the reverse strand, counting down.
CGTTGCTTGTAGAGGACAAATTGGCAATGGAGAGTGTGAGGGATCCTGGGAGTGTGTAGTATCCTGTATTGTAGCCGCTGTTCAGCCCAGCCTATACCATTTAAAAACATTTTTAAAGTATGAAAATAAGATACAGATTAAATAGAACACATTGTAAGTAGGGATGGGCGAACGGTTCGGCCCGAGCATAAGTTCGAGCCGAACTTTGGTTGTTCGGATGTTCTGCGAACACCGAACAATATGTGAAAATGGGAACATTTGAAACACCGTTAAAGTCTATGGACACTAAGATGAAAAATCAAAATTGCTAATTTTAAAGGCTGATATGCAAGTTATTGTCATAAAAAGTGTTTGGGGACCCGGGTCCTGCTCCAGGGGACATGTATCAATGCAAAAAAAAGTTTCAAAAACTGACTTTTTTTCGGGAGCAGTGATTTTAATAATGCTTAAAGTGAAACAATAAAAATGAAATATTCCTTTAAATTTCGTACCTGGGGGGTGTCTATAGTATGCCTGTAAAGTGGCGCATTTTTCCAGTGTTTAGAACAGTACCACAGCAAAATTACATTTCTAAAGGAAATAAGTCATTTAAAACTGCTCGCCGCTCTAATGAATTGTCGGGTCTCGGCAATATAGATAAAACTCATTGAAAAAAAGAGCATGGGATCCCCCCAAACACTTTGTCCCCATGTTGATGGGGACAAGGGCCTCATCCCCACAACCCTTGCCCGGTGGTTGTGGGGGTCTGTGTGCGGGGGGCTTATCAGAATCTGGAAGCCCCTCTTTAACAAGGGGACCCCCAGATCCCAGCACCCCCTGTGTGAAATGGTAACGGGTACATTGTACCCGTACCATTTCACAAAAAAAGTGTCAAAATGTTAAAAAAAAACCAAGACACAACTTGGGACCTTTATTAAAAAGTCCTTTATTAAGAAATAAAAAAATAAAAATGTCCCACAAAGTCCATTCATCTTCTTCTACCGCTCCGCTGACAGACTGAAAAAAAAAAACTGACACGATCCGCCTCCATGGGCGGCACCCGCCGTCTGATGCACCCTCACAGGTGACAGTTCTTATATAACAGAGGGCGGGGCCACACAGTGATGTAACCGGGTGACCCCACCTCCCTCTGACGCACGGGGACTTTCCCATGGCTTCCCCGTGGCATCAGAGGGGGGCAGGGTAACCCGTTTACGTAACCGGCCTGGTACGGTTCAGGAGGGGGGCCTTCCAGGTTGCATGCTCAGGTAAGGGTCTGTTATGGATTTGGGGGGACCCCTACGCCATTAAAAAAAAAAAATTGGTGCAGGGTTCCCCTTAATTTCCAAATCAGACTCGAAGGGCCTGGTATGGATTTTAGGGGGACCCCCACGCAATTTTTTTTTAAATTTTGGTTTGAGGTTCCCCTTAATATTCATACCAGACCCAAGGGGCCTGGTAATAGATGGGGGGGGATCCCATGCTCTTTTTTTCAATGAGTTTTATCTACATTGCCGAGACCCGACAATTCATTACAGCCATGAGCAGTTTTATGAAATTTAAAGGAGTATTTCATTTTTATTTTTTCACTTGAAGCATTAAAAAAATTACTGCTCCCGAAAAAACGTCCGTTTAATAAAAAAAATGTTTGCATTGATCCCCTGGGGCAGGACCCGGGTTCCCAAACACTTTTTATAACAATAACTTGCATATAAGTCTTTAAAATGAGCACTTTTGATTATTCATGTTCATGTCCCATAGACTTTAATGGTGTTCGTGTGTTCTGCAGAAATTTTTGCCTGTTCGGTATGTTCTGTTGCAAACCGAACCGGGGGGTGTTCGGCCCATCCCTAATTGCAAGATGTCTTCATGGTACTAATGTTCAAATAAGGTCAGGACACATCCATCCTTCTAGTCTTTCTAACCCAGTTTAGTCATACAAAAATAAAAACTAGAATAAAAAATATTTGATTAGTCAATATTTACCCTAAATCTTTATCCGTTATAAGGAGCAACACCAACTGTCATTTTTTACACCACCAAAAGGAAGAACAATTTGTGTTCTTCAAAATGGAACTAATTATTTCAACTGTTCTCCTACAATGGCCTAACACACGTGCTGATAATAAACCTCTATGGTGGGCTGGGAAAATCACAGTAATAGTATATTCCCTCCTTGTCATGTTAGTCTTACCCTTCCCACACCAATTATCACCTTAATTTGGGTAGATTTTCCTTAATTTTGTCAAAACTGGGAACATATTAGCAAAATGTCACAATTCCCTTTAATGCAGAGGATTCAATGAGATACTGTATGTTAAAGAGGAACTGCAGTCTGCTCACATAATTTGTAATAAAAACATCTTTGATATTCTGAAGCTTCCCTCCAACCAGTTTGCATATTACTTTATATTTACTGCGAATCTGTACTTGCCAAATATGCTGCAGAAAATCTCCCTCCACTGAGTCTGGCGGCAACCATTTTAACCGTGGGCAGCTGAAGCTGCTGCCTGTTCACTTCCTGGATTTACACAGACACGAAGAGGCACACCTCCAGCTCTGCAGCTCTCATTGGTCCTCTTATGATTCAACCCCCCTCCCTTCCTGGCAAACTCTCAGGAGAGTGAGAGAGAGAGCTGTGCATGATGTCATAAGCCTAGGCTAATGACCAGACAAGAAACAGGAAGTGGGCTGTATAAGGTATTTATTGGAAGAATTTTTTTTTTTACTATCCAAAGTTAAAACAATAAGGGCAGAAGAATATATATATTTAAAGATTGGGACCAATCCTGTTTATTTTGCTCATAAACGACCTGGAGGATGGGGTAAACAGCTTCAATCTCAGTATTTGCAGACGATACTAAGCTAAGCAGGGCAATAACTTCTCTACAGTATGTGGAAACCTTGCAAGAAGATCTGAACAAATTAATGGGGTGGGCAACTACATGGCAAATGAGGTTCAATGTAGAAAAATGTAAAATAATGCATTTGGGTGGCAAAAATATGAATGCAATCTATAGACTGGGGGGAGAACCTCTGGGGGAGTCTAGGATGGAAAAGGACCTGGTGGTCCTAGTAGATGATCGGCTCAGCAATGGCATGCAATGCCAAGCTGCTGCTAACAAAGCAAACAGAATATTGGTATGCATTAAAAAGGGGATTAACTCCAGGGATAAAACGATAATTCTCCCACTCTACAAGACTCCAGCCGCACCTGGAGTATGCTGTCCAGTTCTGGGCACCAGTCCTCAGGAAGGATGTACTGGAAATGGAGCGAGTATAAAGAAGGGCAACAAAGCTAATAAAGGGTCTGGAGGATATTAGTTATGAGGAAAGGTTGCGAGCACTGAATTTATTCTCTCTGGAGAAGAGACACTTTAGAGGGGATATGAGTTCAATATACAAATACCGTACTGGTGACCCCACAATAGGGATTTTTGCGGAAGGGAGTTTAACAAGACTCATGGCCATTAAAATTAGAAGAAAAGAGGTTTAACCTTAAATTACGCAGAGGGTTCTTTACTGTAATGCCCCGTACACACGGTCGGATTTTCCGACGGAAAATGTGTGATAGGACCTTGTTGTCGGAAATTCTGACCGTGTGTAGGCTCCATCACACATTTTCTATCGGATTTTCCGACACACAAAGTTTGAGAGCTTGCCGATCGTGTGTACACAAATCCGACGCACAAAGTGCCACGCATGCTCAGAATAAATAAAGAGATGAAAGCTATTGGTTACTGCCCCGTTTATAGTCCTGACGTACGTGTTTTACGTCACCGCGTTCAGAATGATCGGATTTTCCGACAACTTTGTGTGACCGTGTGTATGCAAGACAAGTTTGAGCCAACATCCGTCGGAAAAAATCCTAGGATTTTGTTGTCGGAATGTCGGATCAATGTCCGACCGTGTGTACAGGGCATTAGAGCGGCAAGGATGTGGAATTCCCTTCCACAGTTGGTGGTCTCAGCGGGGAGCATCGATAGTTTCAAGAAACTATTAGATAAGAACCTGAACGACCGCAACATACAGGGATATGCAATGTAATACTGACATATAATCACACACATGGGTTGGACTTGATGGACTTGTGTCTTTTTTCGACCTCACCTATTACGTAACTATGTATTCATTAGGTTCCCTGACAGCCAAATTTGAAAGGCAATTCTAACTAACTATAATTTAATAAGTTAAGTTATTATTAGTTAGTTATTATTTCAGATTTTCACATTTTGAATTTCCGCATTTCCGAATTTATGAATTTACGAATTTTCTAATATTCAAATTTACAAATATTTAGAAAAATTTGTTAAACAGGTTTTCGTTAATTCGGATATTTCCAAATGAATAAATTTGTTGAAATTCATTAAAAAACAAATTCGGAACTAAACGAATTGTCTACCAATAAAGTTTGGTCTAGCAGAAAGCAGCAAAGACCTACGCTTCAGATACTGTATCTTTGCAACCCTATTTTTTTTGTTTATAAACAAAACAATGTACTGTAGATATGGCTTTGTTTATCAACAAAGCAATTGATCACCATGTCATCACTAATATGTTTAACAGTTGCTCCCGTGATAAACAAAGTCATGTGATCACAGCTTCTAAATGTGTTTCCTCACAGTGCTTATCCCATGAAATTATACTTCTTTGAAAAACCTGAGTTAATCCAAAAACGTGTAGCTTGGGCATAAAGGGATCTGCTTACCAAGGCCAAAGGTCCATGTTGGTAGTAACCATTTGAATAAATACTCGGCCACTGAATATCATCATAATTGTACATAAGGAAGGTCTGATTGCCATCGGTGGTCAGGACAGCCTGGAATGTGTTCACCTGTAAATACAACATATAATTGTTCAAGACTAAACCTCTGAAAGACATTTTAACCACTTCACATCCCGCATATAGTCATATGATGTCCGCAGGAGGGATCTCCCATCCTGGACGGGCGTCATATGACGTCCTGGGCTTCCCGGCCATCTGGGACCCGACGCTTCCTGCCGCGTCACTCGGGACACGATGCGCGTGCCCGGCGGCCGCGATGTCCGCCGGGCACCCGCGATTGCCCGTTAACCGAGCAGGACCGTGGATCTGTGTGTGTAAACACACAGATCCATGGTCCTGTCAGGTGAGAGGAGACTGATCATGTGTTCCCAGTACAGAGGAACACCGATCGGTTTCCTCCCCTTGTGAGTCCCCTCCCTCTACAGTTAGAATCACTCCCTAGGGCACACAGTTAACCCTTTGATTGCCCCCTAGTGTTAACACCTTCCCTGCCAGTGACATTTATACAGTAATCAATGCATTTGTATAGCATTGATCGCTGTATAAATGTGAATGGTCCCAAAATAGTGTCAAAAAGTGTCTGATCTGTCTGCCACAGTCATGATAAAAATCGCAGATCGCCGCCATTACTAGTAGAAAAAAAAAATAATAATAAAAATGCCATAAAACTATCCCCTATTTTGTAGACGCTATAACATTTGCGCAAACCAATAAATATACGCCTATTGCGATTTTTTTTTACCAAAAATATGTAGAAGAATACATATCGGCCTAAACGGAGGAAAATTAAAAAAAAAAAATTTGGGATATTTATTATAGCAAAAAGTAAAAAATATTATGTTTTTTTTTTTCAAACGTATCGCTCTTCTTTTGTTTATAGCGCAAAAAATAAAAACCGCAGAGGTGATCAAATACCACCAAAAGAAAACTCTATTTGTGGGGAAAAAAATGATAAAAATTTCATTTGGGTACAGTTGCATGGCCACGCAATTGTCATTCAAAGTGCAACAGCGCTGAAAACTGAAACTTGGTTTGGGCAGGAAGGGGGTGAAAAGGCCCTGTATTGTACTGTATGAATTGGTTAAAAAGTTTAAAAAACAGCCATTCTTGCAACTTAAAGAAAACGCACCATAGTCATTTCTTTACCTGGTTTGTTGAAGATCCATAATACACAACTCGGTGCCATGTGGCTACAAACACCCACTGAGCCGTGAAATTCACACCATGGAAGTAAGTTCTGATATCAGTGGTGGCCCGGGACAAAAGAGAGGAATTGGTGCTCTCACGGTAATATATATCACCCGCTACTCTATCATCTACATCTGTCCAGAAGATAGCCAGGAACGGGTTTCCAAATGCAACAGGAAGAGCTTGTGGTATATATTGATTGATTGGCGAGCTGAATGATAACAGACCATGATTATTCACCTGTGAAAGAGAAAATCGACAGGATTTTTTTTTTTTGCACCCACAGCAATATACAGTGCAGGAATGGTAGCTAATTACTGTACCTACTACATAGACACAAGTGCGTAATTCTTTTTTTAAGAATTAAAAAAATTATTATTTTTTTAAGAATTTTTTAGAAACTAAATTCAAAATATATGTAATAAAAAATATCAAGCATTATAGTTACATAAAGATAAGAGCAATTTCTTCCAAAAAGCGGAATTTGTCTAGATGAAAATATCTTTGGAGATCCTCCATCAAGTTCCTTTGGATTGATATTGTCGATAGCAGAGCCGTATGGGTAGAGAAGATCTAAGGCAAAGATGAAACTTCATGTCATGCAAAAAAAAAAAACCCACAAAACTAATTTTAAACCGTTGACATTTTAACAAACATGGGGCTGCCTTAATTTGTTTAGGTTATATCTGCCATGAGCTCAACTCATGGCAGGACCCAGATAAAGTACTTTACACCGTCTACAAATGTGAGTTGGCTTATTTAATAGGGCAAAATAAAAATCAATGATGATATGTGAAAAGTTCAGCAACATATAACACTCAATCCAAAGTCAGTTCTACTGAGCATCTGCCGTGGATAGATTTTGGACGACTGCTCTGGGTTACCAAAGGTTGAAAATCGCCTAAAGTTCTAAACTTGTGGAAAGCCACCATGGTGGATATGGAAAATCTTGGTATAACAATTTTGTATCAATCTGTTGTCATGTTGTGGGATCGCTAACTGGTGTTCATTTTATAGTAATTATGGAAATACTGCAGAATTCATTGGGAAGTTTCATGGGAAAACATTTTCCACAAAATGTACCAAAAAATGTATTAAGAAGAAAGCTTCGTAATCTGTGCATCAATTATAAATTTGTACAGCTGGAGAGTAAAATGGACAACTCTACTCCACCAGCCATTCACCAAAATCAGCTGCATTGCCTTTCCGTGCATTGTTATCCACATAGTCCTTAGCAAAATGTGATCCCACTGCTAAAACCAGATGTTTACAACCACTGCACATGTTTCCATCATAGCCTCAGCTTCCCGCATAGATGGAGACTGTTGCACTGAAGCAGCTGAAGAGTAGGATTCATCACAGATCATGTTTTACTAAGAAGATCTCAGGGTTCCTCACACCCAGTGGAACCTCGGATTAGGAGCATAATCCATTCCAGGAGAATGCTCATAATCCAAAGTACTCGCATATCAAAGCGAGTTTCCCCATTGAAGTCAATGGAAACGAAAATAATTTGTTACGCATTGACTTCAATGGCATGCAATACCGCATGCGGCCAGAGGTGGGGGGCGCCGGAGAGCCTCAGAAATGGCCGGAAAGGCCCGAGGACACCTCGGCTGACCTCGGCAAACCTCGGAAAGACTCCGTCTCAAAGTCTTCCGAGGTCAGCTGAGCTGTCCTCGGGCCTTTCCGTGCATTTCCGAACGGCGCTGCTCGACTCCGGCGCCCCCCACCTCAGGCCAAACACGGTATTGCACACGCTTTGGCCTGAATCGTGTTTGTTTTGCGAGACAACACTCGCAAACCGAGTTATGATGTTTAAAAATACAGTGCTCGTATTGCGAAACGCTCGTTAACTGCGATACTCGCAATCCGAGGCTCCACTGAACTTTGAATTGAAGCTGATGAATCTTTGTTACCTGAAGACTGTATAAAAAGAGAAGTATTAGTTGTGTTGCGTGCGAATGGAGAGGTAATAGTTGTGGAGCTTGTGGTGATGGGTCCAGGTGTAGTTGTCAGTGGAGTGCCCGTAGAATTTTCATTTTCGGTAGAATTATCTAGGAAGAAAAAAACATACCTAAATATTTTTACACACAGCGGCCTCCTAACCCGCCTATCCCATTCTGGTTTTGGTGAAATGGGCAAGGATCAGGATGGACACATGACATTAGACATGTGAAATTGGTTTCGTTCCGAATTCGTTTTTTAACGAATTGCCACAAATTTGTTAATTCGGAAACATCCAGAATAACGAAAACCTGTTCAACAAGTTTGTCCGAATATTCGAAAATTCATAAATTCGTAAATTTGACAGATCGGAAATTCAGAAATTCGAAGTTCGAAAATCCAAAAACCCGAAAAAATTCAAAAATCTGAAATAACTAACTATTAAATTATAGGTATTGGAATTTCCTTTCAAATTTGGCTGTTAGTGAACATAACAAATACAAATTTATCCGAAGTTACGAATTATCCAAAATAACGAATGCCGTATCTAAACAAATGGAATGTAATGAATTAATAATAATAAACAACAATAATAATAAAAACGTTTTATTATTATTATTATTTATTATTAATTCATTCCATTCCATTTGTTTAGATGTGGCATTCGTTATTTCGGATAATTCGTAACTTCGGATAAATTTGTATTCGTTATGTTCGCTGACAGCCAAATTTGAAAGGAAATTCCAATACCTATAATTTAATAGTTAGTTATTATTAGTTAGTTATTTTTCCTTTGGAATTTTCGTTCTTTAGAATTTTCGGACTTTCGCGTTTACGAATTTACGAAATTACGAATTTCCAAATTTCCAAATTTACGAATTGCGATCATAACGAATGACCCGAAAAACGAAAAAAAAAACAAAGCAAAAAATGAATGAAACGAAAACGAACACATTTTTTGCAGTGCACATGTCTACATGGGAATAATTTGCAGAAAGACTCTTTTATTGATAGATGAGTTAGAAAGTGTTATTAACATGACTGCAATTACTTAGATTTTTCAGCTAACAATGGCTATACATCTTATTTTTACCCTTGAAGAAAATGTACAGCACATTCTCTATTGTAAAATAAATCAGCGTATTGATATTAATCCTATTAATGTGTATTAATATCTATCTATTTAAATATATGAGTACAAAAATAATACAATGCTTTCCCTTGAAATGAGTTTCTTCTGATTTGGTCAGATAATATTTACAGTGATTTGTTAACACTGGGCTAAACACAGTTGAATCTCACCTATATTTCCATTGGCATCTTCTGGATGTAATTTGTCCACTTTAAATGCCCAGCGTCCGGTCACATTGACGTTGCTTGTGGATGATAAATTGGCGACTGAGATTGCAATGGATCCTGGAAGTGTGTAGTATCCTGTCTCATAGCCGCTGTTTAGTCCAGCCTATGCAGTACAAGAACATGTATAAAGGGTTGTCTATGCAAATTACACTGTATTCTGTAAAAACTTTATTTACTGATACTCAAGGAACAAAAAAGTCCATGTTTTAACCAGAAAATCACCTTTGGTGATAAATGTTCTAATGTTCTAAACCTTCATTTTGAACTTTTACATAATTAACATGTTATACTTACCTGCTCTGTGCATTGGTTTTGCACAGAGCAGCACAAAGCCTTCTCTTCAGGGGTCCCCCGCCAGAGCTTCTGGCTCCTCCTCTTCGTTGAGTGCCCCCATTTCAAGCCCCTTGCTATGCCCCTTGCTATGGAGACACTCATGCAGGCTCGATCCTGAGCTATGCTGCCTGCATCCATGGACACAGACAGCATGTCTTGTCCCCCCCACTCTTACATCACAGAATATGATCGACAATAGCAGGAGCCAATGGTTCCCACTGCTGCCTCTCTGTCCAGTGAGGAGAGAAAGAGAGTGGAGAGAGCTGCTGCTCTTAGGCACAATGCTGGATCAAGATCAAGTACACTTAAGTATTGAGGGGGGCTGGGGGTTCTGATCTCAGAAGTTTTTTTTTTTTTTACCTTAATGCAGATAATGCATTAAGGTAAAAAAAAAAAAAAAACGTAAACCTTTAGAACCACTTTAATTACAAAAATATAATACTGCTTAAGTAGAACACATTATAAGATGTGTTCATGGTACAATTGTTCCAATAAAGTCAGGGTTCAACCGTCTTTCTAGTCCTTCGAACCCAGTTTAGTCCTAAAAAAACAAATAAAATATATATTATTCATTATTTTCCCTAAAGGGGTTTTCCATTCTGTAACTGACCAGAGTCTCCCATAGGCCCCAAGGCTTACCTATTTTAACTATATTAAAAAAAAATCAATAGTACTTCCTTGTTGCGCACTGCTAGACTAAAGCTTATTAGTACAAACAGATGTAATGTAGATAGATATCAAAATAAATAGCCTTGACAAATTTCACACATACAAATCCCTTAGTCGTAAGGTCTAATCTCTTTGTGCTTGAAACGCTTCAAGACTGTCCAATCTTCATAACTGTCTAATTTTTGCACCTGTTTTATACTGATAAAGTTTGTTTTAGCAGTTTTTCAACAAAACGATTGATTACCATTTCATTGCCAACTTGATTACCAGTTTCTCCGCTGATAAACTAAGCCAGGTGATCACAGTTTCTAAATGTATTTCTTTTGCAGTGCTTAACTCATTAAACGATAGTTCCTTGAAAGCCCCCCGTGAATTGAAAAACTTGTAGTTCAAGAATAAAGTGATCTTCTCACCAAAGCCAAAGGTCCATCCCTGGAAAAAGCAGTCCAATTCATACTCGGCCACTGAATATCTGCATAATTGTACAGAAGGAAGGTCTGATTGCCATCTGTGCTCACGACAGCCTGAAATGTGTTCACCTGAAAGTACAGAACAGGATAGTTGATGACTAAACCTCTGAAAAAGATTTTTAAGGTCAGAAAACAGCCATTGTTGCAGCTTAAAAAAATCATCATGGTAATATCCTCACCTTGTTTGTTGAAGAACCAAAATACGCAACTCTGTGCCATGTGGCTACAAACACCCACTGAGCTGTAAAATTTGCGGCATGGAAGTAAGTTCTGATATCAGAGGTGGCCCGGGACAGAAGAGAGGGATCGGTGCTCTCACGATAATATATATCACCCGCTAATGCATTATTTACATCAGCCCAGAAGATAGCCAGGAACGGGTTTCCAAAAGCAACAGGAAGAGCTTGTGGTGTAAATTGACTGATTGGTGATGCAAATGATAACAGACCATTATTATTCACCTGTGAAGGAGAAAATTGAGAAGAAAACAGTTGTATCCATATGTATGAATGTAGAATTTGTGAGGAATTCTACGAATTTATCTAAAGTAGGAAATGGGTGTATGACCCGAGAAAAACATTTCTTTGGGTAAAGCCTCATTTTGAAATAATTGTCATTTCAGGATTTATCACTTTAACCGCTAAGCCACCGCCCACCGTCATATGACGGCTGGACGAGGCTTCTGTTGTTCTGGGAGGACGTCATATGACGTCCTCGCCCTCCCGAGCCACTAGGGGGCGTGCCCGCTGTGTCACTCGGGACCCGGTGTGCGTGCCCGGCGGCCGCGATGTCCGCCGGGCACCCGCGATTGCCGGGTAACAGAGCAGGAGCGTGGATCTGTGCATGTAAACACAGATCCACGTCCTGTCAGAGAGGAGAGGAGACCGATGGCGTGTCCCTTGTACATAGGGACAGCGATCGGTCACCTCCCCCAGTCAGTCCCCTCCCCCCACAGTTAGAATCACCTCCTTAGGTCATACATTAACCCCTCGAGCGCCCCCTAGTGTTAACCCCTTCCCTGACAGTCACATTTACACAGTAATCAATGCAATTTTATAGCATTGATCGCTGTATAAATGTGAATGGTCCCAAAAATGTGTCAAAAGTGTCCGATGTGTCCGCCGCAATATCGTAGTCACAATAAAAATTGCAGATCGCCGCCATTACTAGTAAAAAATAAATAAATAATAAAAATGCTATAAATCTATCCCCTATTTTGTAGACGCTATAACTTTTGCGCAAACCAATCAATATACGCTTATCGCAATTTTTTTTTTACCAAAAATATGTAGAAGAATACGTATCGGCCTAAACTGAGGAAAAAATTTGTTTAAAAAAAAAAAAAAAATTGGATATTTATTATAGCAAAAAGTAAAAAATATTGTGTTTTTTCAAAATTGTCCCTCTTCTTTTGTTTATAGCGCAATAAATAAAAACCGCAGAGGTGATCAAATACCACCAAAAGAAAGCTCTATTTGTGGGGAAAAAAATGATAAAAATTTAATTAAGGTGCAGTGTAACATGACCGCGCAATTGTCATTCAAAGTGCGACAGCGCTGAAAACTGAAAAATGGCTTGGGCAGGAAGGGGGTGTAAGTGCCCTGTATTGAGGTGGTTAAAGAAAGAGATTTTGTTTAAGTGGTATACTTACATAGAGATAAGAATAATTTCTTCCAAATAGTGGGATGTCCCTGGATGGAAATATTTGTGGAGATCCTCCATCATCTGCCTTTGGACTGATAATGTCGAGTGCAGATCCATATGGGTAGAGAAGGTCTAAACCAAAAGAACAATCATATCTTACTTCCCCATCCAAGAATATATCTACATTATAACCATCAACTTGAAGCTTAAATGTGCAAACATGATCCTCTAGCTTCAGCCTCCCACATACATGGGGACTGTTGCACTGAATCTGTTGGAGCAGCTGAAGTGTAGGATTCATTGCAAACTGTGTATCAGTAAAAAGATCTCAGAGACCCTCATACTTATTACAAGCAACTTTGAAGAATAGCTGAAGAGTAAGATTCATCATAGATCATGTTTTAGTATGAAGATTTTAGGGTTCCTCATGCCTAGTTTATATACTACTTTGAATAGTTGCTTGTTAATCTTTGTTACCTGAAGACTGTATGAATGAAGAAGTATTAGTTGTGTTGCGTGTGAATGGAGAGGTAATAGTTGTGGAGCGTGTGGTGAAGGGTCCAGGCATCGTTGTCAATGGAGTGCCCGTAGAATTTACATTTTCTGTGGAATTATCAAGGAAGAAAAAACATATCTAAATATTTTTACACACAGCGACCTCCTAACCCACCTACCCCATTCTGGTTTGGTGAAATGGGTAATAATCAAAAACGACACATGACATGTTCTCTGAGAATATTATGCAGATATAATTTTTTATTGATAGCTGAGTTTCCTTAGAATGCGTTATTAACATGAATGTAAACACAGTTGAATCTCACCTATATTTCCATTGACATCTTCTGGATGTAATTTGTCCACTTTGAATGCCCAACGTCCAGTTACATTGACATTGCTTGTAGATGATAAATTGGCAACTGAGATTGTGAGGGATCCTGGAAGTGTGTAGTATCCTGTATCATAGCCGCTGTTCAGTCCAGCCTATCCAGATCAAAAACATGTATAGAGAGTTGTCTATGCACATTACACTGTATACTGTACACTATAAAAACGTTATTTACTGATACTCAAGAAGGACAAAAAGTCCATGTTTTAACCAGAAAAGAAACTTTGATGGTAAGTGTTCCTTAAAGTGGATCTCCACCCAAGATATGAGGCTCCACTTGTTTGCACCCTCCCATCCTCTATTTCCACATCTGGCACTTTTTTTGGGGGGGGCGGATACCTGGTTTGGACCCCCTCCTTGTCTCACAGCCTTCTGGGACACATCACAGGTCCCAGAAGACTATGGGACCATTCACAAGGCACAGTGCGACTCGCACATGCACAGTAGGAAACAGGCTGCTAATACCCAAGGTTTCACTTCCTGTTTCCCTTACTAGAGATGTGTCAGGTCACCTGAGTCCAGGCGACAGATGCACCCTGTCGGAGTCAGGAGTGCCCCGCAAAGTAGTGGACCCTACGGCTGACTGCTGCGGATAGAGCTCTGAGTGATTAAGGAGAGCTGGTATTCTGGAGCATCAACACGAATCACACTGGGAGCTAGAGCAAGAGATTTCCCAGGGCACGGAACCTAAGAGCCAGCGGGTGTTCACCAGAGGCCCCTAGTGGTGGGGATGGATTTACCGCCCTTCAGCAGCCAGGTGAAGGGCGGCTGGTCTCTTAAGCTGAACACATGGAGAGGTAAGCTGGCAGACAAACATTACTGCGGATTCATGACAAGATGCCTGTGCCTGCATCCGAAGCTGCTTGAAGAATCGGTCCAGGTGAGGACATTGCATTATCCCTGGACAGGTAAGTGTCCTTATTTTAAAAGTCAGCAGCTACAGTATTTGTAGCTGCTGACTTTAATTTTTTTCTGAAGGAACCTGGAACTTCTCTTTAAAGTGATTATAAACCTTAATTTTATTTTTATTTTATTTTTAATAACAACATATTTTACATATCTCTTCTGGGCAATGGTTTTGCTGAGAGCATCCCTGAAACTCCTGTACAAGGGTTCCCCGCTGGAGCTCCTGGCTCCTCCTCTTCGGTGAGTGCCCCCATTGCAAGTCCTTTGCTATGGGGTTACTCATGTGGGCTCAAACCTGAGCTCTGCTGCCCATGTCCATAGACACAGGCAGCATGGCTTGGCCTCGCCTCCCCATTCTCTCATCAAAAGATTTGATTGTCAGTAGTATAAGCCAATGCCTCCCACTGCTGCTTCTTTGTCCAGTCACAAGAAATAGAGTGTGGAGAGCCGCTGCTCTCAGGCACAGTGCTGGATCAAGATCAGGTACACTTATGTATTGAGGGAGGCTGGGGGTTCTGATCACAGAAGGTTTTTTTTTTTTTTCTTAATGCAGAGAATGCATTAAGGTAAAATAAAGAAAACGTAAACCTTTAGAACCACTTTAATTACAAAAATGTAATACTGCTTAAGTAGAACACATTATAAGATGTGTTCATGGTACAACTGTTCCAATAAAGTCAGGGTTCAACCATCTTTCTAGTGCTTCGAACCCAGTTTAGTCCTAAAAAAACAAATAAAATATATATTATTCATGGTTTTCCCTAAAGGGGTTTTTCACTCTGTAACTGATCAGAATCTCCCATGGGCCCCAAGGCTTACCTATTTTAACTATTTAAAAAAAAAAAGCAATAATGCTTCCTTGTTGCTCACTGCTAGACTAAAGCTTATTAGTACAAACAGATGTAATGTAGACAGATATCAAGATAAGTAGCCTTGACAAATTTCGCACATACTTTGTGCTTGAAACGCTTAGAGACTGTCCAATCTTGATAACTGTCTAATTTTTGCACCTGTTTTGTACTGATAAAGTTTGTTTTAGCAGTTTTTCAACAAAACGATTGATTACCTTTTCATTGCCAACTTGACTACCAGTTTCTCCGCTGATAAACTAAGCCAGGTGATCACAGTTTCTAAATGTATTTCTTTTGCAGTGCTTAACTCATTAAATGGGACTTCCTTGAAAGCCACCCGTGAATTGAAAAACTTGTAGTTCAAGAATAAAGTGATCTTCTCACCAAAGCCAAAGGTCCATCCAGGGAGAAACCGTCCAAATTCATACTCGGCCACTGAATATCTCCATAATTGTACAGAAGGAAGGTCTGATTGCCATCTGTGCTCAGGACAGCCTGAAATGTGTTCACCTGAAAGTACAGAACAGGATAGTTGATGACTATTCCTCTGAAAAAGATTTTTAAGGTCAGAAAACAGCCATTGTTGCAGCTTAAAAAAATCATCATGGTAATATCCTCACCTTGTTTGTTGAAGAACCAAAATACGCAACTCTGTGCCATGTGGCTACAAACACCCACTGAGCTGTAAAATTCATGGCATGGAAGTAAGTTCTGATATCAGAGGTGGCCCGGGACAGAAGAGAGGGATCGGTGCTCTCACGATAATATATATCACCCGCTAATTCATTATATACATCAGCCCAGAAGATAGCCAGGAACGGGTTTCCGAAAGAAACAGGAAGAGCTTGTGGTGTAAATTGACTGATTGATGATGCAAATGATAACAGACCATTATTATTCACCTGTGAAGGAGAAAATTGAGAAGAAAACCGTTGTATCCAAATGTATCAATGTAGAATTTGTGAGGAATTCTACCAAAGCAGGAAATGGGTGTATGACCTGAGAAAAACATTTCTTTGGGTGAAGCCTCATTTTAAAATGATTGTCATTTCAGGATTTATCACTTTAAAGAAAGAGATTTTGTTTAAATGGTATACTTACATAGAGATAAGAATAATTTCTTCCAAATAGTGGGATGTCCCTGGAAGGAAATATTTGTGGAGATCCTCCATCATCTGCCTTTGGATTGATAATGTCGAGTGCAGATCCATATGGGTAGAGAAGATCTAAACCAAAAGAACAATCATATCTTACTTCCCCATCCAAGAATATATCTACATTATAACCATCAACTAGAAGCTTAATTGTGCCAACATGATCCTCTAGCCTCAGCCTCCCGCATAGGTGGGAACTGTTGCACTGAATCTGTTGGAGCAGCTGAAGTGTAGGATTCATTGCAAACTGTGTATCAGTAAAAAGATCTCAGAGACCCTCATACGTATTACAAGCAACTTTGAAGAGCAGCTGAAGAGTAGGATTCATCATAGATCATGTTTTAGTATGAAGATTTATGGTTCCTCATGCCTAGTTTATACTACTTTGAATAATTGCTTGTTAATCTTTGTTACCTGAAGACTGTATGAATGGAGAAGTATTAGTTGTGTTGCGTGTGAATGGAGAGGTAATAGTTGTGGAGCGTGTGGTGAAGGGTCCAGGCATCGTTGTCAATGGAGTGCCCGTAGAATTTACATTTTCTGTGGAATTATCTAGGAAGAAAAAACATATCTAAATATTTTTACACACAGTGACCTCCTAACCCACCTACCCCATTCTGGTTTGGTGAAATGGGTAAGGATCAAAAAAGAAAACATGACATGTTCTCTCGAATATTATGCAGATTTTTTTATTGATAGCTGAGTTTCCTTAGAATGCGTTATTAACATGAATGTAAACACAGTTGAATCTCACCTATATTTCCATTGACATCTTCTGGATGTAATTTGTCCACTTTGAATGCCCAACGTCCAGTTACATTGACATTGCTTGTAGATGATAAATTGGCAACTGAGATTGTGAGGGATCCTGGAAGTGTGTAGTATCCTGTCTCATAGCCGCTGTTCAGTCCAGCCTATCCAGATCAAAAACATGTATAGAGAGTTGTCTATGCACATTACACTGTATACTGTACGCTATAAAAACGTTATTTACTGATACTCAAGAAGGACAAAAAGTCCATGTTTTAACCAGAAAAGAAACTTTGATGGTAAGTGTTCCTTAAAGTGGATCTCCACCCAAAATATGAGGCTCCACTTGTTTGCACCCTCCTATCCTCTATTTCCACATCTGGCACTTTTTGGGGGGGGGGCGGATACCTGGTTTGGACCCCCTCCTTGTCCCACAGCCTTCTGGGACACATCACAGGTCCCAGAAGACTATGGGACCATTCACAAGGCACAGTGCGACTCGCACATGCGCAGTAGGAAACAGGCTGTTAATCCCCAAGGCTTCACTTCCTGTTTCCCTTACTAGAGATGTGTCAGGTCACCTGAGTGCATGTGACAGATGCACCCCGTCGGAGTCAGGAGTGCCCCGCAAGGTAGTGGACCCTACGGCTGACTGCTGCGGATGGAGCTCTGAGTGATTAAGGAGAGCTGGTATTCTGGAGCATCAACACGAATCACACTGGGAGCTAGAGCATGAGATTTCCCAGGGCACGGAATCTAAGAGCCAGCGAGTGTTCACCAGAGGCCCCTAGTGGTGGGGATGGATTTACCTGCAGTCTGGCTCCAGGTTGCGACCCCCAAGGCCTCCCAGCTCACACTAACAGTAAACTACAGGAAGGTAGAGAGGAAGCAGCAGACTGCAACAACAAAGGATAATCAGGAGATAGCCAAAGGTCAGAGAAACAAGCAGGTAAGTATAGTCAAGGAACACCCCAGGGTCAGCATATGAAGCAGACAAGGAAAGTCAAGAACAAGCCAAGATTGGTAACTAGAATCAAACATAGAACACACAGTAAGGAGCACACAGAAGCCAAACACACAATATTGATCAGCAGGGCTGGCTTGCAGTGCACAGGTTAATATAATGTTCCCTGATAGGGGCTGGGGTAGAGCCATGCTTTGAGGAGAGATTACTTAAGCAGCCAGGTGAAGGGCAGCTGGTCTCTTAAGCTGAACACATGGAGAGGTAAGCTGACAGAGAAACATTACTGCGGATTCATGACAAGATGCCTGTGCCTGCATCCGAAGCTGCTTGAAGAATCGGTCCAGGTGAGGACATTGCATCACCCCTGGACAGGTAAGTGTCCTTATTTTAAAAGTCAGCAGCTACAGTATTTGTAAGTACTGACTTTAATTTTTTTTCTGAAGGAGCCTGGAGCTTTTCTTTAAAGTGATTATAAACCTTAATTTTATTTATATTTTATTTTTAATAACAACATATTTTACTTATCTCTTCTGGGCAATGGTTTTGCAAAGAGCATCCCTGAAACTCCTGTGCAAGGGTTCCCCGCTGGAGCTCCTGGCTCCTCCTCTTCGGTGATTGCCTCCATAGCAAGCTCTTTGCTATGGGGTCACTCATGTGGGCTCAAACCTGAGCTCTGCTGCCCATGTCCATAGACACAGGCAGCATGGCTTGGCCTCGCCTCCCCATTCTCTCATCAAAGATTTGATTGTCAATAGTATAAGCCAATGCCTCCCATTGCTGCTTCTTTGTCCAGTCACAAGAAATAGAGTGTGGAGAGCCGCTGCTCTCAGGCACATTGCTGGATCAAGATCAGGAACACTTAAGTATTGAGGGGGGCTGGGGGTTCTAATCACAGAAGTATTTTTTTTTTTTTACCTTAATGCATATAATGCATTAAGGTAAATAAAAAGAAAACGTAAACCTTTAGAATCACTTTAATTACAAAAATATAATACTGCTTAAGTAGAACACATTAGAATATGTGTTCATGGTACAATTGTTCCAATAAAGTCAGGGTTCAACCATATTTCTAGTCCTTCGAACCCAGTTTAGTCCTAAAAAAACAAATAAAATATATATTATTCATTGTTTTCCCTAAAGGGGTTTTCCACTCTGTAACTGACCAGAGTCTCCCATAGGCCCCAAGGCTTACCTATTTTAACTATATTAAAAAAAAAAGCAATAGTACTTCCTTGTTGCTCACTGCTAGACTAAAGCTTATTAGTACAAACAGATGTAATGTAGACAGATATCAAGATAAGTAGCCTTGACAAATTTCGCACATACAAATCCCTTAGTCGTAAAGTCTAATCACTTTGTGCTTGAAACGCTTCAAGACTGTCCAATCTTGATACCTGTCTAATTTTTGCATCTGTTTTGTACTGATAAAGTTTGTTTTAGCAGTTTTTCAACAAAACGATTGATTACCATTTCATTGCCAACTTGGTTACCAGTTTCTCCGCTGATAAACTAAACCAGGTGATCACAGTTTCTAAATGTATTTTTTTTGCAGTGCTTAACTCATTAAATGATAGTTCCTTGAAAGCCCCCCCCGTGAATTGAAAAACTTGTAGTTCAAGAATAAAGTGATCTTCTCACCAAAGCCAAAGGTCCATCCCGGGAGAAACCATCCCAATTCATACTCGGCCACTGAATATCTCCATAATTGTACAGAAGGAAGGTCTGATTGCCATCTGTGCTCAGGACAGCCTGAAATGTGTTCACCTGAAAGTACAGAACAGGATAGTTGATGACTATACCTCTGAAAAAGATTTTTAAGGTCAGAAAACAGCCATTGTTGCAGCTTAAAAAAATCATCATGGTAATATCCTCACCTTGTTTGTTGAAGAACCATAATAAGCAACTCGGTGCCATGTGGCTACAAACACCCAGCGGGCTGTAAAATTCAAGGAATGGAAGTAAGTTCTGATATCGGAGGTGGCCCGGGACAGAAGAGAGGGATCGGTGCTCTCACGATAATATATATCACCCGCTAATGCATTATTTACATCAGCCCAGAAGATAGCCAGGAACGGGTTTCCAAAAGAAGCAGGAAGAGCTTGTGGTGTAAATTGACTGATTGGTGATGCAAATGATAACAGACCATTATTATTCACCTGTGAAGGAGAAGATTGAGAAGAAAACAGTTGTATCCATATGTATCAATGTAGAATGTCTGAGGAATTTTACCAATTTATCTAAAGCAGTAAATAGGTGTATGACCCGAGAAAAACATTTCTTTGAGTAAAGCCTCATTTTGAAATGATTGTCATTTCAGGATTTATTACTTTAAAGAAAGAGATTTTATTTAAATGGTCTACTTACATAGAGATAAGAATAATTTCTTCCAAATAGCGGGATGTCCCTGGAAGGAAATATTTGTGGAGATCCTCCATCATCTGCCTTTGGATTGATAATGTCGAGTGCAGATCCATATGGGTAGAGAAGATCTAAACCAAAAGAACAATCATAACTTACTTCCCCATCCAAGAATATACCGTATTTATCGGCGTATAACACGCACTTTTTTCCCCTTAAAATCAGGGGAAAGTCGCAGGTGCGTGTTATACGCCGATCCCCTGAGCTGCACAACTCAAAAATCGCCGACCGCGATTTGAAAATGGCGCCGCCGGCGCCGAAATACACAGAGCCGGTCCTCGGCTCTTTCCGGCGGCTCTCGTTCATTTTCGGCTCCACTCGTAGTCCCGAGCAGGGCTATCCGAACCTACTCGGCTAGGTTCGGATAGCTCCGCTCGGGACTACGAGTGGAGCCGAAAGTGAACGAGACCCGCCGGAAAGAGCCGAGGACCGGCTCTGTGTATTTCGGCGCTGCGCCATTTTCAAATCGCGGTCGGCGATTTTGAAGATAGGGGATCGAAGGCTGCACTGGGGGAGGCTGCACTGGGGGAGGCTGCACTGGGGAAGGCTGCACTGGGGAAGACTGCACTGACAAGGCTGCACTGACATGGCTGCACTGGGGAAGGCTGCACTGGGGAAGCCTGCACTGACAAGGCTGCACTGACAAGGCTGCACTGATGGGCATTTAAATGTAAGTTTTTTTCCCTTCAACTTCCCTCCTAAAAGTTTTTTTTCCTTAAAATTCCCTCCTAAATTGGGGTGCGTGTTATACGCCGATAAATACGGTATCTACACTATAACCATCAACTAGAAGCTTAAATGTGCAAACATGATCCTCTAGCCTCCCGCATAGGTGGGAACTGTTGCACTGAATCTGTTGGAGCAGCTGAAGTGTAGGATTCATTGCAAACTGTGTATCAGTAAAAAGATCTCAGAGACCCTCATACTTATTACAAGCAAATTTGAAGAGCAGCTGAAGAGTAAGATTCATCATAGATCATGTTTTAGTATGAAGATTTATGGTTCCGCATGCCTAGTTTATACTACTTTGAATAATTGCTTGTAAATCTTTGTTACCTGAAGACTGTATGAATGAAGAAGTATTAGTTGTGTTGCGTGTGAATGGAGAGGTAATAGTTGTGGAGCGTGTGGTGAAGGGTCCAGGCATCGTTGTCAATGGAGTGCCCGTAGAATTTACATTTTCTGTGGAATTATCTAGGAAGAAAAAACATATCTAAATATTTTTACACACAGCGACCTCCTAACCCACCTACCCCATTCTGGTTTAGTGAAATGGGTAAGGATCAAAAAAGAAAACAAGACATGTTCTCTGAGAATATTATGCAGATAGAATTTTTTATTGATAGCTGAGTTTCCTTAGAATGCGTTATTAACATGAATGTAAACACAGTTGAATCTCACCTATATTTCCATTGACATCTTCTGGATGTAATTTGTCCACTTTGAATGCCCAACGTCCAGTTACATTGACATTGCTTGTAGATGATAAATTGGCAACTGAGATTGTGAGGGATCCGGGAAGTGTGTAGTATCCTGTCTCATAGCCGCTGTTCAGTCCAGCCTATACAGATCAAAAACATGTATAGAGAGTTGTCTATGCACATTACACTGTATACTGTACACTATAAAAACGTTATTTACTGATGCTCAAGAAGGACAAAAAGTCCATTTTTTAACCAGAAAAGCAACTTTGATGGTAAGTGTTCCTTAAAGTGGATCTCCACCCAAAATGTGAGGCTCCACTTGTTTGCACCCTCCACTTCCACATCTGGCACTTTTTTTGGGGTGGGGAGCGGATACCTGATTTGGACCCCCTCCTTGTCCCACAGCCTTCTGGGACACATCACAGGTCCCAGACGACTATGGGACCATTCACAAGGCACAGTGCGACTCACACATGCGCAGTAGGAAACAGGCTGTTAATCCCCAAGGCTTCACTTCCTGTTTCCCTTAGTAGAGATGTGTCAGGTCACCTGAGTCCAGGTGACAGATGCACCCCATCAGAGTCAGGAGTGCACCGCAAGGTAGTGGACCCTACGGCTGACTGCTGCGGATGGAGCTCTGAGTGATTAAGGAGAGCTGGTATTCTGGAGCATCAACATGAATCACACTGGGAGCTAGAGCAAGAGATTTCCCAGGGCACGGAACCTAAGAGCCAGCGTGTGTTCACCAGAGGCCCCTAGTGGTGGGGATGGATTTACCTGCAGTCTGGCTCCAGGTTGCGACCCCCAGGGCCTCCCAGCTCACGCTAACAGTAAACTACAGGAAGGTAGAGAGGAAGCAGCAGACTGCAACAACAAAGGATAGTCAGGGGATAGCCAAAGGTCAGAGAAACAAGCAGGTAAGTATAGTCAAGGAACAACCCAAGGTCAGCATATGAAGCAGACAAGGAAAGTCAAGCACAAGCCAAGATTGGTAACTAGAATCAAACGTAGAACACACAGAAAGGAGCACACGGAAGCCAAAAACACAATATTGATCAGCAGGGCTGGCTTGCAGTGCACAGGTTAATATAGTGTTCCGTGATAGGGGCTGGGGTAGAGCCATGCTTTGAGGAGAGATTACTTAAGCAGCCAGGTGAAGGGCGGCTGGTCTCTTAAGCTGAACACATGGAGAGGTAAGCTGACAGAGAAACATTACTGCGGATTCATGACAAGATGCCTGTGCCTGCAACCGAAGCTGCTTGAAGAATCGGTCCAGGTGAGGACATCGCATTATCCCTGGACAGGTAAGTGTCCTTTATATTAAAAGTCAGCAGCTACAATATTTGTAAGTACTGACTTTATTTTTTTTCTGAAGGAGCCTGGAGCTTCTCTTTAAAGTGATTATAAACCTTCATTTTATTTTTATTTTATTTTTAATAACAACATATTTTACTTATCTCTTCTGGGCAATGGTTTTGCTCAGAGCATCCCTGAAACTCCTCTGCAAGGGTTCCCCGCTGGAGCTCCTGGCTCCTCCTCTTCGGTATTGCCTCCATAGCAAGCTCTTTGCTATGGGGTCACTCATGTGGGCTCAAACCTGAGCTCTGCTGCCCATGTCCATAGACACAGGCAGCATGGCTTGGCCTTGCCTCCCCATTCTCTCATCAAAAGAGTTGATTGTCAGTAGTATAAGCCAATGCCTCCCATTGCTGCTTCTTTGTCCAGTCACAAGAAATAGAGTTTGGAGAGCCGCTGCTCTCAGGCACAGTGCTGGATCAAGATCAGGTACAGTTAAGTATTGAGGGGGGCTGGGGGTTCTGATCACAGAAGTTTTTTTTTTTTTTTTTTACCTTAATGCAGATAATGCATTAAGGTAAAAAAAAAGAAAACGTAAACCTTTAGAACCACTTTAATTACAAAAATATAATACTGCTTAAGTAGAACACATTAGAATATGTGTTCATGGTACAATTGTTCCAATAAAGTCAGGGTTCAACCATCTTTCTAGTGCTTCGAACCCAGTTTAGTCCTAAAAAAACAAATAAAATATATATTATTCATTGTTTTCCCTAAAGGGGTTTTCCACTCTGTAACTGACCAGAGTCTCCCATAGGCCCCAAGGCTTACCTATTTTAACTATTTAAAAAAAAAAAGCAATAGTACTTCCTTGTTGCTCACTGCTAGACTAAAGCTTATTAGTACAAACAGATGTAATGTAGACAGATATCAAGATAAGTAGCCTTGACAAATTTCGCACATACAAATCGCTTAGTCGTAAGGTCTAATCACTTTGTGCTTGAAACGCTTCGAGACTGTCCAATCTTGATACCTGACTGATTTTTACACCTGTTTGTACTGATAAAGTTTGTTTTAGCAGTTTTTCAACAAAACGATTGATTACCATTTCATTGCCAACTTGGTTACCAGTTTCCCCGCTGATAAACTAAGCCATGTGATCACAGTTTCTAAATGTATTTCTTTTGCAGTTCTTAACTCATTCAACGATAGTTCCTTGAAAGCCCCCCCCGTGAATTGAAAAACTTGTAGTTCAAGAATAAAGTGATCTTCTCACCAAAGCCAAAGGTCCATCCTGGGAGAAAGCAGTCCAATTCATACTCGGCCACTGAATATCTCCATAATTGTACAGAAGGAAGGTCTGATTGCCATCTGTGCTCAGGACAGCCTGAAATGTGTTCACCTGAAAGTACAGAACAGGATAGTTGATGACTAAACCTCTGAAAAAGATTTTTAAGCTCAGAAAACAGCCATTGTTGCAGCTTAAAAAAAATCATCATGGTAATATCCTCACCTTGTTTGTTGAAGAACCAAAATACGCAACTCGGTGCCATGTGGCTACAAACACCCACTGAGCTGTAAAATTCGCGGCATGGAAGTAAGTTCTGATATCGGAGGTGGCCCGGGACAGAAGAGAGGGATCGGTGCTCTCACGATAATATATATCACCCGCTAATGCATTATTTATATCAGCCCAGAAGATAGCCAGGAACGGGTTTCCAAAAGAAGCAGGAAGAGCTTGTGGTGTAAATTGACTGATTGGTGATGCAAATGATAACAGACCATTATTATTCACCTGTGAAGGAGAAGATTGAGAAGAAAACAGTTGTATCCATATGTATCAATGTAGAATGTCTGAGGAATTTTACCAATTTATCTAAAGCAGTAAATAGGTGTATGACCCGAGAAAAACATTTCTTTGAGTGAAGCCTCATTTTGAAATGATTGTCATTTCAGGATTTATTACTTTAAAGAAAGAGATTTTGTTTAAATGGTATACTTACATAGAGATAAGAATAATTTCTTCCAAATAGCGGGATGTCCCTGGAAGGAAATATTTGTGGAGATCCTCCATCATCTGCCTTTGGATTGATAATGTCGAGTGCAGATCCATATGGGTAGAGAAGATCTAAACCAAAAGAACAATCATAACTTACTTCCCCATCCAAGAATATACCGTATTTATCGGCGTATAACACGCACTTTTTTCCCCTTAAAATCAGGGGAAAGTCGCAGGTGCGTGTTATATGCCGATCCCCTGAGCTGCACAACTCAAAAATCGCCTACCGCGATTTGAAAATGGCGCCGCCGGCGCCGAAATACACAGAGCCGGTCCTCGGCTCTTTCCGGCGGCTCTCGTTCATTTTCGGCTCCACTCGTAGTCCCGAGCGGAGCTATCCGAACCTACTCGGCTAGGTTCGTGGTCGGCGATTTTGAAGATAGGGGATCGAAGGCTGCACTGGGGGAGGCTGCACTGGGGGAGGCTGCACTGGGGAAGGCTGCACTGGGGAAGGCTGCACTGACAAGGCTGCACTGACATGGCTGCACTGGGGAAGGCTGCACTGGGGAAGGCTGCACTGACAAGGCTGCACTGATGGGCATTTAAATGTAAGTTTTTTTCCCTTCAACTTCCCTCCTAAAAGTTTTTTTTCCTTAAAATTCCCTCCTAAATTGGGGTGCGTGTTATACGCCGATAAATACGGTATCTACACTATAACCATCAACTAGAAGCTTAAATGTGCAAACATGATCCTCTAGCCTCCCGCATAGGTGGGAACTGTTGCACTGAATCTGTTGGAGCAGCTGAAGTGTAGGATTCATTGCAAACTGTGTATCAGTAAAAAGATCTCAGAGACCCTCATACTTATTACAAGCAACTTTGAAGAGCAGCTGAAGAGTAAGATTCATCATAGATCATGTTTTAGTATGAAGATTTATGGTTCCGCATGCCTAGTTTATACTACTTTGAATAATTGCTTGTAAATCTTTGTTACCTGAAGACTGTATGAATGAAGAAGTATTAGTTGTGTTGCGTGTGAATGGAGAGGTAATAGTTGTGGAGCGTGTGGTGAAGGGTCCAGGCATCGTTGTCAATGGAGTGCCCGTAGAATTTACATTTTCTGTGGAATTATCTAGGAAGAAAAAACATATCTAAATATTTTTACACACAGCGACCTCCTAACCCACCTACCCCATTCTGGTTTAGTGAAATGGGTAAGGATCAAAAAAGAAAACAAGACATGTTCTCTGAGAATATTATGCAGATAGAATTTTTTATTGATAGCTGAGTTTCCTTAGAATGCGTTATTAACATGAATGTAAACACAGTTGAATCTCACCTATATTTCCATTGATATCTTCTGGATGTAATTTGTCCACTTTGAATGCCCAACGTCCAGTTACATTGACATTGCTTGTAGATGATAAATTGGCAACTGAGATTGTGAGGGATCCGGGAAGTGTGTAGTATCCTGTCTCATAGCCGCTGTTCAGTCCAGCCTATACAGATCAAAAACATGTATAGAGAGTTGTCTATGCACATTACACTGTATACTGTACACTATAAAAACGTTATTTACTGATACTCAAGAAGGACAAAAAGTCCATGTTTTAACCAGAAAAGCAACTTTGATGGTAAGTGTTCCTTAAAGTGGATCTCCACCCAAAATGTGAGGCTCCACTTGTTTGCACCCTCCTATCCTCTACTTCCACATCTGGCACTTTTTTTGGGGTGGGGAGCGGATACCTGATTTGGACCCCCTCCTTGTCCCACAGCCTTCTGGGACACATCACAGGTCCCAGACGACTATGGGACCATTCACAAGGCACAGTGCGACTCACACATGCGCAGTAGGAAACAGGCTGCTAATCCCCAAGGCTTCACTTCCTGTTTCCCTTAGTAGAGATGTGTCAGGTCACCTGAGTCCAGGTGACAGATGCACCCCGTCAGAGTCAGGAGTCCCCCGCAAGGTAGTGGACCCTACGGCTGACTGCTGCGGATGGAGCTCTGAGTGATTAAGGAGAGCTGGTATTCTGGAGCATCAACACGAATCACACTGGGAGCTAGAGCAAGAGATTTCCCAGGGCACGGAACCTAAGAGCCAGCGGGTGTTCACCAGAGGCCCCTAGTGGTGGGGATGGATTTACCTGCAGTCTGGCTCCAGATTGCGACCCCCAGGGCCTCCCAGCTCACGGTAACAGTAAACTACAGGAAGGTAGAGAGGAAGCAGCAGACTGCAACAACAAAGGATAGTCAGGGGATAGCCAAAGGTCAGAGAAACAAGCAGGTAAGTATAGTCAAGGAACACCGCAAGGTCAGCATATGAAGCAGACAAGGAAAGTCAAGAACAAGCCAAGATTGGTAACTAGATTCAAACGTAGAACACACAGAAAGGAGCACACGGAAGCCAAAAACACAATATTGATCAGCAGGGCTGGCTTGCAGTGCACAGGTTAATATAGTGTTCCCTGATAGGGGCTGGGGTAGAGCCATGCTTTGAGGAGAGATTACTTAAGCAGCCAGGTGAAGGGCGGCTGGTCTCTTAAGCTGAACACATGGAGAGGTAAGCTGACAGAGAAACATTACTGCGGATTCATGACAAGATGCCTGTGCCTGCATCCGAAGCTGCTTGAAGAATCGGTCCAGGTGAGGACATCGCATTATCCCTGGACAGGTAAGTGTCCTTAATATTAAAAGTCAGCAGCTACAGTATTTGTAAGTACTGACTTTTTTTTTTCTGAAGGAGCCTGGAGCTTCTCTTTAAAGTGATTATAAACCTTCATTTTATTTTTATTTTATTTTTAATAACAACATATTTTACTTATCTCTTCTGGGCAATGGTTTTGCTCAGAGCATCCCTGAAACTCCTGTGCAAGGGTTCCCCGCTGGAGCTCCTGGCTCCTCCTCTTCGGTGATTGCCTCCATAGCAAGCTCTTTGCTATGGGGTCACTCATGTGGGCTCAAACCTGAGCTCTGCTGCCCATGTCCATAGACACAGGCAGCATGGCTTGGCCTTGCCTCCCCATTCTCTCTTCAAAAGAGTTGATTGTCAATAGTATAAGCCAATGCCTCCCATTGCTGATTCTTTGTCCAGTCACAAGAAATAGAGTTTGGAGAGCCGCTGCTCTCAGGCACAGTGCTGGATCAAGATCAGGTACAGTTAAGTATTGAGGGGGGCTGGGGGTTCTGATCACAGAAGTTTTTTTTTTTTTTTTTTTTTTTACCTTAATGCAAATGCATTAAGGTAAAAAAAAAGAAAATGTAAACCTTTAGAACCACTTTAATTACAAAAATATAATACTGCTTAAGTAGAACACTTTAGAATATGTGTTCATGGTACAATTGTTCCAATAAAGTCAGGGTTCAACCATCTTTCTAATGCTTCGAACCCAGTTTAGTCCTAAAAAAACAAATAAAATATATATTATTCATTGTTTTCCCTAAAGGGGTTTTCCACTCTGTAACTGACCAGAGTCTCCCATGGGCCCCAAGGCTTACCTATTTTAACTATTTAAAAAAAAAAAAAGCAATAGCACTTCCTTGTTGCTCACTGCTAGACTAAAGCTTATTAGTACAAACAGATGTAATGTAGACAGATATCAAGATAAGTAGACTTGACAAATTTCGCACATACAAATCGCTTAGTCGTAAGGTCTACTCACTTTGTGCTTGAAACGCTTCGAGACTGTCCAATCTTGATACCTGACTGATTTTTACACCTGTTTGTACTGATAAAGTTTGTTTTAGCAGTTTTTCAACAAAACGATTGATTACCATTTCATTGCCAACTTGGTTACCAGTTTCTCCGCTGATAAACTAAGCCATGTGATCACAGTTTCTAAATGTATTTCTTTTGCAGTGCTTAACTCATTAAACGATAGTTCCTTGAAAGCCCCCCGTGAATTGAAAAACTTGTAGTTCAAGAATAAAGTGATCTTCTTACCAAAGCCAAAGGTCCATCCCGGGAGAAAGCAGTCCAATTCATACTCGGCCACTGAATATCTCCATAATTGTACAGAAGGAAGGTCTGATTGCCATCTGTGCTTACGACAGCCTGAAATGTGTTCACCTGAAAGTACAGAACAGGATAGTTGATGACTAAACCTCTGAAAAAGATTTTTAAGGTCAGAAAACAGCCATTATTGCAGCTTCAAAAAATCCATCATGGTAATATCCTCACCTTGTTTGTTGAAGAACCATAATAAGCAACTCGGTGCCATGTGGCTACAAACACCCACTGAGCTGTAAAATTCGCGGCATGGAAGTAAGTTCTGATATCGGAGGTGGCCCGGGACAGAAGAGAGGGATCGGTGCTCTCACGATAATATATATCACCCGCTAATGCATTATTTACATCAGCCCAGAAGATAGCCAGGAACGGGTTTCCAAAAGAAACAGGAAGAGCTTGTGGTGTAAATTGACTGATTGGTGATGCAAATGATAACAGACCATTATTATTCACCTGTGAAGGAGAAAATTGAGAAGAAAACCGTTGTATCCAAATGTATCAATGTAGAATTTATGAGGAATTCTACCAAAGCAGGAAATGGGTGTGACCTGACCTGAGAAAAACATTTCTATGGGTGAAGCCTCATTTTGAAATGATTGTCATTTTAGGATTTATTACTTTAAAGAAAAAGATTTTGTTTAAATAATATACTTACATAGAGATAAGAATAATTTCTACCAAATAGTGGGATGTCCCTGGAAGGAAATATTGGTGGAGATCCTCCATCATCTACCTTTGGATTGATAATGTCGAGTGCAGATCCATATGGGTAGAGAAGATCTAAACCAAAAGAACAATCATATCTTACTTCCCCATCCAAGAATATAACTACACTATAACCATCAACTAGAAGCTTAAATGTGCAAACATGATCCTCTAGCTTCAGTCTCCCACATAGGCGGGAACTGTTGCACTGAATCTGTTGGAACAGCTGAAGTGTAGGATTCATTGCAAACCGTGTATCAGTAAAAAGATCTCAGAGACCCTCATACTTATTACAAGCAACTTTGAAGAGCAGCTGAAGAGTAGGATTCATCGTAGATCATGTTTTAGTATGAAGATTTATGGTTCCTCATGCCTAGTTTATACTACTTTGAATAATTGCTTGTAAATCTTTGTTACCTGAAGACTGTATGAATGAAGAAGTATTAGTTGTGTTGCGTGTGAATGGAGAGGTAATAGTTGTGGAGCGTGTGGTGAAGGGTCCAGGCATCGTTGTCAATGGAGTGCCCGTAGAATTTACATTTTCTGTGGAATTATCTAGGAAGAAAAAACATATCTAAATATTTTTACACACAGCCACCTCCTAACCCACCTACCCCATTCTGGTTTAGTGAAATGGGTAAGGATCAAAAAAGAAAACAAGACATGTTCTCTGAGAATATTATGCAGATAGAATTTTTTATTGATAGCTGAGTTTCCTTAGAATGCGTTATTAACATGAATGTAAACACAGTTGAATCTCACCTATATTTCCATTGATATCTTCTGGATGTAATTTGTCCATTTTGAATGCCCAACGTCCAGTTACATTGACATTGCTTGTAGATGATAAATTGGCAACTGAGATTGTGAGGGATCCGGGAAGTGTGTAGTATCCTGTCTCATAGCCGCTGTTCAGTCCAGCCTATACAGATCAAAAACATGTATAGAGAGTTGTCTATGCACATTACACTGTATACTGTACACTATAAAAACGTTATTTACTGATACTCAAGAAGGACAAAAAGTCCATGTTTTATCCAGAAAAGCAACTTTGTTGGTAAGTGTTCCTTAAAGTGGATCTCCACCCAAAATGTGAGGCTCCACTTGTTTGCACCCTCCTATCCTCTACTTCCACATCTGGCACTTTTTTTGGGGGGGGGGGGGGGGAGCGGATACCTGATTTGGACCCCCTCCTTGTCCCACAGCCTTCTGGGACACATCACAGGTCCCAGACGACTATGGGACCATTCACTAGGCACAGTGCGACTCACACATGCGCAGTAGGAAACAGGCTGTTAATCCCCAAGGCTTCACTTCCTGTTTCCCTTAGTAGAGATGTGTCAGGTCACCTGAGTCCAGGTGACAGATGCACCCCGTCAGAGTCAGGAGTGCACCGCAAGGTAGTGGACCCTACGGCTGACTGCTGCGGATGGAGCTCTGAGTGATTAAGGAGAGCTGGTATTCTGGAGCATCAACACGAATCACACTGGGAGCTAGAGCAAGAGATTTCCCAGGGCACGGAACCTAAGAGCCAGCGGGTGTTCACCAGAGGCCCCTAGTGGTGGGGATGGATTTACCTGCAGTCTGGCTCCAGGTTGCGACCCCCAGGGCCTCCCAGCTCACGCTAACAGTAAACTACAGGAAGGTAGAGAGGAAGCAGCAGACTGCAACAACAAAGGATAGTCAGGGGATAGCCAAAGGTCAGAGAAACAAGCAGGTAAGTATAGTCAAGGAACAACCCAAGGTCAGCATATGAA
Source organism: Aquarana catesbeiana (assembly GCF_042186555.1). Classification (NCBI taxonomy): domain Eukaryota; kingdom Metazoa; phylum Chordata; class Amphibia; order Anura; family Ranidae; genus Aquarana; species Aquarana catesbeiana. The sequence goes on along the minus strand of NC_133333.1, from coordinate 15,445,480 downwards.
GCAGACAAGGAAAGTCAAGAACAAGCCAAGATTGGTAACTAGAATCAAACGTAGAACACACAGAAAGGAGCACACGGAAGCCAAAAACACAATATTGATCAGCAGGGCTGGCTTGCAGTGCACAGGTTAATATAGTGTTCCCTGATAGGGGCTGGGGTAGAGCCATGCTTTGAGGAGAGATTACTTAAGCAGCCAGGTGAAGGGCGGCTGGTCTCTTAAGCTGAACACATGGAGAGGTAAGCTGACAGAGAAACATTACTGCGGATTCATGACAAGATGCCTGTGCCTGCATCCGAAGCTGCTTGAAGAATCGGTCCAGGTGAGGACATTGCATTATCCCTGGACAGGTAAGTGTCCTTTATATTAAAAGTCAGCAGCTACAGTATTTGTAAGTACTGACTTTATTTTTTTTCTGAAGGAGCCTGGAGCTTCTCTTTAAAGTGATTATAAACCTTCATTTTATTTTTATTTTATTTTTAATAACAACATATTTTACTTATCTCTTCTGGGCAATGGTTTTGCTCAGAGCATCCCTGAAACTCCTGTGCAAGGGTTCCCCGCTGGAGCTCCTGGCTCCTCCTCTTCGGTGATTGCCTCCATAGCAAGCTCTTTGCTATGGGGTCACTCATGTGGGCTCAAACCTGAGCTCTGCTGCCCATGTCCATAGACACAGGCAGCATGGCTTGGCCTTGCCTCCCCATTCTCTCATCAAAAGAGTTGATTGTCAGTAGTATAAGCCAATGCCTCCCATTGCTGCTTCTTTGTCCAGTCACAAGAAATAGAGTTTGGAGAGCCGCTGCTCTCAGGCACAGTGCTGGATCAAGATCAGGTACACTTAAGTATTGAGGGGGGCTGGGGGTTCTGATCACAGAAGTTTTTTTTTTTTTTTTTTTTACCTTAATGCAGATAATGCATTAAGGTAAAAAAAAAGAAAACGTAAACCTTTAGAACCACTTTAATTGCAAAAATATAATACTGCTTAAGTAGAACACATTAAAATATGGGTTCATGGTACAATTGTTCCAATAAAGTCAGGGTTCAACCATCTTTCTAGTGCTTCGAACCCAGTTTAGTCCTAAAAAAAACAAATAAAATATATATTATTCATTGTTTTCCCTAAAGGGGTTTTCCACTCTGTAACTGACCAGAGTCTCCCATAGGCCCCAAGGCTTACCTATTTTAACTATTTAAAAAAAAAAGCAATAGTACTTCCTTGTTGCTCACTGCTAGACTAAAGCTTATTAGTACAAACAGATGTAATGTAGACAGATATCAAGATAAGTAGACTTGACAAATTTCGCACATACAAATCGCTTAGTCGTAAAGTCTAATTACTTTGTGCTTGAAACGCTTCAAGACTGTCCAATCTTGATACCTGTCTAACTTTTGCATCTGTTTTGTACTGATAAAGTTTGTTTTAGCAGTTTTTCAACAAAACGATTGATTACCATTTCATTGCCAACTTGGTTACCAGTTTCTCCGCTGATAAACTAAGCCATGTGATCACAGTTTCTAAATGTATTTCTTTTGCAGTGCTTAACTCATTAAACGATAGTTCCTTGAAAGCCCCCCGTGAATTGAAAAACTTGTAGTTCAAGAATAAAGTGATCTTCTCACCAAAGCCAAAGGTCCATCCCGGGAGAAAGCAGTCCAATTCATACTCGGCCACTGAATATCTCCATAATTGTACAGAAGGAAGGTCTGATTGCCATCTGTGCTCAGGACAGCCTGAAATGTGTTCACCTGAAAGTACAGAACAGGATAGTTGATGACTAAACCTCTGAAAAAGATTTTTAAGGTCAGAAAACAGCCATTGTTGCAGCTTAAAAAAAATCATCATGGTAATATCCTCACCTTGTTTGTTGAAGAACCAAAATACGCAACTCGGTGCCATGTGGCTACAAACACCCACTGAGCTGTAAAATTCACGGCATGGAAGTAAGTTCTGATATCAGAGGTGGCCCGGGACAGAAGAGAGGGATCGGTGCTCTCACGATAATATATATCACCCGCTAATGCATTATTTATATCAGCCCAGAAGATAGCCAGGAACGGGTTTCCAAAAGAAGCAGGAAGAGCTTGTGGTGTAAATTGACTGATTGGTGATGCAAATGATAACAGACCATTATTATTCACCTGTGAAGGAGAAGATTGAATAGAAAACAGTTGTATCCAAGTTTATCAATGTAGAATTTGTGAGGAATTCTACCAAAGCAGGAAATAGGTGTATGACCTGAGAAAAACATTTCTTTGGGTGAAGCCTCATTTTTATATGATTGTCATTTCAGGATTTATTACTTTAAAGAAAGAGATTTTGTTTAAATGGTATACTTACATAGAGATAAGAATAATTTCTTCCAAATAGTGGGATGTCCCTGGAAGGAAATATTTGTGGAGATCCTCCATCATCTGCCTTTGGATTGATAATGTCGAGTGCAGATCCATATGGGTAGAGAAGGTCTAAACCAAAAGAACAATCATATCTTACTTCCCCATCCAAGAATATATCTACATTATAACCATCAACTAGAAGCTTAAATGTGCAAACATGATCCTCTAGCTTCAGCCTCCCGCATAGGTGTGAAGTGTTGCACTGAATCTGTTGGAGCAGCTGAAGTGTAGGATTTATTGCAAACTGTGTATCAGTAAAACGATCTTAGAGACCCTCATACTTATTACAAGCAAGTTTGAAGAGCAGCTGAAGAGTAGGATTCATCATAGATCATGTTTTAGTATGAAGATTTTAGGGTTCCTCATGCCTAGTTTATATACTACTTTGAATAGTTGCTTGTTAATCTTTGTTACCTGAAGACTGTATGAATGGAGAAGTATTAGTTGTGTTGCGTGTGAATGGAGAGGTAATAGTTGTGGAGCGTGTGGTGAAGGGTCCAGGCATCGTTGTCAATGGAGTGCCCGTAGAATTTACATTTTCTGTGGAATTATCTAGGAAGAAAAAACATATCTAAATATTTTTACACACAGCGACCTCCTAACCCACCTACCCCATTCTGGTTTGGTGAAATGGGTAAGGATCAAAAACGACACATGACATGTTCTCTGAGAATATTATGCAGATAGAATTTTTTATTGATAGCTGAGTTTCCTTAGAATGCATTTTTAACATGAATGTAAACATAGTTGAATCTCACCTATATTTCCATTGATATCTTCTGGATGTAATTTGTCCACTTTAAATGCCCAACGTCCGGTTACATTGACATTGCTTGTAGATGATAAATTGGCGACTGAGATTGTAAGGGATCCTGGGAGTGTGTAGTATCCTGTTCCATAGCCGCTGTTCAGTCCAGCCTATGCAGTGCAAGAACATGTATAAAGGGTTGTCTATGCACATTACACTGTATACTGTAAGCTGTAAAAACTTTATTTACTGATACTCAAGAAGGACAAAAAGTCCATGTTTTAACCAGAAAAGCAACTTTGGTGAGAAGTGTTCCTTAAAGTGGAGCTCCAGCCAAAATGTGAAGCTCCAATTCTTTGTACAACCCCCCCCCCCCTTCCACTGCCACATTTTCCACTTTTTTGGGGGGGGGGGGTGAGCGAGTACCTGGTTTTGAGAGGTACTCACTACCGCTTCCTGCTCACATCGCACACCCTCTTTACCCCCGCAGTCTTCTGGGACACATAAAAGGTCCCATAATGGGACCATTCACAAAGCGCAGCATGACTCGCGCATGCACAGTAGTAAACAGGCTGTTCCATTCTGTAACTGACCAGAGTCACCCGTGAGCCTCAAGGCTTAACTATTTTGACTACGTTCTAAAGTTGTCCTTAAAGTGGGGCTAGAGCCAAGATGTGAAGGTCCACTTCTTTGCAACCTCCCCTCTCCACTGCCACATTTGGCAATTTTCTGAGGGGGGGGGCAGTAACTAGTAACCTGGTTTTGAGAGGTTTTGATTGAGAGGTCCTCACTCCCACTTTTGGCTCACATTGCTGTGGCGATCTGAGCCGGAAGTTTGGAACCCCTCCTTCCCCCACAGTCTCCTGGGACACATCAAAGCTTCCATAAGACTACAGGACCATTCACAATGCGCAGCGTGACTCATGCATGCACAGTAGGAAACAGACTTCTCTATTCTGTAACTGACCAGAGTCACCCTGGCCTTAAGGCTTAACAATTTTGACTACGTGCAAAAAATACAAAACAATAGTACTTCTTTGTTCTCATTGCTACACTAAAGCTTATTAGTGCAATCAGAAGTAATGTAGATGGGTATCAAGATAAGTAGCCTTGGCTAGTTTCACACATACAAAGTGCTTAGTTGTAAGGTCTAATCGCTCTGAGCTTGAAACGCTTTAAGACTTTCTAATCTTGATACCTGTCTAATTTTTACATCTGTTTGTACTAATAAAGTTTGTTTTAGCAGTTTTTTAACAAAACAATTGATCGTCAAATCATTGCTAACTTGGTTATCAGTCTCTCCGTTGATAAACTAAGCCATGTGATCACAGTTTCTAAATATCTTTCTTTTGCAGTGCTTAACTTAGCAAATGATGCTTTATTGAAAGCCCCCAGTGAATTGAAAAACTTGTAGTTCAGGAATAAAGTGATCTGCTCACCAATGCCAAAGGTCCATCCCGGGAGAAACCATTCAAATTCATACTTGGCCACTGAATATCTTTATAATTGTACAGAAGGAAGGTCTGATTGCCATCTGTGCTCAGGACAGCCTGAAATGTGTTCACCTGAATGTACAGAAAATGATAGTTGGAGACTAAACCTCTGAAAAAGATTTTTAAGTTCAGAAAACAGCCATTATTGCAGCTTTAAAAAAAAACATCATGGTAATATCCTCACCTTGTTTGTTGAAGAACCATAATAAGCAACTCGGTGCCATGTGGCTACAAACACCCAGCGGGCTGTGAAATTCACGGAATGGAAGTAAGTTCTGATATCGGAGGTGGCCCGGGACAGAAGAGAGGGATCGGTGCTCTCACGATAATATATATCACCCGCTAATGCATTATTTACATCAGCCCAGAAGATAGCCAGGAACGGGTTTCCAAAAGCAACAGGAAGAGCTTGTGGTGTATATTGACTGATTGATGATGCAAATGATAACAGACCATTATTATTCACCTGTGAAGGAGAAAATTGAGAAGAAAACCGTTTTAACCGGATGTACCAATGTAGAATTTGTGAGGAATTGTACCTATTTATCTGAAGTAGGAAATGGGTGTATGACCGGAGAACAATATTTCATTGGGTGAAGCCTAATTTTGAATTGAGGGTTGTTTCAGGATTTTATATTTTAAAGAAAGAGATTTTGAATAAATGGTCTACTTACATAGAGATAAGAGTAATTTCTCCCAAATAGTGGGATGTTCCTGGGTGGAAATATTTTTGGAGATCCTCCATCATCCATCTTTGGATTGATAATATCAATTGCAGATCCATATGGGTAGAGCAGATCTAAACCAAAAGAACAATCATATCTTACTTCCCCATCCAAGAATATATCTACATTATAACCATCAACTAGAAGCTTAAATGTGCAAATATGATCCTCTAGCTTCAGCCTCCCGCATAGGTTGGAACTGTTGCACTGAATCTGTTGGAGCAGCTGAAGTGTAGGATTCATTGCAAACTGTGTATCAGTAAGAAGATCTCATTGACCCTCATACTTATTATAAACAACTTTGAAGAGCAACTAAAGAGCAGAATTCATCATAGATCATGTTTTAGTAAGAAGATCTCAGGGTTCCTCAATCTAGTTTATACTACTTTGAATAGTTGCTCATAAATCTTTGTTACCCGAAGACTGTATAAAAGCAGAAGTATTAGTTGTGTTGCGTGGGAATGTAGAGGTAATATTTCTGGAGTATGTGGTGATGGGTCCAGACGTAGGTGTCAATGACGTGCCTGTAGAATTTCCGTTTTCTGTAGAATTATCTGGGAAGAAAAAACATACCTAATTTATTTTACACACAGCGACCTCCTAACCCACCTACCCCATTCTGGTTTGGTGAAATAGGTAAGGAACAAGAAAAACACACGACATGTTCTCTGAGAATATTCTGCTGATAGACTCAGCCTTACAATGGCTATGTATCTCATTTGTACTCTTGAAGAAAATGTACAGTACATTCTTTTGTAAAGTAAATCAGCTTATTGATATTAATTCTATTGGTGTTGTATATACGTAAATATACAGTATGAGCACAAGAACATACAATACTTTCCCTTGAAATTAGTTACTTCAGATTTGGTCAGATAATATATTTACAGTGATTTATTAACACTGGGATAGACACAGTGGCACTTCACCTATATTTCCATTGACATCTTCTGGATGTAATTTGTCCACTTTAAATGCCCAACGTCCGGTTACATTGACATTGCTTGTAGATGATAAATTGGCGACTGAGATTGTAAGGGATCCTGGGAGTGTGTAGTATCCTGTACCATAGCCGCTGTTCAGTCCAGCCTATGTAGTGCAAGAACATGTATAAAGGGTTGTCTATGCACATTACACTGTATACTGTAAGCTGTAAAAACTTTATTTACTGATACTCAAGAAGGACAAAAAGTCCATGTTTTAGCCAAAAAAGCAACTTTGGTGAGAAGTGTTCCTTAAAGTGGAGCTCCAGCCAAAATGTGAAGCTCCAATTCTTTGTACAACCCCCCCCTTCCACTGCCACATTTTCCACTTTTTTTGGGGGGGGTGAACGAGTAGCTGGTTTTGAGAGGTACTCACTACCGCTTCCTGCTCACATCGCTGTGGCGATGTGAGCCAGAAGATCAGACCCCCTCTTTACCCCCGCAGTCTTCTGGGACACATAAAAGGTCCCATAATAGGACCATTCACAAAGCGCAGCATGACTCGCGCATGCACAGTAGTAAACAGGCTGTTCCATTCCGTAACTGACCAGAGTCACCCGTGAGCCTCAAGGCTTAACTATTTTGACTACGTTCTAAAGTTGTCCTTACAGTGGGGCTAGAGCCAAGATGTGAAGGTCCACTTCTTTGCAACCTCCCCTCTCCACTGCCACATTTGTCACTTTTCTGGGGGGGGGGGGGGGGCAGTAACCAGTAACCTGGTTTGGAGAGGTTTTGAGAGGTCCTCACTCCCACTTTTGGCTCACATTGCTGTGGCGATCTGAGCCGGAAGTTTGGAACCCCCCCTTCCCCCACAGTCTCCTGGGACACATCAAAGCTTCCATAAGACTACAGGACCATTCACAAAGCGCAGCGTGACTCATGCATGCACAGTAGGAAACTGACTTCTCTATTCTGTAACTGACCAGAGTCACCCTGGCCTTAAAGCTTAACAATTTTGACTACGTGCAAAAAATACAAAACAATAGTACTTCTTTGTTCTCATTGTTACACTAAAGTTTATTAGTGCAATCAGAAGTAATGTAGATGGGTATCAAGATAAGTAGCCTTGGCTAGTTTCACACATACAACGTGCTTAGTTGTAAGGTCTAATCGCTCTGAGCTTGAAACGCTTTAAGACTTTCTAATCTTGATACATGTCTAATTTTTACATCTGTTTGTACTAATAAAGTTTGTTTTAGCAGTTTTTTAACAAAACAATTGATCGTCATATCATTGCTAACTTGGTTATCAGTCTCTCCGTTGATAAACTAAGCCATGTGATCACAGTTTCTAAATATCTTTCTTTTGCAGTGCTTAACTTAGCAAATGATGCTTTATTGAAAGCCCCCAGTGAATTGAAAAACTTGTAGTTCAGGAATAAAGTGATCTGCTCACCAATGCCAAAGGTCCATCCCGGGAGAAACCATTCAAATTCATACTTGGCCACTGAATATCTTTATAATTGTACAGAAGGAAGGTCTGATTGCCATCTGTGCTCAGGACAGCCTGAAATGTGTTCACCTGAATGTACAGAAAATGATAGTTGGAGACTAAACCTCTGAAAAAGATTTTTAAGTTCAGAAAACAGCCATTATTGCAGCTTTAAAAAAAACCATCATGGTAATATCCTCACCTTGTTTGTTGAAGAACCATAATAAGCAACTCTGTGCCATGTGGCTACAAACACCCAGCGGGCTGTGAAATTCACGGAATGGAAGTAAGTTCTGATATCGGAGGTGGCCCGGGACAGAAGAGAGGGATCGGTGCTCTCACGGTAATATATATCACCCGCTAATGCATTATTTACATCAGCCCAGAAGATAGCCAGGAACGGGTTTCCAAAAGCAACAGGAAGAGCTTGTGGTGTATATTGACTGATTGATGATGCAAATGATAACAGACCATTATTATTCACCTGTGAAGGAGAAAATTGAGAAGAAAACCGTTTTAACCGGATGTACCAATGTAGAATTTGTGAGGAATTGTACCTATTTATCTGAAGTAGGAAATGGGTGTATGACCGGAGAACAATATTTCATTGGGTGAAGCCTAATTTTGAATTGAGGGTTGTTTCAGGATTTTATATTTTAAAGAAAGAGATTTTGAATAAATGGTCTACTTACATAGAGATAAGAGTAATTTCTCCCAAATAGTGGGATGTTCCTGGATGGAAATATTTTTGGAGATCCTCCATCATCCATCTTTGGATTGATAATATCAATTGCAGATCCATATGGGTAGAGCAGATCTAAACCAAAAGAACAATCATATCTTACTTCCCCATCCAAGAATATATCTACACTATAACCATCAACTAGAAGCTTAAATGTGCAAATATGATCCCCTAGCTTCAACCTCCCGCATAGGTTGGAACTGTTGCACTGAATCTGTTGGAGCAGCTGAAATGTAGGATTCATTGCAAACTGTGTATCAGTAAGAAGATCTCAGAGGCCCTCATACTTATTACAAGCAACTTTGAAGAGCAAATAAACAGCAGAATTCGTCATAGATCATGTTTTAGTAAGAAGATCTCAGGGTTCCTCAATCTAGTTTATACTACTTTGAATAGTTGCTCATACATCTTTGTTACCTGAAGACTGTATAAAAGCAGAAGTATTAGTTGTGTTGCGTGGGAATGTAGAGGTAATATTTCTGGAGTATGTGGTGATGGGTCCAGACGTAGTTGTCAATGGCGTGCCTGTAGAATTTCCGTTTTCTGTAGAATTATCTGAGAAGAAAAAACATACCTAATTTATTTTACATACAGCGACCTCCTAACCCACCTACCCAATTCTGGTTTGGTGAAATAGGTAAGGAACAAGAAAAACACACGACATGTTCTCTGAGAATATTCTGCTGATAGACTCAGCCTTACAATGGCTATGTATCTCATTTGTACTCTTGAAGAAAATGTACAGTACATTCTTTTGTAAAGTAAATCAACTTATTGATATTAATACTATTAGTGTTGTATATACGTAAATATATGAGCACAAAAACATACAATACTTTCCCTTGAAATTAGTTACTTCAGATTTGGTCAGATAATATATTTACAGTGATTTATTAACACTGGGATAGACACAGTGGCACTTCACCTATATTTCCATTGACATCTTCTGGATGTAATTTGTCCACTTTAAATGCCCAACGTCCGGTTACATTAACATTGCTTGTAGATGATAAATTGGCGACTGAGATTGTAAGGGATCCTGGGAGTGTGTAGTATCCTGTCCCATAGCCGCTGTTCAATCCAGCCTATGCAGTGCAAGAACATGTATAAATGGTTGTCTATGCACATTACACTGTATACTGTAAGCTGTAAAAACTTTATTTACTGATACTCAAGAAGGACAAAAAGTCCATGTTTTAACCAGAAAAGCAACTTTGGTGAGAAGTGTTCCTTAAAGTGGAGCTTCAGCCAAAATGTGAAGCTCCAATTCTTTGTACAACCCCCCCCCCCTTCACGGCCACATTTTCCACTTTTTTGGGGGGGTGAGCAAGTACCTGGTTTTGAGAGGAACTCACTCCCTCTTCCTGCTCACATCGCTGTGGCGATGTGAGCCAGAAGATCAGACCCCCTCTTTACCCCCGCAGTCTTCTGGGACACATAAAAGGTCCCATAACGGGACCATTCACAAAACGCAGCATGACTTGTGCATGCACAGTAGTAAACAGGCTGTTCCATTCTGTAACTGACCAGAGTCACCCGTGAGCCTTTAGGGCTTAACTATTTTGATTACGTTCTAAAGTGGTCCTTAAAGTGAAGCTGCAGCCATGATGTGAAGCTCCACTTCTTTGAACCCCCCCTCCGCTGCCACATTTGGCAATTTTTTGGGGGGAGGGGGAGCAGTAACCTGGTTTTGAGAGGTACTCGCTCCCACTTTTGGCTCACATTGCTGTGGCAATCTGAGACGGAAGATTGGAACCCCTCCTTCCCCCACAGTCTTCTGGGACACATCAACGGTTCCATAAGACTACGGGACCATTAACAAAGTGCAGCGTGTCTCATGCATGCACAGTAGAAAACAGACTGCTCTATTCTGTAACTGACCAGAGTCACCCTGGCCTTAAGGCTTAACTATTTTTACTACGTGCAAAAAAAAAAAAAAAAAAAAATAGTACTTCCTTGTTCTCACTGCTACACTAAAGCTTATTAGTGCAATCAGATTTAACGTAGATGGGTATCAAGATAAGTAGCCTTGACGAGTTTCACACATACAAAACATTTAGTCATACGTTCTAATCACTTTGAGCTTGAAACGTATCAAGACATTCTAACCTTGATACCTGTGTAATTTTTGCATCTGTTTGTTCTAATAAAGATGGTTTTAGAAGTTTTTCAACAAAAAAATTGATCACCATGTCATTGCTAGCACGGTAAACAGTTTCTTCGCTGATAAACAAAGTCAAGTGATCACAGTTTATACATGTGTTTCTTTTGCAGTGCTTAACTTATGAAATGATGCTTTATTGAAAGCCCCCAGTGAATTGAAAAACTTGTAGTTCAGGAATAAAGTGATCTGCTCACCAATGCCAAAGGTCCATCCCGGGAGAAACCATTCAAACTCATAGTTGGCCACTGAATATCTTTATAATTGTACAGAAGGAAGGTCTTATTGCCATCTGTGCTCAGGACAGCCTGAAATGTGTTCACCTGAAAGTACAGAAAATGATAGTTGGAGACTAAACCTCTGAAAAAGATTTTTAAGATCAGAAAACAGCCATTATTGCAGCTTTAAAAAAACCCATCTTGGTAATATCCTCACCTTGTTTGTTGAAGAACCATAATAAGCAACTCGGTGCCATGTGGCTACAAACACCCACTGAGCTGTGAAATTCACGGAATGGAAGTAAGTTCTGATATCAGAGGTGGCCCGGGACAGAAGAGAGGGATCAGTGCTCTCACGGTAATATATATCACCCGCTAATGCATTATTTATATCAGCCCAGAAGATAGCCAGGAACGGGTTTCCTAAAGCAACAGGAAGAGCTTGTGGTGTATATTGACTGATTGATGATGCAAATGATAACAGACCATTATTATTCACCTGTGAAGGAGAAAATTGAGAAGAAAACCATTTTAACCAGATGTACCAATGTAGAATTTGTGAGGAATTGCACCTATTCAACTGAAGTAGGAAATGGGTGTATGACCGGTGAACAATTTTTTATTGCGTGAAGCCTAATTTTGATTTGAGGGTTGTTTCAGGATTTTATATATTAATGAAAGAGATTTTGAATAAATGGTCTACTTACATAGAGATAAGAGTAATTTCTCCCAAATAGTGGGATGTTCCTGGATGGAAATATTTTTGGAGATCCTCCATCATCCATCTTTGGATTGATAATGTCAATTGCAGATCCATATGGGTAGAGCAGATCTGACCAAAAGAACAATCATAACTTAATTCCACATCCAAGAATATAGCTACACTCTAACCATCAACCTAGAAGATTAATTGTGCAAACATGATCCCCTAGCTTTAGCCTCCCGCATACATGGGGACTAGGGATGAGCCGAACACCCCCCTGTTCGGTTCGCACCCGAACATGCGAACAGGAAAAAAGTTCGTTCGAACACGCGAACACCGTTAAAGTCTATGGGACACGAACATGAATAATCAAAAGTGCTAATTTTAAAGGCTTATATGCAAGTTATTGTTATAAAAAGTGTTTGGGGACCTGGGTCCTGCCCCAGGGTACATAGATCAATGCAAAAAAAAGTTTTAAAAACTGTGTTTTTTTCAGGAGCTGTGATTTTAATAATGCCTAAAGTCAAACAATAAAAGTGTAATATCCCTTTAAATTTCGTAGCTGGGGGGTGTCTATAGTATGCCTGTAAAGGGGCGCATGTTTCCTGTGTTTAGAATAGTCTGACAGCAAAATGACATTTCGAAGGAAAAAACCCGTTTAAAACTACTCGCGGGCTATTGCATTGCCGGTCCGACAATACACATAGAAGTTCATTGATAAAAACGGCATGGGAATTCCCCACAGGGGAACCCCGAACCAAAATTAAAAAAAAAAATGACCTGGGGGTCCCCCTAAATTCCATACCAGGCCCTTCAGGTCTGGTATGGAGTTTAAGGGGAACCCCACGCCTAAAAAAAAACAAAAAACGGTGTGGGGTCCCCCCAAAGATCCATACCAGACCCTTATCCGAGCATGCAACCTGGCAGGCCGCAGGAAAAGAGGGGGGGACGAGAGTGCGGCCCCCCTCCTTAACCGTACCAGGCCACATGCCCTCAACATTGGGAGGGTGCTTTGGGGTAGCTCCCCAAAACACCTTGTCCCCATGTTGATGAGGACAAGGGCCTCATCCCCACAACCCTGGCCGGTGGTTGTGGGGGTCTGCGGGCGGGGGGCTTATCGGAATCTGGAAGCCCCCTTTAACAAGCGGACCCCCAGATCCCGCCCCCCCCTGTGTGAAATGGTAAGGGGGTACTTACCCCTACCATTTCACTAAAAAACTGTCAAAAATGTTAAAAATAACAAGAGACAGTTTTTGACAATTCTTTTATTTAAATGCTTCTTCTTTCTTCTATCTTCCTTCATCTTCTTCTTCTGGTTCTTCTGGCTCTTCTGGTTCTTCCTCGTCCAGCATTTCCTCCGCAGCGTCTTCTATCTTCTTCTCCTCGGGCCGCTCCGCACCCATGGCATGGGGGGAGGCTCCCGCTCTTCTCTTCATCTTCTTAATCTTCTTCTCTTCTTTTCTTCTCTTCTTCTCTTCTTCTCTTCTTCATTTTCTTCTCCGGGCCGCTCCGCATCCATGCTGGCATGGAGGGAGGCTCCCGCTGTGTGACAGCATCTCCTTGTCTGACAGTTCTTAAATAACGGGGGGCGGGGCCACCCGGTGACCCCGCCCCCTCTGATGCACGGGACATGATGGGACTTCCCTGTGGCATTCCCTGTGACGTCACATGGAAGTCCCTTCAAGTCACCGTGTGTCAGAGGGGGGCGGGGTCACAGGGTGGCCCCGCCCCCCATTATTTAAGAACTGTCAGACGAGGAGACGCCATCACACAGCGGGAGCCTCCCTCCATGCCAGCATGGATGTGGAGCGGCCCGGAGAAGAAAATGAAGAAGAGAAGAAAAGAAGAAGAGAAGAAGAAGATGAAGAGAAGTGCGGGAGCCTCCCCCCATGCCATGGGTGCGGAGCGGCCCGAGCAGAAGAAGATAGAAGATGCCGCGGAGGAGATGCTGCACGAGAACGCCGGAGGAAGAACCAGAAGAGCCAGAAGAACCAGAAGAAGAAGATGAAGGAAGATAGAAGAAAGAAGCATTTAAATAAAAGAATTGTCAAAAACTGTCTCTTGTCATTTTTAACATTTTTGACAGTTTTTTAGTGAAATGGTAGGGGTAAGTACCCCCTTACCATTTCACACAGGGGGGGGCTGGGATCTGGGGGTCCCCTTGTTAAAGGGGGCTTTCAGATTCCGATAAGCCCCCCCCGCCCGCAGACTCCCACAACCACTGGCCAGGGTTGTGGGGATGAGGCCCTTGTCCTCATCAACATGGGGACAAGGTGTTTTGGGGGGCTACCCAAAAGCACCCTCCCAATGTTGAGGGCATGTGGCCTGGTACGGTTCAGGAGGGGGGGGGCGCACTCTCATCCCCCCCTCTTTTCCTGCGGCCTGCCAGGTTGCGTGCTCGGATAAGGGTCTGATATGGATGTTTGGGGGGAACCCACGCCATTTTTTATTTTTGGCGCAGGGTTCCCCTTAAAATCCATACCAGATCTGAAGGGTCTGGTATGGAATTTAGGGGGACCCCCACGTCATTTTTTTTTAAAATTTTGGCCGGGGTTCCCTTTATTATCCATACCAGACCTGAAGGGCCTGGAATGGAATTTAGGGGGACCCCCAAGTCATTTTTCTTTTCAATTTTGGTTCAGGGTTCCCCTGTGGGGAATTCCCATGCCGTTTTTATCAATGAACTTTTATGTGTATTGTCGGACGGCAATGCAATAGCCGCGAGTAGTTTTAAATGGGTTTTTACCTTCGAAATGTCATTTTGCTGTCAGACTGTTCTAAACACAGGAAACATGCGCCCCTTTACAGGCATACTATAGACACCCCCCAGCTATGAAATTTAAAGGGATATTACACTTTTATTGTTTGACTTCAAGCATTATTAAAATCACTGCTCCTGAAAAAACTGACGTTTTTAAAACTTTTTTTTGCATTGATCCATGTCCCCTGGGGCAGGACCCAGGTCCCCAAACACTTTTTTTGACAATAACTTGCATATAAGCCTTTAAAATTAGCACTTTTGATTTCTCCCATAGACTTTTAAAGGGTGTTCTGCGGCATTTAAATTTGCTGCGAAAACCCCAAATTGTTCGCTGTTCGGCGAACTTGCGAACAGCCAATGTTCGAGTCGAACATGAGTTTGACTTGAACTCGAAGCTCATCCCTAATGGGGACTGTTGTACTTAATCTGTTGGAGCAGCTGAAGTGTAGGATTCATTGCAAACTGTGTATCAGTAAGAAGATCTCAGAGACCTTCATACTTATTATAAACAACTTTGAAGAGCAACTAAAGAGCAGAATTCATCATAGATCATGTTTTAGTAAGAAGATCTCAGGGTTCCTCAATCTAGTTTATACTACTTTGAATAGTTGCTCATAAATCTTTGTTACCTGAAGACTGTATAAAAGGAGAAGTATTAGTTGTGTTGCGTGGGAATGGAGAGGTAATATTTGTGGAGCGCGTGGTGATGGGTCCAGACGTAGTTGTCAATGGCGTGCCTGTAGAATTTTCGTTTTCTGTAGAATTATCTAGGAAGAAAAAACATAAGTAAATTTATTTTACACACAGCGGCCTTCTAACCCACCTACCCCATTCTGGTTTGGTGAAATAGGTAAGGAACAGGAAGAAAACACGACATGCTCTCTGAGAATATTCTGCTGATAGATTTACAGTAGCCTTACAATGGCTATGTATCTCATTTGTACTCTTGAAGAAAAGGTACAGTACATTCTTTTGGAAAGTAAATCAGCTTATTGTTATTAATCCTATTAGTGTTGTATATATGTAAATATATGAGCACAAAAACATACAATACTTTCCCTTGAAATTAGTTACTTCAGATTTGGTCAGATAATATATTTACAGTGATTTATTAACACTGGTATAGACACAGTGGCACTTCACCTATATTTCCATTGACATCTTCTGGATGTAATTTGTCCACTTTAAATGCCCAACGTCCGGTTACATTGACATTGCTTGTAGATGATAAATTGGCGACTGAGATTGTAAGGGATCCTGGGAGTGTGTAGTATCCTGTATCATAGCCGCTGTTCAGTCCAGCCTATGTAGTGCAAGAACATGTATAAAGGGTTGTCTATGCACATTACACTGTATACTGTAAGCTGTAAAAACTTTATTTACTGATACTCAAGAAGGACAAAAAGTCCATGTTTTAACCAGAAAAGCAACTTTGGTGAGAAGTGTTCCTTAAAGTGGAGCTTCAGCCAAAATGTGAAGCTCTACTTCTTTGTACAATACCCCCCTCCACTGCCATGTTTTGCACTTTTTTTTTGGGGGGGGGAGCGAGTACCTGATTTTGAGAGGTACTCACTCCCACTTTCTGCTCACATCACTGTGGCAATGTGAGCCATAAGATCGGACCCCCTCCTTCCCCCCGCATTCTTCTGGGACACGTAAAGGTCCCATAGCGGGACCAATCACAAAGCACAGCGTGACTTGCGCATGCACAGTAGTAACCAGGCTGTTCCATTCTGTAACTGACCAGAGTCAACCGTGAGCCTCAAGGCTTAACTATTTTGAGTATGTTCTAAAGTGGTCCTTAAAGTGGAGCTGCAGCCATTATGTGAAGCTAAACTTCTTTGCAACCCCTCTCCACTGCCACATTTGGCAATTTTTTTTGGGGGGGGGGGAGGGGAGCAGTAACCTGGTTTTGAGAGGTACTCGCTCCCACTTCCGGCTCACATTGCTGTGGCGATCTGAGCCGAAAGTTTGGAACCCCTAATTTTTGCATCTGTTTGTTCTAATAAAGATGGTTTTAGAAGTTTTTCAACAAAACAATTGATCACCATGTCATTGCTAGCACGGTAAACAGTTTCTCCGCTGATAAACAAAGTCATGTGATCACAGTTTATACATGTGTTTCTTTTGCAGTGCTTAACTCATGAAATGATGCTTTATTGAAAGCCCCCAGTGAATTGAAAAACTTGTAGTTCAGGAATAAAGTGATCTGCTCACCAATGCCAAAGGTCCATCCCGGGAGAAACCATTTAAACTCATAGTTGGCCACTGAATATCTGCATAATTGTACAGAAGGAAGGTCTGATTGCCATCTGTGCTCAGGACAGCCTGAAATGTGTTCACCTGAAAGTACAGAAAATGATAGTTGGAGACTAAACCTCTGAAAAAGATTTTTAAGTTCAGAAAACAGCCATTATTGCAGCTTCAAAAAACCCAACATGGTAATATCCTCACCTTGTTTGTTGAAGAACCATAATAAGCAACTCGGTGCCACGTGGCTACAAACACCCACTGAGCTGTGAAATTCAAGGAATGGAAGTAAGTTCTGATATCAGAGGTGGCCCGGGACAGAAGAGAGGGATCGGTGCTCTCACGGTAATATATATCACCCGCTAATGCATTATTTATATCAGCCCAGAAGATAGCCAGGAACGGGTTTCCAAAAGCAACAGGAAGAGCTTGTGGTGTATATTGACTGATTGATGATGTAAATGATAACAGACCATTATTATTCACCTGTGAATGAGAAAATTGAGAAGAAAACCATTTTAACCAGATGTACCAATGTAGAATTTGTGAGGAATTGCACCTATTTAACTGAAGTAGGAAATGGGTGTATGACCGGAGAACAATTTTTTATTGGGTGAAGCCTAATTTTGATTTGAGGGTTGTTTCAGTATGTTATATAATAAAGAAAGAGATTTTGAATAAATGGTATACTTACATAGAGATAAGAGTAATTTCTCCCAAATAGTGGGATGTTCCTGGATGGAAATATTTTTGGAGATCCTCCATCATCCATCTTTGGACTGATAATGTCAATTGCAGATCCATATGGGTAGAGCAGATCTGACCAAAAGAACAATCATAACTTAATTCCCCATCCAAGAATATATCTACACTCTAACCATCAACCTAGAAGATTAAATGTGCAAACATGATCCTCTAGCTTCAGCCTCCCGCATACATGGGGACTGTTGTACTTAATCTGTTGGAGCAGCTGAAGTGTAGGATTCATTGCAAACTGTGTATCAGTAAGAAGATTTCACAGACCCTCATACTTATTATAAACAACTTTGAAGAGCAACTAAAGAGCAGAATTCATCATAGATCATGTTTTAGTAAGAAGATCTCAGGGTTCCTCAATCTAGTTTATACTACTTTGAATAGTTGCTCATAAATCTTTGTTACCTGAAGACTGTATAAAAGCAGGGGTATTAGTTGTGTTGCGTGGGAATGTAGAGGTAATATTTCTGGAGTATGTGGTGATGGGTCCAGACGTAGTTGCCAATGGCATGCCTGTAGAATTGTCATTTTCTCTAGAATTATCTAGGAAGAAAAAACATACCTAATTTATTTTACACACAGCGGCCTTCTAACCCACCTACCCCATTCTGTTTTGGTGAAATAGGTAAGGAACAAGAAGAACACACGACATGTTCTCTGAGAATATTCTGCTGATAGACTCAGCCTTACAATGGCTATGTATCTCATTTGTACTCTTCAAGAAAATGTACAGTACATTCTTTTTTTAAAGTAAATCAGCTTATTGATATTAATTCTATTAGTGTTGTATATACATAAATATATGAGCACAAAAACATAAGCAAAAGATTGCCGCTCCAATCTTTAAAATCCGTAACAAGACACCCACCCTTATCGAACTTACAGGTGCTGGCTCTGCACAAGCTTGAGGAAAGAAAAAGATCCTGGACGGCCGCACACCATAGAAGGCATCTTATTGATGTAAAGAAATAAAATCCAAATGCAGTCACCTCATGTACAGGGAGGAACAGGAAAATAGCTAACATGTTTCACGCCCCATCATGGCGCTTATTCATAGCTAAGCTATGGCTATAGCTTATTTAAAAAATATTCCATGCATGCAGCCTGGGGGGGGGGCAAGAAAAGGGGGGCAGTGAGTATGCACCCATCTCTTCTGGTAAAAATCTAAAAATCAGGCCACATGCCTTTCAACTTTGGGGGGGGGTACCTTGCAAGGGGGAGCAGTGAAGCCTTCCTTCTCTGCAAAGTGTCTTGTCCCAATGTAAAGGGACAAGGGCTGCTTCCCCATATTCAGTCCCTCAAAAAAAGATGTGGAGTTTTGAGGGGGGACTTAAAAGACTCTAGAAACCCCTTTATAATAAGGGACCGCCAGATATCAGCCCTCATCTCTGGGAGATGAGAATAGGAGTACATTAGTTCCTCTTATCTAATTTTGTAAAAAATAAAATTTCAATACACAGACACCTTGAAAAATTCCTCTAATACAAAAATACGTAAAATAATGTCTCCCTGATGTAAATCTATCATCATTCATGTCATCCAATTATGCAAATACATTCTCAATCAAATGACCCACCACCCAACAATCTTTCCCTGGCACCACCACAATGTTCCCTGCCACCATGATAACCTGCGACTGACGATGTTTCCCTGCCACAATCCCAACACAAATGACAAATCCCCTGGTGCTGCAGTTATGTAACCACAGCTCAATGTCACTGTGATAAAGAATTCAAATAGAAACTATCACTTGGAAAGTAAATTTTCTTTTCCACCCATTGAAAAAGGTTTGAGTTCTCCATACTGCATTATTATAGTTACTGTGTGCTCTGCTGGTATTAAAAGTTGTATTTTGTCCAGTTATCACTGTTGCAGTAGAACTTTATTACAGAGAAAAAACTTTATCAAAAAACTACATTTAACAACAATATTTCTTACCTATGTTCATTGTAGGTGACCCAACCTCTACCTGGTCAACTCTGAACACCCAACGTCCTGGAAAGTTGACATTACTTGTGTGAGTTATGTTGATTATGTCAGCAGTTAAAGATCCTGGGATTTCAAAGTTCAGTTCAGTAAATCCACCACTACCTCCGGCCTAGAGAAAAATTATGCTCTGTTAATTTATTTCTATACATATATATTGTATGGCATATAGGAGCTTGATGGACATCCTATCCTAAATAATGGGTGCTAAAATGGAATTGGCCATCCTTTGTGTCTATAACAGCCTCCACTGTTCTGGGAAAGCTGTACACCAGATTTCGGAGTGTGTCTGTGGGAATCTGTGCCCATTAAGCCAAAAGAGCATTTGTGGCCTCGAAGGCTAAAGTTGGAGGAGAAGATTGGACTTGGTCGGTAATCCAACCCATCCCTAAACTATGCAGTAGGGTTGGGATCAGGGCTTTATACAATGCACCTGAGTTCCTCTACAACAAACTCATCAGACCTTGTCTTTATGGAGCTGGCTTTGTACACAGAAAGGTTTCTTCACAGTAGTAAAGTAGTAAAAATAGAATAGAATAGACTCCCTCCAGGGGTTGTTCTGGCAAGATCAGCCGATCGCTTTGGGAAAGGCCTGGATTCTTTCCTAAATGTACACAATATAACTGGGTACTAACATTTATCAGTAAAGTTGATCCAGGGAAAATCTGATTGCCTCTCGGGGGATCAGGAAGGAATTTTTTCCTCTGCTGTAGCAAATTTGAGAATGCTTTGCTGGGGTTTTTTTGGCTTCCTCTGGATCAACTGTGGGCATAGATTTGTGTATATGGGATTGTATTTTTACTTTATTTTTTTTGGTTGAATTTGATGGACTTGTGTCTTTTTTCAACCGAACTAACCTGACTAACTATATAACTATGTAACACAGGGGCACAGTCATGCTAGAACAGAAAAGGGTCTTTCCCAAGCTGGGACTACAAGGCTGGAAGAGCACAATTGGTGTAGCATTAACAAGATCCTTCAATGGAAACACCCAAACATAATCATTTTGAGGGGAGTTGACATACTTTTGGCCATATAGTGTATATATATAAAAGTAGTGGCGTTCAGCTGAGTTCACCATTGATGGAGCATTGTTCTTTTAAATATCCATAACCATGATTGTTCTTAACCCTTTAATCAAGTTATAATGCTACATACAAGTTTCCCTATAGCATTGGTTCTCAACTCCCGTCCTCAGGACCCACTAACAGGCCAGATTTTAAGTATTACCTTGGGGAGATGCAGACTAGGATACTGCAATTACTTAGCGGCAAATTATATCACCTGTGATTTATTTCAATTATCTTGTGAACCTGGCATGTTAGTGTGCCCCTGAGGACAGGGGTTGAGAACCACTGCTGTATAGAGTTTCATTGAGGTTCATGGACATCATCAAACTAATGCAGGGCCTTTGAGGTCCAAGCTCTGTGCAGAGTAGAATAGAATTATCTATGGGTGGGATACCGGGGTTGCAGCTAATACAGCCAATAATATAAGAGTAAGCAAATGAATGATGGGGAAAAAAATGCATACCAATGCAGGAGGACCTTCATTTTCTTTGCCTGTTGGCCACTGAATATCACCATAATTAAATATGATGAATGTTGAGTTCTCATCTGTGCTCAGAACAGCTTGAAATGTGTTTGTCTAAAAATGGAAAAAAAAATGGTGGGTGGATGTTTTTACTGATTTGTTAGCTAGCGGTTAGTTATTAGCGAAGGAGTATCATTTGTTAGTGGGTAGGCAGTAGAGAAGGAGAAATAGTAATAAGGAGGTACTGAGTAGGTAGCTGAGGGGGAGTAGTAGCAGCTAGTTAGCAGGTAGTTAATAGATGATAGATTAGTAGTAGTTAGTGAGCAGTGAATAAGTTGAGGATTAGTTTCATTCATAGTTGATTAGCTGGTAGTTAGTAGATGGTAGAGGAGGAGCAGCATTCGTTTGTATGTATTAATGTAGAAGAAGTGATATTTAGTGGGTACAGACTAGGTAGTTGATGAGAAAAAGGTGAATGAGTAGTAGTTAGTTAGCAGATAGTTAACAGATAGTGGATTCTGAATTTAGTTGCCACAGTAGTTCACTTTCCCTATACCGATATAATACACACCTTGTTTGTTTGGGAATGGTTATATGAAACCTTGTCCCATGTTGCCACAAGAACCCATTTTGGCGAAAAGGAAACATCTGGGAAATAGCTGGAAATGTAATTTCTTGTCAAATTAAGAAGCTCTGAATTATTGCTGAGACGATAATATACCTCCCCTGAGACTTCATTATTTATATCAGCCCAAAACGGAGCTAAGAACGGCCCCATCGTGGCAATGGTTAAATTCAGCACGCTGCTATTCCCAAGCTCTACATCAAATGACAAAAGACCATTGTTGTTCACCTATGATAGGAAAAAACTTGGGTTATTATTTTCCTTACAGTGTTACATGGTATAATCTTATACAGAGTTTGATCTTTTTTTTGGTGGTTCTGTTACCCAAAAAGCTCAGGCTGCCTCTGCCTTATACAGTATCTGCAAAGTATAAGAACTATCCAACTTTAGTGGATTTATAGTGGGTTTATGCATTTTTTTTCTTTCTTTCTTTATTTGGTTGGATTTAAATAAAGTATAATATAAGTATTGAATATGAAAATGGTATGTTCTTATTTTCTGCCAGCAGGTGCAGGTCAAGCCATAAATCCTTTTAGACATTTAAAGAAATCTTTGACTATATTTGTAGCACAGACCCCAGACCGGTCTTGTAATTTTGTCCCCGGTTCTATTCCCTATTCGGGTCAATGGCAGCCAAGCACACATTAGCTCCACAATCTCACAACACAATGATCGCGCAATGGATGTCCTTTTTGAAGTTTAATGCTTAAAATTTAATGTAAAGTGTAACAGAAGACACTCTCTGGTTATAACGAGACCCTCTAGGGCGGGCCCATTTTCGGACTAGCAGTAAATGGACACACAACTCAGAGAATTCTCAATTTCTAGAGCAGTCCTAAGCCAGCAACTCTGTAACAGTCACCCAAATGGTTAAATTGAAACAGGCACTAGGACCTCTCTCTCAGACCTTCACTCACTGTGTCCTTGTGTGCTAGGATGCCTCCTTCCAATACTCAGCAGACCCCTCTAACCGTTAGCCCCCAGGCCAGATCATCAGTGGACTCCCTTCAAACTGACTTTAGAGATTGGCCTCCGAGCTCTCCCTCAGCTGGTACCTCAATGAACCCCTTTGAGAAAAGCAGGCCACCAACTCTCCTTGAGCTGGGACCTCAATGAACCCCTTTGAGAAAAGCAGGTCCCTCAACTCTCCCTGAGCTGGGACCTCAATGAACCCCTTTGAGAAAAGCAGGTCCCTCAACTCTCCCTGAGCTGGGACCTCAATGAACCCCTTTGAAAAAGTAGGCCCTCCAGCTCTCCCTGAGCTGAGACCTCATTGACACTCCTGCAGACATCAGCTATCTTGCCCAGGAGGTCAGCAGCCTTTCAGGCTGGGTCTTCTCCTCCTGGACAAGGGCCTTGCTGGTCCAGGCCCCATCCTATTTATGCACACCTCAGCCCCGTACTGGCCATTCTCTATCCCAGGGATTTGCTGAAACTGTATAATTATGCAAGTCCAGGGTCTGACTCTTTCAGCCCACTAGAATCCACTAGAAGGCAGGGGAAAATAGTTGACAGTGTATGAAACAAAGAAAGCTGTTCAAGATGAGTGAGTCTTCAGTTAATCCCCACACACACACACTAGTCAGGTGCTAGCCCAGCTCACATGCTGTGTATCATAAAGTAATGTTTCCAAACAGCTGCACTTCCAAAGATCCTCTTTATTGAAACTTCGTGTGGCAAGTGGTTAACAGATGGAGCAGGGGACAAAGAGGTAGACACATTTCATGCAAATGTTAGCGCTTAGTCATTAGTCAGGTCATTGTCAGGTAATGACTAAGCGCTAACATTTGCACGAAACGCGTCTACCTCTTTGTCCCCTGCTCCATCTGTTAACCACTTGCCACATGAAGTTTCAATAAAGAGGATTTTTGGAAGTGCAGCCATTCGGAATCATTGCTTTATGATAGTTGGCCCTGTAACCAGCAAGACCCAGACCAGTCAAAAGCAATCACACTCTGCTCCACTGGCTACAGAGGAGCCAAAAACTAAACTTACCTTAACATCCCTAGCGACCTTACCAGGAGGGCGCTATATATTGAAAGATGGGGAATTAAAATGATCAATTTCTAAAACGTTATACATTTTCATTTTTCATTATCTAAATTATTCCCTAATGAAGTAGGCGATATGACCAAAAACACCCGACCTTATATGATCTTGTTGGACATTCTATTCCAAAACCATGGACATTAATATAGAGTCCCCTCACCTCCTTTGCAGCTATAACATTCTCTTCTGGGTAGGCTTTCAACCAGGGTTTGGGTTTCTGTGGGAATTTGTGCCCATTCAGCCAAAAGAGCATTTGTGAGGTTGTTGGATGAGAAAACCTGGGTAACAATTGGTGTATCAAATAAGGTCTGGGCTGCAGTCCAGTGCCTATGACTTAGTCATAACATCATCCAGCCTGCTGCGGGTTAAGGGTGCTACTTTGATCACTTTGTCCACCAGATACAGGGGATTGCTGTTAGTGGCAACCGGCAACCGGTAACTGGGTATCATGTGATCATTATGATTGGTCAGTCATTTAAGACTGCTTGCTTAGTATTGTGATGCTGTGATTGGCTCACAGCTATCACATGGTACCTGGCTACCTGTACTATGTGATTAGCTGTAGCCAATCACAGCATGTCATCAGTAACTAAACTGTCATGAATGTTAACCAATTCATGACAGCTAAAACGGTTATAAGCAATAACAGTGTAAAAACAAATCCCCGATTACACTCCCCACAGAGTAGTACAGTAGTAGTAGTACAGTAGTACAGTAGTAGTACAGTAGTACAGTAGTACAGTATCGCTAGGGTGACACCGGACTACTCTGGTGACAGAATGAAAAAAAAAAATAGTAAGAAAAGAAAAAAAAAGTTTAAAAAAAATAAACAAACTAAATGTTTAAAAAAATGAAAATAATAAAAAAAAATAAAATAAAAAAAATTAAATATTATTTTTTTTTGTACATACTATCACCGGTCAGTGTCCCTGATTACTGCCATACCAGTTATATAGTATAATGATGCCGTGTTGCACTGGTGACAGCATATAAAAAATGTTTTATTAAATGTCTTCATTTTCCAAAATATTATGCCGAAAAATTATAATTTAAAAACTTGCCATGTATTACTAAATACCTCAGAATGTCTTTTTTTTTTCAAAAAGGGGTCATTAGGTGATATTTGTACTGTCCTGACATTTTAGTGCTTCAAGAAATGAGATCGGCCATCAGTACATCAGGATAGATCAACTTTAAAATATACAGCATATACTATAGTATGTAGACTTTGTAGTTTTCACAAAAAAACAAATATAATATACTCTTATTGGGATTATTATTATTATTATTTACCAAAGACATGTAGCAGAATTAATTTTGGCCTAAATGTATAAAAAAATTGGATTTGATTTTTTTTTTTCGGATATGTTTTATAGCAGAAAGTAGAACATTACATTTTTTGCCAAAATTTTCATTTTTATTTTTCATCCTTTTTTTCCCACAAATAGAGCTTTCTTTTGGTGGTATTTGATCACCTCTGCAGTTATTATTTTTTGTGCTGTAAACAGAAAAAGAGCGACAATTTTGAAAAAAAACACTATATTTTGTACTTTTTGCTATAATAAATATCCCCATTTTTTTTTTTTTTTTTAAACAAATTTTTTCTCAGTTTAGGCCGATATGTATTCTTCTACATATTTTTGGTAAAAAAAAGCATATATTGATTAGTTTACGCAAAAATGATAGCGTCTACAAAATAGGGGAAAGATTTATAGCATTTTTATTATTTTTTGCTTTTTTTACTAGTAATGGCGGCGATCTGCGATTTTTATCAGGACTGCGACATTATGGCGGACACATCGGACACTTTTGACACATTTTTGGGACCATTGGCATTTATACAGCGATCAGTGCTAAAAAAATGCACTGATTACTGTATAAATGTCACTGGCAGGGAAGGGGTTAACACTAGGGGGTGATCAAGGGGTTAAATGCGTTCCCTGTTTGTGTTTCTAACTGAAGGGGGAGGGGACTGACCTAGAGGAAGTGACGGATCGTGCTTCCTAGTTAATAGGAGCTCACAATCTGTCATGCCCCACAGAACAGGGATTTGTGCGTTTACACACACGTCCCTGTTCTGCCTCTCGTGCCCGTGATCGCTCGTGGCCAGCGGTCATTGCGACCGTCGGCCATGAGCATCGGCACCCCCCCGCTGTGCAGCGGCACGTGCCTGCGATCCCAATCCCACGAGCAGACATATAGCTGCGATGGCTCGCGGGATCGTGCCGACCTGCTGCAGTAAAATGATGGCGGCTGGTCGGCAAGCAGTTAAGTAGCGCAGTGCTGAATAGCAAAAAATGGTCTGGTCATGACACAGTTAAAATCTTCTGGAGGTCAAGTGGTTAAAGGCATACCTCGGTGTCGGAATGAATAAACCCTTAGGCATGCACATCAAAAATGTCTGGCGCTGGCTAAGGGAGTGACGGGAGGTGAATATATCTGTGCTTTAAGTTTACAAAATAAAATCTGATGACAAAACAGTAAATTTATTTGTAGGAGACACAAAAGGTTGTCAACAGTGAGTTATGTTGTGAATGCAATCTATGCCTTCCCTTCATTCTTGCACAGTTGTACCGGCTCCCCTTCTGAAATGGCTTACTCTGAGTTCGCTGCACACTGTGAGCTTCTTGGAATGTGCATTAGAAGCTGCAACAAGTCAGATAAAGCCCCGCCTCATTTCCTAGCTGGAGGACCTCCAGCATTATCTAGCAGTGGCGGCCCATGCGTAGGGGGCGCACGGCGCCGCCCCCTCTCTCCTGCCACCCCCTCTATCACCAATAGATAGTCATGCATTGCATGAATCTATCTATGGCCGCCGCTGCCACCCCCTATTCAGGCGCCCGGCCCCTTTTCAGGCTCCTGAATTACAGCGGCGGGGAGGGGTGGTTTTGAAGCACCTGATTAGAGCCATAGGCTCTAATAGGCATCAAAAAAGGTGACCTGCGAGAACCATGCTGGGGCGCTCGCAGGTCACTCAGCTGTGTTAGAAAAGCGAATTAATATTCGCTTTCCTAACACTAAACTGACTCTCCGCCAATCAGGTGCTCGGATCTGTTACCCGTCACCTGATTGGCTGAAACGACAGGAGCTGTGATTGGACGCCTATCAGGTGTCCAATCATAGCAGAGGATGGGAAGAGAGGACGGGAGAAGACATCAAGGAGCATCGAGGAGCTGTCCCACCGAGACGGGGTAAGTGCAGACGGCGGGTGGGGGGCACACTGGCAGCATTTGATATGGCACAGTGGGAGCATTTGATGGGGCACACTGGCAGCATTTGATATGGCACACCTGATTGGCTGAAACGACAGGCGCTGTGATTGGACGCCAGACGTCCAATCATAGCAGAGGACAGGAAGAGAGGACGGGAGAAGACATCGAGGAGCTGTCCCACCGAGACAGGTAAGTGCAGACGGTGGGCCAGCGGGTGGCACGCTGGCCGCGTTTGACATGGCACAGTGGCTGAGTTTGATGGGGCACAGTGGCGGCAATTGATGGGCACAGTGGCTGCGATTGATGGGCACAATGGTGGCAATTGATGGGCACAGTGGCTGTGTTTGATGGGCACAGTGGTGTCAATTGATGGGCACAATCGCTGCATTTTATGGGGCACAGTGGCTGCATTTGATGGCACAGTGGCAGCAATGGATGGGTGCAGTGGCTGAGTTTGATGGCACAGTGGCGGCAATTGATGGGCACAGTGGCTGCGATTGATGGTACAGTGAGGCTGCAATAGATGGGGTTTTTTTCAGAATTTTTCAGTTTGCTTGCCCCCCCAAAAAAAAATTTTGAGCACCGGCTGCCACTGCTATCTAGTAATTTCCTCCCCACCCCTTTTATTCATTGGATTTAAATGGTTTCAGTCGTGGAGGCTCAGCAATGGCATTGGTTAGTGCAATCTGCATGCAAATGCTCACTGCTCCAGACTGACTTCTATCAAGGCATTCTGATATTTTCATAACTTCTCTAGAGAGCCAGCCCACTGCTATCATAAGGGCCAAAGGCTCTTCAGAGGAATCCTGAGGCCAGGGGCTGTGATATTTTTGGAAAGAACACCGCCGGCCCCTCCCACCAGCCACGATCTTCCTGCAAGCACAGTGACCCAGAATTGACTTCACTGGGTCTAAAAATAAAGTATGAAAGAAAATGGAAAGTTATTTTTAAAACTAAATGTCATTTACATGTTGATGAGTGGCAGGGAGAAACCAGGGGCCACTAAATATAAGCAGAATAATCTTCAGCTTTAAATAGTACAACTCACATATATAGAAGAATAATTTTTCCCAAAATAAGGAACAGTGGCGGGTATTGGTGGTGACACCCCATCATCACTTTTTGGGGAAACATTGTCAATTGAGGGTCCATATGGATAGAGAAGACCATCTGGAGAAAAAGACAAAAAGATAAAGTCACTCATTCAATAATCAATTTATTTCAGCTATACAGTGCCTTGAAAAAGTATTCATACCCCTTGAAATTTTCCACATTTTGTCATGTTACAACCAAAAACGTAAATGTATTTTATTAGGATTTTATGTGATCGACCAACACAAAGTGGCACATAATTGTGAAGTTAAAGGAAAACGATAAATAGTTTTCAACATTTTTTACAAATAAATATGTTAAAAGTGTGGCGTGCATTTCTATGGCGCCCCCCCCGGAGTCAATACTTTGTAGAACCCCCTTTCACTGCAATTACAGCTGCAAGTCTTTTTGGGGATGTCTCTACCAGCTTTGCACATCTAGAGAGGGACATTTTTGCGCATTCATAGCTTAAGCTCTGTCAGATTGGATGGAGAGCGTCTGTGAACAGCATTTTTTTAAGTCTTGCCACAGATTTTCAATTGGATTAAGGTCTGAACTTTGACTGGGCCATTCTAACACATGAATATGCTTTGATCTAAACCATTCCATTGTAGCTCTGGCTGTATGTTTAGGGTCGTTGTCCTGCTGGAAGGTGAACCTCCACCCCAGTCTCAAGTCTTTTGCAGATTCTAACAGGTTTTCTTCTAAGATTGCCCTGTATTTGGCTCCATCCATCTTCCCATCAACTCTGACCAGCTTCCCTGTCCCTGCTGAAGAAAACCATCCCCACAACATGATGCAGCCACCACCATGTTTCACGGTGGGGATGGTGTGTTCAGGGTGATGTGCAATGTTAGTTTTTTGCCACACATAGCTTTTTGCTTTTAGGCCAAAAAGTTCAATGTTGGTCTCATCTGACCAGAGCACCTTCTTCCACATGTTTGCTGTGCCCCTCACATGGCTTCCCACAAACTGAAAATGGGACTTTTTATGACTTTCTTTCAACAATGTCTTTCTTCTTGTCACTCTTCCATAAAGGGCAGATTTGTGGAGAACACGACTAATAGTTGTCCTGTGGACAGATTCTCCCACCTGAGCTGTGGATTTCTGCAGCTCCTCCAGAGTTACCATGGACCTCTTGGCTGCTTCTCTGATGAATGCTCTCCTTGCCCGACCTGTCAGTTTAGGTGGACGGCCATGTCTTGGTAGGTTTGCAGTTGTGCCATACTCTTTCCATTTTCGGATGATGGATTGAATAGAGCTCCGTGAGATGTTCAAAGCTTGGGATGTTTTTTTATAACCTAACCCTGCTTTATACTTCTCCACAACTTTATCCCTGACCTCTCTGGTGTGTTCCTTGCCCTTCATGATGCTGTTTGTTCACTAGGGTTCTCTAACAAACCTCTGAGGGCTTCACAGAACAGCTGTATTTATACTGAGAATAAATTACATACAGGTGGACGCTATTTACTAATTAGGTGACTTCTGAAGACAATTGGTTCCACTAGATTTTAGTTAGGGGTATCAGAGTAAAGGGGGCTGAATACAAATGCACCCCACACTTTTCACATATTTATTTGTAAAAAAAATTGAAAACCATTTATCATTTTCCTTCCACTTCACAATTTTGTGCCACTTTGTGTTGGTCTATCACATAAAATCCCAATAAAACACATTTAAGTTTTTGGTTTTAACATGACAAAATGTGGAAAATTTCAAGGGGTATAAATACTTTTTCAAGGCTCTGTATAGACAGGTACATCTCAAGATTTGAATATCATCAAAAAGTTAATTTATTTCAGTAATTCAATTCAAAAAGTGAAACTCATATATTTTATATAGATGCGTTACACAAAGAGTGATATATTTCAAGCATTTCTTTCTTTTAATTTTGATGATTATGGCTTACAGCGAGTGAAAACCCCAAATTCAGCATCTCAGAAAATTTGTATATTATAGAAGACCAATAAAAAAAAAAAAAAAGATTTTTAATACAGAAATGTTGGCTTCCTGAAAAGTCTGTCCATGTACAGTATAGTATGCACTCAATACTTGGTCGGGGCTCCTTTTGCATGAATTACGGCATCAATGTGGCATGGCATGGAGGCGATCAGCCTGTGGCACTGCTGAGGTGTTATGGAAGCCCAGGTTTCTTTGATAGCGGTCTTCAGCTCATCTGCATTGTTGGGTCTGATGTCTAATCTTCTTCTTGACAATACCCCACAGATTCTCTATGGGGTTTGGGTCAGGTGAGTTTGCTGGCCAACCAAGCACAGTGATACCATGATCAATAAACCAAGTATTGGTAGTTTTGGCAGTGTGGGCAGGTGCCAAGTCCTGCTAGAAATTAACTCAGCATCTCCATAAAGCTGGTCAGCAGAGGGAAGCATGAAGTGCTCTAGAATTTCCTGGTAGAGAGCTGCGCTGACTTTGGACTTGATAAAACACAGTGGACCAACACCAGCAGATGACATGGCTCCCCAAAATCATGACTAACTGTGAAATCTTCACACTAGACCTCATGCAACTTGGATTCTGTGCCTCTCCACTCTTCCTCCAGACTCTGGGACCTTGATTTCCAAATGAAATGCAACATTTTCCACAGTCAGTGATGATTTGGGGAGCCATGTCATCTGCTGGTGTTGGTCCTCTGTGTTTTATCAAGTCCAAAGTCAGTGCAGCCCTCTACCAGGAAATTCTAGAGCACTTCATGCTTCCCTCTGCTGACCAGCTTTATTGAGATGCTGATTTAATTTCCAGCAGGATTTGGCACCTGCCCACACTGCCAAAACTACCAATACCTGGTTTAATGATCATGGTATCACTGTGCTTGACTGGCCAGCAAACTCGCCTGACCTAAACCCCATAGAGAATCTGTGGGGTAGTGTCAAGAGGAAAATGAGAGACACCAAACCCAACATATGAGCTGAAGGCCGCTGTCAAAGAAACCTGGGCTTCCATAACACCTCAGCAGTGCCACAGGCTGATCGCCTCCATGCCACGCTGCATTGATGCAGTAATGAATGCAAAAGGAGCCCCGACCAAGTATTGAGTGCATACTATACTGTACATGGACAGACTTTTCAGTGAGCCAACATTTCTGTATTAAAAATCCTTTTTTTGGTGGTCTTATGTTATATTCTATTTTTCTGAGATACTGAATTTTGGGTTTTCACTAGCTGTAAGCCATAATCATCAAAATTAAAAGAAAGAAATGCTTGAAATATATAACTCTGTGTGTAATGAATCTGTATAAAATATATGTATTTAACTTTTTGAATTGAATTTTTGATGATATTATAATTTTATGAGAAGCACCTGTATAAATCTAAATAATAGCCACAATAACCCAATGTAAACTTTATTATAAAATAGCTTTACCTTAATAAGTATAGTAAAAACTTATACAGGTATATCAATGTTTATTTCAGAATTATATAACAAGAAAAGAATAAGTAAAGATAATAGATGAAGGAATAAGAGGAATAGTAGCTGAAAGAGCAGCAGTAGCAGGAGTAGTAGAAGTATGCTGTAAGAAGTAATCTAATGCCGTGTACACACGGTCGGACTTTTCGGCATCAAAGGTCCGACGGTCTTTACGACGGACTTTCAACGGAATTTGGACGGACTTCCGAAGGACTTTCGAACGAACAGACTTACCTAGACACGATCACACCAAAGTCAGACGGATTTGTACGTGATGATGTATGACCGGACTAAAATAAGGAAGTTGATAGCCAGTAGCCAATAGCTGCCCTAGTGTCGGTTTTTGTCTGTTGGACTAGCATACAGACAAACTGATTTTTCGACCGGACTCGAGTCCGTCGGAAAGATTTGAAACATGTTTCAAATCTAAAGTCCGTCTGACTTTCGCCTGAAAAAGTCAGCTGAAGGTCCGATGAAGCCCACACACGGTCGGATTGTCCGACGCATTCCACCCGTCGGACCAGTCCGGTCGAAAAGTCCATCCGTGTGTACATGGCATAAGGAATAGTTGCAGGAATAGTATCAGGAGTAATACTGATAGCATTTGTAGCAATAGTAGTAGTAGCTACAGTAATAGTAGTAACTGAAATAGTAGATGTAATAATAGAAATAGTAGTGGTTGCAGTAGTAAAAGCAGAAGCAGTAATAGAGGTATTGCCAAAAGCAGGAGTTATAATAATGCTAGTAATTGTTTAAATAAAAGTAGTAGTCGTAACAGTAATGTCGCGCACACACAATCGGACATTGCGACAGCAAAATCCTGGATTTATCTCCGACGGATGTTGGCTCAAACTTGTCTTGCATACACACGGTCGCACAAATGTTGTCGGAAATTCCAAACGTCAAGAACGCGGGATGATGTACAACACGTACTACGAGCCGAGAAAAATGAAGTTCAACAGCCAGTGCGGCTCTTCTGCTTGATTCCGAGCATGCGTGGAATTTTGTGCGTCGGAATTGTGTAAACACGATCGGAATTTCCGACAACGGATTTTGTTGTCGGGAAATTTGAGAACCAGCTCTCCAATTTTTGTTGTCGGAAATTCCGACAACAAATGTCCGATGGAGCCTACACACGGTCGGAATTTCCGACAACAAGCTCATATCGAACATTTGTTGTTGGAAATTCTGACCGTGTGTACGCGGCATAAGAGTACTCGTAGTAGTAGAAGTAGTTGTAATAGTAGTAGCAGAATCATTCTAAGTTGTAATAGCAGAAGTAAAGGTAATATTAACAGTAGTAGTATCAAGAGAAGTAATAGAAATAGTAGTAGCAGTTGTTGTTGCTGTAGAAGTAATAAAAGTAGTAGTATAAGCTGCAATAAGAGTGTTAATAGTAGAAAAGTGTAGTGTAAGAGTAATAGGAAATGTAGTAGTAGAAAAAATAATGTAAAAAATGTAGTAGTAGCAGAAGAAGAAATAGAATTAAGTTTTATAGTAAAAATAACAAAATATTAATAATAATAATAATAATAATAATAATAATATAGTAGCAGAAGTATAAATAATAATACTATTAGTATTAGTAATAATATTCCTACTACTGCTTCTAATTAGTAAGAATAATAATTATTACTATTAGTAGTTGTTGTATTAGTGAAAGTACCAACATAAGTTGTAGCTGTAGCATAGTGGTACTAGTAGTAGTAATAGGAGCTGGAGTAGTCTTAGTAGAAGAAATATCAGATGTGGGTATCAGTTGTTGCAATACTACAGTGGTGGTAGTAGTAATAATAAAAGTTTAGTATACAATGTAGCAATATTACAGCAGCGGTAGTAGTAGTAAAAGAAGTTTAGTACCGTATATACTCGAGTATAAGTCGAATTTTTCTGCCCTTTTTTTTGGGCTGAAAGTGTCCCCTTCGACTTATACTCGAGTCACCGCCGTCTGTCTGCATGATCAGTGTGTCATGCAGGCAGACGGCGGCCGGCGTGTGATGATAGTGTTCGGCGGCTATTCCAGCATTCAAAAGCCGCGCCTCCTGCTCGTCTGTGATAGGCTGAACAGCTGTCAGTGTACAGCCTATCACGGACATTCTCTCATCCTCGTCCGTGGTACGAGAATGAGAGAATGTCCGTGAAAGGCAGTCAGCGGTCAGCCTATCACAGACGAGGAGGAGGCGCGGCTTTTGAACTGTGGAATGGCCGCCGAACACTATCATCACACGCCGGCCGCCGTTTGAGGATGGAGATCGCCACAGGGAGGCTGGAGACCGCCACAAGGAGGCTGCACAGGACACAGGTAGGCTGCACATTCACACAGGACACATGCACACAGGACATGTACAGGACACATGCACACAGGGACACAGGACACATGTACAGGACACACATGTACAGGACACACATGTACAGGACACAGGGTACAGGTAGGCTGCACAGGACACAGGGAGGCAGGCAGCTGCAGATGGGCATTGTTGACCCTCTGCATTTCTCACCCTCGTCTTATACTCGGGACAATACATTTTTCCCATTTTTTTGTGGTAAATTAGGGGCCTCAACTTATACTCGGAATGACTTATACTCGAGTATATATGGTATATGATGTAGCAATATTACACTGGTGGCAGTAGTAGTAATAGAAATGTTGTATACGATGTAGCAGTAAAACAATGGTGGTAGTTGTAATAAGAGAAGTTGGAGTAGTGTTAGTATAAGTAGTACTAGTAGAAATAGTAGGATTAGTATTATCAGTAGTAGCACCTGTATTGTTTTTTTAGTTTAAATTCTTGATGATCTGATCTTTCACAGCCCAAAGTAAAGACCAGTTTTCTCACGTAGCCATTTCTTTTAGCACAATATTATTTAATTTTTGAAGACAACTATTTAAAGTTACCATGCAGTTATCTCTCCCCCATAGTATTTCACAATGGATACATAAATAATATAGAATCATGTTATCATGACTGAAGTCCTCTACCAGATTATGGAAATGACCATAAGAGCATCTCACCAGTGTGAAGGAACAGGAAGACGATGCAGAGATTCTTCATTTTCTACCTTTGAACGTTCCACACAGACTTCCTTCCCTGAAAAAAAAAAAAAACACCATCAGACATATTCTTTTTATATATAAATGTACAAAACATTTTCAGTTTACAGGCAATCCCCTAGTTACAAACATCCGACTTACAAACGGAGGGAGACAACAGGAAGTGAGATGAAATCTACCCCTAGGAAGGGAAATTCTCTCCTGTAAGAGTTATTATGGGGAAAAAGGGGTCACCACTGATGCTTTATTATCACCAAGGCTTGTTTCCACAATAACCCAAAATTTTCAAAATCCATTTGTCATTGGGACAGAAAAAGAGGTGAAATTTTCTGAAATGGGGCACAAACAGCAAAACAAAACGTTACAGGAGTGTTAACCCTTCCCTATGCTATCCAAAAAGCTTAAAAATATTTTTTTTAGCTGGAGTTACACTTAAACAATGTACCTGTTCTGACTTACAAACAGATTCAACTTAAGAACAAATCTACAGACCCTATCTTGTTTGTAACCTGGGGACCGCCTGTATTTTTTTCCATATGCAATTTTTTTTTTTAATTGGGGTGAGATACACAGTATATACAATATATATATATATATATATATATATATATATATATATATACACACACACACACACTATATTAGCAAAAGTATTGGGACACCTGCCTTTACACGCACATGAACTTTAATGGCATCCAAATCTTAGTCCGTAGGGTTCAATATTGAGTGGGGTCAATTGGGGGTGGGGGTGGGGGGGTTGTGCTATCTGGACATTTCAGGGCCTCCGTAACTGTGATAGGTAGTGAGAGGTAGAATCACGATGTTACGCCTTTAGAAAGCCTAAAGGCGGTGCTTGGTTTTTGGGGTCCTGTACACGGCTAGGCTCACAAAAAGTCCCATACATGTGGTATCCCCGTACTCAGGAGAAGCAACAGAATGTATTTTGGGGTGTAAGTCCACATATAACCAAGCCATGTTTGAACAATATATCATTTAGTGACAACTTTGTGTAAAAAAAAAAAGTTTACCCGAAACTTGTGTGCAAAATTTAAAATATTCCATGGACTCTCAGCAAATAGCTTGAAGTGTCTTCTTTCCAAAATGGGGTCATTTGGGGGGGGGGGGGTGCTATCTTGACATTTCATGACCTCCGAAACTGTGATAGGTAATGAGGAAGTAAAATCACCATTTTACGCCCTTAGAAAGCCCTCACACATGTGGTATCCCCATGCTCAGGAGAAGCAGCAGAATGTATTTTTGGGTGTAATTTCACATATGCCTATGGCATGTTTAAGCAATATATCATTTAGTGACAACTTTCTGCAAAAACAAAAATGCTGAATTATGCAGACACAAATCTCATCCAGCGAGTTTACTGCACATGAAGGGCCCTGAAGCTAAGCGATCGGCGTTGTCTTACATAGTTACATAGTTACATAGTAGGTGAGGTTGAAAAAAGACACAAGTCCATCAAGTCCAACCTATGTGTGTGATTATATGTCAGTATTACATTGTATATCCCTGTATGTTGCGGTCGTTCAGGTGATTATCTAATAGTTTCTTGAAGCTATCAATGCTCCCCGCTGAGACCACCGCCTGTGGAAGGGAATTCAACATCCTTGCCGCTCTTACAGTAAAGAACGTAGTTTAAGGTTAAACCTCTTTTCTTCTAATTGTAATGAGTGGCCACAAGTCTTATTAAACTCTCTTCTGCGAAAAAGTTTTATCCCTATTGTGGGGTC
Source organism: Aquarana catesbeiana (assembly GCF_042186555.1). Taxonomy (NCBI): domain Eukaryota; kingdom Metazoa; phylum Chordata; class Amphibia; order Anura; family Ranidae; genus Aquarana; species Aquarana catesbeiana. Next base: position 15,409,401 of record NC_133333.1, on the reverse strand, counting down.
ACCAGTTCAGTATTTGTAAATTGAAATCATATCCCCTCTCAAGCGTCTCTTCTCCAGAGAGAATAAGTTCAATGCTCGCAACCTTTCCTCATAACTAAGATCCTCCAGACCCTTTATTAGCTTTGTTGCCCTTCTTTGTACTCGCTCCATTTCCAGTACATCCTTCCTGAAGACTGGTGCCCAGAACTGGACAGCATACTCCAGGTGCGGCCGGACCAGAGCCTTGTAGAGTGGGAGAATTATCGTTTTATCTCTGGAGTTGATCCCCTTTTTAATGCATGCCAATATTCTGTTTGCTTTATTAGCAGCAGCTTGGCATTGCATGCCATTGCTGAGCCTATCATCTACTAGGACCCCCAGGTCCTTTTCCATCCTAGATTCCCCCAGAGGTTCTTCCCCCAGTGTATAGATTGCATTCATATTTTTGCCACCCAAATGCATTATTTTACATTTTTCTACATTGAACCTCATTTGCCATGTAGTCGCCCACCCCATTAATTTGTTCAGGTCTTTTTACAAGGTTTCCACATCCTGCGGAGAAGTTATTGCCCTGCTTAGCTTAGTATCGTCTGCAAATACAGGGATTGAACTGTTTATCCCATCCTCCAGGTCGTTTATAAACAAATTAAATAGGATTGGTCCCAGCACAGAACCCTGGGGAACCCCACTACCCACCCCTGACCATTCTGAGTACTCCCCATTTATCACCACCCTCTGAACTCGCCCTTGTAGCCAGTTTTCAATCCATGTACTCACCCTATGGTCCATGCCAACGGACCTTATTTTGTACAGTAAACGTTTATGGGGAACTGTGTCAAATGCTTTTGCAAAATCCAGATACACCACGTCTATGGGCCTTCCTTTATCTAGATGGCAACTCACCTCCTCATAGAAGGTTAATAGATTGGTTTGGCAAGAACGATTCTTCATGAATCCATGCTGATTACTGCTAATGATATTGTTCTTATTACTAAAATCTTGTATATAGTCCCTTATCATCCTCTCCAAGAGTTTACATACTATTGATGTTAGGCTGACTGGTCTGTAATTCCCAGGGATGTATTTTGGGCCCTTTTTAAATATTGGTGCTACATTGGCTTTTCTCCAATCAGCTGGTACCATTCCAGTCAATAGACTGTCTGTAAAAATTAGGAACAACGGTCTGGCAATCACTTGACTGAGTTCCCTAAGTACCCTCGGATGCAAGCCATCTGGTCCCGGTGATTTATTAATGTTAAGTTTCTCAAGTCTAATTTTAATTCTGTCCTCTGTTAACCATGGAGGTGTTTCCTGTGTTGTGTCATGAGGATAAACACTGCAGTTTTGGTTACTGAAGCCTCCCGATTCACTCACTCACTCACTTCTTCTTGCTTCATCTAAATATAATGTGTACCACCTTTTCACAGAAGGAAGCAAAGTTTACATTATAACTGTCACCTTCAAGAGAGAGTATAGTCGTTTCCTTTTTTATAAAAACAATACATGTAAAATAAATCAGCTTGATTTAGGTAATCTTGTAAAAAAAACCTATCATTATAAAATTTTTTTAAAAAATAGTCTCTGTGAGTAATGTACATGGGAGCAGCCATATTTGCTCATTACCTATGCAGGCCCTGCTTCCTGCTTTGCAGTGCCACACAATGTCTGCTCCTATCACAAGGCAAGACTATGAGCAGGCTGATTGACTGGAAACAATGCACTCCCTATGCAGCAGATATTTTTTTTTAGCGTGACATGGAAGGAAGATGTGGAGAGATCCCTCCAGTGATCAGTCTAGATAACTTTAGTCACACAATGTGGTTGTGGGTATATGGTGCAAATCTATTAAAATTGGACGGGTAACCAAATGAGATGTGGCCTATGGGAAAAAAAAACATGAATTGTATATGAGGTCCCAAAACTGTTGTAAAGGACCCAAAGAATCCATATAGTGAACACAAAGCACGTGCTAAACCACTATGTCTTCCTTATTGAGAGTAAAAATAAAAACATGTATGGTATGCTGGGAGGAAAAAATTGCCAAAGGTTAATAGTGTGTATTCCAAACCTGGAAAAGCTGTAGACCGGACTGGAAATGACGTCACAGGAAGTGACATCTTGCCAACCAGAATCCAGAAAGCTGAGGATTGTGCTGGAATGAGGCAAAAATATCTTGGTCTCCACAGCAATTTTTCAAGGCTGACATAGAGACAGAGCTTGACAAAGAAGCAGAGCCTTGAAAAGTTGCTGCGAAGACCAAAATTGTTTGCCTTCTTCCAGCACAGTCCCCAGCTTTCTGGATTCTGGTTGGAACATCATTTCCTATGGTGTCATTTCCGGTGCAGTCAACGGGTCTTGCTGGTTGGCGAAACATCACTTCCTGTGACGTAATTTCCTGCAATGTTATTTTCAGTCTGGTCAACGGCTCTTCCCGGTTTGGAATACACACTACTCACCATTGCCAATTTTTTCCTCCCGGCTGGTCCATCCATCCTCCCATCCTTTGTTCACCTGATGACCACAGGCGACATAGATGGTACCTCTCTTCAGCAGCACCGGATCTCATGTGGGACTGTGAATTGTTACACCTTCTGGATGTAAGTGGCACACCATATATGTTTTTATCTTTACTCTCAATGAGAAAGACATAGTGGTTTAACACCTGCTTCGTGTTCAATATATGGATTCCTTGGGCCCTTCACAACAGTTTTGGGACCTCACATACAATTGATGTTTTTTCCCACAGACCACATCCCATCTGGTAACCCATGCAATTTTAATTGATTTGGACCATATACCCACAACCACATTGTGTGGCTATCTGTTGCTCCACACATTTAAGTGTCCTGATGATCTCTTTTTTTCCCATCAGTCATAGCAGAAGTGTGCAATCACATGACCGCTAGGAATAGGATACAAAAAAAAGGTATTTACGCTGCTATTTATATTTATGCTGTTATTTACCAAAGCAAGAAAATTAAAATTGAAGTGCCACACCACTGCTAAGAGGTCCAGATCAAACTTTATTCCGAAAAAGGTCTGGGCAGGACAATTCATAAGGCAGCAAATGTGTTTTGAGGGTCCAAGAGTGCCCCCTTCATCAGGGCTAGAAATAACTTAAGGACATCTCCATATCACCCCAATATCAATACAATATCCCCCCCATGGCGTCAAATTTAAAACCAAATAGCCAATAGTATTGAAAGTATCAAAATTCAAACTCAAATACAAAATGACGGGGACGTGGCCTTAATGCACTAGTAGGCGCAAAGTTCAAAACTAATCTTAGAGAGTTTTTTTTTCTTTTATTGAAAGAGTAGCTATTGTTTGGAACGGACTGCCAGCAGAGGTATGGGGTTAGTCAACAGTAGAAGAATGTAACATGCTAGGGGCTAGAGGTTAAAACAGAAGAAAATGTAATTAGGAATAGTCAGTGTCACTTTTCTGGGGTTATTTTTGTACAAGGAAGTAGTTGCAGGAAGTAGTTGCAAAAAATGTATTATAAACTAGTTCCACCCAGCTGACAAATTAAAAGCGTTTCTCGCAAATGTCTTTGCTTTAATATTAGTTTTCTTAGCTTAGTTTTCTGAAGGTTGCGTTATAGATCACATGTTAGATGTTAGAGTTAAGAAAGAATTTGTTTCACGTAAAGCGGGGGCCTGCATACTCTTTAGTACCAATGACACATTGTTTATTTTACAAATACTTGCAGACCAAAAACAATCCCCATGAGGGAACCTCATAAGATTTTTTTTCCCCTACATCAGGGTCCCCATTAGCACCCCCTTCCATCACAGCCCCTGTACATCAGTGTCCCCCTTATATCAGGATCCCCATCAGAGTATGCCTTAAATTAGAGATCCCCCATTATATCAGTGATACCCATCAGAGTTCCCTCTTACAATAAGGTCTCCGTCAGTCCCCTCTAAAATCAGGGTACCCCTTAGAGTCCCCCTCTTATATGGAGGGGTTTTTAAGCGAACACCATAGGCAGCCCTCTGGCACATTAAGGATACCCGACTGACCCTAGCTGTGGCCCAGTTAAATTCTTGTAGCGGGTCAGATGTGGCTCATGGGCCTCAATTTGCAGATCCAGATGTAGAAGATAGGAATGTTCAGTTCAATATTTTATAGGATAAAACAATAAAGATATTGCTTTGACCACATTAAAATGTTTCTAAATTAAAATTTTTACACACTACGTGTAACATTTAGAGTGAGCGCAGGTCATTATAGTCTTGTTATTAAGTGCAATATTTCAAATAACATGTTTTATTTCCATGTTTTGCATGCATGAACTGTGGAATAAAGCTTGGCAGAAATAATAGACAGGATCAGGAAATGTCTGTAGTCCACTGTAAAGGGGACATCTGGGGAATTGTGGAAACCTGCCCTGAAACTGCACATTATCAGCAGTTAACTGCTACATTGGGTAAAATGTTCTTTCTTGGGTAAATTGTTCAATTATTCCAGTGGTTTAAAAATGTACAACAGGGGTAGGCAACCTTTTGAGCACAGTGTGCTGAAAAATGTTCTCAAAGAAATTGAGAGTTCCAGTCACTTTGCACTATCAATTGCGAAAAGGAAAAACCACTTGAATAATAGTAAGAAATGAGAATTGGGCTTTCAAAGATCAATGGAAACTGGTCCAGTAAATAATAACTTACCATTTTTCCCGAAGATGTGTGCTGTGAATTAAGGTGTAAGTATGGTAAGGTTGAAATGAATATGCCAGCCAAGGACTTCTGCGAAATATACAATTAGAAATCACATCCCAGATCAGCCCAATTCCTGCACCTTTACACCTGAGATCAGTTCCAGTTCCCCCACCTTCACACTTTAGATAAGTCCCAATTCCTGCACCTTCACATTTCAGGTACCCCCAGTTCCTGAACCTTTACACCTCAGATCAGCAGCATTTCCACCACCTTCACAACCCAGATCAGCTCCAGTTTCTGCAGCCACACACCTCAGATTACCCCGATACCTACACCTTCACACCTCAGGATCATCCCAATTCCTGCACCTTCACACCCTTAGATTAGCTCCAGTTCCTGCAGTGGCACACCTCAGATTACTCCAATTCCTGCACCTTCTCACCCCAGATCAGCTCCAATTCCTATACCTTCAAACCTCAGATCACCCCAACTCCTGCACCTTCCAATCTCAGATCACCCTGATTCCCGCACCTTCACACCTCAGATCAACCCCAATTCCTTTACCTTAACACCCCAGATCAGCCCCAGTTCCTTCAGCTACACACCTTAGATTACCCCAACTCCTACACCTTCCCATCTCAGATCAACCCAATTCCTGCACCTTCACACCTCAGATCATCCCCAATTCCTGCAACTTCCCATCTCAGATCAGCCTTAAATCCTGCACCTTCACACCTTAGATCAGCCCCAATTCCTTCACATTTACACCCCAGATCAGCTCCAGTTCCTGCACCTACACACCTCATATAACCCCGATTCCTGCACCTTCTCATCCCAGATCAGCCCCAATTCCTGCACCTTCACACCCCAGATCAGCTCCAGTTTCTGCAGTGACACACCTCAGATTACCCCAATTGCTGCACCTTCACACCTCAGATCATCCCCAATTCCTGCACATTCACACCTCAGATCATCCCCAATTCCTGCACATTCACACCTCAGATCATCCCTAATTCCTGCACATTCATGCCTCAGGATCATCCCAATTTCTGCACCTTCACACCCTTAGATTAGCTCCAGTTTCTGCAGTGATACACCTCAGATTACCCCAATTCCTGCACCTTCTCACCCCAGATCAGCTCCAATTCCTGCACCTTCACACCTCAGATGACCCCAACTCCTGCACCTTCCAATCTCAGATCACCCTGATTCCTGCACCTTCACACCTCAGATCAACCCCAATTCCTTTACCTTAACACCCCAGATCAGCCCCAGTTCCTTCAGCTACACAGCTTAGATTACTCCAACTCCTGCACCTTCCCATCTCAGATCAACCCAATTCCTGCACCTTCACACCTCAGATCATCCCCAATTCCTGCAACTTCCCATCTCAGATCAGCCTTGAATCCTGCATCTTCACACCTCAGATCAGCCCCAATTCGTTCACATTTACACCCCAGATCAGCGCCAGTTCCTGCACCTACACACCTCATATAACCCTGATTCCTGCACCTTCTTATCCCAGATCAGCCCCAATTCCTGCACCTTCACATCTCAGATCACCCCTTCTCCTGTACCTATACACCTCAGATCAGCCCCAATTCCTTCACCTTCATACCCCAGATCAGCTCCAGTTCCTGCACCAATACACACCTCAGATTACCCCAATCCCTGCACCTTCTCTCCCCCAGATCAACCACAATTCTTGCACCTACACACCTATGATAAACCCAGCTCCTGCACCTTCATAACTCAGATCAGCCCTGATTTCTTCACCTTCACACTCCAGATCAGCTCCAGTTCCTGTACCTTCACACCTCAGGTTACCACATTTCCTGTACCTTCACACATCAGATAAGCCCCAATTCCTGAACCTTCACTCCCATGCTATTACATTCATAAAGTGCTGGAGGTGCCGGAACTGCGTTCCCCCGCGTTCCCGATGAAAAAAAGCCCTGGGTAGCAAAGAGTCCAGCAAGTCCTCAGCCCCATCAGGGAACCTTGGAAGACCCCCCCCCCACAGCTTGGGACTACATTTTGCCATTGTTTCAGCAGCAGACCCTTTGTTTCCATTGTTTCAGCAGCAGAACCCTTTGGGGCATGGAAGAACCCTTTTTTATGTGGTTCTCAGAAAAAATGGTGGGAAGATCTAGCCAATAGACATGTGCGATTAGTTTCGTACGAATCGAAAATTCATACGAATTTCTGGAAATTCGTACATTCGTGAGGGTCCGAAATACAAATTTTTATACATACGAATTTTGTACAAATTACGAAATTTCGTTTACGAACTTCGGATTCAAATTCCAGAATTGGACAAAATAATAATGTTTGTTAATTACGGTTATCCATTATGATGAAGTTAAAAACCCAGGAAGTCAGCACAGCACAGGGATGGTGGGAACCCCTCATAATGATAAATTCTTCATAATGAACATTCGTTATTGTTGCGAAAAGTTAACGAACCTAAAAGTTAAAAACCCAGGAAGTCAGCACAGCACAGGGATAGTGGGAACCCCTCATAATGGACACAGCAGGTGTACAGACCTGGGAACTCAGCACAGGGATGGTGGGAACCCCTCATAATGGACACAGCGGTTGTACAGACCTGGGAACTCTGCACAGGGATGGTGGGAACCCCTCATAATGGACACAGCGGTTGTACAGACCTGGGAACTCTGCACAGGGATGGTGGAACCCCTCATAATGATAAATTCATCATAACGAACATTCGTAATTGTTACGAAAGGTTAACGAACCTAAAAGTTAAAAACCCAGGAAGTCAGCACAGCAAAGGGATGGTGGGAGCCCCTCATAATGATAAATAGTCTCAGGAGATAGTCTCTGTGATGTTGACCAAGGCGAAGGCAGAGATCCTTTGGGCTGAACGGCTTAAGTAGGCAGGACTGACAAGCAGGTTATCATCAACAGCTGAATAACTGTGGAGAGATAGGAGCTGGCAATAAGCCGACAGCTGAGCGGCCAGCTCAGAGAAGGAAGGGCTGACAGTTTGGTCCTTTTGTTAACGATTGAAGCATTTAAAATAATGTAAAGACATAACGAATGATTTGAATCAGATCCTTTCGCTTTATTCGGATGAGAGTGGCGTGGTAATCTGTGACTCTTGGATAATCAGCCGATTATTTTTGCATTAACGTTTTTCATTATTATAAAAAAATGCACCACATATGAAATGGAAACATATTGCAATAAATACAGTAAGGTATACTTGATGTGATTGTAGCCGTATTAGTGCAATTGTGACAGAGAAAGTTGAGTACTGTCAGTGATACTTTTTTATTTCCACTATCATACAATTTTTCAGGACAAGCTTTCGGGGTATGTCCCCTTCTTCAAGGTCCAAGTACTGCTTGGACCTTGAAGAAGGGGAGATAACCCAAAAGCTTGTCCTGAAAAATTGTATGTTAGCACAAATAAAAAAGTATCACGGACAGTACTCAGTTTTCTCTGTCTACAGTAAGGTATAAAAGTGAAATAAGATGATTCCTACTTATTGTGTTTGGGTTGGATGGAGGAGGATCCGTCAGAATCTCCAAGTCATAACATAACCAAATGAATCCGAAAATAATTTAGTTCCATTCATTAATTTCCATTGCAGGTGAATCCAGTCAATATCATTCAATCAGCTCATTCCATTTCTCTTTGTGGGTTGGACTAGCAGGGATGACTGCGTAAACAGTGGTTACCAGATACTCTAAGCAGTAGTTACCAAACCCTGTTATAAAGTTAGTAGATAGGATAAGGCCTCAAAATAGAACCAGTGTGTGGTCAGCAGAGGCACCCAATTCAGTAATAAGCCTCTCTGTAGAAATGACTCAAAACATGTCTGCATTTATATGATATTGCATTGCAAATTCTGTAAATTTGTATGATATTGCATTGTAAATTCTGAAAAAATATACATTGGTATATAACGAACATGAAAAGTTACCTTTAATAGGTGGGTTCTGTGCGCATTCCTTCAGCCCAGAGTATACTCTTTTGAACACTCTCGTGGCTTTTTATCCCTTTTTTTTCTTCCTCCTTGTCTCTGCTCATCTATAGCACCACTGACTGGTCTATAGCCACAGCCTATGAATTGGAATGTAAAGCAGTTTAGAATGAAAAAAACTGCTGAATAGTGGAAAACCAACAACACACCTGAAAGAACTCCCTGAACCAACAAGAATGCAACAACAATTTATTAACTCTTTTGGACTGAAATACTGAACATCAGGACCTACAATAGGTACCAAGCAAGCTACAGTGGTGAACTTGGAGTCTTCCGGGAAAGCTCATAGGGTAAAGATCTGTAGCCCTTTAGGAAAAATGTGTTCTTCTTTAAATGCTTTTAGTAGTGCTACAACTGACTGGTGACAGGATTCTTTCTTGAGGACTTCTTCCAAACTATAATAGGTTCTTTTTATGTTATTGGCAATTTGCTTCATTCTGAATGGGATTTTGTTGCATCTTTTCTATGGTTGTTTGGTGGCACTTTTCTAATCTGAACTAGGAAAAAAAGGGAATCCCTCTGCATCAATCTATCTTCAATGGAAAATACATGGTATAGATATTGATTCTGAATTAATAGAGGCACAAATATATATTTTAACAAGTGATATGCCAAATAATAGAATAGGGTGGAGCTACACGCTGATGTCACCTCGTGCTCCAATCGTTTAACCAGAAGGACGGGTTGTCTGTTTGTGCATCGGCCTTCAGGCTCTTGTTACATTGCAATATTGTAAGTGCAATACTTTCTTTTAAACAATAAATATCTGTAAGGTTTTACACTATTTGGAGCGCTTCTCTATTTTTTAAGTACCACGTATATCCATGTGATGGTCTGACTGGCCGGGAGGTGGTTGCCGAGTATCGTTATATGTGTCTGCTGTCTTTTGGAGTCAAGCTGTGATCCATTACATGCATTCCTTGATCCTCTGTTATGGGGGATCATGGTGATTTGGTAAGAGTTTATTTCTGCTGGTTTGGTGGTGGATTCAACACGGCTTCCTGCTCATAGAGTTTGAAGCCGGCTTACTCACATTTATATGGACGTTTTTTTCACAGTGCACTGGTGTATATTGATCTATTCACAATCTTTTGATTTTCAATCAGTTTATTTTGTGCACTTTATGGACTGATTATATATATATATATATATATATATATATATATATATATAATTTTTTATAACAGATTGCTGACAGAAAGGTAGCAATCTCCTAATTGTATAATATAAATTGTTTTCCGCGCTTAGGTGTAAATGTGGCTGCTGTCACCCGCGAGAACTCCACGAGGTGAAGTAAAGTAAGTGTGTAAGTATATAGGGGTGGTTGGCGCTGCCAAAAACTCAAAGGTGCAGTGACTACAATCAATCACAGCAAGAATCCTCCTATATTCATATAAATCATGTGCTGACAAAAAAGTGCAAAAGGGCTTGTGTGTGCGCCACATAAACAATGAATTTTTTCATAAATAAAGTGCTATGCAAAAATATATATATAATATATATAATAAAATCTGTAGATCTGGAACAGCATGCGTGCGGAGTCCGGTTTTAGCATACCCAGTCTGTGGAACGAACGCTGTCCTAGACCTACAGATTTTTGTTGTTATTGTCCCTAGCCCTAGTTGAGTGCCTATTTTAGAAAAACAAATAGTGTAGCATTCTAATAAGTGAACTAAACCTGATGCAAGTCAGAATATACCCCAATATACCCCAATACATTCAGCGATATAATGATATATATTTGTAAACATAAATAACAGTCCATGCATATAAGTAGTTGGATGTCCGTGAGGGTCAAATATTCAAAAAAAAGTTCAAAGAAACTTCATAATAATATCCAAATGGTGACTGAAATGTGTGGCTAAAGTGAAGGGAACCACCACCGATAAACAGAAGGCTTACCAAAACGTTTGAACCCAAAAGAACGTACGCTCAATGGGTCAAACGAGTTGTGTTGTATGAACAACAATAGTTGATGGAATCTTTGTTTCTCCAAATCACTAGACCGGGGATGCCTGACTATCCACAAGATGGAGGATGTCCTCACAGGGTGATTTCATGGGAAATGGTGGTCAAAAATCCATGGAAATAGTGTGGATGGTTATAAAGGAGGAAAACAAGAAGGGCCACATAGCATAATTCCATTTAAAAATGACAAATATGTTCAATGAAGCTAGAACACTTACATTGGGTAGGTAAAATAAGCGCTTTTGGTAAAATCAAATGGCTGCAGTGGATTCCTTACTGATGCGTTTCGTCTCCATAGACATTGCCTGGGGATTAACTTTGTGATTGACTAAGTAAAATTCCTTGATCGAATTTAAACTATTAGTATCAATCTTTTCCATCCATTCACATGTGGACAGCCTGTATGCTGTGGATTTGGTGTTAATCAACACTATTCAAAGATCTGTCCAGGAGTTCTGATGGTTTTCCATATACGGTGTTTATCGCCATAAGCCTGTTTGACTTAAGAGGTAAAAGCCCCTTTAAGTCCATTACTTCCAGTAAGCCTTCATGCAATTGGTGGTGGTGTCTTCTACAAGCTTCTCCTCACTGAGTCTCTTCACATTTGATGTCACTCGCCTTATCGATGCTTTTTAGACGTTTATTTTTCTGATATTATTCACTGATATCAGGACTTTTTGAATTTTATTATTCATCATTATTCATCATTTTTTTTTTATTTGGTGGATATCATCTTACATTTATGTTCACACAATTTTTTCACTTGGTGGACTATTTTTATATTTCAGTTTGTGTTTTATTGATCACAGCATATATTGTCATTATTATATATTGTCATCTATTTATTTATATATATATATATATATATTTATATATATATATATATATATATATATATATATATATATATATATATATATATATAAAAAGCGCTGCATTTTATTACATGATCTAACATTCACACGTGGACATCCCATGATTTAATACGCTGCGGAGGAGGCACTTCCATTGGACACCAAGACCAAAGGCAGATTTATTTTACATGCGTTTTACCCCTGCAGGGGTGCTGCCATCTGGTGAGTGTGAAACTGAGAGGGGAGCACGAGTGATATTCACTATTCTGCACAGAAGTTGTGATCAGTTTCCTGAATAAGTCACCTTGGATTTTCTGCACAAGTCACTTTGAAAAGTTACTTTAAGGACATTATCTGCATAAGCCATTTTTAAAGTCAATTACAAGAACAATATTTTTTATTATATTCTTTGCTGCCGCTATATATATATATATATATATATATATATATATATATATATATATATATATATATATATATATTTTTTTTTTTTTTTTTGCATAGCACTTAATTATGAACTAATTAATTGTTTTTGTGGCACACACAAGCACTTTTGCACTTTTTTTGCTAGCAAATGATTTATATGAAGGTTCATGCACATGAACATATAGGAGGATTCTTGCTGTGATTGATTGTAGTCACTGCACCTTTGAGTTTTCGGCAGCGCCACCCACCCCTATATATTTACACACTTACTTTACTTCACCTCATGGAGTTCTCGGGGGAGTCAGCAGCCACATTTACACCTAAGTGCGGAAAACAATATATATTATACAATTAGGAGATTGCTACCTTTCTGTCGGCAATCTGTTATTTGGCATATCACTTGTTGAAATATATATTTGTGCCTCCATTAATTCAGAATCAATATCTATACCATGTATTCTATTGATGTAGATTGCTTGATTTGCCAGTTCAGATTAGAAAAGTGTCACCAAACAACCCTGGAAAAGATACAACAAAATCCCATACAGAATGAAACAAATTGCCAATAACATAAAAAAAAACCTATTATAGTTTAGAAGAAGTCCTCAAGAAAGAATCCTGTCACCAGTCAGATATAGCACCACTAAAAGCATTTAAAGAAGAACATATTTCACCAGCTTTCCAGGAAAACCCAGAGTTCACCACCAGATGGTACCAGTACCTTGAGAAGTGCTCTATACTGTAGGCGTGATGGAGCGTCTTATTGCCAATAGACAGAACAAATGTGATGAGGTTAACGTAAAAATAGGGAGACTTAATGTGATTCGTGTTCCTTACACAGACCACCCAGAGTCCAAAACATCTTTTAACCTCATGACTAATAGACTCATGAAATTTTAACATAAAAATGTCCAATAAACGAAATACACTAAGAAGAGACCGATTCGACAATAGAAATATTAGGGCAAGAACAAAAACAAGACATTTAGAACAAGTTAGACCTACACCAGACACAGATGGTGTGAATGATAAAGATCCACCAATAGAAATGAGACACTCATCATTGTTCATGAATTTCACAAAAAATAAACCAAGAATATCCCACATAGGATATAACAATACTCAACAACGCAATAGCAATCAATACCATTGCCAAGGAAAAACAAGAGAATCTGACCATTATACATACCCTATCTCTGCTACTAGAATGTTCACTGACTCTCAAGTTTTAAATACCAAACACAACCTCCAACGAAACACCTCCACACAACAAGAGAGGGAGGGGACAGCTAAGGTAAGACACTCATCATTGCCAATTAATTCCTCAATGAATTCCCCCAAGAATACCCAAAACAGGAAATAACCATACTCAACAATGCAATAACAATCGCCAAGGCAAAGCAAAAGAATCTCACCATTATATAAACCTTATATCTGTTAGTAGATTGTTAACTGACGCTCAACATTTAAACAATAGAGAAAATACCAAACACATTCTCCAAAGAAACACATCCACACAACCAGAGGGAGAGGGGAAAGCTAATGTATTCACAACCCTTACAGTATCAGAACCCTAAAAAAAAACCACAAACAACCACAGTGAGGTAAACCAAGACATTTGGATCCCTCCAAAAATTGATTCAATCACATCACCTAACCCCTCATCGGAGACAAATGCTACTATACTACTTAAAAGAAATGATGGGACATCTATACCTTCAAAATCCCAACCTAAACAACAGAACATCAAAGCTTTTTTCAAACCTAACACCACAAAAAAAAAAAAAAAAACACAGTTACCACCAGTAGCTCCAGGTCAGAGGTCTTTTTTTTTTTAGAGCTCCCAGAATCCTCATCAGCCCACATATGATATACCAACCCATCCTCAGCCCAGCCACACAGACAGTAAACACTACTCCACAACACTTAAAACAAAACGGAGAAAAGGCGAAAGGAGAGGAAGAGTCAGAGAAAGAAAACTGAGGAACAAAGAGACTAAAGACCATAGTAAGGGAATCTCTGCTCACACACATTACTAAAAAAAGGAAGAAAAACTCCTTACAATGGGATTATCCTTGTGTCCATCTAACAAACACACTTTTTTGAAAAACAATTGGTTGAACTAAACCACTTTGTTCAAAAACGTACTGTAAAAAGACACTTTGCCAACAAAAAAAAAAAAATAAAGAAATACAAATATTGACTACTTCTCCAGTCTTACCAATCATAAAGATCAAATGCCAACAGACCCCATTATCTATAATATACATGAAAAAGATTCAGAAATAGATGAACTTATAAATACTTGCATCATGACCCTTTTAAAAGAAGAACCACCAACACTACCTTAAACTTACCCATAACCCCTTAAAAGAACAAAAAAAGAATATGAACGGTTTATCAATCAAGCACATGCAAACAATACAATTACAAAAAAAGAGAATGAATTTCTTCTGGCTCCCACCCTGCTTTGCCATTTTTTTACCATCTAACAAAAATTCACAAATCACTCAAAGACCCCCCCCCCAGTAGACCAATAATATCAGGAATAAATACATTTTCCACCAACATATCCCAGTTCATTGACTATCACTTACAAATATATGTCACAAAACTTATTTATGTGACTCTGCTCACTTATTACAATTACTCATTACCATTGATTGGAAGGTTTCTTACCACTGGATTATCCTTGATGTCACTTCACTTTACAGTATAATATCTCATAAATATGGTATAGAGGTAGTTCCCAGCTATTTGCATGCAGACTCCCTCATTCCAGCCAGACAAGCAGAATTGTTACTAAGTATAAGGTATACAAGGTATACATTTCTTACTGACCTAAAACCTGTTCTCCTTCAATAAGAAATCATTTATTCAAAGAAAAGGCACAGCGATGGGCACCAAATTCGCTCCTAGTTATGCCAACCTAACAATGGGATATCTTGAGTCCAGACTGTTTCACCCTGACTCCCAATCTGGCCAGAACATCATTTTCTAATAGAGATTTATAGATGACCTAATACTAATATGGGAAAGGGAAGAAGCTAATATACCTCCTTTTGTTGATTATCTTAACACCAACAAAGGTCCAGTTTCTGCAGACCTCAGATCAGCCCACATTCCTTTACCTTCAAACCCCAGATCAGCTCTAATTCCTGCACCAACACACCTCAGATTATCCTAATTCCTGGAGCTTCTCACCCCAGATCAGCCCCAATTCCTACAGTTTCACAACTCACATTGGTCCTGATTCCTGCATCTTCACACTCCAGGTCAGCCCCGATTTTAGCAACTTCACTCCTCAGATCACCCCTAATGCATGCAACTTCAGACCACAGATCAGCCCCAATGCTTGCTGTCAGGGAAGAATCCGGAGAAGAACTGACAGATATGCCAAAATCCAAAATGGCTATGCTAATTCGTGCATGTGCTTTATCGATTGGCACCCAACGGCAAACGTGTGTATGCAAAATGTGTTAATTACCAGTGTTTACTGGCCTATATAAGGACACCAGTGGCTATCACAAATTGATTGATTATCGTCAGCCTTGTATCCTGTGTTCCTGTGCCTTGTGCTCCTGTTTGATTACCTGTTACAGACCCAGCTTACCCTGACCTGCTCTGGTTCTCTCCTGGCTCAGAACCCGGCTTGCTTCACAGACCTGCTTCTGCCTGTTCCAGATTGACATCCTGTGTTTGACCCCAGCTTGATCTCAACTATGCTTCCTGCCTCTGCTTCGTACTGACTCTCAGTGTTTGACCCTCGGCCTGGCTTCTGACTTTTCTTTCTGCTTACCCATCTGTCAAGATCTGCCAGTATATCCAGAGAATCATTGGCTGTGTCCCGCATCTGGAACCATCAGCCAACTTCATCTGCTGGCAACCCATGCATCTCTGGGCATAGCATCCTCTGTCACCAATTCCAGAGCTACTCTGCACTCAGCCACAAGGGGAGCCCTCTCATCACCTCAGCCTCCAGTCTGGTACGTGACACTTGCAGCTTCAAACCACAGATCAGCCCCAATTCCTGCATCTTCAAACCTCAGAACAGCCCCAATTTCATCACCTTTACATTGCAGATCAGCCCCAATGCATGCAGTTTCAGTCAGCAGATCAGCCCCTATTCCTGCACCTTCAGACCTCAGATCAGCCCCAATACATGCAGCTCCAAACCACAGACCAGCCCTGATTTCTGCATCTTCAGACCTCAGAACAGCCCCAATTCCTCCACCTTCAGACCCCAGACCAGCCACATGATATATTATTTATCAGACCTCAAAAAACCCTCAGTGCATGACTACACATGTTTTAAACCTCAGATCAGCCCCAGTGCTTGAATGCATATACATCAGATCACAGATAATCCCCAATCTCATACAGTTATGTATTTCAGGCACACTACTTTTTTTACATTTAAAACTGAAATCTTCTACATAATTCTCTCTCATGACTCCCAGGCTATGGCCAGGTATAATACCCCTTTACTACTAGAGTAATGGTCACCCTACACCAAGTCACCTGTCTCCTTGCTGGTTGGCTGCATTAAGCAATGGTACATGTACAGGGTTGTTACAGCAAAATATACCGCGTTTCCTCTAACCTACAGTCCCCTTGTTGCAAGCCCTGTTCCTTAGATATGTCATGCAATGCAACAATTCATACTAGGCATTTAAAGGAACACAAACAGTCTTTATTGAAATAATGCAAACATATAGGAACAGTTCTGACATAGCAACTTCCTACATAATCCTATGCAAATGTGCTTTAGTGCAAATAGGGCATAATCATACCTGAGTAGCAGCAAGTCCATAGATAGTCCTTTAACTACTTGTCTACCGGGCCAATTCTGACACTTCCCGCATACAGTATCTCACAAAAATGAGTACACCCCTCACATTTTTGTAAATATTTTATTTATATGTTTTCATGTGACAACACTGAAGAAATTACACTTTGCTACAATGTAAAGTAGTGAGTGTACAGCTTGTATAACAGTGTAAATTTGCTGTCCCCTCAAAATAACTCAACACACAGCCATTAATGTCTAAACCGCTGACCACAAAAGTGAGTACACCACTAAGTGAAAATGTCTAAATTGGGCCCAATTAGCCATTTTTCCTCCCCTGTGTCATGTGACTCATTAGTGGTACAAGGTCTCAGGTGTGAATGGGGAGCAGGTGTGTTCAATTTGGTGTTATTGCTCTCACTCTCTCATACTGGTCACTGGAAGTTCAACATGGCACCTCATGGCAAAGAACTCTCTGAGGATCTGAAAAAAAAGAATTGTTGCTCTACATAAAGATGTCCTAGGTTATAAGATCCAAGAGCCAAGACCCTGAAACTGAACTGCAGCACAGTGGCCAGGACCATACAGCAGTTTAACAGGACATGTTCCACTCAGAACAGGCCTCGGCCATGAGGTTTAGTTCATGTGCTCAGCATCATATCCAGAGGTTGTCTTTGGGAAAAAGTCGTATGAGTGCTGCCAGCATTGCTGCAGAGGTTGAAGGGGTGGGGGGGGTCAGCCTGTCAGTGCTCAGACCATATGCCACACACTGCATCAAATTGTTCTGCATGGCTGTCGTCCCAGAAGGAAGCCTCTTCTACAGATGATGCACAAGACACCCCACAAACAGTTTGCTGATGACAAGCAGACTAAGAACATGGATTACTGGAATCATGTCCTGTGGTCTGATGAGACCAAGATAAATATATTTGGTTCAGATGGTGTCAAGTGTGTGTGGCGGCAACCAGGTGAGGAGTACAAAGACAAGTGTGTCTTGTCTACAGTCAAGCATGGTGGTGGGAGTGTCATGGTCTGGGGCTGCATGAGTGCTGCCGGCACTGGGGAGCTACAGTTCATTGAGGGAACCATGAATGCCAACATGTACTGTGACATACTGAAGCAGAACATGATCCCCTCCCTTCAAAGACTGGGCCGCAGGATAACGACCCCAAACACATCTCTAAGATGGCCACTGCCTTGGTAAAGTAGCTGAGGGTAAAGGCAATGGACTGGCAAAGCATGTCTCCAGACCTAAACCCTATTGAGCATCTGTGGGGCATCCTCAAATGGAAAGTGGAGGAGTGTAAGGTCTCTAACATCCACCAGCTCCATGATGTCGTCCTGGAGGAGTGGAAGAGGACTCGAGTGGCAACCTGTGAAGCTCTGGTGAACTCCCTGCCCATGAGGGTTAAGGCAGTGCTGGATAATAATGGTAGCCACACAAAACATTGAGAGGAGATAAGGGCGCTCTGGTGGAGGTGGATAGCTGGTCAGAGGGATGATAGTGATGAGATGGCACTTCTGGCAGCACTTTGGTTAGAGGAGAAGCAATTCTAAAGATATAAAAAAGGAAAAGAAAGGCACCTCTAAGTGCAGCATGCAAAAATGAATAAAGTGCACACAGGGTTAAAAGCACTTACAAGATCGTTGAGTGTTAAAAAACATGATAAAATCAGGAGTCCTCATCTGTGGCTTGTGTCCATCCTCAGCACGATGGTAGAGAGCAGTGTAGGGCCGTCCAGCAGCTGTAAAGCGTTCTCGTACGTGCTGGAGAGAGGAGGCAGCAAGGAAGCCTGTGTTCACTGCGGGACACACAAAGCTGATGGTGTCAGTGGGCAGAAAGAGCATACTGCACTTAGAGGCGCCTTTCTTTTCCTTTTTTACACAAAAAATTGACACTCGGGCCCAATTTTTATACATTTTCATTTAGGGGTGTACTCACTTTTGTTGCCAGCGGTTTAGACATTAATGGCTGTGTGTTGAGTTATTTTGAGGGGACAGCAAATTTACACTGTTATACAAGCTGTACACTCACTACTTTACATTGTAGACAAGTGTCATTTCTTCAGTGTTGTCACATGAAAAGATAGAATTAAATATTTACAAAAATGTGAGGGGTGTACTAACTTTTGTGAGATACTGTACATGTTAAAAAACAGCATTCATTTGCTAGATAATTACTTAAAACCCCTGAACATTATATATTTTTTTTAAGCTGGGGACCTAGAGAATAAAATGGTGGGCGTTGAAATTTTTTTTTCACATCACACTGTATTTGCACAGTGTTTTTTTTCGTTAATAAATCTCAATGAACACAAACACAATATAATAACAGCTTTTTTGGTATACTATAAAAGATAATGTTACTCTGAGTAAATAGATACCTAACATGTCACCCTTTAAAATTGCGTACGCCTATGGAATGGAGCCAAACTACAGTGCCTAAAAATGTCTGCTTTTAAAGCCTTTACAGGTTACTAATAGTTACACAGGAGGTCTAGTGCTAGAATTATTGTTCTCATTCTGATGTTCATGATGATACTTCACATGTGTGTTGCGATCACCATTCGCATATGCATGCAGTATTTACGTATGTGTTCGCATGAGCATAGGGGGGTGCATTACTTTAAAACTATAAACTGAAAAACTATTCATTTATTAAAAAGTGGAGATAAAGGTGTACAAACTTACATCGACAGGTGCCTCTGAAGCCAGCACCAGATATATACAACTTGTATGAGGAAAGATGGCGGCTACAGCTCCGATTTCCCAGAAGCAGCGTGCTTTCCACCAGCTAGATATGACGTAAGCGCCTAAATCACACCTCAGAGCATTTTGTCCTGATTGGACGACTTCAGGAAGACTTCAGGAAGACGTGCACATTCCACTATCAACACAGACAGTGTGGGACTTTAAATCTTTTTAATTGATGTTCTGGACTCATTGCACTTTTTCTCTATTGATGGTATATATTATTATTATTATGAATATTATTGAAGAGAGCAGTGTGGTGTGTACATGTGTGTGTGCATATGATACAGCCCTACTATCCTTGGACTAGTAATACCACATTGATAGACAACTGGATGACCACTAGCTACCTCAAACTCAACGGATGCAAAACAGAGCTTCTCCTACTACATGCAAACTAAAACTCAAAAAACAAGAACCCTTGGACTCCGTCCACCGTCTTTAGACAGACCATCACCCCAGGCACCAAAGTCAAAAGTCTTGGAGTCATTTTTGACTCAGAAATGTCAATGGACGTACAAATTGGATCAGTAGTCAGCGGATCTCACCAGCTTCTTTGCCTGCTACGCAGACTCATCCCCTTCATTCCTAAAGAGGACAAAGCAGCAGTAGTTGGAACCATCATTAACTCCCGACTCGACTACGCAAACTCCCTCTACGCCGGACTAACTAAATACCAGATTGCACGCCTACAACTCATCCAAAACACCGCAGCAAGACTGATAAGGTGATTATCTAATAGTTTCTTGAAGCTATCAATGCTCCCCGCTAAGACCACCGCCTGTGGAAGGGAATTCCACATCCTTGCCGCTCTTACAGTAAAGAACCCTCTACGTAGTTTAAGGTTAAACCTCTTTTCTTCTAATTGTAATGAGTGGCCACGAGTCTTATTAAACTCTCTTCTGCGAAAAAGTTTTATCCCTATTGTGGGGTCACCAGTACAGTATTTGTAAATTGAAATCATATCCCCCCTCAAGCGTCTCTTCTCCAGAGAGAATAAGTTCAGTGCTTGCAACCTTTCCTCATAACTAAGATCCTCCAGACCCTTTATTAGCTTTGTTGCCCTTCTTTGTACTCGCTCCATTTCCAGTACATCCTTCCTGAGGACTGGTGCCCAGAACTGGACAGCATACTCCAGGTGCGGCCGGACCAGAGCCTTGTAGAGCGGGAGAATTATCGTTTTATCTCTGGCGTTGATCCCTCTTTTAATGCCAATATTCTGTTTGCTTTATTAGCAGCAGCTTGGCATTGCATGCCATTGCTGAGCCTATCATCTACTAGGACCCCCAGGTCCTTTTCCATCCTAGATTCCCCCAGAGGTTCTCCCCCCAGTGTATAGATTGCATTCATATTTTTGCCACCCAAATGCATTATTTTACATTTTTCTACATTGAACCTCATTTGCCATGTAGTCGCCCACTCCATTAATTTGTTCAGGTCTTTTTGCAAGGTTTCCACATCCTGCGGAGAAGTTATTGCCCTGCTTAGCTTAGTATTATCCACAAATACAGAGATTGAACTGTTTATCCCATCCTCCAGATCGTTTATGAACAAATTAAATAGGATTGGTCCCAGCACAGAACCCTGGGGAACCCCACTACCCACCCCTGACCATTCTGAGTACTCCCCATTTATCACCACCCTCTGAACACGCCCTTGTAGCCAGTTTTCAATCCATGTACTCACCCTATGGTCAATGCCAACGGACCTTATTTTGTACAGTAAACGTTTATGGGGAACTGTGTCAAATACCAGGATACTTGATGTTAGATTACACCCATATAACCACGACCACAAAATTTTACAGTAAACACGAAAACTTTATGCATAAATTTAATATACATATATCTATTACACCTTTTAACTTTGTTTTTTATAAGTTTTACCTAAAATCACTACAACTAAAGGGCCTTTTTACCACTTTTTAAATCATATATTTTTTTTACTGTAAATATCCTCCACCCTTTAGATCCACATTGAAAATGTTTTTTTTTTTTTATTTAAATATTTTTATTTATTACATCCAGTGTACTGTACACCTTTTCCTGTCGAGGTGGCAACTAAAGAGCCACAAAACACATGGATGGTGTTTTAACTTGTTTTCTTGATCAATAAATATTGACCTTTCAGAAAAATCCACTTGGAAGCACCTTTTTATTGATTGGGCACCTCTTCTGGCCAATGGTGTCAAGCGTGTGTGGCGGCAACCAGGTGAGGAGTACAAAGACAAGTGTGTCTTGCCTACAGTCAAGCATGGTGGTGGGAGTGTCATGGTCTGGGGCTGCATGAGTGCTGCCGGCACTGGGGAGCTACAGATCATTGAGGGAACCATGAATGCCAACATGTACTGTGATATACTGAAGCAGAGCATGATCCCCTCCCTTCAGAGACTGGGCCGCAGGGCAGTATTCCAACATGATAACGTTACTAACATAATATGATAACGATTCCAACATGATAACACATACTCAGGGCCCGAGACAAGGAAGGGGGGCAGGAGGGGAGGCTGCCCTGGGCACCTGTAGCATGTGAGGAGAGTTTCTGCCACTACGAGCTAACAGGAGTAGTGACAGTGACTTCACCGCTGCTATCAACTTAGTGGAGGATGACATATGCCAAATCTGGAGAACAGGAGAGAGCTGGGAGGAGGTGCGGGATGTGCTCTCCCTCTTCTCCAGCTTCACACTCATTTCACTGTAGCACTCTTGCATCTGAGGCTGTGAAATCGGGGCTGTATAGTTTGCTTACCTGCCCCCGTCTCCTCCCAGCAAAGAATGTGCGTAGGAGGTGGGTAAACAAACTGTAAAATCCTTATCTCACATCCATAGGTGCCCCCGAGAAGTGATCCTATTCAGCAATGGCACTTAGTGGCTTACACATTGGCTTCTCCTAGGCTCCTCCTCAGCTCTGACGTTTCAATGGAGGAGCATTCATGGGGGAGCCTAGGAAGAAGAGCATCACACAGCCATGCTGTATCTGAGGTCTGCGTGTTTGAGGGAAGGGAGAACTGCACTGGGGACATGGGGGTGGGGGTGTCAAAGTAATTTGTGCTAAGGATAAGAGTAGTTGTACCAGGAGGGGGAGGGAGATGGTTATTTCCAGGCGAGGGACCGGGGGGAGGCGGAGGATTTGCCCTATCGTTCTAGGAAGGGATCAGGGGGGAGGGTTTGTGCTGGGAGAGGGAATTTGGGTGGTGGCAGGTACAATTTGCTCTATTGGGGTAATTTTGAGAAATGTGCTAGGAGGGGTGATTTGTGTTGGGGGTTGGGGGGAGATGACTTGTGCTAAGCGAGGGAATTGGGGGGGTTGTGTTAGAATGGGTAAGTTGGGGGGATTTATGCTAGGATGGGAAGTTTAAGGGGGGAGGAATTGTGCTAGGAGGAGGAATTTGGGGGTGATGGAGGTAGGATTTGTTCTAGGAGGGGGAATTTGGGGGGTTGTGCTAAAAAGGGCGATTGGGGGGGGGGGTTTGGGCTAGGAGGGTAAATTTTGGAGGTGTTCGAAAGGGAGATTAGGGGGAGGATTTGTGCAAAGGGGAGGGTGATGGGGGTGTTTGTGCTAGGGGGGAAATTTGGGAGGGGATTTGTGCTAGGAGGGGGGATTTAGGGGTAATGAGAGTAAAATTTGTTCTAAGAGGAGAAATTTTGGGGTGATGGGAGTAAGATTTTTTCTAAGAGGGGAAATTTGAGGGGAGGTATGCTAGAAGGGGTGATTTGGGGGGTTTATGCTAGAAGAGGGAATTTGGGGGGGTTGTACTAGAAGGGCAATTTGGGAGGGGGGATTTGTGCTAGGAGGGGACATTGAGGAGGTGTTAGAAAGGGGGATTCGGGGGGATGATTTGTGCTAGGGGGGACATTTCAGAGGGGGGAGGATTTGTGCTAGGAGGGGGGATTTGGGGGCAGAGAGCAAAATTTGTTCTAAGAGGAGAAATTGTGGGGTGATGGGAGCAAGATTTTTTATAAGAGTGGAAATTTGGGGGGTATGCTAGAAGGGGTGATTTGGGAGTTTATGCTAGAAGAGGGATTTTGGGGGGGTTGTACTAGAAGGGCGATTTGGGTTGGGAAATTTGTGCTAGGAGGTGGTAGAAAGGGGGATTAGAGGGGATGATTTGTGCTAGGGTAATGATAGGGGGTTTGTGCTAGGAGG
The DNA here is from genome assembly GCF_042186555.1 of Aquarana catesbeiana. Taxonomy (NCBI): domain Eukaryota; kingdom Metazoa; phylum Chordata; class Amphibia; order Anura; family Ranidae; genus Aquarana; species Aquarana catesbeiana. Next base: position 15,385,818 of record NC_133333.1, on the reverse strand, counting down.
GAAATTTCGGAGAGGGGGAGAGGATTTGTGCTAGGAGGGGGAATTTGGGGGTGATGAGAATAAGGTTTGTTCTAAGAAAGAAAATTTGGGGGTGTTGGGAGTAAGATTTGTTCTAAGAGGGGAAATGTGGGGGGTATGCTAGGAGGGGGAATTTGGGGGTGATGGGGGTAAGATTAGTTCTAGGAGGGGGAATTCGGGGGGGGTTGTGCTAGAAAGGGTGATTTTGGGAGGGGGGGGGGGATTTGTGCTAGGAGTGGAAATTTTGGAGGTGTTCGAAAGGGAGGATTTGTGCTAGGAGGGGGGATTTGGGGGTGATGAGAGTAAGGTTTGTTCTAAGAAAGAAAATTTGGGGGTGATGGGAGTAAGATTTGTTCTAAGAGGGGAAATGTGGGGGGGGGGTATGCTAGGAGGAGTGATTTGTTTGGGAGGGGGATGGTTATGCTAGTTTATGCTAGAAGAGAGAATTTGGTGGGTTGTGCTAGAAGGGGTGATTTGGGAGGAAGGAATTTGTGCTAGAAGGGGACATTTGGGGGTTGCTAAAAAGGGGGATTGGGCAGGGGGGGGGGGGATTTGTGCTAGTAGGGATGATTAGGGGGTATTTTTACCAGGAGTGGGAATTTGGGAGGGAGAATTTGTGTAGGAAGCAGAAATTTGGGTGGTGATGGGAGTAATATTTGTTCTAGGAGTGGAAATGTGGGGGGATGTGCTAGGAGGGGTGATTTGGGGCTTTTGTGCTGAGGGGATGGGGAAAAGATTTGTGCTGGGCCCCCCTCCTGGCGCACATCTTTCAGCCGGGGGGGGGGGAGGATTTGTACTGGGATGAAATGTAACCAGCACACCAAGGACTTGGGGATTTGTAAACATGTGCATGACAAAAAAATGTGTTTAATTTCGTTTAGATTCGTTAATCTAGTTATTTTGTTTCGCTAAATTCGGTTAATTTGGAATTTGTTTTGTGTCTTTTTTCAAATTTTCTTTTATTTATTATATTATTTATAATTATTATATTATAATGTATCATTATTTTTTTCAATTTGAAGCCTTCAAATCGGTTGAATGGTAAACTGTAGATTTTTTTTTTTTTCTATTCGAATGTGGCAAAGCGAACAAACAAAAGAAAACATTTTAACAAATGATTACAATGACTCTTTAAATCACCTTTGGCTTAACAAAAACAGCATTATTTCCAAGTGGTCCTCTAATAACACACACGGTCTTTGATTTCAAAAATATGTTCACAGTTCGAATTCGAATGGGATTCAATTTAAAATTCGATTTGAATTTCAATTCGAATTTTGGAAATTCGGATGAATTTCGTTCAGTTATTCAGAGCATTCGATAAACTTTGTTTGTACTGTAATTCGTGTATTCCGATATATCCGAATCTTCGAATAACAAAAAAATTGTCAGAATATTTATTCGGAACAAAACGACACACTCATGGAATTTTGCTGACACATGATGGTCATGCAACCTATTGCAACCTAGCGTGGTGCAAGAATTTCTGGAAAATCCAGTCGATCATTGAGTGTGACGAGTGTGCGGAAACGGTCATAATCTCCAAATGTGCTAAAATAAGTTGCTTGACCCTAAGACAGGTATCCAGCAACATTATGAATGTGAGTATATGCTTACTACAATTTTTGCCATCCTTTTCCTTTATGTTCAAAAGAATACTATCCTTAGAAGGATCTCTGTCTATCCCCTTCTCTTTTTTTTTCCTCCTCCCTGTCTCTGCTCATTTGGAGCACCATTGATTTCTGCTGTTATAAAGTTGTAGTTCTAAAGCAGTACTCACACAGCCAGGCACAGAGCTGTACTCACACAGCCAGGCACAGAGCAGTACTCACACAACCAGGCACAGAGCAGCACTCACACAACCAGGCACAGAGCAGTACTCACACAGCCAGGCACAGAGCTGTACTCACAAAGCCAGGCACAGAGCTGTACTCACACAGCCAGGCACAGAGCAGTACTTACACAGCCAGGCACAGAGCTGTACTCACACAGCCAGGCACAGAGCTGTACTCACAAAGCCAGGCACAGAGCTGTACTCACACAGCCAGGCACAGAGCAGTACTTACACAGCCAGGCACAGAGCTGTACTCACACAGCCAGGCACAGAGCTGTACTTGCAAAGCCAGGCACAGAGCTGTACTCACACAGCCAGGCACAGAGCAGTACTCACACAGCCAGGCACAGAGCTGTACTTGCAAAGCCAGGCACAGAGCTGTACTCACACAGCCAGGCACAGAGCAGTACTCACACAGCCAGGCACAGAGCTGTACTTGCAAAGCCAGGCACAGAGCAGTACTCACAAAGCCAGGTATAGAGCAGTACTCACACAGCCAGGCACAGAGCTGTACTCACACAGCCAGGCACAGAGCTGTACTCACAAAGCCAGGTATAGAGCAATATTTAGAAAGCCAGGTATAGAGAAGTACTCACAAAGCCAGGCACAGAGTAGTACTCACACAGCCAGGCACAGAGCTGTACTTGCAAAGCCAGGCACACAGCAATATTTAGAAAGCCAGGCATAGAGCCGTACTTACAAAGCTAGACACAAAGCATTACTCACAAAGCCAGAAACGTAGCATTACTCACAAAGCCAGGCACAGAGCAGTACTAACAAAGCCAGGCACAAAGCAGTACTCACAAAGCCAGGCACAGAGCGGTGCTCACACAGCCAGGCACAGAGCTGTACTTGCAAAGCCAGGCACAGAGCAGTACTCACACAGCCAGGCACAGAGCTGTACTTGCAAAGCCAGGCACAGAGCAGTATTCACACAGCCAGGCACAGAGCTGTACTTGCAAAGACAGGCACATGTAGTAGTTACAAAGCCAGTTAAATACAAAGCCTCAACTTTTCTGGCTCCAATGCTCTCCCCTCCAGCCTGAGCCAGGTGCACAGATTCTGAAGGAGAGGAGCACTCAGAGGCAGCACGTGCACACCGATCAGATAATTACCTTTTTAAAGGGAAAGCTGCCCGGAGAATCCAACTGCTTCACTGTGCAGGTTGAAAAGGACAGAACTGAAGCCAGCAGGTAAAGAAGTGGGGGGGAGAAGAGATGAGGGGCGTGAACCAGCCACATTGCTTTCCCTGTATGCAAGGGAAATGCATCCAAAGAGCCATGCAAAGTGCCACTGTGTGCCACCCCTGGCACGGGTGCCGGGGGTTGCCAACCCCCCGATCTAGAATATCTACAACTCATGACATTGGCAAATATTTGATGACATATTATATTTAGGCATTAAAAAAAATGCATAATACCTATTCCAAATATTAATAAAACAAAAAAAACAAAAAAAAAAAAAACAAAAAAAAAAACAATGCTATCTAGTGGCCAAAAAAGAATATAACTAAAAATGAATATTATAAAAAAAGAACACATATAAACCCATACATAAAATCCCCAAAAGTAGTGTTATCAATCCTAAAATCTTTATGAATTACTTGCCATTCAGGCACAGTAGATGTACTGTGAGTAAGTGCCAGCTGCAGGCTCGGCAACGTAAATAAATGTTTCTGGCTTGCTTTGTGTTGTGCATGCGCACGCCCCCCCTCCCCCCCTCTTTATATCTTTTTTTTTCCTGAAGAGGGGAGGAAGGGAATTAAAAGTTAGTAGGTTCATGTTCAAATAACACCGCAACTAATTCCGCAATATCGCAGTCCCGATAAAAATCGCTGATCACCACCATTACTAGTAAAAAAAAAATTAATAATAATAAAAATGCCATAAATCTATCCCCTATTTTGTAGATGCTATAACTTTTGCACAAACCAATCAATATACGCTTATTGTGTTTTTTTTTTTATACCATAAATATGTAGAAGAATACATGTCGGCCTACACTGAGGAAAAAAAATGTTTTTTTTTTTTTAAATTTGGGTTATTTATTATAGCAAAAAGTAAAAGATATTGTGTTTTTTTCAAAATTGTCGCTCTTCTTTTGTTTATAGCGAAAAAATAAAAAAACTGCAGAGGTGATCAAATACCACCAAAAGAAAGTCCTATTTGTGGGAAAAAAAGGACATCAATTTTATTTGGGTACAGCGTCGCACGACCGCGCAATTGCCAGTAAAAATGACGCAGTGCCGTATCACAAAAATGGCCCAGTCATCGAGCAGCCAATTCTTCCGCGGCTGAAGTGGTTAAAGCTGTGCTTCCCAACTCCAGTTCTCAAGGTGCCCCAACAGGTCATGTTTTCAGGATTTGTGTTGTGGTAAATACTAAGGGAGTGAAACTGATCAAATCACCTGTGCAAAATAATGAAAAGCCTTGGCCACCTGTATCACCTGAAATACCTGGCTGATCCTGCCTGGTTCTGCCCCTCCTGTAAACTGACCATGGTTTATCATGGCTGCTGACCCCTGACACCGTAGTCAGTTTATGTGCCTCCGTCATCCGCAGCTCTTGTCTGTCCTCTCCCCCCTCCCTTCCCTGCCTGTCAGCTTGTGACAGTGCCCGCCCCCTCCCCTCCTGTTGCTGAAATTACTGTGTAAATTTACACGCAATCCCCTCTGTTAGAAAGAGTCCTATGGTCCAGTGTCTGTGCTTTGTAAAAAAAAAAAATATGCCTATTTCTACCTTATTTCACAGTGCCACACGGCGCTCATGTGACTCCTCGCTGCTCCCCTCCTCCCCGGCTGACGTCTCGGGTCTATCCTCCTCTCCTCCCTGGCTGACATCTCGGCTTTATCCTCCTCTCCTCCCTAGCTGATGTCTCGGCTTTATCCTCCTCTCTTCGCTGGCTGACATCTCGGCTTTATCCTCCTCTCCTCCCTCGCTGACATCTCAGCTTTATCCTCCTCTCCTCTCTGGCTGACATCTTGGATTTATCCTCCTCTCCTCCCTGGCTGACGTCTCGGCTTTATTCTCCTCTCCTCCCTGGCTGACATCTCGGATTTATCCTCCTCTCCTCCCTGGCTAACATCTTGGCTTTATCCTCCTCTCCTCCCTGGCTGATGTCTCGGCTTTATCCTCCTCTCCTCCTTGGCTGATGTCTCGGCTTTATCCTCCTCTCCTCCCTGGCTGATGTCTCGGCTTTATCCTCCTCTCCTCCCTGACTGACATCTTGGCTTTATCCTCCTCTCCTCCCTGGCTGATGTCTCGGCTTTATCCTCCTCTCCTCCCTGGCTGATGTCTCGGCTTTATCCTCCTCTCCTCCCTGGCTGACATCTCGGCTTTATCCTCCTCTCCTCCCCTGCTTCCAACTGATGTCAGCAGGGGGATTCTCGGCCCCTCCCACTGTAGTTGTCAGATCGAGGGAGGGAGCAGCGAGGAGTCACGTGAGCGCCGAGCGGCGCTGTGAAATCAGGTAGAAATGGGCATATTTTTTACAAAGCACAGACACTGCAGCATAGGACTCTTTCTAACAGAAGGGATTGCGTGTAATTTACTAGGCGGCTTAGCAACCACTTTAAGTAATTTAGGTTACTGATTAAAATATTCGTGTTCGATTAATCAATTTTTTTTTTAATCGATTAATCAACTAATTTCGATTAATTATAACGCACATACAGATCCAACTACTTTTAGCTGATCTCCTTGCATTGAAACTCTGCATTAGTCGGTGGTAAATGTGGCATAAACTATATACAATCGCCCGACACTAGTTTCCACAATCCATGACTTAACACTTTAGAAAAAAAAAACTTTTTGAAAAATTTTAAGGAGTCTTTTAATGTAAAATTTGTTTTTAGAGTGAACCTCCACAAGACATTTTCAAACTTGCAGCTCACCACTTTAACAAGACATTTTCAAACTTGCAGCTCAATTGCTTGCTATCTGGGTAATGCCTCCAATGGGTATACCAGTCCTGTTGACAACCATCTAAAATGGGAATGCCATTTCACTTCCCGTTGTGTCTCTGGGACAGGAAGTGAAATGAAAGCTCCACACTGGGATGCACAAGGCAAAGCCTAAACAGAGAGGTGTTTTCTCTCTGCATGACCTAATCTAAAACTAAAATACAGATTCAAGCTGTATATATACTTTAAATCACCACGATTCATCCTCCACAATTGACCTGTCCAGTACAGACAACACACTCACCTTCATAATGCCTTCCAATGCTCGTTTATTCTCAGCAAGGATCGCGTGTCATCAGCATGGGGGGTGCCCGGCCAATCACAAAACCGACTCGCAGCCACACCCCTGCAATTCGCGGACACGCTACCACTCGGTCGAAGCCTTTCAGGCCATGATTCAATCGGTCAGGCGCCTGCTGTATTCCATTACTTTACCATTGTCCAGCGTGGGCACTGTCAATGACTGGGGAAGGGGGGAGGAGTCCAGTGACGTCGATGTCCGTGACGTCACCGGATCTCCTGACGGAACTCCCTGAGGGGCTGGAAGCCGGCGGAGAGGCGAGTACCGATCGAAAGAATTTTGATGGATGAAAAAAAATTAACGATTAATCGAGGAATTAATCGTTAATTTCCACAGCCCTAATTTTTATCCAAAAACGCATATTTGTACAATGTGTGCAAAAAAAAATGAAAAAAATTGCTCTAGTGCCAAAGTGGTTAAACATAAAAGGAAGTAATAGCAGAGTAGTAAACTCATCACTCAGTAAAATCAGCATAGAAAATCACTAGTAGTTATTTCAAAGGCTTAGAATGGTATGTCAAAGTATACAAAGGTAAATCCCGCCATTATGAGTCACCACCTTCCTGTGACATCGCTAAGGCTGCCCTATAATAACAAATTTATGGTGGAAATTCTTATTCTCACAAATACAATTTCCAGACTGGCTCTCCTTCATGATATTTAAAGCCAGAAAGCACCTATATTTAACAATCCATTGGTTATTTAGTACATTTGTATGTGGAAAGTATATCATCCAGTGGAAAATATGCATGGCTACTCTCCGGTGTTTCAGATCAACGTTTTGTAAATATGATCAATACTAATCCTCCTCACCGGCACCAGAACAAAGTTATTCCTGAATTCAGCTCATTGCGATGACTCCTTTCTGTTATCTCATTTTTTTAAACAGAAAGGCGGTTAATGCCGCATACACACGGCTGGTTTTGCCATCGGAATAAACTCCAAAGGTTTCTCCGACGGAACCCAGACGGAATTCCATTCAAGCGGTCTTGCCTACACACGATCACACCAAAGTTTCGACCAAAGTCTGACCGTCCGGAATGCGGTGACGTACAACACGTACGACGGGACTAGAAAAAGGAAGTTCCATAGCCAGTAGCCAATAGCTTCCGTCTCGTACTTGCTTCAGAGCATGCGTCATTTTTGGTCCGTCGGAACAGCATACAGACGATCGTTTTTTCCGATAGGAATTGGTTCCATAGGAAATATTTAGAACATATTCCATTTCTAGGTCCGTCAGAATTTTCAAAAAAAAAAAGTCAGACGAGGCCTACACATGATCGGAATAGACGATGAAAAGCTCCCGTCTGACTTTTTCTGTCGGACATTGTGCTCGTGTGTACGCGGTTTAAAGAGGAGTTCCCATTTAAAAAAAAAAAAGAAAAGTCAGCAGCTACAAATACTGCAGCTGCTGACTTTTAATAATCAGACACTTACCTGTCCCAGAGTCCAGCGATGCGGGGGATAGAATCTCCGCTTATCTCCCCCTCCGCTCGGCGGTGCCGGCATTGCAACTGTGGGTGCCCGGCTGTGGCTTCACAGCCGGGCACCCACTGCGCATGCGCGAGCGGCACCGCGTGCCGTGATTGGCCGCTCAGTCACCTGGGACCTGTAATGTGTCCCAGATCATTGGCAAGAGGGAGGGGGCAGAGCTGAGCCCTTCCTGCGCCGAGGGGAAGTGATGTCACCAGCCCAGGCACTGAAGGAGGCTGACTACGGTGGGACCCCCTAGCAACAGCCATTTAGAGGTGAGTAGAAAAAAACATTTTTCCAAATGTTTTATTTATTTATTTATTTTAGGAACATTTATGCTTTTTTTTTTTCTTTCGATGGAACACCACTTTAAATGTTAAATCTGGAAAAATCCATTAAATAAAGCTGACCATACACCAGCAAAATTTTGTTTAAAAACTTTCTTTTCGGGAAAGATTGTTCAATTTTTGAATCGATGGTAAGGTCAAATCAATGCTCATTTTCGTTGTTATGGCAGCAGCTAGATACCATAACCCCTGTATCCTCTTTTTCAGTAAGCGGTCCGGTTTAAGATAAAAGTGGTCTCTGCGGTGGATTTACCGCAAGATCACTTTTATCAGCTGTGGGAGAGGGCCCCCATCCCCCGCCGCGATCCGGTGACCCCCGCCACTTACCGGAGCCGTCGGAAGCGGCGGAGGCAAACGGATCTTTCCTGTGGCCTGACATGGAGACGAGTGAGGGGGAAGATGACCCCCACCCGTCTCCATATCATTGCAGGGCAGAAACAACATCAAAAAGTCACTTCCGCCAATAGCTCTTAAAGGGCCATTTTGTTTTTCATTTTTTTAAATGACAATTTTTTTTTATTGCATTTTAGTGTAAATATAAGATCTGAGGTCTTTTTGACCCCAGATCTCATATTTAAGAGGTCCTGTCATGCTTTTTTTCTATTACAAGGTTTACATTCCTTGTAATAGGAATAAAAGTGACACCATTATTTTTTTTTTTTAAAGAGTTGAAAAAATAAAAAATAAAAGGTAAAAAAAATAAAAAAAAATAATTTTTAAACGCGCCCCGTCCCGACGAGCTGGTGTGCAGAAGCGAACGCATACATGAGTAGCGCCCGCATATGAAAATGGTGTTTAAACCCCACATGTGAGGTATCGCCATGATCAGTAGTGTGAGAGCAATAATTCTAGCCCTAGACCTCCTCTGTAACCTAAAACATGCAACCTGTAGAATTTTTTAAATGTCGTCTATGGAGATTTTTAAGGGTAAAAGTTTGTCGCCATTCCACAAGCACAATTTTGAAGCGTGACAATTTATCAATTTACGTATCAATTACTTATCAATTTACTTGGCGTTACATTATCTTTCACAATATAAAAAAATTGGGCTAACTTCACTGTTATCTTATTTTTTAATTCAAAAAAGTGTATTTTTTTTTAAAAAAGTGCGCTTGTAAGACCGCTGCGCAAATACGGTGTGACAGAAAGTATTGCACCATTTTATTCTCTAGGGTGTTAATGTTTGGGGGTTCTAAGTAATTTTGTAACAAAAAAAAACATTTTTTAACCTGTAAACAACAAATCTCAGAAAGAGGCTCGGCCCTCAAGTGGTTAAAAAAATCAAACACAGATTACAATTTAAACTGTTATTAAACATCAATTTGATCTACCTTTATACAAAGTAATCATCTATAAAAACAGCAACAAGGTAACAGTCTGATAAGGAAACTTGTTCTAAAAATACATTTAGTTGTAAACAAATATCTCGATGTTGAAATACAGAGCCATCCAATGGCCACATTTTATAACTGCACACAATTTGAATGCCTACATCACCATGATGTACAGGTGCATCTCATCAAATTAAAATGTCATCAAAATGTTTATTTATTTCAGTAATTCAATTGAAAAAGTGAAAGTCATATATTTTATATAGATTTATTACACACGGAGTGATATATTTCAAACATTTCTTTCTTTTAATTTTGATGATTTTGATGATTATGACTTACAACTAGTGAAAACCCAAAATTCAGTATCTCAGAAAAATAGAATATAACATAAGACCAATAAAAAAAAAAAAAGGATTTTTAATACAGAAATGTTGGCTTACTGAAAAGTCTGTCCATGTACAGTATAGTATGCACTCAATACTTGGTCGGGGCTCCTTTTGCATGAATTACAGCATCAATGCGGTGATCAGCCTGTGGCACTGCTGAGGTGTTATGGAAGCCCAGGTTGCTATAATAGCGGCTTTCAGCTCATCTGCATTGTTGGGTCCGGTGTCTCTCATCATCCTCTTGACAACACCCCACAGATTGTCAATGGGGTTTAGGTCAGGTGAGCTTGCTGGCCAACCAAGCACAGTGATACCTTGATCAATAAACCAAGTATTGGTAGTTTTGGCAGTGTGGGCAGGTGCCAAGTCCTGCTAGAAAATAAACCCAGCATCAACATAAAGCTGGTCAGCAGAGGGAAGCATGAAGTGCTCTAGAATTTCCTGGTAGAGGACTGCGCTGACTTTGGACTTGATAAAACACAGTGGACCAACACCAGTAGATGACATGGCTCCCCAAAATCATCACGGACAAGAAAGAAAGAAAGAAAGAGAGAGAGAGAGAGAGAGAGAGAGAGAGAGAGAGAGAGAGAGAGAGAGAGAGAGAGAGAGAGAAAGAAAGAGAGAGAGAGAGAGAGAAAAAGAAAGAAAGAAAGAAAGAAAGAAAGAAAGAAAGAAAGAAAGAAAGAAAGAAAGAAAGAAAGAAAGAAAGAAAGAAAGAAAGAAAGAAAGAAAGAAAGAAAGAAAGAAAGAAAGAAAGAAAGAAAGAAAAAGAAAGAAAGAAAGAGAGAGAGAGAGAGAGAGAGAGAGAGAGAGAGAGAGAGAAAGAGAGGGAGAGAGAGAGAGAGAGAGAGAAAGAAAGAAAGAAAGAAAGAAAGAAAGAAAGAAAGAAAGAAAGAAAGAAAGAAAGAAAGAAAGAAAGAAAGAAAGAAAGAAAGAAAGAAAGAAAGAAAGAAAGAAAGAAAGAAAGAAAGAGAAAAGGTAAACAGGCAGGCAGACAGGTGCTCTATAATTTCCTGGCGGAGGGCTGCGCTGACTTTGGACTTGATAAAATACAGCGGACCAACACCAGCAGATGACATGGCTCCCCAAATCATCACAGACTATCTATAGATAGAAAAAAAGAAAGAAAGAAATATAGATAGATAAACATGCAGACAGACAGGCAGACAGACAGGACAAACACAGTGGATAGATAGATAGATAGATAGATAGATAGATAGATAGATAGATAGATAGATAGATAGATAGATAGATAGATAGATAGATAGAGACCTGCAGCTGCTAACTCCCACAGTTTAGCAGCAGGAAGAGAACAAAGCAGCCCTGCAGTGAAGAATCCCACAGTCAGCCAAGGGACATCCTTCATTACAAAAAAGTAATGTAACTAAAGCTGTAGAGAAATACATGTTTTCTAGCTAAACTTCTGTTTTAAAGACCTGGTCAGCTTACCTGTGATGCTGAGTTCACACACACAGCACAAAACCCCCCAAAGTTTACAAATGCAATTATTTTGTAGTTTAGCAATCCTCGTGACATGTCATCCAGGTGACTGATTACCTCAAGTTCTTGACACTATTTTAGAGCTGAACTCTAAGCAGATATTAAAGACACACGACAACCTTTCTACAATTCACACTTCCTTATTAGACTTAGTTTACAGTTTTATGAAAATTAGAGATAACAAGTAGGAATATTATGCCTAGATGTGTATTCAGTCCATGTGCTGGTGGAAGCAATCAATACAATATTTGCAAGTCAGGTGCACATCAATTGAGGTGTATGTATGGCCCAAACTTTTTTCTTTTAGACAGGGATAGAGCAGGGAATGCTATAAACGCTACCAGGTTACATTTTTGCATTATTTGTACCATTGTAGAAGTTTTCTTTCACTCCCTGCCCCAGAGATGCAAACCATAGAAGCACCAGGCCAAAATATTAGAACATTTTCCCCTCACCTCTTGCTCTGGTGACAGCTCTAAAATTTTGGACTTACCCTCACTTTGTTTCTTGGTTGTAACGATCAGTGTGAATCTCCCCCATTGGGATAGAGCAAACATAAAAGGTGACAGAAAGTATTACCTCTTCCCAGTCTATCCAAAACTAAAGAAAAATAATTTTACCTGAAGATACACTTTAAGTGGTCAACCCCACCGAGGAAGGTAAAAGAAGATGTTTGGAAGTAAGAAGCAGTAAAGGACCAATCAACCAGGTAAAATTAGTGCAATGCTTTGGTAGGCAGCAAGCTTAATGGTTGATATGTACTGTATTTTTCCTGGTCCTATAAAAAAGGACATGATGCTTAGGTATGTAAACCTAACAATGTATTTATCTTATTGACTTCCTTTTGTTCTAATATATACCACTGACATCTGTTACGGTACTTATTCCTGACCCATGAGCTATGCATTACTTACAACTGACCTTTGCACTCTTTATAACTCCTGACCTCTGCACTCTCTGTTACATACTTCTAACCTCTGAACCCTGCATTTATTACTTCTGACCTCTATGCTCTCCATTACATACTTTTGACCTCTGCACTCTCTGTCACATACTCCTGGTTCCTGCACTATGTGTTACAGACTATTGACCTCTGCACTCTGTGTTACATAATCATGATCCCTGCACCGTGTATTACATATTATTGACCTTTGCACTCTGTGCCTCATACTCCTGATTCCTGCACTGTGTTTCACATACTGTTGACCTCTGAACACTGTATTACATAATCTTGACCCCTGCACTGTGTGTTACATACTGCTGACCTCTGTAGTGTGCAATACCCTTGACCTCTTCTCTCTGCTTTACTTATTACTGGCCCCTGAACTCTGTGTTACTTACTATTGACCCTTGAACGCTGGTTTACTACTGACCCCTGAACTCTTCAAACCTTCCTTTCTGTTTAATAAGTACTTCTTATTATTTCCTTAAAAATAATTTGCTGCACCTTGGTGATCTTTGAACTTCTTGCTGTTATTCAGGTAGACCTTCACCTCTCCAGGGCTGCTTATCCCTGCTCCAAAGTTTTGGGTGGTAGAGTATGTAGGTTATCTCTTAAAGGCTAACAGTACTTAGAATACTCTGATACAGAAGACGCTCAGGTCATAGTTCCATAAGGCCTGGTTCACACCTATGTTTCCCCGCATCTAATGCGCATAGCAGGAGAATGGGACTGGCTCCCTATGGAGCCGGTACACATATCTCCGTTGCGGCTGCGGAGCGCACTGCACAGAAACGCTGTGCATCTTTGGCTCAATTTCAGGGCCGAATTCAGGCAAATATTCTGCCCTGATTTGTCCTTGAAACAGAGGACAGGGACGGACAGTGTTGCTGTGCGATCCGCGGACGGTTTAGGTGTGAACCAAGCCTTAAAGTCTTAGGGGCTCCACTGAGTAGATGCAGAGAGGAGAAGGACAATTTTGGCAAGAGGCCATAAAGATTACTGTGGGCCATGGTCAACCAACTAAGGCAAGTATAAATAAGACATTTAAGTGTGGAGTCAGTTGGTAAAAGATATAATTTTTACTTTGTGATTAAAAAAAAAGAGAGATTTTCTTAGATTTCATGATTTGAATAAAACCAACTTAGAACAAAACAAAAGTTGTAAAACAAATAAAAAATAATCCAGCTGTTGAAAGCTTGGAAGCTGTAGACATTGTCATTAAAGTCCCACCACTGGGGACAGTAGACAGCCAGTCCCCTCCAACATTTATTGTACCAGAGGCCACAGTAGACTCTATTTTCAGTTGACAGACCTAAAAGAAAAGAGTCCTTCAAATCCAACAATTTTCTCTGTGTTCTGTGGGCTACAGTCAGCCTGAATTAACTAACTAACTAACAACTAACAACTAACAGTTGGTACAAAGAGGAAATTTAAGAAGTGTCGGTCACTTGGTAAGGGTATAAATTTCACAATGTGATTAAGGAAATAGAGAGATTTTCTTAGACCTGATCTGATTAAATCCAACTTAGAACAATACAATAAATGCTGTAAAATAAATGAAAAAGAATCCAAACGTTGAAAGCTTGTACGTCGTAGACGTTGCCTTTGAAGTCTTACTGCTGGTGACAGTAGATGTCCTTGTACTTGCAGACGACAGACCTAAAAGAAAAGAGTCAATAATTAGTCAATTTTCTCTGTGTGTTGTGCTTGTAGTATGAATAGTGTAGGTACTTTAACACATCCAAGGGATTATGCAACTTAAACTTTGAACCAGTGTTAATTTTATAGATGAAAATATTTTCGTCAAGTAATTTAAGACAATTTTAGTCGACTTAAATACGACTAAAACTAAAACAATTCAGATGACTAAAATAAGACTAAAATTAAAATGGCATTTTAGTTTAAAAGACTATGACTAAAACAAAATCCAAATTGAGAGAAATACAATTTAGCAAAAAGACTTTTCTTATTTATTTTCTTAACATCTATGTTGATAATATATTCAGGTAATATGGCATTACAGCCAATAGAGTTTTTTTTTTAAATTTTAAAGTTGCACTTCTCTTTGTCAAAAATCTATATTTTTGTTTGTTTATGAAACTTGGTTTTATTTAAAAAGATGCTATCTATCACAATGGAAAAATCTGTGTTTGTAGTGCATGTTCAAACCTTAATACCATAAATACGGTAATAACATCTTATTAGATATTTACTTCAGAAGTATATAATAATTTTGGCAATTCTAGAGAAATACTTAAATGATACATTACAATTTAAAGTGTTAACAAGCCCACAACAGTAAAATCGGTCTATATATGCAGTAAAGCATGGAGGCCCATGGCCTTAGAAGTAAGGCCCATGGCCTTAGCAATAGTTACTTCCTTCTGATCTCTGCACCAATGCATTGTATTGAACATTTGTGGTATTTAATTACACCGTTTTTCTTATTACAAACAGTTGTGTGCATAGTTACAGAGCTATCAACCAGAACTATCAACCAGAATTATATATCAATCTGAACTCGACCCAACTGTGTTCTAGGGGTTCTGGTAGATATTTGCTGCCTTCTGCAGTCTGCATATTTTATTTTTCAAGCTCTCACTTTTCAGTGTATTTTTAATCCCCTCCCTCTTAAGGCTTTTGACTACTGTAGTTTGCATTGGGAAAAGTGTAGTGTTTGTTATAACAAGCACCTGAAGAAGTGGTTGGAGGTAGAGCTGTTTTGCTTGGGTTAGCCGTGGTCCAGTTTGTCACATTTGACTCATCTGAAAAAATAAAGAAACTATATAAGCCAACCCCTTTTTTATGAATAGGTACTTGGAAATTCAAATATCAAGGATATGCCTCTACAGTCTTTCCTAAAATAATGGATCCTTGTCATGATTATAAGCTGTTGACGTATCATAGTCAAAAGTAGGATTGGAAAAGTACCCAGACCTACATAAGTCCAGCCATTTATTAGACTTACCCAAAGGATTCCAAATGGTCTCATCTCAGAGGTAAAAAATGTCACTTACCAAGGTTAAAAGTAACATAATAAGTTGGGTTGAAAAAGGACATATGTCCATCAAAACCTACCAATGCACACAAAATAACTGAAAACTGACATCTACAAAGCCCTAAACAGGCAGTTGACACAGAGGTTATAAAGCTAATAACTCCCTGGATTAGGAGTCTATGGCATTAGTACATATAAGTGATATATCATTTCCCTTGCTAGAATAGCTAGTTGTTAAGAAGCGGGCAAGGAAGCTGGCCACGGCGTTCTTAACAACCGATGACCGAGCTTCTCCACTGACAGATGAATGTAAATAAAATAATGCTGGCAATAGAAAAAAAAAAAAACAGCTAGGGTTCCCCCAATCCTTACCAGGCCCTTCAGGTCTGGTATGGATTTTAAGGGGAACCCCATGCCAAAATTAAAAACAAAAATGGCGTGGGGTCTCCCCAAAATCCATACCAGACCCTTATCCCAGCATGCAGCCTGGCAGGCCAGGAAAGGGGGGGACGACCGAACGCCCATCCTCCTGAACCATACCAGGCCACAAGCCCTCAACATGGGGGGATGCTTTGGGGCAGGGGGGCTCTGCCTCCACCTTGTCCCCATGTTGATGGGGATAAGGGCCTCTTCCCCACAACCCTGGACACTGGTTGTGGGGGTCTGCAGGCAGGGGGCTTATCAGAATCTGGAACAACAAGGGGGCCCCCAGATCCTACCACCCCATGTGAATGAGTATGGGATACATAGTACCCCTATCCATTCACTAAAAAGTGTAAAAGTGAGTAAAGACACAACAACAGTTTTTGGCAATTTCTTTTTAAGAAATAAACAAAAATGTCCCTTAGTGTAAATCATTCATCAATCACGACATGCGCCGCACCGCCGGACCGAAAAAATAAAAATAAAACTCTGGTCGGGTTGAAGGCTCCCGCCATCTGCCTGCTCCTTTATCTGTTATTTCTTAAATAGCTGAGGGGTGGGGCCACTCTGCAACGTCATCGGGTGGCACCACCTTTTTGTGACATCATCGACCGAGGCATGCTGGGCCATTGCCATCACAAGGAGGCAGGGTCAACCGAGGACATCAGCAGGTGACTCTGCCCCTTTGTTATTTATTAAATGTCGACGGAGGAGCAGGCAGATGGCGGGAGCCTTTGACAAGACCGGTGGTTTTTTGTTTTCTTTCTTTCCGGTCCGGCGGTGGTGGAGGGCATTGTGATTGATGATGGATCTACACCGACTTTTTACATTTTTTTAAATAAAGGACTTAGCAAAAACTCTTGTTGTGTCTTTACTCACTTTTTTGATGAATGGGTTGGGGTACTATGTACCCCATGCTCATTCACATGGGGGGGCCGATAAGCCTCCTGCCCGCAGACACCCACAGCCACCTTCCAGGGTTGTGGGGAAGATGCCCTTGTCCCTGCTAACATGGGGACAAGGCGCTTTGGGTAGGCAGACCCCCCAGCCCAAAAGCACCCCCCCATGTTGAGGGCCCGTGGCCTGGTATGGTTCAGTAGGGGGGATACTTGTTCCTCTCCCCATTCCTGGCCCGCTGGGTTCCTGCTGTGTCATCTTAATAATCAAGCAGGGTGAACATTCATGTTAAAGATGCTCTTCTCCTTAGTGAATTAACCCCAGAGTCTTATGAAGATGAAGAAATCCCAATGAATTGCCAATTGTCCAGATTCTTTTAAATGGTGATCTGGAAATCAGTTAAGTTATCAAAACAAAATACTGGTCACATTGTCAGGTCATGGACTGAAGATTTGCTAATGTAATATTTTTTCATTTCTAGCCGGAATTGGGCATTGGCCAGTTTAGGTTCATTACATAATGACAATTAAATATTTGAATCAAGAATAGATAATTGTCAAAACCAATGGTGCACTGTACCTGCTATATGATTTATTATGAACATTTATTATCAAGAGCTATTGTTAAATAGTCTAACAGATAATTCTGAGCAGAATTCCCTCCTAATAATATTCCATGGTCATCCTTTGAAGTACTCTGTCCACCTAATTTGAAATAAAAATTGAACATAGAAGGGTAGATTTACTGAAGGCATATAGGGTTCTCACTTTACATGGGAAATAGACCCAGAGCTTAGTGAACGTAGCAAATTTTTACTTTACAAAGAATACAAAATCACTTGTAAGGAGAAAAAAAAAATAAAACATGTTTTGCTTGCACATCATTTGATAATAGAAGTCAGCAGAGCCTAATCTCATTCACTTCCCTGTTTCCCCAAAAATAAGCAGAGTATTGGTAACTGTAAGCGCAAACACACAAGTCTATATATAACAGGAGATATAAAGGGCTGGGCAACTTAGTCCATAGGGGACAGGCTGGAAGTTCAAGGGTTAAGTGGTAACCGGTAATGTAATGGTTAAAGTAGGCTGGTAGGCTAGGCGGCTGCTGTTTCCTCAGAGAGCTGGCTCTGTGATGGATGAGAGAGGGGTAGAGAAGGAAGCGCCACCTGAGTGTAGTATTAACAAATGATGTTTAATGACACCAGGTAAAAACACACTTACAGGATAAAAACATATAAATGGCTCATCTGTATGGGTATGTGGTCCTCAGTGTTCCCTCTGATCCTGTGGTGGTGACGCTGCAGGGATGCTGGGCTGCAGAAGGTGGATTACCAGCCGGGAGCTCCTTCTGTGGCCATCAGGAAGAGACTAGGGGCCGGCGTGGAGCGCACGTGAAGCGTGCATGACGTCACAGGTCCTCCGTCTGCTTCTGGGTTCGGTATCCAGGGGAGGGATCGTCCAGGGAGGAGGGCTAGCAGGGAGGTTGAGAGAAGGCTACGCGCTCGGAGCTAGCAGGGAGGTTGAGAGAAGGCTACGCGCTCGGAGCCACTGCTCCTTCAATAGGCCTAATCAATTATCCTGTAAGTGTGTTTTTACCTGGTGTCATTAAACATCATTTGTTAATACTACACTCAGGTGGCGCTTCCTTCTCTATCCCTCTCTCCCCGAAAATAAGACCTAGCGTGATTGTTGGTGATGGCTGCAATATAAGCTCTACCCCTCAAATAAGCCCTACCCTGTTTACCTGAAAATAAGCCCTACCCTGAAAATAAGACCTACAAGGACTTTAACTAGGGCTTATTTGGGGGGTAGGGCTTATATTGCAGCCATCACCGACAACCACGCTAGGTCTTATTTTCGGGGAAACAGGGTAGGTTCTGGGAAAAATTCCCTTGCAAAGTGAACAGACTATTTGCCTTTATTAAATAACCCCATTGACTTTATAAATCATGGACTGAAGATTTTTTTAATATAACATTTGTTAATTTCTAATATTCATTGCAACATTTATGACAGCTGGGCACCAGAGTTTGACCAGTTTAGGTTCATTACTTGATGATATTGAAACAACTGAGTCAAGGAGGGGTAATTGTCCATAACAATGGTGGTAATGAACCTGCTATATCATTGATGATAGCAAATAAATATTAGATCTAACAGACAATACTAAGTAGAATTTACCCCTACCTATATTATTTCCATTGGCATCTTTAGGATGAAGCTGGTCCACTCTAAAAGCCCAGCGTCCAGTAAAGTTGACATTACTTGTGTTTGCTAAATTGGCAATGCCTAATGAAAGGGATCCTGGGAGTGTATAGTATCCTGTGTCATATCCACTGTTCAGTCCAGCCTGTAAAACATAAGGACACATTATATTATAACAAGCAGTGTGAGGAGAAATCTTCCAATGGGGACACGTCCTGGTGGCAACTGACTAAGATGAGAATATCCCTCATGTTAGAAAGATTTCTCATGCATCTCCTGGACAAGTAGCAAAGTAAAATCCCTCCAAACAGAACATGTTTGTTAAAAAAAATATCCCAGAACAGGTTTTAATTCCTCCCTACTCTACCAAAAACGAAAACAAGAAAAGTGGTGGCTGTGCATTCAGTTTAATGGCCGAGGACCTGTACAGGTGACAACCATCAGCAGTTCACATTGTCCACCCCTGATCACACCATCACCTGATCACACCAACAAAACGAAAATAATTTATAAGTAAATGAATATTATAAATAAGAGGTGAGCTTACAAGTAATTTTTACATTGTTTTACTGATTTACAAAGAACCAGGACTATATGAGACAAATCCCAGAGCACTGTGGGCCAGCTAATGAGACAGCACATGGCCTGCCTTGTGGCTTGAAATGTCAGAGAATGCTTTCCAATAAAGAAGAATTCACCCCTCTCAGTCGTTTACTAATCTGTTATAAAGTTTATGTAAGCCCTAATAAGGAACATTTCTTATTTGCTCCTTTTTGGTTTGCTAAATATCTAATTTAAATTGATTTGTTTTATCTGTTTGATGTACAAAAGTGTACAAAATGTTGATCCTGCCAGAAACACAGTGCTGCCTCCTGGCCTGCACTCTTTGCAGTGTCATCTCAAATAGTCAGGACCTGGATCACCTGCTGGTGGCACTGTGTTTCCCAGAGTGGAAGGTTGCAGTTCCGATGTCCACCAGTGGTCGTCTCCCAACAGCCAGCAGATCCCAGTAATTACTTTCTACATGATGTTGGCTGCTTGGAGGGTATTTAGTTCCTCTTATATATTTTCATCTCTCTCCAGTGTTTTGCTTTGCTGCCGGATACTGCTAGCCATTTATTTTTATATATGGCATATTAGGTATTTAGTTGATTATTTACGCTTTTGTTACTCTGTTAGGTTGCTTGTAAGGTATTTTGTTATATGCTTATGGTTCAATCAGTGGCGGAAGTATAGGGGTCGCTGAGGTCGCCATGGTAAAGCACTGACGATTTTAAAAAGGCTTTCTGTATGTATGTTTTATATGTGTGTGTGTATGTGTGTTTATATGTGTGTGCATGTATGTGCGTGTGTATGTATGTGTATGTATGTGTGTGTTTGCATGTGTTTATATGTGTGTACATTTATACACACACATTTTATGTATGTGCGTTTAATCCTGACCCCCTATATGTGTACAATTAGAACTGATTTTTTTTCTTGCTTATTCAAAGTAACAGCAAAAAAAATGCTGTTCATTTTTTTTTTTTTGTTTTGTTAAAAAATGCATCCATCCAAAAATCCAAATTAATTAGGGTCGAATCTGTCAATTGAAGGCTTATGGTGTCTGTTGATGTTCTAAGAAGATTTGACTAAGCAGCTAAAGTAAATTGTACAACGCCGCAATCGTACATTTACAGTCAAATGCTCCATCCACAAGCTATAGTACAATTCTAATGTTGTTTGACTTGTAATATTATAGTTATTAAATACTATTACTAGTCAAACAACATTAGAATTCTGCTGTAGCCTATGGGCGGAGCATTTGACCGTAAATGTCCGCTCCCGGCGATCGTATGTTTTTAGTTGCTTCGTCGAATCTTCATGTCTCTATAATGTCGAATCATTTCTCTCTATGTCGAATAATCTTGGATTAATATAGTTAGGTTAGGCACATTCAACCGCAGGTTCGATAGACACAGATCACCATTGTCACCGTCATGTTGAATCTTCTATCTATCTATATCGAATGAAAATAAAGCAATTTTTTATTTCGGATTTTGGATTTTGCGTGTTCGTTATAGTTTGTTAAAACGAACACAAAGATCCCCGAAGTTTGGACAAAAACGAACGCACATGTCTATTAACTACTAGCCGACCAGCGTGTGACGATTTACGTCAGCACAATGGCACGGCTGGGCAAATGGGCGTACAGGTACGTCCCCTTTAAGACACGGCATTGTGGGCACATGCCCGCCGCGTGCCCCATGACCGTGCCCGCGGGTAACGCGGACTTGATGTCTGGCGGGGGCCCGCGATCGTGTCATGGAGCGGAAGAACAGGGAGATGCCTATGTAAACAAGGCATTTCCCTGTTCTGCCTAGTGACATGACAAGGAGCTATTGCTCCCTGTCATTGGGAGCAGTGATCTCTGTCATGTCAGTAAAAGCCCCTCCCCCCACAGTTAGAACACCTCCATAGGACACACTTAACCCCTTGATCACCCCCTAGTGTTTAACCCCTTCCCTGCCAGTGTCATTTACACAGTAATCAGTGCATTTTTATAGCACTGATCGCTGTATAAATGACAATGGTCCCAAAATTGTGTCAAAAGTGTCCGATGTGTCCGCCATAATGTCGCAGTCACGATAAAAATCGCAGATCGCCGCCATTACTAATGAAAAAAAAATGAATAATAAAAATGCCATAAATATATCTCCTATTTTGTAGACGCTATAACTTTTGCGCAAGCCAATCAATATACGCTTATTGCGATTTTTTTTATCAAAAATATGTAGAAGAATACATATCAGCCTAAACCGAGAAAAAAAATAGTTTTTTTTATAAATTTTTTGGGGATATTTATTATAGCAAAAAGTAAAAAATATTACTTTTCTTTTCAAAATTGTTGTTGAGGTGATCGAATACCACCAAAAGAAAGCTTTATTTGTGTGGGGAAAAAAAGGACGTCAGTTTTGTTTGTGTGCAACGTCGCACGACTGCGCAATTGTCAGTTAAAGCGACGCAGTGCCGAATCGCAGGAAGTGCTCTGGTCAGGAAGGAGGCAAATCATGTTATTGCTAACTTTGTAAAGAGTTGATCTGGTGATAAACAAAGCCGTATCATCACAGTTTTTAAATGTGTTTCTTTACATTGTTTAGCTCATGAAATTATACTTCTTTGAAATTTTCAAGTGAATTCAAAAACTTGCAGTTTAGGCATAAAGAGAAATGCTCACCAATGCCAAAGGTCCATATAGGTAGGAACCATATGCATAAATACTCGGCCACTGAATATCTTCATAATTGTACAGAAGGAAGGTCTGATTGCCATCGGTACTAAGGACGGCCTGAAATGTGTTCACCTGTAAATACAACAAATAATTGTTCAACACTAATCCTCTGAAAGATGTAATAAAATGTAGAAAACAACAATTGCTGCAACTTAAAGAAAAAGGCATCATAGTAATATCTTTACCCGGTTTGTTAAAGATCCAAAATACACAACTCGGTGCCACGTGGCCACAAACACCCACTGAGCTGTGAAATCCACGGCATGGAAGTAAGTTCTGATATCGGTGGTGGCCCGGGACAGAAGAGAGGGATCGGTGCTCTCATAATAATATATATCACCCGCAAATCTATTATCTACATCTGTCCAGAAGGTCGCCAGGAACGGATTTCCTAATGCAACAGGAAGAGCTTGTGGTATAAATTGACTGATTGGCGAGCCGAACGATAACAGACCATTATTATTCACCTGTGAAGGAAAAAATTGGAAAGAATTTTTGGTCGCACCCACACCACTGGACAGTATTAAAAACAGAGAAGCCTCCTTTCAAACCTTCAAATGTATTGTTTTTTGTTAGTTTTAACAGCATTAAATTCAGAATATTGGATTCATGAAGCTTACATAAAGATAAGAGTAATGTCTTCCAAAGAGTGGAATTTGTCTGGAAGAATTTATTTTTGGAGATCCTCCATCAAGTTCCTTTGGATTGATATTGTCGATAGCGGAGCCGTATGGGTAGAGGAGATCTAAAGCAAAGATCAAACATCATGTTATTCAATATAAAAAAATAATAATGAAATAACCATTGATTAATAAATACGAATGACCTTACAGATTAGGTCGGATCCGCGTGCCGCAGCCAGCCGGGAGGGAGTTCTAGAGGCACGCCCCTCTCTCACGGAAACCCCTTTTTCGGGTCCAAGGGCGGAGGGAAAGGTTCTGGTTACAAATGTGAGCTTATTTAACTGCTTGCTGACCAACTGCCACAGTTTTACTGCGGCAGAATGGCATGGCTGGGCGAAATGACGTTATGTTACGTCGTTTCGCCTTTTGGCCATTAGGAGCGTGCGTGCTCGCAGCAGATGCCCGACCCCAATGCGAGTGCCCGGCGGACGCGATGACCGATGGGCTCCCGCGATCGCTCGTGACAGAGTGAGAACCAGGATCTGTATGTGTAAACACACAGATTACTTCCTGGTTCCCTACTGAGCATGCACGACTCGCGCTGGTCCCTGCTGTCTTCTGGGACTTGTGTGTCTCCCAGAAGACAGCAGGGGGGGGCGGTGAAGACGCCGGAAGTGGCGTAGATACCCGCAGGTGGCTCGGCTATCTATGCCTGGAAGTGGGAGCAAAATACCCGTATTAGACAATTATCTGCTCCCCCCTCCCCCCTGAAAGGTGCCAAATGTGACAGCGGAGGGGGGGATTCCGAAAAGCGGAAGTTCCATTTTTGGGTGGAACTCCGCTTTAAGTCTTGAAGTTGGCAAAATAAATAAAACAATGCACTTTCTATGTGGCTGATGTCTCAAAAGCTGTAAAGCAAGTAGGTGGTGTAAATGTAGTATCTGATCTACACTGAATTTAAAGTCTAAGCTATACATACAGTACAGTGCCTTGAAAAAGTATTCATACCTGCTCCCCATTCACACCTGAGACCTTGTACCACATATGAGTCATATGACAACGGAGATGGAAAATGGCTAATTGACCAAATGGCCATTTGGACATTTTCACTTAGGGGTTTACTCACTTTTCTTGCCAGCAGTTTAGACATTAAGGGCTGTGTGTTGAGTTATTTTGAGGGGACAGCAAATTTACACTGTTATACAAGCTGTACACTCACTACTTTACATTGTAGCAAAGTGTCATTTCTTCAGTGTTGTCACATGAAAAGATATAAAAAAATATTTACAAAAATGTGAGGGGTGTACTCACTTTTGTGAGATACTGTATATCATTTCCCTTGCTAGAATAGCTAGTTGTTAAGGAGCGGGCAAGGAAGCCGGCCACCACGTTCTTAACAACCGATGAACGGGCTTCCCCAATGACAGATGAATGAAAATAAAATAATGCTGGCACTAGAAAAAAAAAAAAAAGCTAGGGTCCCCCCCAATCCTTTCCAAGCCCTTCAGATCTGGTATGGATTTTAAGGGGAACCCCATGCCAAAATTAAAAACAAAAATGGCGTAGAGTCTCCCCAAAATCCATACCAGACCCTTATCCCAGCAGGCTAGGAGAGGGGGGGAGCGAACGCCCACATTCCTGAACCATACCAGACCACATTCCCTCAACATGGGAGGATGCTTTGGGGTGGAGGGGCTCTGCCCCCCCTGCCCCAAAGCACCTTGTCCCCATGTTGATGTAGATAAGGGACTCTTCCCCACAACCCTGGATGCTGGTTGTGGAGGTCTGCAGGCAGGGGGCTTATCAGAATATGGAAGCCCCCTTTAACAAGGGGGCCCCCAGATCCTGCCACCCCATGTGAATGAGTACGGGATATATAGTACCCCTACCCATTCACTAAAAAGTGTAAAAGATGACAATTTCTTTTTAAGAAATAAACAAAAATGTCCCTCGGTGTAGATCATTCATCAATCAGGACACGCGCCACACCGCCAGACCCAAAAAAATAAAAAGGAACTCTGGTCGGGTTGAAGGCTCCTGCCATCTGCCTGCTCCTCCATCCGTTATTTCATAAATAGCTGAGAGGTGGGGCCACTCGGCAACGTCACCGGGTGGCACCGCCTTTTTGTGACATTATCGACCGAGTCATGCTGGGCCATTGACATCACAAGGAAGCAGGGTCACCCGAGGACATCTACAGGTGATGCCACCCCTTAATTATTTATGGAATGTCGAAGGAGGAGCAGGCAGATGGCGAGAGCCTTTGACAAGATCGGAGGTTTTTGGTTTTCCTTCTTTCGGGTCCGGCGGTGGTGGAGGGCATTTTGATTGATGATGAATATACACCGACTTTTTACATTTTAAATAAAGGACTTATCAAAAACTCTTGTTGTGTCTTTACTCACTTTACACTTTTTTGATGAATGGGTAGGGGTACTATGGACCCCATGCTCATTCACATGGGGGGCCCGATACGCTTCCTGCTCGCAGACACCCACAACCACCTTCCAGGGTTGTGCGGAAGACCTCTTGTCCCTGCTAACATGGGGACAAGGTGCTTTGGGTGGGCAGACCCCCAGCCCAAAAGCTCCCCCCCCATGTTGAGGGCCTGTGGCCTGGTATGGTTCAGTGGGGGGGTACTTGCTCCTCCCCCACATTCCTGGCCTGCTGGGCTGCATTCTTGGATAAGGGTCTGGTATTTATTTTCGGGGAGGGCCCCACACCGCCTTTTTTTTGGCGTGGGGTTCCCCCTTAAAATCCCGAAGGGCCTGGTATGGATCTCTGAATAAAAAAAATGTGTCCAAATTTATATTCTGACCGAAACGAATTGCACATATCTATCCCTTTCACATGTTTGATATATGCAGCATGAAGATTGTGTCATCTTATTAATCAAGCTGAGTGATCATTCATGTTGAAGATGCTCTTCTCCTTTTAAATAACACCAGAGTCTTACGAAGATGAAGAAATCCCAATGAATGCCCAATTGTCCAGATTCTTTTAACTGCTTGCTGCCTGCCCCGCCGTCAAATGACGGCGGGGTGGGGCAGTGCGGCTCTTGTTCTGGGACAACGTCATATGACGGCGTCCCAGAACTGCTGTTCTCGCGCACCCACGGGGCGTGCAGTGCAGCGATCTCAGCCACGCTGTGTTGCTAGGACACAGCGACCCTGATCTGTGTAAAGAGCTGCGTCCGCGGCTCTTTAACCATGTGATCGGTTGTGTCCAATCACAGCCGGTCACATGTAAACACGGAGATGCCGGTAATCGGCTCTCCTCGCCTCACACTGACAGAGTGTGGTGAGGAGAGCCGATAAGCAGCATCTACTTACAGGGGGACATGTAGGAATGTAATCAGGGCACTGATCATCAGTGCCCTGATTACAATAAAGAAACATAGTGTCACAATACAGTGCCCACCATTGCCCACCAATGCCAGCATACAGTGCCCACCAGTGGCAGCAATCAGTGCCCACCACTGCCCACAAGTGCCACCAATCAGTGCCCATTAGACATGCCAGTCAGTGCTGGCAATCAGTGCCGCCTATCAGTGCTGCCCATCAATGCTTATTACTGCTGTCCATCAATGCCCATCAGTGCCGCCCATCGGTGCCACCCACCAATGCCCATCAATGCCCATCTGTATCCCCTATCCATGCCGCCTATCTGTGCAGCCTATCCGTGCCCACCAGTGCCGCCTATCAGTGCCCGCCACTGTCACCTATAAGTGCCCCCCAGTGCTGCCTATTAGTGCCTATCAGTGCCACCTAACAGTGCCCATCAGTGCCGCCTATCAGTGCTCATCAGTGCCACATATCAGTGCCCATAAATGTGACATATTAGTGCCTCATCATCAGTGCCGCCTCATCAGTGCCTCCTCATCAGTGCCACCTCATCTGTGCCCGTAAGTGCCGCCTCATCAGTGACCATAAGTGCCACCTCAACAATGCCCACCAGTTCAGCCTATCAGTGCCCATCGGTGCCGCCTCATCAGCGCACATCAGTGAAGGCGAAAAATTACTTAGTTCCAAAATTTACTGACAGAAAAAAAGTAAAAAAAGTTTGTTTTAAAAAAAAAATAAAAAACCCAGCAGTGATGAAATACCACCAAAAGAAAGCTCTATTTGTGTGAGGAAAATGATAAAAAATGTGTTTGGGTACAGTGTAGCACGACTGCGCAATTGTTATTCAAAGTGCGACAGCGCTGAAAGCTGAAAAATGGCTTGGGCAGGAAGGGGGTGTTAGTGTCTGGTAGGCAAGTGGTTAAATGGTGATCTGGAAATCAGTTGAGTTATCAGAACAAAAGACTGGTCACATTGACAGGTCATGGACTGAAGATTTGCTAATGTAATATTTTTTCATTTCTAGCTGGAATTGGGCATTGGCCAGTTTAGGTTCATTACATAATGACAATTAAACATTTGAGTCAAGAAGAGATAATTGTCAGAACCAATGGTAGTGATGCACTGTACCTGATATATCATTTATTATGAAGAGCTATTGTTAAATAGTCTAACAGATAATTCTGAGCAGAATTCCCTTCTAATAATATTCCATGGTCACTCTTTGAAGTACTCTGTCCACCTAATTTGAAATAAAAAGTGATTATAGAAGGGTAGATTTACTGAAGGCATATAGGGTTCTCACTTTACATGGGAAATTTACCCAGAGCTTAGTGAATGTAGTGAATTTTTACTTTACAAAGAATACAAAATCACGTGTAAGGAGAAATAAAAACATGTTTTGCTTGCACATCATTTGATAATAGAAGTCAGCAGAGCCTAATCTCATTCACTGGGTTCTGGGGAAAATTCCCTTGCAAAGTGAACAGACTATTTGCCTTTATTAAATAACCCCCATTGACTTCATAAATCATGGACTGAAGATTTTTTAATATAACATTTGTTAATTTCTAATATTCATTGCAACGTTTTAGTGTTTTGGAGTGTTTTAGAGTTTGACCAGTTAAGGTAATTACTTGATTATATTGAAACAACTAAGTCAAGGAGGGGTAATTGTCCATAACAATGGTGGTGACGAACCTGCCATATCATCGATGATAGCAAATAAATATTAGATAATCTAACATACAATACTGAGTAAAATGTATCCCTACCTATATTTCCATTGGCATTTTCAGGATGCAGCTGGTCCACTCTAAAAGCCCAGCGTCCAGTAAAGTTGACATTACTTGTGTTTGCTAAATTGGCAATGCCTAATGAAAGGGATCCTGGGATTGTATAGTATCCTGTGTCATATCCACTGTTCAGTCCAGCCTGTGAAACATAAGGACACATTATATTATAACAAGCAGTGTGAGGAGAAATCTTCCAATGGGGACACGTCCTGGTGGCAACTGACTAAGATGAGATAATCCCTCATGTTGGAGAGATTTCTCATGCATCTCCTGGACAAGTAGCAAAGTAAAATCCCCCCTAGCAGAACATGATTGTTAAAAAAAAATATCCCAGCACGGGTTTTAATTCCTCCCTACTCTACCAAAAACGAAAACAAGAAAAGTGGTGGCTGTGCATTCAGTTTAATGGCTGAGGACCTGTACAGGTGGCAACCATCAGCAGTTCACATTGTCCACCCCTGATCACACCATAAAAACTAAAATAATTTATAAGTAAATGAATTTTATAAATAAGAGGTGAGCTTAAAAAAAATTTAATTTTAACAAATTTTAACACTGATTTACAAAGAACCAGGACTATATGAGACAAATCCCAGAGCACTGTGGGCCAGCTAATGAGACAGCACATGGCCTGCCTTGTGGCTTGGTTTGTCGGACTGAAATGTCAGAGAATGCTTTCCAATAAAGAAGAAGTCACTCCTCTCAGTCATTTACTTATCTGTTATAAAGTTTATGTAAGTCCTAATAAGGAACATTTCTTATTTGCTCCTTTTTGGTTTTCTAAATATCTCATTTAAATTGTTTTGTTTTAGCTGTTTAAAAAGTGTACAAAATGTTGATCCTGCCACAAACAGTGCTGCCCACTGTCTTGCACTCTTTGCAGTGTCATTTCAAATTGTCAGGATGTGGATCACCTGCTGGTGGCACTGTGCTTCCCAGAGTGGAAGGTTGCAGTTCCAATGTCCACCAGTGGTGGTCTCCCAACAGCCAGCAGATCCCAGTAATTACTTTCTACCTGATGCTGGCTGCTGGGAGGGTATTTAGTTCCTCTTATATATTTTCCTCTCGCTCCAGTGTTTTGCTTTGCTGCCAGATACTGCTAGCCATTTTATCCTCTTTCTGCTCTTGACCGTGCTCTTTACTTTGTACCTATATCCTGAACCCTGCTGCCTTGTGCCTACTCCCCCTTGTTCCTGATCCCAGTTTTAGCTCCCCCTTCCCTTCTGCTCCCTGCACCTCCAGTTGTATCCTGCTTTTTTGTGTTCTGCATTTTTGAAATATAGTTTATAAAGTATGTAGTTGATTAGTTAGCCTTTTGTTACTCTGTTAGGTTGCTTGTAAGGTATTTTGTTATAATCTTACGGTTCTCTCAGTGGCGGAAGTATAGGGGTCCCTGAGGTCGCCATGGTGACCGGGCCCCATGCTTCAGGGGGCCCTGTATATCTTGATAGGAGGAGCTCCCCGATCCTCAGCCGAACTGCAATTGGCCCTGTGCTGGGAGCTCATCACACTGATAGACCTAAAGTGAAAGCACAGTGTGTACTGTGCTCTTTGTCCCCTACAGCGCAGTGCCCGACAGGAAGAGGTAAGGTAAAGCACTGATGATTTTTAAAAGACTTTATGTATGTATGTATGTTTTATATGTGTGTGTATGTGTGTTTATATGTGTGTGCATGTATTTGTGTGTGTGTATGTGTATGTATGTGTGTGTTTGCATGTGTTTATATGTGTGTGCATTTACAGTGGGGACGGAAAGTATTCAGACCCCCTTAAATTTTTCACTCTTTGTTATATTGCAGCCATTTGCTAAAATCATTTAAGTTCATTTTTTCCTCATTAATGTACACACAGCACCCCATATTGACAGAAAAACACAGAATTGTTGACATTTTTGCAGATTTATTAAAAAAGAAAAACTGAAATATCACATGGTCCTAAGTATTCAGACCCTTTGCTCAGTATTTAGTAGAAGAACCCTTTTGATCGAATACAGCCATAAGTCTTTTTGGGAAAGATGCAACAAGTTTTTCACACCTGGATTTGGGGATCCTCTGCCATTCCTCCTTGCAGATCCTCTCTAGTTCTGTCAGGTTGGATGGTAAACGTTGGTGGACAGCCATTTTTAGGTCTCTCCACAGATGCTCAATTGGGTTTAAGTCAGGGCTCTGGCTGGGCCATTCAAGAACAGTCACAGAGTTGTTGTGAAGCCACTCCTTCATAATTTTAGCTGTGTGCTTAGGGTCATTGTCTTGTTGGAAGGTAAACCTTCAGCCCAGTCTGAGGTCCTGAGCACTCTGGAGAAGATATTCGTCCAGGATATCCCTGTACTTGGCCACATTCATCTTTTCCTCTATTGTAACCAGTCGTCCTGTCCCTGCAGCTGAAAAACACCCACACAGCATGATTCTGCCACCACCATGCTTCACTGTTGGGACTGTATTGGACAGGTGATGAGCAGTGCCTGGTTTTCTCCACACACACCGCTTAGAATTAAGGCCAAAAAGTTCTATCTTGGTCTCATCAGACCAAAGAATCTTATTTCTCACCATCTTGGAGTCCTTCAGGTGTTTTTTTAGCAAACTCTATGCGGGCTTTCATGTGTCTTGCGCTGAGTAAAGGCTTCCGTCGGGCCACTCTGCCATAAATCCCCGACTGTTGGAGGGCTGCAGTGATGGTTGACTTCTTACAACTTTCTCCCATCTCCCGACTGCATCTCTGGAGCTCATCCACAGTGATCTTTGGGTTCTTCTTTACCTCTCTCACCAAGGCTCTTCTCCCCCCATAGATCAGTTTATCCAGGTGGCCAGCTCTAGGAAGGGTTCTGGTCGTCCCAATTGTCTTCCATTTGAGGATTATGGAGGCCACTGTGCTCTTAGGAACCTTAAGTGCAGCAGAATTTTTTTTGTAACCTTGGCCAGATCTGTGCCTTGCCACAATTCTGTCTCTGATCTCTTCAGGCAGTTCCTTTGACCTCATGATTTTCATTAGCTCTGACATGCACTGTGAGCTGTAAGGTCTTATATAGACAGGTGTGTGGCTTTCCTAATCAAGTTCAATCAGTATAATCAAACACAGCTGGACTCAAATGAAGGTGTAGAACCATCTCAAGGATGATCAGAAGAAATGGACAGCACCTGAGTTAAATATATGAGTGTCACAGCAAAGGGTCTGAATACTTAGGACCATGTGATATTTCATTTTTTCTTTTTTAATAAATCTGCAAAAATGTCAACAATTCTGTGTTTTTCTGTCAATATGGGGTGCTGTGTGCACATTAATGAGGAAAAAAATGAACTTAAATGATTTTAGCAAATGGCTGCAATATAACAAAGAGTGAAAAATGTAAGGGGGTCTGAATACTTTCCGTCCCCACTGTATATATATGTGTGTGTTTATATATGTGTATGTGTATTTATATATGTATGTGTGTGTGCATATATACAGTATATGTGTGTGTATAATGTGTGTGTGTTTATATATGTGTATGTGTGTTTGTTTAGATGTATGTATGCACATTTTATGTATGCGCATTTAATCCTGACTCCTTATATGTGTACAATCAGTACTGATTTATTTTTCCTGCTTATTCAAAGTACAAGCAAAAAAATGCTGTTCGTTTTTATTTATTTTGTTTCGTTAAAAAATGCATTCGTCTGAAAATCCAAATTAATTAGGGTTGAATCTGTCAATTAAAGGCTTATGGTGTCTGTCGATGTTCTAAGAAGATTTGACGAAGCAGCTAAAGTAAACTGTATGACGCCGCGATCGTACATTTCTGGTCGAATGCTCCATCCACAAGCTATAGTACAATTCTAATGTTGTTTGACTTGTAATATTATAATTATTAGATATTATTACTAGTCAAACAACATTAGAATTCCTCTATAGCCTATGGGCGGAGCATTTGACCGTAAATGTCCGCTCGCGGCGATCGTATGTTTTTAGCTGCTTCGTCGAATCTTCATGTCTCTATAATGTTGAATCTTTTCTCTCTGTGTCGAATAATCTTGGACTAATATAGTTAGGTTAGGCACATTCTACCGCAGGTTCAATAGGCACAGATACCATTGTCACCGTCATGTTGAATCTTCTATCTATCTATAGCGAACGAAAATAAAGCATCTTTTTATTTCGGATCTTTCGGATTTTGGATTCAGCGCGTTCCTTATTGTTTGTTAAAACGAACACGAAAATCCCCGAAATTCGGACGAAAATGCATTCGGACGAAAACGAATGCACATGTCTATTAAGCATCATGTTATTGCTAACTTTGTTAAGAGTTGCTCTGGTGATAAACAAAGCCGTATCATCACAGTTTTTAAATGTGTTTCTTTAGCTCATGAAATTATACTCCTTTGAAATTTTCAAGTGAATTCAAAAACTTGCAGTTTAGGCATAAAGAGAAATGCTCACCAATGCCAAAGGTCCATATGGGTAGGACTCATTTGCATAAATACTCGGCCACTGAATATCTTCATAATTGTACAGAAGGAAGGTCTGATTGCCATCGGTACTAAGGACAGCCTGAAATGTGTTCACCTGTAAATACAACAAATAATTGTTCAAGACTAACCCTCTGAAAGGCGTAATAAAATGTAGAAAACAACAATTGCTGCAACTTAAAGAAAAAGGCATCATAGTAATATCTTTACCTTGTTTGTTGAAGATCCATAATACGCAACTCGGTGCCATGTGGCTACAAACACCCACTGAGCTGTGAAATCCATGGCATGGAAGTAAGTTCTGATATCGGAGGTGGCCCGGGACAGAAGAGAGGGATCGGTGCTCTCACGATAATATATATCACC
Organism: Aquarana catesbeiana; assembly: GCF_042186555.1. NCBI lineage: Eukaryota > Metazoa > Chordata > Amphibia > Anura > Ranidae > Aquarana > Aquarana catesbeiana. The sequence goes on along the minus strand of NC_133333.1, from coordinate 15,353,360 downwards.
CGCTAATCTATTATCTAAATCAGTCCAGAAGATAGCCAGGAACGGATTACCAAATGCAACAGGAAGAGCTTGTGGTGTAAATTGACTGATTGGCGAGGTGAATGATAACAGACCATTATTATTCACCTGTGAAGGAGAACATTGAGAAAAAAAAAACTGTTTTAGCCAGATCTACCAATGTATAATTTGTGAGGAATGCTACCTATTTATATGAACTAGGAAATGGGTGTAGGACCTGTGAACAACATTTCTTTTTTTTTTTTTTTTTTAAAGTTTAAATACTGTTTATTGGAAAATAAATAACAGTACAAAGGAGTCAAATTGGCAAAGACCAAAAGAGATAACACAACAAGTGAACAACATTTCTATGGGTGAAGCCTATATCAGAATTTAACATTTTAGAGAGATTTTGTTTTGTTTGGTATACTTACATAGAGATAAGAGTAATTTCTCCCAAATAATGGGATGTCTCTGGAAGGAAATATTTCTGAAGATCCTCCATCATCTATTTTTGGATTAATATTGTCGATTGGAGATCCATATGGATAGAGGAGATCTGCCCAAAGAACAATCATAACTTACTTCCCCATCCAAGAATATATCTACACTCTAACCATCAACTAGAAGCTTAAATGTGCAAACATGATCCTCTAGCTTCAGCCTCCCACATTGGTGGAGAGCACATAATCTGTTGAAGCAGCTAAAGTGTAGGATTCATTGCAGATCATGTATCAGTAAGAAGATCTCATAATCCCTCATGCTTAGTTTTTACTACTTAAAAAGTTGCTAGTGAAGTTTTGTTACCTGAAGACAATATGAATGGAGAAGTATTAGTTGTGGTGCGTGTGAAGGGAGAAGTAATAGTTGTGGAGCGTGTGGTGAAGAGTCCAGGTGGAATTGTCAATGGACTGTCCGTAGAATTTTCATTTTCTGTAGAATCATCTAGAATTAAAAACCTACTTAAACATTTGCACACACAGTGGCCCCTTAACCTTCCTACCCTATTCTGGTTTTAAGAAAAATGGTCAAGGATCAAGAAAAACACAACACGTCCTCTGTGAATATTTTTCAATTTGAATATCTTTAGGGCTTGTTATTAAAAGAGAAGAGTGGGATAGGAAACAATAAATGCACATACTCACCTATATGTCTGCATTAGTCCGATACTACAGCTGTCCCCAGCTGGCTCCAAAGCTGGCTCTAAGCTTGAGAAATGAGTGATCACATGACCACTGATTGCTCAGTTCTCAGTTTTCTTTGAGTGAAGATCAGTGATTATCAGTCACTGGTTCTCTGCTCTGCCCCTCCAGAGCTCCCCAGAGACCTGGGCTGTGGGATTCTGGTAGATATTTGCTGTCTACTGCAGTCTGCATATTTTTTTTTTTCTCAAGCTCTCACTTTTCAGTGTATTTTTAACTCCCTCCCTCTTATGGCTTTTTATTACTGTATTTTGCATTGGGAAAAGTGTAGTGTTTGTTATAACAAGCACCTGAAGAAGTGGTTGGAGGTAGAGCTGTGTTGTCTGGTGTAGCCGTGGTCCAGTTTGTCACAGTTTCATTTGTGTCATCTGAAAAAATAAAGAAACTATATAAGCCAACCCCTTTTTTTAGAAAAGGTACTTGGAAATTCAAATGTCAAAGATATGCCTACAGTCTTTCCTAAAATAATGGACTGTCAATGGACTGTCCATAGAATTTTCATTTTCTGTAGAATTATCTAGGATTAAAAACATACTTAAACATTTGCACACACAGTAGCCCCTTAACCTTCCTACCCTATTCTGGTTTTAGGAAAAATGGGCAAGGATCAAGAAAAACACAACACGTCCTCTGTGAATATTTTGCAATTTGAATATCCTTAGGACTTGTTATTAAAAGAGAAGAGTGGGATAGGAAACTATAAACGCACATACTCACCTATATGTCTGCATTAGTCTGATAATACAGCTGTCCCCAGCTGGCTCTAAGCTTGAGAAATGAGTGATCACATAACCACTGATTGCTCAGTTCTCAGTTTTCTTTGAGCGAAGAACAGTGATTATCAGTCACTGATTCTCTGCTCTGCCCCTCCAGTGCTCCCCAGAGACCTGGGCTGTGGGACTCTGGTAGATATTTGCTGTCTTCTGCAGTCTGCTTATTTATTTTTCAAGCTCTCACTTTTCAGTGTATAACGTCCTCCCTCTTATGGCTTTTTACTACTGTATTTTGCATTGGGAAAAGTGTAGTGTTTGTTATAACAAGCACCTGAAGAAGTGGTTGGAGGTAGAGCTGTGTTGCTTGGGTTAGCCGTGGTCCAGTTTGTTTCATTTGTGTCATCTGAAAAAATAAAGAAACTATATAAGCCAACCCCTTTTTTTTGAAAAGGTACTTGGAAATTCAAATGTCAAAGATATGCCTACAGTCTTTCCTAAAATAATGGATCCTTGTCATGATTATAAGTTGTTGATGTATCCAGCTGATGATCATAGGCAAAAGTGGGATTGGAAAAGCACCCAAACCTACATAAGTCCAGCCATTTATTAGACTTACCCAAAGGATTCCAAATGGTCTCATCTCAGAGGTAAAAAATGTCACTTACCAAGGTTACAAAGTAACATAATAAGTTGGGTTGAAAAAGGACACATCAAAACCTACCAATGCACACAAAATAACTGCAAACTCACATCTACAAAGCCCTAAACAGGCAGTTGGGGGCCCCCAGATCCTGCCACCCCATGTGAATGAGTATGGGATACATAGTACCCCTACCCATTCACTAATAAGTTTTAAAGTGAGTAAAGACACAACAACAATTTTTGACAATTTCTTTTTAAGAAATAAACAAAAATGTCCCTCGGTGTGGATCATTCATCTATCAAGACACGCACCGCCAGACTCAAAAAATAAAAATAAAACTGGTTGAAGGCTCCCACCATCTGCCTGCTCTTCTGTCTGTCATTTCTTAAATAGCTGAGGGGTGGGGCCACTCGGCAACGTCACCAGGTGGCACCGCCTTTTTGTGACATCATCGACCGAGGCATGCTGGGCCATTGACATCACAAGGAGGCAGGGTCACCGAAGGACATCATCCGGTGACTCTGCCCCTTAGTTATTTATGAAATGTCGACAGAGGAGCAGGCAGATGGCGGGAGCTTTCGACGAGACCGCAGGTTTTTTGTTTTCCTTCTTTCAGGTCCGGCGATGGTGGAGGGCATTGTGATTGATGATGGATCTACACCGACTTTTAACATTTTTTTTAATAAAAGACTTTATCAAAAACTCTTGTGTCTTTACTCACTTTTTAAAATTTTGATGAATGGGTAGTGGTACTATGGACCTCATGCTTATTCACATGGGGGGGCCGATAAGCCTCCTGCCCGCAGACACCCACAACCACCTTCCAGGGTTGTGGGGAAAAGGCCCTTGTCCCTGCTAACATGGGGACAAGGTGCTTTGGTTGGGCAGACCCCCCAGCCCAAAAGCACCCCCCCATGTTGAGGGCCTGTGGCCTGGTATGGTTCAGTAGGGGGGGTACTTGCTCCCCCCCATTCCTTGGCTGCTGGGCTGCATTCTTGGATAAGGGTCTGGTATTGATTTTGGGGAGGGCCCCACACCAAATTTTTTTTTAATTTTGGCATGGGGTTCCCCTTAAAATCCCGAAGGGCCTGGTATGGATCTCTGAATTAAAAAATGTGTCCAAATTTATATTCGGACCGAAACGAATTGCACATGTCTAAAGATGCTCTTCTCCTTAGTGAGTTAACCCCAGAGTCTTATGAAGATGTTAAGAAGAGATAATTGTCAAAACCAATGGTAGTGATGCACTGTACCTGCTATATAATTTATTATGAATAGCTATTGTTAAATAATCTAACAGATCATTCTGAGCAGAATTCCCTCCTAATAATATTCCATGGTCATCCTTTGAAGTAGTCTGTCCACCTAATTTGAAATAAAAAGTGATTATAGAAGGGTAGACTTACTGAAGGCATGTAGGGTTCTCACTTTACATGGGAAATTGACCCAGAGCTTAGTGAACGTAGAAAATTTTTTACTTTACAAAGAATACAAAATCACGTGTAAGGAGAAAAAAAAACATGTTTTGCTTGCACATCATTTGATAACTGAAGTCAGCAGAGCCTAATCTCATTTACTATCATAAACAAAGAATCCCCCTAAGATTGGAACTTTGACAGACCACCAGACCCATTCGAGTAAAAAATATATTTTATTGATCTATTTTAAAAAAGACGTAAAAGCGTCTATAATATACAGTAAAAAACAAAGAAAAAAATCATTCCATACAACATAGAGACAACATCAAAAACAGAGAAAATCTAACAGGTGACAAAAATTAATGTACTCTCATGGGGGTGGTGTGCCCCGATACCCGACGCATTTCCGGTAACTCTGGTACCTTCATCAGGGATTTTGAGAGTTGTAAATGTTGTTTACATGTATGGATTCTCTAAGAGTGACATTGTGTTCAAGTAGCACCCATGGCCCCTCAGATCAAATATTGTATTTTCATTTGTACCAGACTGAAATTATATAAGAATAGCATATGTGTTGAAAAAATGAATATCAAAACATATAATAGGTGAGCCAACAGGGGGAAAACCATTCATAGGAGCCCTTTACATGCCGGGAGGAGAAATATCCAGGGACAGTCCCAAAATGGTTGGCTCAAAAGACAATTCCTTCAAACATGTGAGTCTCATATATCCATTTTGGGACTGTCCCTGGATATTTCTCCTCCCGGCATGCAGCCGGCATGTAACAGGCTCCTATGAATGGTTTTTCCATTGTTGGCTCACCTATTATATGTTTTGATATTCATTTTTTCAACACATATACTATTCTTATATAATTTCAGTCTGGCACAAATGAAAATGCAATATTTGATCTGAGGGGCCATGGGTGCTACTTGAACACAAAGTCACTCTTAGGGAATCCATACATGTACACAACATTTACAACTCTCAAAACCCCTGATGAAGGTACCAAAGTTACCGGAAACGCGTCGGGTATCGGGGCACACCACCCCCATGACAGTACATTAATTATTGTCACCTGTTAGATTTTCTCTGTTTTTAATTTTGTCTCTATGTTGTATGGAATGATTTAATTTTTTTTTACTGTATATTATAGACGCTTTTACGTCTTTTTTAAAATAGATCAATAAAATATATTTTTAACTTGAATGGGTCTGGTGGTCTGTCAAAGTCCCAATCTTAGGGGGATTCTTTGTTTATGATTCATTACGGAAGGGATGGGACCACCACATTCCATATTTGTCATGATGGAAGCCCCCTTTCTTGCCTTATAATCTCACTTACTAGGTTCTGGGGAAAATTCCCTTGCAAAGCGAACAGACTATTTGCCTTTATTAAATAACCCCCCCTGACTTTATGTATCATGGACTGAAGATTTTTAATATAACATTTGTTAATTTCTAATATTCAATGCAACATTTATGACAGCTGGGCACCAGAGTTTGACCAGTTTAGGTTCATTACTTGATGATATTGAAAGGAGGGGTAATTGTCCATAACAATGGTGGTAATGAACCTGCTATATCATTGATGATAGTAAATAAATATTAGATCTAACAGACAATACTGAGTAGAATTTACCCCTACCTATATTATTTCCATTGGCATCTTTTGGATGAAGCTGGTCCACTCTAAAAGCCCAGCGTCCAGTAAAGTTGACATTACTTGTGTTTGCTAAATTGGCAATGCCTAATGAAAGGGATCCTGGGAGTGTATAGTATCCTGTGTCATATCCACTGTTCAATCCAGCCTGTGAAACATAAGGACACATTATATTATAACAAGCAGTGTGAGGAGAAATCTTCCAATAGGGACACGTTCTGGAGGCAACTTACTAAGATGTGAATATCCCTCATGTTGGAGAGATTTCACAAGCATCTCCAGGTCAAGTAGCAAAGTAAAATCCCCCCTAGCAGAACATGTTTGCAAAAAAATATCCCAGAACAGGTTTTAATTCCTCCCTACTCTACCAAAAACTAAAACAAGAAAAGTGGTGGCTGTGCATTCAGTTTAAGGGCTGAGGACCTGTACAGGTGACAACCATCAGCAGTTCACATTGTCCACCCCTGATCACACCATCAAAATGAAATTCATTTATAAGTAAATGAATATTAAAAATAAGAGGTGAGATTAAAAAAAAGTAATCTTAACATTGTTTTACTGAATTACAAAGTACCAAGACTATATGAGACAAATCCCAGAGCACTGTGGGCCAGCTAATGAGACAGCACATGGCCTGCCTTGTGGCTTGGTTTGTCGGACTGAAATGTCAAAGAATGCTTTCCAATAAAGAAGAAGTCACTCCTCTCCGTCGTTTACTTATCTGTTATAAAGTTTATGTAAGCCCTAATAGGGAACATTTCTTATTTGCTCCTTTTTGGTATTCTAAATATCTAATTTAAATTGTTTTGTTTTATCTGTTTGATAAGTGTACAAAATGTTGATCCTGCCAGAAACAGTGCTGCCCACTGTCCTGCACTCTTTGCAGTGTCATTTCAAATTGTCAGGACCTGGATCATCTGCTGGTGGCACTGTGATTCCCAGAGTGGAAGGTTGAAGTTCTGGTGTCCACCAGTGGTTATCTCCCAACAGCCAGCAGATCTACCTGATGCTGGCTGCTGGGGGGGGTATGTAGTTCCACTTATATATTTTCCTCTTGCTCCAGTGTTTTGCTTTGCTGCCAAATACTGCAAGCCATTTATCCTGTTTCTGCTCTTGATCGTGCTCTTTGCATTGTACCTATCCCCTGAGCCCTGCTGCCTTGTGCCTACTCCCCCTTGTTCCCGATCCCAGTTTTAGTTCCCCCTTCCCATCTGCTCCCTGCACCTTCAGTTTTACCCTGCTTTTTTGTGTTCTGCATTTTTTATATATATATTATATAAAGTATGTTGCTTATTAGTTAGGCTTTTGTTACTCTGTTAGGTTGCTTTTAAGGTATTTTGTTATATGCTTACGGTTCACTCAGTGGCGGAAGTATAGGGGTCGCTGAGGTCGCCATGGTGACCGGGCCCCATGCTTCAGGCAAGGGCCCCCCTTGTATATCTCGATGGGGGAGCGGCAGGGGCAGCTGAGACCGAGCTCTCCGATCCTCAGCCGAACTGTAATCGGCGCTGTGCGGGGAGCTCATCACACTGATAGACCTAAAGTGAAAGCACAGTGTGTACTGTGCTCTTTGTCTCCCCCTACAGCACAGTACCCGGCAGGAAGAGGTGAGGTAAAGCACTGACGATTTTTAAAAGACTTTCTGTATGTATGTAGGTTTTATATGTGTGTGTGTATGTGTGTTTATATGCGTGTGCATGTATGTGCGTGTGTATGTGCGTGCACGTGTATGTATGTATGTGTGTGTTTGCATGTGTTTATATGTGTGTGCATTTATATATATGTGTATGTTTATATATGTGTATGTGTATTTATATATGTATGTGTGTGTGTGTGGGTATATACAGTATATGTGTGTATTATGTGTGTGTGTATTTATATATGTGTATCAACGCTGTATCCTGGCCTAGGCCGACAAGGCCCAGGCCTAGGGCAGCACTTTACAGGGGGGCAGCACGAAAAGAGTCCCCGCTGGCTTGCGCTACACTGCTAGTGTAGTACCAGTCTTAAGAGGCGGACTGGGCTGAGAGGCAAATTAGTCTAGCGCGCCCATAAAGCGGCCGCACCGCTTCCGGTATGTGGGTGGCCAGTATTCTGCAACTGTGGGGGGGGGGGGGTGGTGCCGCTTCTAATTTTGACTGTCCTATTATCCTGGACCACAAACCTTCCTCACTGTGCTATATGTTTTCTGCTGCACCATTGGCATGGTTATATCTTCTTAGTCCTCTCCATAAAATTCTCAGAACTATGGGCTTAAAGTAGAACTATAGGCAACACTTTTTTTTTTTTCTTTTTGGTATAGAGTTATAGCCCCTGTCAGTTTATTTTTTACCATCCTTGTCCCATTGTAGAGATTTCTCTTCACTTCCTGCCCCATAGCTAAACAGGAAGTGAGAGGAAATCTATGCAAATTAGGGGAATCCATTGCTCCCCCCAGCCCTCAGAACTAGTGTCCCCACTCGAAAATTTCAGGACAGGTCTTAAACAGTAAGGGGGTGTGGCCTTGACAGGTAGGGGTGGGTTATATTTAAATTAGGGGGGGCACAAGTTTAGTCAGGCCTAGGGCAGCACAAAACCTAAATACATTACTGATGTGTATGTGTGTGTGTTTAGATGTATGTATGCACATTTTATGTACGTGCATTTATGTTGAATCTGCTATCTATCTATAGCGAAAGAAAATAAAGCACCTTTTTATTTTGGATCTTTTGGATCTTGGATTCGTTCGTTATCGTTTGTTAAAACGCACATGAAAATCCCCGAAATTCAGACGGAAATGCATTCGGACGAAAACGAATGCTCATGTCTATTAAGCATCATGTTATTGCCAACTTTGTTAAGAGTTGCTCTGGTGATAAACAAAGCTGTGTGATCACAGGTTTTAAATGTGTTTCTTTAGCTCATGAAATTTTACTTCTTTCACATTTTCAAGTGAAATTAAAAACGTGCAGTTTAGGCATAAAGAGAAATGCTCACCAATGCCAAAGGTCCATATGGGTAGGGACCATATATGTAAATACTCGGCCACTGAATATCTTCATAATTGTACAGAAGGAAGGTCTGATTGCCATCGGTGGTCAGGACAGCCTGAAATGTGTTCACCTGTAAATACAACAAATAATTGTTCAAGACTAACCCTCTGAAAGACATAATAAAATGTAGAAAACAACAATTGCTGCACCTTAAAGAAAAAGGCATCATATTAATATCTTTACCTTGCTTGTTGAAGATCCATAATATGCAACTCGGTGCCACGTGGCTACAAACACCCACCGAGCCGTGAAATTCACACCATGGAAGTAAGTTCTGATATCATTGGTGGCCCGGGACAGAAGAGAGGGATCGGTGCTATCGCGGTAATATATATCACCCGCTAATTCATTATTTACATCAGCCCAGAAGATAGCCAGGAACGGATTACCAAATGCAACAGGAAGAGCTTGTGGTGTAAATTGACTGATTGGCGAGGTGAATGATAACAGACCATTATTATTCACCTGTGAAGGAGAACATCGAGAAAAAAAAACTGTTTTAGCCAGATCTACCAATGTATAATTTGTGAGGAATGCTATCTATTTATCTAAAGCAGGATATGGGTGTAGGACCTGTGAACAACATTTCTATTTGTGAAACCTATATCAGAATTTAACATTTTAGAGAGATTTTGTTTAAATGGTTTACTTACATAGAGATAAGAGTAATTTCTCCCAAATAATGGGATGTCTCTGGAAGGAAATATTACTGGAGATCCTCCATCATCTATTTTTGGATTAATATTGTCGATTGCAGATCCATATGGATAGAGGAGATCTGACCAAAAGAACAATCATAACTTACTTCCCCATCCAAGAATATATCTACACTATAACCATCAACTAGAAGCTTAAATGTGCAAACATGATCCTCTAGCTTCAGCTTCCCACATAGGTGGAGACTGTTGCACATAATCTGTTGAAGCAGCTAAAGTGTAGGATTCATTGCTGATCATGTATCAGTAAGAAGATCTCATAATCCCTCATGCTTAGTTTTTACCACTTAAAAAGTTGCTAGTGAAGTTTTGTTACCTGAAGACGATATGAATGGAGAAGTATTAGTTGTGCTGCCTGTGAAGGGAGAGGTAATAGTTGTGGAGCGTGTGGTGAAGGGTCCAGGTGGAGTTGTCAATGGACTGTCCGTAGAATTTTCATTTTCTGTAGAATCATCTAGGATTAAAAACATACTTAAACATTTGCACACACAGTGGCCCCTTAACTTTCCTACCCTATTCTGGTTTTAGGAAAAATGGGAAAGGATCAAGAAAAACACAACACATCCTCTGTGAATATTTTGCAATTTGAATATCCTTAGGACTTGTTATTAAAAGAGAAGAGTGGGATAGGAAACAATAAAAGCACATACTCACCTATATGTCTGCATTAGTCCGATACTACAGCTGTCCCAAGCTGGCTCTAAGCTTGAGAAATGAGTGATCACATAACCACTGATTGCTCAGTTCTCAGTTTTCTTTGAGTGAAGAGCAGTGATTATCAGTCACTGGTTCTCTGCTCTGCCCCTCTAGTGCTCCCCAGAGACCTGGGCTGTGGGATTCTGGTAGATATTTGCTGTCTTCTGCAGTCTGCTTATTTATTTTTCAAGCTCTCACTTTTCAGTGTATAACTTCCTCCCTCTTATGGCTTTTTACTACTGTATTTTGCATTGGGAAAAGTGTAGTGTTTGTTATAACAAGCACCTGAAGAAGTGGTTGGAGGTAGAGCTGTGTTGTCTGGTGTAGCCGTAGTCCAGTTTGTCACAGTTTGTCAGACTTCCATGTACCAGACCGATGAGCCCGATGTAGCAGGGGGAGGCCTCCCTTACGTATCTGGTTCCCGGCCCCTGGTAGTATGGAAAGGAGGCACGGGAGCACAGAATGGTATGAGAGCCTGGCGGGTTAGCCACAGGAGGATCCCGGTAAAGGTGGTTCTGGAGATCACCAGACAGCTGAAGCACAGACAGCAGGTGCAGAGCAGGAGTGGAGCAGGCAGGTCGGGTCACAAGCAGGGTTGGCAACAGGCGGGCAACGCGGTACAGTGGAGCAGGCAGATTCGTAGTCAGGACAGTCCGGGATCAGTGGCAGGCAGAAAGCAAGGATAATCAAAGAGGCAAGCCGGTGGTCAGGAGATCAGGTTCAAACAGGAAGCAGGAAGCAGGTGCAGGGATACAGGGAGCTGAAGATCGGACAGCACCGAGCCCCCTGTGCAGACAGCCTAAATAGACAGATTGGCGCCAAGCGCCGGATGCGCGCCCCCGCACACACGCACGCACCCGCATGCCAGCACCTGCGGCGGCGCGCACGGGAACACGCGCGCCGACGCGCCCCAACGCACCCCGACGCACGCCAGCAGCGCCTCTGCCCAGGGGGACTCTCTGACGCAGTTTAATTTGCCTCATCTGAAAAAATAAAGAAACTATATAAGCCATCCCCTTTTTTTAGAAAAGGTACTTGGAAAGAAATTCAAATGTCAAAGATATGCCTACAGTCTTTCCTAAAATAACGGATCCTTGTCATGATTATAAGTTGTTGATGTATCCAGCTGATGATCATAGGCAAAAGTAGGATTGGAAAAGCACCCAGACCTACATAAGTCCAGCCATTTATTAGACTTACCCAAAGGATTCCAAATGGTCTCATCTCAGAGGTAAAAAATGTCACTTACCAAGGTTACAAGGTAACATAATAAGTTGGGTTGAAAAAGGACATATTTCTATCAAAACCTACCAATGCACACAAAATAACTGCAAACTCACATCTACAAAGCCCTAAACAGGCAGTTGGCCCAGAGGTTATAAAGCTAATAACTCCCTGGATTAGGAGTCTATGGCATTAGTACTTATAAGTGATATATAATTTCCCTTGCTAGAATAGCTGGTTGTTAAGGAGCGGGCAAGGAAGCCGGCCACCGCGTTCTTAACAACCGATGACCGGGCTTCTCCACTGACAGATGAATGTAAATAAAATAATGCCGGCAATAGAAACAAAAAAATAAAAAACATCTAGGGTCCCCCCCAATCCTTACCAGGCCCTTCAGGTCTGGTATGGATTTTAAGGGGAACCCCATGCCAAAATTAAAAACAAAAATGGCGTGAGGTCTCCCCAAAATCCATACCAGACCCTTATCCCAGCATGCAACCTGGCAGGCCAGGAAAGGGGGGGGCGACCGAACACCCACCCTCCTGAATCATATCAGGCCACATGCCCTCAACATGGGGGGATGCTTTGGGGCAGAGGAGCTCTACCCCCCCGCCCCAAGCACCTTGGGGACAAGGACCTCTTCCCCACAACCCTGGATGCTGGTTGTGGGGGTTTGCAGGCAGGGGGCTTATCAAAATCTGGAAGCCCCCTTTAACAAGGGGACCCCCAGATCCTGCCACCCCATGTGAATGAGTATGGGATACATAGTACCCCTACCCATTCACTAATAAGTTTTAAAGTAAGTAAAGACACAACAACAATTTTTGACAATTTCTTTTTAAGAAATAAACAAAAATGTCCCTTGGTGTGGATCATTCATCTATCAAGACACGCACCGCCAGACTCAAAAAATAAAAATAGAACTCTGGTTGAAAGCTCCCACCATCTGCCTGCTATTCCATCTCTCATTTCTTAAATAGCTGAGGGGTGGGGCCACTCGGCAACGTCACCAGGTGGCACCGCCTTTTTGTGACATCATTGACTGAGGCATGCTGGGCCATTGACATCACAAGGAGGCAGGGTCACCCAAGGACCTCATCAGGTGACTCCGCCCCTTAGTTATTTATGAAATGTCGACGGAGGAGCAGGCAGATGGCGGGAGCTTTCGACGAGACTGGAGGTTTTTTGTTTTCCTTCTTTCAGGTCCGGCAGTGGTGGAGGGCATTGTGATTGATGATGAATCTACACCGACTTTTAACATTTTTTAAATAAAAGACTTTATCAAAAACCCTTGTTGTGTCTTTACTCACTTTTTTGATGAATGGGTAGGGATACTATGTACCCCATGCTCATTCACATGGGGGTGCCGATAAGCCTCCTGCCCACGGACACCCACAGCCACCTTCCAGGGTTGTGGGGAAGAGGCCCTTGTCCCTGCTAACATGGGGACAAGTTGCTTTGGGTGGGCAGACCCCACAGCCCAAAAGCACCCCCCCATGTTGAGGGCCTGTGGTCTGGTATGGTTCAGTAAGGGGGATACTTGTTCCTCTCCCCATTCCTGGCCCTCTGGGTTCCTGCTCTGTCATCTTATTAATCAAGCTGGGTGAACATTCATGTTAAAGATGCTCTTCTCCTTAGTGAATTAACCCCAGAGTCTTATGAAGATGAAGAAATCCAAATGAATGCCCAATTGTCCAGATTCTTTTAAACGGTGATCTGGAAATCAGTTAAGTTATCAAAACAAAATACTGGTCACATTGACAGGTCATGGACTGAAGATTTGCTAATGTAATATTTTTTCATTTCTATCCGGAATTGGGCATTGGCCAGTTTAGGTTCATTACATAATAACAATTAAATATTTGAATCAAGAATAGATAATTGTCAAAACCAATGGTAGTGATGCACTGTACCTGCTATATGATTTATTATGAACATTTATTATGAAGAGCTATTGTTAAATAGTCTAACAGATAATTCTGAGCAGAATTCCCTCCTAATAATATTCCATGGTCATCCTTTGAAGTACTCTGTTCACCTAATTTGAAATAAAAAGTGAACATAGAATCACTTGTAAGGAGAAAAAAAAAACATGTTTTGCTTGCACATCATTTGATAATAGAAGTCAGCAGAGCCTAATCTCATTCACTGGGTTCTGGGGAAAATTCCCTTGCAAAGTGAACAAACTTATCAAAAGTTTGACCAGTTTAGGTTCATTACTTGATGATATTGAAACAATTGAGTAAAGGAAGGGTAATTGTCCATAACAATGGTGGTAATGAACCTGCTATATCATTGATGATAGCAAATAAATATCACATCTAACAGACAATACTGAGTAGAATTTACCCCTACCTATATTATTTCCATTGGCATCTTTAGGATGAAGCTGGTCCACTCTAAAAGCCCAGCGTCCAGTAAAGTTGACATTACTTGTATTTGCTAAATTGGCAATGCCTAATGAAAGGGATCCTGGGAGTGTATAGTATCCTGTGTCATATCCACTGTTCAGTCCAGCCTGTGAAACATAAGGACACATTATATTATAACAAGCAGTGTGAGGAGAAATCTTCCAATGGGGACATGTCCTGGTGGCAACTGACTAAGATGAGAATATCCCTCATGTTGGGGAGATTTCTCATGCATCTCCAGGACAAGTAGCAAAGTAAAACCCCTCCTATCAGAACATGTTTGTTAAAAAAATATCCCAGAACAGGTTTTAATTCCTCCCTACTCTACCAAAAACTAAAACAAGAAAAGTGGTGGCTGTGCATTCAGTTTAATGGCTGAGGACCTGTACAGGTGACAACCATCAGCAGTTCACATTGTCCACCCCTGATCACACCATCACCTGATCACACCAGCAAAACTAAAATAATTTATAAGTAAATGAATATTATAAATAAGAGGTGAGCTTACATTGTTTTACTGATTTACAAAGAACCAGGACTATATGAGACAAATCCCAGAGTACTGTGGGCCAGCTAATGAGACAGTACATGGCCTGCCTTGTGGCTTGAAATGCAAGAGAATGCTTTCCAATAAAGAAGAAGTCACCCCTCTCAGTCATTTACTAATCTGTTATAAAGTTTATGTAAGCCCTAATAAGGAACATTTCTTATTTGCTCCTTTTTGGTTTGCTAAATATCTAATTTAAATTGTTTTGTTTTACCTGTTTGATAAGTGCCAGAAACACAGTGCTGCCCTCTGTCCTGCACTCTTCGCTGTGTCATCTCAAATTGTCAGGATCTGGTTCACCTGCTGGTGGCACTGTGATTCCCAGAGTGGAAAGTTGCAGTTCCGATGTCCACCCACCAGTGGTCGTCTCCCAACAGTCAGCAGATCCCAGTAATTATTTTCTACCTGATGTTGGTTGCTGGGAGGGTATTTAGTTCCTCTTATATATTTTCCTCTCGCTCCAGTGTTTTGCTTTGCTGCCGGATACTGCTAGCCATTTTATCCTTTATTTTTATATATGGCATATAAAGTATGTTGTTGAGGCTTTCTGTATGTATGTTTAATATGTGTGTTTGTATGTGTGTTTATATGTGTGTGCATGTATGTGTGTGTGTGTGCGTGTGTATGTATGTATGTGTATGTATGTGTGTGTTTGCATGTGTTTATATCTGTGTACATTTATATACACACATTTTATGTATGCGCGTTTAATCCTGACCCCCATATATGTGTACAATTAGAACTGATTTTTTTTCTTGCTTATTCAAAGTACCAGCAAAAAAATGCTGTTCATTTTTATTTATTTTGCTTTGTTAAAAAATGCATCCGTCCAAAAATCCAAATTAATTAGAGTTGAATCTGTCAATTGAAGGCTTATGGTGTCTGTCGATGTCCTAAGAAGATTTGACGAAGCAGCCAACATAAACTGTACAACGCCGCAATCGTACATTTACAGTCGAATGCTCCATCCACAAGCTATAGTAGAATTCTAATGTTGTTTGACTTGTAATATTATAATTATTAAATATTATTACTAGTCAAACAACAATAGAATTCTTCTATAGCCTATGGGCAGAGCATTTGACCATAAATGTCCGCTCGCGGCGATTGTATGTTTTTAGTTGCTTCGTCGAATCTTCATGTCTCTATAATGTCGAATCTTTTCTCTCTATGTCGAATAATCTTGGATTAATACAGTTAGGTTAGCCACATTCTACCGCAGGTTCGATAGACACAGATCACCATTGTCACCGTCTTGTCGAATCTTCTATCTATATCGAATGAAAATAAAGCATTTTTTTATTTCAGATCTTTCAGATTTTGGATTCTGCGCGTTTGTTATAGTTTGTTAAAAAGAATCAAAGATCCCCGAAATTCGGACTAAAACGAATGCACATGTCTATTAACTACTAGCTGACCAGCGAGCAACGATTTACGTTGGCACAATGGCGCGGCTGGGCAAATGGGCATACAGGTACGTCCCCTTTAAGACACGGCATTGTGGGCGCATGCCTGCCGCGTGCCCCATGACCATGCCTGCGGGTCCCGCGGACTCGATGTTCGCCGGGGGCCCAAGAAGGCATTTCCCCGTTCTGCCTAGTGACATGACAGAGATCTACTGCTCCCTGTCATCGGGAGCAGTGATCGCTGTTATGTCAGTAGAAGCCCATCCCCCCCACAGTTAGAACACCTCCCTAGGACACAATTAACCCCTTGATCACCCCCTAGTGTTTAACCCCTTCCCTGCCAGTGTCATTTAAACAGTAATCTGTGCATTTTTATAGCACTGATCGCTGTATAAATGACAATGGTCCCAAAATGGTGTCAAAAGTGTCCGATGTGTCTGCCATAATGTCACAGTCACGATAAAAATTGCAGATCGCCGCCATTATTAATAAAAAAAAATGAATAATAAAAATGCCATAAATATATCCCCTATTTTGTAGATGCTATAACTTTTGCACAAGCCAATCAATATACGCTTATTGTGATTTTTTTTTACCAAAAATATGTAGAAGAATACATATCGGCTTAAACTGAGAAAAAATTAGTTTTCTTATATATTTTTTGGGGGTATTTATTATAGCAAAAAGTAAAAAATATTGCCTTTGTTTTCAAAATTGTCGCTTTTTTTTGTTTATAGCGCAAAAAATAAAAACCGCAGAGGTGATCAAATACCACCAAAAGAAAGCTCTATTTGTGGGAAAAAAAGGACGTCAATTTTGTTTGTGTGCAATGGCGCACGACTGCGCAATTGTCAGTTAATGACGCAGTGCCGTATCGCAAAAAGTGTTCTAGTCAGGAAGAGTCAAATCATATTATTGCTAACTTTGTTAAGAGTTGCTCTGGTGATAAACAAAGCCGTGTGATCATCACAGTTTTTAAATGTGTTTCTTTACACTGTTTAGCTCATGAAATTATACTTCTTTGAAATTTTCAAGTGAATTCAAAAACTTGCAGTATAGGCATAAAGAGAAATGCTCACCAATGACAAAGGTCCATGTTGGTAGTAACCATATGCATAAATACTCGGCCACTGAATATCTTCATAATTGTACAGAAGGAAGGTCTGATTGCCATCGGTACTAAGGACGGCCTGAAATGTGTTAGACTGTAAATACAACAAATAATTGTTCAAGACTAACCCTCTGAAAGACGTAATAAAATGTAGAAAACAACAATTGCTGCAACTTAAAGAAAAAGCAATCAATATCTTTACCCGGTCTGTGGAAGATTCATAATACACAACTCGGTGCCATGTGGCCACAAACACCCACTGAGCCGTGAAATCCACGGCATGGAAGTAAGTTCTGATATCGGAGGTGGCCCGGGACAGAAGAGAGGGATCGGTGCTCTCACGGTAATATATATCACCCACAAATCTATTATCTACATCTGTCCAGAAGATAGCCAGGAACGGGTTTCCGAATGCAACAGGAAGAGCTTGTGGTATATATTGACTGATTGGCCAGCTGAATGATAACAGACCATTATTATTCACCTGTGAAGGAAAAAAATTGGGAAGCATTTTTGCCGCACCCACAGCAATATACAGTATAGGAATGGCAGCTGACATAAGTGTATAACCACTGGACAATATTAATAACACAGAAGCCTCCTTTCAAACCTTCAAATGTATTGTTTTTTGTTAGTTTTAAAAGTATTAAATTCAGAATATTGGATACATGAAGCTTACATAAAGATAAGAGTAATGTCTTCCAAAGAGTGGAATTTGTCTGGAAGAATTTATTTTTGGAGATCCTCCATCCAGTTCCTTTGGATTGATATTGTCGATAGCGGAGCCGTATGGGTAGAGGAGATCTAAAGCAAAGATCAAGCATCATGTTATTCAATATATACTTCTATATTTCTCAGGAACGTTCTATACACAAGCATTTCCTGTATGTAACATATCGCTCACTGACCCTTATACAAAAGTTTTTACCCAGTTTTGTACTATTCGTAATACCTGTAAAACTTAATTCTTAATTATTATAATTGTTATGTATTGCTATGTCATTTCCATGATACTTATTATATGTTACCTTGAATAAAATATTTGAAACAAAAAAAATGTTATTCAATATAAAAAAAATAATGAAATAACCCTTGATTAAGAAACCCGAATGAAATCGCAGAAGTCGCAGATGAGGTCAGATCCGCGTGCCGCGGCCGGGAGGGAGTTCTAGAGGCACGCCCCCTTTTCGGGTCAGAGGGTGGAGAGAAAGGTTCTGGTTACAAATGTGAGCTTATTTAACCGCTTGCCGACCAGCCACTGCAGGTTTACCGCGGCAGAATGGCACGGCTGGGCGAAACAACGTTATGTTACGTCGCTTCGCCTTTTGGCCACTAGGAGCATGCGCGCCCGGAGCAGGACCCTGATGCGAGTGCTCGGCGGACGTGTTGTTTGCCGGGCTCCTGCGATCGCTCGTGATAGAGCGAGAACCCGGATCTGTGTGTGTAAACACACGGATCCCGGTTCTTTCAGGGGAGAGGAGACAGACCGTGTGTTCATACTATTTATGAACACCGATCTCTGTCTCCTCCTAGACAGTCCCATCCCCTACAGTTAGAACACACACAGGGAACACAATTAACCCCGTGATCCAGGGATGGACTGGCCATCGGGACTACCGGGAGATTCCCGGTGGGCGGATGGCTCAGTCTGGGCCACTTTCACTTTCAGGCGCATCTGCGGTGCGCGGCGATCTACCCGTCAACCGCCAACAGCTGGCGCCTGACGGGTAGATCGAGATTAGCCAGCATGCAGAGTAGCACAGGGAGCTTCTGTAGTAATAAGTTCTCTCTCGTGTCATCACGCTGTTCTCCGGCGGCCCCGCCCCCTCCTCTCTTCTCGTCTATACTAATTGGCTTGTAGGATCATCTGGTATAGACAAGAAGAGAGGAGGGGGCGGGGCCGCCGGAGAACAGCGTGATGACACGAGAGAGAACTTATTACTACAGAAGCTCCCTGCGCTACTCTGCATGCTGGCTAGTAAGACCCCACAATGTCCCCTGATGATGTGCTATGTGCCCCGCTATGTGCCCCATCATGTGACCCGCTATGTGCCCCATCATGTGCCCCATCATGTGCCCCGATGTGCTATGTGCCCCATCACCCCATCATGTGCCCCATCATGTGCCCCGATGTGCTATGTGCCCCATCACCCCATCATGTGCCCCATCATGTGCCCCGATGTGCTATGTTCCCCATCATGTGCCCTAATGTGCTATGTGCCCCATCATGTGCCCCGATGTGCTATGTGCCCCATCATGTGCCCCGATGTGCTATGTTCCCCATCATGTGCCCCGATGTGCTATGTGCCCCATCATGTGCCCCGATGTGCTATGTGCCCCATCATGTGCCCCGATGTGCTATGTGCCCCGATGTGCTATGTGCCCCATCATGTGCCCTGATGTGCTATGTGCCCCATCATGTGCCCCGAGCCCTGATGTGCCCCATGCCCTGATGTGCCCCATGCCCTGATGTGCCCCGATGTGCCACGTGCCATAATGTGCCCCATGCCCTGATGTGCCCCGATGTGCCACGTGCCCTAATGTGCCATGTAGCCTGATGTGCCCTATCATGTGCCCTGATGTGCCATAATGTGCCCTGATGTGCCATGTGCCCCGTGCCCTAATGTGCCATGTGGCCTGATGTGCCATGTGCCCCATCATGTGCCCTGATGTGCCATGTGCCCCGTGCCCTGATGTGCTATGTGCCCTGATGTACTATGTGGCCTGATGTGCCCCATGCCGTGATGTGCGATGTGCACCATAATGTGCCATGTGCCCCATCATGTGCCCTGATGTGCCATAATGTGCCCTGATGTGCCCTGATGTGCCATAATGTGCCCTGATGTGCCATGTGGCCTGATGTGCCCCGTGCCCTGATGTGCCATGTGCCATGATGTGCCATGTGCCCTGATGTGCCCCGTGCCCTGATGTGCCCCGTGCCCTGATGTGCTATGTGCCCCGTGCCCTGATGTGCCACGTGCCCTGATGTGCTATGTGCCCTGATGCGCCCTGATGTGCTATGTGCCCTGATGTGCTGTGTCCCGATGTCCTATGCCCTGATGTGCCTTGTGCCCCGATGTGCTTTGCCCTGATGTCCTGTGCCCTGATGTCCTGTGCCCCGGTGTGCTGTGCCTCAATGTCGTGTGCTCTGATGTTCTGTGCCCTGATGTGCTGTGTCCTGATGTGCTATACCCTGATGTACTGTGCCCTGATGTGTTGTGCCCTATTAGCTGATGTGCTGGGCTCTGTACCCTGATGTGCTGTGCACTGTACGCTGATGTGCTGGGCACTGTACCCTGATATGTTGTGCCCTGTACGCTGATGTACTGGGCACTGTACCCTGATATGTTGTGCCCTGTACGCTGATGTGCTGGGCACTGTACCCTGATATGTTGTGCCCTGTACGCTGATGTACTGGGCACTGTACCCTGATATATTGTGCCCTGTACGCTGATGTACTGGGCACTGTACCCTGATATGTTGTGCACTGTACGCTGATGTACTGGGCTCTGTACCCTGATGTGCTGTGCCCTGTACCCTGATGTGCTGTACCCTGATGTGCTGTACCCTGATGTGTTGTGCCCGGATGTGCCTTGTGCCCTGATGTGCTGGGCTCTGTACCCTGATGTGGCCTGATGTACCGTGCCCTGATGTGTTGTGCCCTGGGCCGGTCTGGATGAAGTCCAGGGCCACATTTTTGTCCCAGTCCAGCCCTGCCGTGATCACCCCTTCACTGCCAGTGACATTTACACAGTAATATGTGCATTTTTATAGCACTGATCGCTGTATAATTGTCAATGGTTGTCAAATGTGTCAAAAGTGTCCGATCTGTCCGCCATTATGTCGCAGTCCTGATAAAAATCTCAGAGCGCCGCTATTACTAGTAAAAAAAAAAAGAAAATGATAAAAATGTCATAAATCTATCCCCTATTTTGTAGACGCTATAACTTTTGCGAAAACCAATCAATATACGCTTATTGTGATTTCTGTTTACCAAAAATTCGTAGAAGAATACATAGCGGCCTAAACTGAGAAAAATGTTGTTTTTTATATATTTTTTGGGGCTATTTATTATAGCAAAAAGTAAAAGATATTGTGCTATTTTCAAAATTGTCGCTCTTCTTTTGTTTATAGCGCAAAAAATAAAAACCGCAGAGGTGATCAAATACCACCAAAAGAAATATCTATTTGTGGGGAAAAAAGGATATCAATTTTGTTTGGGTACAGCACCGCACGACCGCGCAATTGTCAGTTAAAGCAACGCAGTGCCAAAACGAAAAAAAATGGCCAGATCATTAAGCAGCCAAATCTTCCGGGGCTGAAGCGGTTAATAATGTAAAATAAGGAGCAATGATAATATGGAAATTGCAGTAACACATAACACCCAATCCAATATCAGTTAAATGATCTTGCATCTACTGTAGGTGTATTTTGGATGACTGCACTGGGTAACTTAAAGAGGAAGTAAAGTGTTCCTCTTTAATTGTACCTACAGGTAAGCCTACAATAAGGCTTACCTGTAGGTACTGTAAATATCTCCTAAACTTGCACCATTTAGGAGATATTTATTATATACGGTGCTGCCGATGTCATTGGTGCATTAAAGGAACGGCCTGCTCGTGCCATTTCTTCAGGGCCTGTGTCGTGGGAGTGGCGTAATCGTGGCTCCGGCCAATCACAGCACCAGAGCCCGCGAACCCGGAAGTAACTCTGGGAAACATGGGTAAGTATAAGGTAAGGTAAGTATAAGGTAAGTATTTCATAATGAGCTAGTATGTGATGCATACTGGCTCATTATGCATTTATCTTGCAGGTTCTTTTTTGGGGGGGGAGGGGTTGGTTTTGGAGGTGTACAACTTCTTCAAGTTTGGAAATTGCTTGAAGCTCTAAAGCTGTGGATACCCTGCATGGTGAAAACAGTCTTGGTATTACAATTTTGCATTGGTTCGTTATGTTGTGGGTTCACTAACCGGTGTTTTTTTTTTTTTTTTTTTTTATAGTAATCATGAAAAAGCTGCAGATGTCTTTGGGAAGTTTCATGAGAAAATATTTATAAACTATTCAGAAAATTACCAAAAAAGAATTATAAACAAAGCTTACAGCAAATATACATTTTTACCGGAGGAGAGTAACATGGAAAACTCTGCTCCTTCATCCATTCACCACAAACCTGTTGAATTGTTATCCACGTTGTCCTCAGCATCATCTGATCCCATTGCTAGAACCAGACATTTACAATCACTGTCTCTGTTTCCATCATAGCCTAATGCCGCGTACACACGATCGGACATTCCAACAACAAAATCCATGGATTTTTTCCGACAGATGTTGGCGCAAACTTGTCTTGCATACACACGGTCACACAAAGTTGGTTGGAAATTCCGAACGTCAAGAACGCAGTGACGTACAACACATATGACGAGCCGAGAAAAATGAAGTTCAATAGCCAGTGCTGCTCTTCTGCTTGATTCTGAGCATGCGTGGGAACTTTGTGCATCGGAATTGTCTACACACAATGGCAATTTGTACAAATGGATTTTGTTCTCGGAAAATTTGAGAACCAGATTTCAAATTTTGTGCAATGGAAATTCCGATGGAAACTGTTCGATGGAGCCTACACACTGTTGGAATTTCCGACAACCTCCGATTGCACATTTTACGTCGGAAATTCCGACCGTGTGTATGGGGCATTAGTATCATAGGTGGAGACAGGATCAGTTGGAGCAGCTGAATAGTAGGATTCTTTGCAGATAATATATCAGCAAGAAGATTCCAGGGTTCCCCATGCCTAGTTTATACTAGGTTTTTTTTCTATGCTGGTTGAACTGGATGGACTTATGTCTTTTTTAACCAGATTAATTATGTAACTATGTACTACTTTGAATAGTTGCTCATGACTTTCTGTTACCTGAAGACAATATGAAAGGAGAGGTAACAGTTGTGGAGCGTGTGGTGAAGGGTAAAGGTGAAGCTGTCAATGGAGTGTCTGTAGAATTTTCATTTTCTGTAGATTCATCTAGGAAGGAAAAACATACCTACACATTAGTAAATGCAGAGGTCCTAACACACCTACCCCATTCTGACCTTGGTGAACAGGTTAGGATCAAGAAAGACAAATGTCATCTTTTCTGAAAATATTTTGCAAATATTCATTTTGATAATAGCTGAATTTTCTTGATACCTGTTATTATTATAACTGTAATTACATTGATGGTGGAGCTAACAATGGTTATGCATCTTATTTTTACTCCTAAAGAAAATATACAGAATATTATCTTGTAAAATAAATCAGCTTGTTGGTATTAATCTTCTTATTATCTGCTAATATCTTTTATGTTATAAGGGTATATGTATGTAAAGGCAGACTTATTTAACTATTATGTAATGGTACTCCTCCACCCCCTCCTCTTCTTCTTCCTCTATGGCCTCTTCCTCTGCAGATTTCTCCTCTGAACCAGCGGTGCTCCGTAGGCGTTCAAGGGGCTACGCAAGCACTAAGGCAAAAAGATGCCATGCGGTGCTTGAGTTGGTCTGCTTAGGGGACAGGAGCCACACTGGGGCAGAGATTCTGGCAGCTCTGCAGGGGCAGGCTCAGAGGTGGTTGACGCCACGCCATCTTCAGCCAGGAATGGTTGTATGCGACAATGGCACCAACCTCCTCTCCGCCCCCTAACAGGGACAAATGACCCATGTTCCCTGTTTGGCTCATGTCCTGAATTTGGTGGTGCAGCAGTTCTTGAGCAGGTACCCGGGCTTACAGGATCTCCTGAGGCAGGCCAGGAAAGTCTGTGGTCATTTCCGCCGGTCATATAATGCCAGTGCTCGGCTGTCTGACATTCAAAGAGAATGCAACCTGCCCAAGGACCGCCTCATTTGTGACATGCCCACCAGGTGGAACTCAATGTTTGCAATGCTGCAGCAGCTGCACATGCAGCAGAGGGCCATCAAAAAGTACCTGTGTGAGTATGGCACCAGGACAGGGTCAGGGGAGCTTGGCTTTTTTTCGCCACGCCAGTGGCTACTGATCAAGGATGCATGCACTGTCCTGTCCCCATTTGAGGAGGCCATGAGGATGGTAAGCAGTGACAGTGCATGCATCAGTGATACTGTCCCTCTTGTCTTCCTGTTGGAGCACACGCTTTGTGGAATAACGGACAGGGCACTTGAGGCAGAAGAGCGGGAGGAAGAGGAGGACTTCCTTACCTCTCAAGGCCCCCTTTATCCAGATACTAGTATTCCTGCAGGCCTGCCGATCACACTGGAAAAAGAAGAAGAGGAGGAGGAGGACGATAGTGTCAGCATGAAGGTGGAGGATAACACTCAGCAGCAGCAGCAGTCTTCAAGGGATCCTTTGCAGTCCCCAGAAACCCATGGAGTTGTACGTGACTTGGAGGAGGTGGTTGAGGATCATGTGATCCTTAGTGACCCAGAGGACTCAGGATCAAATGCCTCTGCAAACCTACGCTGCATGGCCTCCCTAATCCTGCAAAGCCTGCGAAAGGACCCTAGGATTCATGGTATCAAGGAGAGGGATCATTAATGGCTGGCAACCCTTCTTGATCCATGTTACAAGGGTAAGGTTGCAGAACAAAAGAATTTGTGAGGCTTTACAGTGTTGTGGCACCACCACCATCACCACCACCTAAGGCGCAATTTTTCTGCCCCTGTTTAACAGAGGCATGTAATTACAATTCTTGATATAATATTTCACAGCAGGGCCTGTGAGAGGAAATCTACCCCTAGGAATGGAAATTCTCTCCTGTAAAAGTTAATATGGGAAAAAGGTGCCTCCCCACTGATGCTTTATCACCAATTCTTGTTTCCAAAATCCAATTGTCATTGGGACAGAAAGTGAGGTGAAATCTTTTGAACAGGGGCACGGACAGCAAAACAAATGTTACAGGGGTGATAACCCTTCCCTATGTTATCCAAAAAGCTTAAAAATTGATTTTTTGGCTGGAGCTACACTTACAAAATGTACCTGTTCCAAATTACAAACAGATTCAACTTAAGAACAAACCTACAGTCCCTATCTTGTTTGTAACCCGGGGACCTCCTGTATACTGCTGTTCAGAGTTTATAGGGCCTGGGGGCCCCACGCCTTTTTTTTTTTTATTTGGGTGCGGGGTTCACCTTAATATCCATACTAGACCCAAAGGGCCTGGTAATGGGCTGGGGGGGCAACATTACATTACAGCCGCAAGCAGTTTTAAATGACCTTTTTTCCTTTAGAAATGTCATTTTGTGCAGGGACTGTTCTAAACACGGGAATAATGTGCCACTTTACAGGCATACTATAGACATCCCCCCAGGCACGATATTTAAAGGAATATTACACTTTTATTGTTTCACTTTAAGGATTATTATAATCACTGCTCCCGAAAAAAACGTCTGTTTTTAAAACTTTTTTTGCATTAATACATGTCCCCTGGGGCAGGTCCCCAAACACTTTTTATGACAATAACTTGCAAATTAACCTTTGATTTTTCACATTCGAGTCCCATAGACTTTAGCGGGGTTTGCGTGTTTGTACTAATTTTTGGTCTGTTTGCATGTTCTGCCGCAAACCGAACCGGGGGGTGTTCAGCTCATCCCTACACCATACTAAAAGTAACTTAGGTAATTGCTAATACCATAACACTAAATATACATGCACGTAAATATACAATACTTTCCCTTGTAATCAGTTACTTCAGATTTGGTAATATAAGTAAACTCCGCAGAAACAACTCTAAATGTACAGTATGTTCACAAAAAAATAAAAATTATATATATATAAAATCATGATAATAATACATTTTTATTTTATTACCACAGTGGAACCTCACCTATATCTCCATTGACGTCTTCTGGATGTAATTTGTCCACTTTAAATGCCCAACGTCCGGTTACATTGACGTTGCTTGTATTTGATAAATTGGCAATGGAGATTGTGAGGGATCCTGGGAGTGTGTAGTATCCTGTATCGTAGCCGCTGTTCAGTCCAGCCTATTTGGTTCAAGAATTTTTTTTTAAGAGTTGTCTATGTAAATTACACTGAAATTATCACTGTATAAACTCTATTTACTAAATTACTCTATTTAATGTCAAGAAGGGTATAAAGTCCATGTTTTAGCCAGAAAAGGGACTTTGGTGATATGTGTTACTTAAATGGTTAACTATTTACATTTAAAAAAATTCAGCATAAATATAACAAATTTTAAGATGTGTCTACAGTACAAATATTCCATTAATGTTGGCTAACCATCCCCCAAGTCCAACAGTTTGACCAAAAAAACTGATCCATGTATGGCCAGCCTTAGGGTCGGTTCACAATGAGGCAGCACGACTTACAGCGCGACTGCCTCAGGCGACCCAGGACACGACTTGCAAGACGACTTTTGTATAGAAGTCAATGCAAGTCGCCCCGAAAGTCGTACAGGAACCTTTTTCTAAGTCGGAGAGACTTGCGTGGCTCTGATTAGAATGGTTCCATTGCACAGAACGGGACACTACTTGTCAGGCGACTAGGTTGCCTGACAAGTCGTCCCAGTGTGAACCGGGGGTAACTGTTGGATTTCTTTGCAACCCTAACTCTTTATTTATAAACAAAGCAATGAACTGTTGACATGGCTATGTTTACAAACAAAGTGTGATTGTAAAGTCTAATTTAAAAAAAAAATAACAAACATGCATACTTACCTCCTCTGTGCAGTTGGTTTTGCACAGAGCAACCCAGATCCTCCTCTTCTCGGGTCCCTCTTGGGTGTTTGTGGCCCCTCCTTCCTGTTGAGTGCCCCCACAAAATGCAGCCATTCAGTCATGGAGCCCGGCCCCGCCCCCTGTTTCTCTTCATTGGCTGACTGATTTTGATTGACAGCAGTGGGAGCCAATAGCGCCGCGCTGCTATCTCAGCCAATGAGTAGGGGAGTCCTGGGCAGCAGAGACACTCCTGCAACATCACTGGATCTGGATGGACCTCAGGTAGGTATAAGGAGGGCTGAGGGGGAGCTGAAGGGGGCTGCTGCACACAGAAGGCTTTTTATCTAAATGCATAGAATGATAAAAAATGTTCTGCCTTTACAACCACTTTAACCTCTTCCTGCCGGCCATACGCATATATGCAGCCTCTGGGCGGGTGAGCTTTAACACAGAGAAACCGCTTATATACATCCCAAATGTAAACCTTTCTGTGTTGAGACTGTGAACCCTGCTCACTCCTAGCACATGCCTACTTGCAATAAGGAGCTGTCCGATCATTTTACTGCTGCAACAACCACATGAGGCACACAATCAGAATGCCCGCCTCCGCCTCCTTCATTAAAAAATGCATCCGTCTGAAAATCTCAATTAATTAGGGTCGAATCTGTCAATAGAAGGCTTATGGTGTCTGTCGATGTTCTAAGAAGATTTGACGAAGCAGCTAAAGTAAACTGTACGATACCGCTTTAACTGTACATAACTGTACAATACCGATCGCACATTTCTGGTAGAATGCTCCGTCCACAAGCTATAGTAGAATTCTAATGTTGTTTGACTAGTAATATTATAATTATTAACCCCATTGCCGCCCACCATATAACAAAATGACATCGGCAAAGTGGTTGCGATATCCTGACCGGACGTCATATGACGTCTTTCAGGATATACTCTGTATGAACAGGCGAGCTGTCTGTTCTCCCCTCAGAGAACCGGAATCTGGGTGTTTAAACACACAGATCCCGGTTCACGGTGTGCCCGGAGCGATCGTGGGAGCCCGGCGTGCAAGCAGGGGGAGTGCACGCGCCCCCTAGTGGCCGTCTATGTTACCGACGTAACACGACGGTGATTCGCGCAGCAGAGCCATGTTGCCGCACCAACTGTGGCGGCTGGTCGGCAAGCGGTTAAGCATCATGTTATTGTTAAATTTGTTAAGAGTTGCTCTGGTGATAAACAAAGCCATGTGATCACAGTTTTTAAATGTGTTTCTTTACACTGTTTAGCTCATGAAATTTTACTTCTTTGAGATTTTCAAGTGAATTCAAAAACTTGCAGTTTAGGCATAAAGAGAAATGCTCACCAATGACAAAGGTTCATATGGGTAGGAACCATATGCATAAATACTCGGCCACTGAATATCTTCATAATTGTACAGAAGGAAGGTCTGATTGCCATCGGTACTAAGGACAGCCTGAAATGTGTTCACCTGTAAATACAACAAATAATTGTTCAAGACTAACCCTCTGAAGGATGTAATAAAATGTAGAAAATAAACAATTGCTGCAATTTAAAGAAAAAAGGTATCATAGTAATATCTTTACCTTGCTTGTTGAAGATCCAAAATACGCAACTCGGTGCCATGTGGCTACAAACACCCACCGAGCCGTGAAATTCACGCCATGGAAGTAAGTTCTGATATCGGAGGTGACCCGGGACAGAAGAGAGGGATCGGTGCTCTCACGGTAGTATATATCACCCTCTAATCTATTATCTACATCTGTCCAGAAGATAGCCAGGAACGGGTTTCCAAATGCAACAGGAAGAGCTTGTGGTATATATTGACTGATTGGCCAGCTGAATGATAACAGACCATTATTATTCACCTGTGATGGAAAAAAATTTGGGAAGAATTTTTGTCGCACCCACAGCAATATACAGTAGAGGAATAGCAGCTGACATAAGTGTATAACCACTGGACAGTATTAATAACAGCAAAGACTCCTTTCAAACCTTCAAATGTATTGTTTTTTGTTTTAAAAGCATTAAATTCAGAATATTGGATACATGAAGCTTACATAAAGATAAGAGTAATATCTTCCAAAAAGTGGGATTTGCCTGGAAGAAAATACCATTGGAGATCCTCCATCAAGTGCCCTTGGATTGACATTGTCGATAGCGGAGCCGTATGGGTAGAGGAGATCTAAAGCAAAGATCAAACATCATGTTATTCAATATGAAAAAAATAAAAATGAAATGACCATTGTCTAAGAAACACTTATGAAAACACGTAAGTCGCAGATGAGGTCGGATCCGCGTGCCGCAGACGGGAAGGAGGTCTAGAGGCACGTCCCTCCCTCGCGGAACCCCTTTTCGGGTCAGAGGGTGGAGGGAAAGGTTCTGGTTACAAATGTGAACTTATTTAATAATGTAAAAAAAGGAGCAATGATAATATGGGAATTGCAGTAACACATAACACCCAATCCAATATCAGTTAAATGATCTTGCATCTACTGTAGGTGTATTTTGGATGGGTGCACTGGGTAACTTAAAGAGGAAGTAAAGTCTTCTTCTTTAATTGTACCTACAGGTAAGCCTATAATAGGGCTTACCTGTAGGTACTGTAAATATCTTCTAAATATCTTCTAAACGCCGTTTAGGAGATATTTATTATATACGGTGCCGCCGATGTCATCGGTGCATGAGCACTGAAGGAACGACCCGCTCGTGCCATTTCTTCAAGGGCTGTGTCATGACCGGCAGCTCCTGCGGGAGTGGCATAATCATGGCTCCGGCCAATCACAGCCCCGGAGCCCGCGAACCTGGAAGTAACTCCAGGAAACATGGGTAAGTATAAGGTAAGGAAAGGTAAGGTAAGGTAAGTATTTCATAATGAGCTAGTATGCAATGCATACTGGCTAATTATCCCTTTGTCTTGCAGGTTCTTTTTTTGGGAGAAACAAAGCTTACAGCAAATATACATTTTTACTAGAGGACAGTAACATGGAAAACTCTGCTCCTTCATCCATTCACCATCCATTCGTGAATTGTTATCCACGTTGTCCTCAGCATCATCTGATCCCATTGCTAGAATCAGATATTTACAATCACTGCCTCTGTTTCACCATAGCAGCTGAAGAGTAGGATTCTTTGCAGATCATATACAGTTGTGCTCATAAGTTTACACACCCTGACAGAATTTATGATTTCTTGGCCATTTTTCAGAGAATATGAATAATGACACAAAAACTTTTCTTTCACTCATGGTTAGTGTTTGGCTGAAGCCATTTATTATCAATAAGCTGTGTTTTTACTCTTTAAAGCATAAAAACAACACAAACTACCCAAATGACCCTGATCAAAAGTTTACATACCCTGGTGATTTTGGCATGATAACATGCACACAAGTTGACACAAAGGGGTTTGAATGACTGTTAAAGGTAACCATCCACACCTGTGACCTGTTTGCTTGTAATTAGTGTGTGTGTATAAAAGGTCAATGAGTTTCTGGACTCCTGACAGATCCTTGCATCTTTCATCCAGTGCTGCACTGAGGTTTCTGGATACTGAGTTATGGGGAAAGCAAAAGAACTGTCAAAGGATCTGCGGGAAAAGGTAGTTGAACTGTATAAAACAGGAAAGGGATATAAAAAGATATCCAAGGAATCGAGAATGCCCATCAGCAGTGTTTAAACTCTAATCAAGAAGTTGAAGAAAAGGGGTTCTGTTGAAACCAAACCATGGTCAGGTAGACCAACTAAAATTTAAGCCACAACTGCCAGAAAAATTGTTCGGGATGCAAAAAAAACCCACAAATAACTTCAGGTGAAATACAGGATTCTCTGAAAACATGTGGTGTGGCTGTTTCAAGATGCACAATAAGGAGGCACTTGAAGAAAGATGGGCTGCATGGTAGAGTTGCCAAAATAAAGCCATTACTATGCAAATGCCACAAAGTATCCCGCTTACAATATGCCAAACAGCACCGAGACAAGCCTCAAACCTTCTGGCACAAAGTCATTTGGAGTGATGAGACCAAAATTTTGATTTTTGGCCACAACCATAAAAAATACATTTGGAGAGGGGTCAACAAGGCCTATGATGAAAGGTACACCATTCCTACTGTGAAACACGAAGGTGGATCACTGATGTTTTGGGGATGTGGAAGCTACAAAGGCACAGGAAATTTGGTCAAAATTAATGGCAAGATGAATGCAGTATGTTATCAAAAAATACCGGAGGAACATTTGCATTCATCAGCCAGGAAGCTGTGCATGGGACGTACTTGGACATTACAACATAACAATGATCCAAAACACAAGGTCAAGTCAACCTGTCATTGGCTACAGCAGAATAAAGTGAAGGTTCTGGAGGGGCCATCTCAGTCTCCTGACCTCAATATCATTGAGCCACTCTGGGGAGATCTCAAACATGCCGTTCATGCAAGACAGCTCAAGAATTTACAGGAACTGGAGGCTTTTTGCCAAGAGGAATGGGCAGCTTTACTATCTGAGAAGATAAAG
The DNA here is from genome assembly GCF_042186555.1 of Aquarana catesbeiana. Classification (NCBI taxonomy): domain Eukaryota; kingdom Metazoa; phylum Chordata; class Amphibia; order Anura; family Ranidae; genus Aquarana; species Aquarana catesbeiana. The sequence continues at coordinate 15,322,384 of NC_133333.1, read as the reverse complement.
AGCCTCATCCACAAATACCACAAAAGACTTCAAGCTGTCATTTATGTTAAAGAGGCAAATACAGGGTATTAAGAACTGGGGTACTGGGGTATGTAAACTTTTGAACAGGGTCATTTGGGTAGTTTCTGATGTGATTATGATTTAAAAAGAGTAAACACAGTTGATTGATAATAAATGGCTAAATGTAAACTTATAAGCACAACTGTATCAGCAAGAAGATCCCAGGGTTCCCCATGCCTAGTTTATACTAGTGTTTTTTTTTTTTTTCTATGCTGGTTGAACTGGATGGACTTATGTCTTTTTTAACCCGATTAACTATGTAACTATGTACTACTTTGAATAGTTGCTCATGACTTTCTATTACCTGAAGACAATATGAAAGGAGAGGAAACTGTTGTGGAGCGTGTGGTGAAGGGTAAAGGTGAAGCTGTCAATGGAGTGTCTGTAGAATTTTCATTTTCTGTAGATTCATCTAGGAAGGAAAAACACACCTACACATTAGTAAACGCAGAGGTCCTAACACACCTACCCCATTCTGGCCTCGGTGAACAGGTTAGGATCAAGAAAGACAAATGTCATGTTTTCTGAGAATATTTTGCAAATATTCCTTTTAATAATAGCTGAATTTACTTGACACGTGTTATTATTATAACTGTAATTACATTGATGGTGGAGCTAACAATGGTTATGCGTCTTATTTTTACTCCTAAAGAAAATATACAGAATATTATCCTGTAAAATAAATCAGCTTGTTGGTATTAATCTTCTGAGTATGTGTTAATATTGTTTTATCTTGTAAGGGTATATGTATGTAAAGACAGACTTATTTATTATTATCTAATCCACAGGTTAAATTAAACAAAATTGCTTGATTACCCCAGTGTTTATGGGGAAACCCCTCCTACAATACGCTATTGTATTCTGACATCGGGAGGTTTCCCAACCTTCAGAATACAATCATAACTGCTAAAGCTGGCGGCTATAGATCAACTTCAGTACAACCAGCCTACCAATAGATGAAATGAACCGGCTGCATATTGATCAATCTATGGCTTAAGTCTTGAAGTTGGCTGTATAAATAAAACAACGCAGTTCCTATGTGGCTGATGTCTCAAAAGCTGTAAAGCAAGTGGGTGAAGTAAATGTAGTATCTAATCTACACTGAATTTAAAGTCTAAGCTATACATACAGTGCCTTGAAAAAGTATTTATACCCCTTGAAATTTTCCACCTTTTGCCATGTTACAACCAAAAACGTAAATGTATTTTATTGGGATTTTATGTGATAGACCAACACAAAGTGGCACATAATTGTGAAGTGGAAGGAAAATGATAAATGGTTTTCAAAATTTGTTATAAATAAATATGTGAAAAGTGTGGGGTACATTTGTATAGCGCCCCCCGGAGTCAATACTTTGTAGAACCCCCTTTCACTCCAATTACAGCTGTAAGTCTTTTTGGGGATGTCTCTACCAGCTTTGCACATCTAGAGAGGGCCATTTTTGCCCATTCTTCTTTGCAAAATACCTCAAGCTCTGTCAGATTGGATGGAGAGCGTCTGTGAACAGCAATTTTCAAGTCTTGCCACAGATTATCAATTGGATTTAGGTCTGGACTGTGACTGGGCCATTCTAACACATGAATATGCTTTGATCTAAACCATTCCATTGTAGCTCCGGCTGTTTGTTTAGGGTCATTGTCCTGCTGGAAGGTGAACCTCCGCCCCAGTCTCAAGTCTTTTGCAGACTCTAACAGGTTTTCTTCTAATATTGTCCTGTATTTGGCTCCATCCATCTTCCCATCAACTCTGACCAGCTTCCCTGTCCCTGCTGAAGAAAAGCATCCCCACAATATGATGCTGCCACCACCATGTTTCACGGTGGGGATGGTGTGTTCAGGGTGATGTGCAGTGTTAGTTTTCTGCCACACATAGCGTTTTGCTTTTAGGCCAAAAAGTTCAATTTTGGTCTCATCTGACCAGAGCACCTTCTTCCACATGTTTGCTGTCTCCCTCACATGGCTTCTCGCAAACTGCAAACGGGACTTCTTATGGCCTTATTTCACCAATGTCTTTCTTCTTGTCACTCTTCCATAAAGGTCAGATTTGTGGAGAACACGACTAATAGTTGTCCTGTGGACAGATTCGCCCACCTGAGCTGTGGATCTCTGCAGCTCCTCCAGAGTTACCATGGACCTCTTGGCTCTTCTCTGATGAATGCTCTCCTTGCCCGGCCTGTCAGATTAGGTGGACGGCCATGTCTTGGTAGGTTTGTAGTTGTGCCATACTCTCTCCATTTTTGGATGATGGATTGAACAGAGCTCCGTGAGATGTTCAAAGCTTGGGATATTTTTTTATCACCTAACCCTGCTTTAATCTTCTCCACAACTTTATCCCTGACCTGTCTGGTGTGTTCCTTGGCCTTCATGATGCTGTTTTTTCACTATGGTTCCCTAACAAACCTCTCAGGGCTTCACAGAACCGCTGTATTTAAATTACACACAGGTGGACTCATTAGGAGACTTCAGAAGGCAATTGGTTCCACTAGATTTTAGTTAGCGGTATCAGAGTAAAGGGGGCTGAATACAAATGTACTCCACACTTTTCACATATTTATTTATAAAACATTTTGAAAACCATTTATCATTTCCCTTTCACTTCACAATTATGTGCCACTTTGTGTTGGTCTGTCACATAAAATCCCAATAAAATACATTTACCTTTTTTGGTTGTAACATGACAGAATGTGGAAAATGTCAAGGGGTGTGAATACTTTTTCAAGTATATCTACTTTTGATAATAATTGAAACAGATGAGCATTAAAAATATAAACACCATACCAAAAGTAACGCACAATAATCGCTAATACCATAACTCTAAATATATGTGAACAAAAATATACAATACTTTCCCTTGTAATTAGTTACTTCAGATTTGGTCAGATAATATTTATTTTAGTAACAAAGGGTTAAACACGGTGGAACCTCACCTATATCTCCATTGGTATCTTCTGGATGTAATTTGTCCACTTTAAATGCCCAACGTCCGGTTACATTGACGTTGCTTGTAGATGATAAATTGGCGACAGAGAGTGTGAGGGATCCTGGGAGTGTGTAGTGTCCTGTATCGTAGCCGCTGTTCAGTCCAGCCTATAAAGTTTAAAAAACATTTTTAAAGAGTTGTCTTTGAAAATTACACTCAAATCAACACTGCATAAACTTTTACTGATCCTCAAAAAGGACATGTTTTTAACCAAAAAAGTGACTTTGGTGATAAGTGTTCCTTAAATGGTTAATCAAGTATGGGAATAATATACAGCTTAAAGTGGTGACTATAGGAACATTTTTTATTTTTTCTTCATTTTGGATAGAGTAGGGGAGGGTTTTAACCCCTGTCAGTTTTATTTTTTACCATCTGTTCCCCATTGGTGAGATTTACCTTCACTTCCTGTGCCATAGCCCAAACAGGAAGTGAGAGTAAGTCCCTACGAATTAAGAAAATCACATGGGAACCCCCCCCCCCAGGCCACCAGAACTAGTGTCTTCATTGGAAGATTTCCCCTTCTCTACTTTTCTAGGGACAACCGAAAATGTGGGATTTTCATTTACGTTCACTTTCAGTAATAATGGTAAGCAGGACAAATAGACAGGGGGACTCCCCCTAATCGGGGGGAACAGACAGCAATAAAAACTGACCGGTGCTCTAATCCCTCTCCATTCTGTCCAAAACAAAAGAAAAAGTGTTGCCTTTAGTCATACTTTAACCACTTGTCGCCATCATCATACCACCGTCATCATACTGCCGCTGGTCGGCTCATTCCCGCAAATCGCCGTAGTTGTATGTCGACCCTTTAACCACTTGCCGACCGCCTAACGTAGATATACGTCGGCAGAGTGGCACGGGCAGGCAGAATCACGTATATATACGTGATCTGCCTCCCGCGGGCGGGGGGTCCGATCGGACCCCCCCCCGGTGCCAGCGGCGGTCGGCATCTGACTGGGAGCGTCGGGAGGCGAGGGGGAGACCATCCGATCGTGGCCCCCCCCTCGCGATCGCTCCCAGCCAATGGGAATCCTCCTCTGCCTGTGTGTAGTTTCACACAGGCAGAGGATGTGATGTCATCTCTCCTCGGTCTGGCAGTTTCCGTCCAGCGCCGAGGAGAGAAGACATGTAAGTGCACACAACACAAACACACACAGTAGAACATGCCAGGCATACCTTACACCCCCGATCCCCCCCCGATCGCCCCCCGATCCCCCCCCAATCACCCCCCCCCTGTCACAAACTGACATTAGCAGTATTTTTTTTTTTTTTTTTTTTTCTGATTACTGCATAGTGTCAGTTTGTGACAGTTACAGTGTTAGGGCAGTGAGTGTTAGGCCCCCTTTAGGTCTAGGATACCCCCCTAACCCCCCCTAATAAAGTTTTAACCCCTTGATCACCCCCTGTCACCAGTGTCACTAAGCGATCATTTTTCTGATCGCTGTATTAGTGTCGCTGGTGACGCTAGTTAGTGAGGTAAATATTTAGGTTTGCCGTCAGCGTTTTATAGCGACAGGGACCCCCATATACTACCTAATAAATGTTTTAACCCCTTGATTGCCCCCTAGTTAACCCTTTCACTACTGATCACCGTATAACTGTTACGGGTGACGCTGGTTAGTTCGTTTATTTTTTATAGTGTCAGGGCACCCGCCGTTTATTACCGAATAAAAGTTTAGCCCCCTGATCGCCCGGCGGTGATATGCGTCGCCCCAGGCAGCGTCAGATTAGCGCCAGTACCGCTAACACCCACGCACGCAGCATACGCCTCCCTTAGTGGTATAGTATCTGTACGGATCAATATCTGATCCGATCAGATCTATACTAGCGTCCCCAGCAGTTTAGGGTTCCCAAAAACGCAGTGTTAGCGGGATCAGCCCAGATACCCGCTAGCACCTGCGTTTTGCCTTTCTGCCCGGCCCACCCAAGTGCAGTATCGATCGATCACTGTCACTTACAAAACACTAAACGCATAACTGCAGCGTTCGCAGAGTCAGGCCTGATCCCTGCGATCGCTAACAGTTTTTTTGGTAGCGTTTTGGTGAACTGGCAAGCACCAGCCCCAAGCAGTGTCAGGTTAGCGCCAGTACCGCTAACACCCACGCACGCAGCATACGCCTCCCTTAGTGGTATAGTATCTGATCGGATCAATATCTGATCCGATCAGATCTATACTAGCGTCCCCAGCAGTTTAGGGTTCCCACAAACGCAGTGTTAGCGGGATCAGCCCAGATACCTGCTAGCACCTGCGTTTTGCCCCTCCGCCCGGCCCAGCCCAGCCCACCCAAGTGCAGTATCGATCGATCACTGACACTTACAAAACACTAAACGCATAACTGCAGCGTTCGCAGAGTCAGGCCTGATCCTTGCGATCGCTAACAGTTTTTTTGGTAGCGTTTTGGTGAACTGGCAAGCACCAGCGGCCTAGTACACCCCGGTCGTAGTCAAACCAGCACTGCAGTAACACTTGGTGACGTGGCGAGTCCCATAAGTGCAGTTCAAGCTGGTGAGGTGGCAAGCACAAGTAGTGTCCCGCTGCCACCAAGAAGACAAACACAGGCCCGTCGTGCCCATAATGCCCTTCCTGCTGCATTCGCCAATCCTAATTGGGAACCCACCGCTTCTGCAGCGCCCGTACTTCCCCCATTCACATCCCCAACCAAATGCAGTCGGCTGCATGAGAGGCATTTTCTTTATGTCCTCCCGAGTACCCCTACCCAACGAACCCCCCCAAAAAAGATGTCGTGTCTGCAGCAAGCGCGGATATAGGCGTGACACCCGCTATTATTGTCCCTCCTGTCCTGACAATCCTGGTCTTTGCATTGGTGAATGTTTTGAACGCTACCATACACTAGTTGAGTATTAGCGTAGGGTACAGCATTGCACAGACTAGGCACACTTTCACAGGGTCTCCCAAGATGCCATCGCATTTTGAGAGACCCGAACCTGGAACCGGTTACAGTTATAAAAGTTAGTTACAAAAAAAAGTGTAAAAAAAAAAAAAAAACACATACAAAAATATAAAATAAAAAAAAATAGTTGTCGTTTTATTGTTCTCTGTCTCTCTATTATTCTGCTCTTTTTTACTGTATTCTATTCTGCAATGTTTTATTGTTATTATGTTTTATCATGTTTGCTTTTCAGGTATGCAATTTTTTATACCTTACCGTTTACTGTGCTTTATTGTTAACCATTTTTTTGTCTTCAGGTACGCCATTCACGACTTTGAGTGGTTATACCAGAATGATGCCTGCAGGTTTAGGTTTCATCTTGGTATCATTCTTTTCAGCCAGCGGTCGGCTTTCATGTAAAAGCAATCCTAGCGGCTAATTAGCCTCTAGACTGCTTTTACAAGCAGTGGGAGGGAATGCCCCCCCCCCAACGTCTTCCGTGTTTTTCTCTGGCTCTCCTGTCCCAACAGAGAACCTGAAAATGCAGCCGGTGATTCAGCCAGCTGACCATAGAGCTGATCAGAGACCAGAGTGGCTCCAAACATCTCTATGGCCTAAGAAACCGGAAGCTACGAGCATTTTATGACTTAGATTTCGCCGGATGTAAACAGCGCCATTGGGAAATTGGGAAAGCATTTTATCACACCGATCTTGGTGTGGTCAGATGCTTTGAGGGCAGAGGAGAAATCTAGGGTCTAATAGACCCCAATTTTTGCAAAAAAGAGTACCTGTCACTACCTATTGCTATGATAGGGGATATTTACATTCCCTGAGATAACAATAAAAATGATTAAAAAAAAAAAAATGAAAGGAACAGTTTAAAAATAAGATAAAAAAATAATAATAATAAAGAAAAAAAAAAAAAAAAAAAAAAAAAAGCACCCCTGTCCCCCCTGCTCTCGCGCTAAGGCGAACGCAAGCGTCGGTCTGGCGTCAAATGTAAACAGCAATTGCACCATGCATGTGAGGTATCGCCGCGAAGGTCAGATCGAGGGCAGTAAGTTTAGCAGTAGACCTCCTCTGTAAATCTAAAGTGGTAACCTGTAAAGGCTTTTAAAGGCTTTTAAAAATGTATTTAGTTTGTCGCCACTGCACGTTTGTGCGCAATTTTAAAGCATGTCATGTTTGGTATCCATGTACTCGGCCTAAGATCATCTTTTTTATTTCATCAAACATTTGGGCAATATAGTGTGTTTTAGTGCATTAAAATGTAAAAAAGTGTGTTTTTTCCCCAAAAAATGCGTTTGAAAAATCGCTGCGCAAATACTGTGTGAAAAAAAAAAATGAAACACCCACCATTTTAATCTGTAGGGCATTTGTTATAAAAAAAATATATAATGTTTGGGGGTTCAAAGTAATTTTCTTGCAAAAAAAAATTATTTTTTTATGTAAACAATAAGTGTCAGAAAGGGCTTTGTCTTCAAGTGGTTAGAAGTGTGGGTGATGTGTGACATAAGCTTCTAGATGTTGTGCATAAAATGCCAGGACAGTTCAAAACCCCCCCAAATGACCCCATTTTGGAAAGTAGACACCCCAAGCTATTTGCTGAGAGTCATGTTGAGTCCATGGAATAATTTATATTGTGACACAAGTTGCGGGAAAGAGACAATTTTTTATTTTTTTTATTTTTTTTTGCGCAAAGTTGTCACTAAATGATATATTGCTCAAACATGCCATGGGAATATGTGAAATTACACCCCAAAATACATTCTGCTGCTTCTCCTGAGTATGGGGATACCACATGTGTGAGACTTTTTGGGAGCCTAGCCGCGTACGGGACCCCGAAAACCAAGCACCGCCTTCAGGCTTTCTAAGGCCGTAAATTTTTGATTTCACTCTTCACTGCCTATCACAGTTTCGGAGGCCATGGAATGCCCAGGTGGCAAAAAAACCCCCCAAATGACCCCATTTTGGAAAGTAGACACCCCAAGCTATTTGATGAGAGGTATAGTGAGTATTTTGCAGACCTCACTTTTTGTCACAAAGTTTTGAAAATTGAAAAAAGAAAAAAAAAAAATTTTTTTTCTCGTCTTTCTTTATTTTCAAAAACAAATGAGAGCTGCAAAATACTCACCATGCCTCTCAGCAAATAGCTTGGGGTGTCTACTTTCCAAAATGGGGTCATTTGGGGGGGGTTTGTGCCACCTGGGCATTCCATGGCCTCCGAAACTGTGATAGGCAGTGAGGAGTAAAATCAAAAATGTACGCCCTTAGAAATCCTGAAGGCAGTGCTTGGTTTTCGGGGCCCCGTACGCGGCTAGGCTCCCAAAAAGTCCCACACATGTGGTATCCCCATACTCAGGAGAAGCAGCTAAATGTATTTTGGGGTGCAATTCCACATATGCCCATGGCCTGTGTGAGCAATATATCATTTAGTGACAACTTTGTGCAAAAAAAAAAAAAAAAAAAAAAAATTTGTCACTTTCCCGCAACTTGTGTCAAAATATAAAACATTCCATGGACTCAACATGCCTCAAAGCAAATAGCTTGGGGTGTCTACTTTCCAAAATGGGGTCATTTGGGGGGGTTTTATGTCATTTGGGCATTTTATGGCCTTCAAAACTGTGATAGGTAGTGAGGAGTAAAATCAAAAATGTACGCCCTTAGAAATCCTGAAGGCAGTGATTGGTTTTCGGGGCCCCGTACGCGGCTAGGCTCCCAAAAAGTCCCACACATGTGGTATCCCCATACTCAGGAGAAGCAGCTAAATGTATTTTGGGGTGCAATTCCACATATGCCCATGGCCTGTGTGAGCAATATATCATTTAGTGACAACTTTTTGTAATTTTTTTTTTTTTTTTTTTTTTTGTCATTGTTCAATCACTTGGGACAAAAAAAATGAATATTCAATGGGCTCAACATGCCTCTCAGCAAATTCCTTGGGGTGTCTACTTTCCAAAATGGGGTCATTTGTGGGGGTTTTGTACTGCCCTGCCATTTTAGCACCTCAAGAAACGACATAGGCAGTCATAAATTAAAGGCTGTGTAAATTCCAGAAAATGTACCCTAGTTTGTAGACGCTATAACTTTTGCGCAAACCAATAAATATACACTTATTGACATTTTTTTTACCAAAGACATGTGGCCGAATACATTTTGGCCTAAATGTATGACTAAAATTGAGTTTATTGGATTTTTTTTAGAACAAAAAGTAGAAAATATCATTTTTTTTCAAAATTTTCGGTCTTTTTCCGTGTATAGCGCAAAAAATAAAAACGGCAGAGGTGATCAAATACTATCAAAAGAAAGCTCTATTTGTGGGAAGAAAAGGACGCAAATTTCGTTTGGGTACAGCATTGCATGACCGCGCAATTAGCAGTTAAAGCGACGCAGTGCCGAATTGTAAAAAGTGCTCTGGTCAGGAAGGGGGTAAAACCTTCCGGGGCTGAAGTGGTTAAACAGCTAAAGCAGGTGCGCGCACGCTCACTGCGCGGCGTGGGACTCAATGCACGTGGCCGGCGGTCATGATGACCGCCGGCCACGTGCAATCGCAGGCACGAGAGCCAGATCGGGGATGTGTGTGTGTAGACAGACACACACATATCCCTTCTGACAGGAGAGGAGAGACAGAGCGTCTGTTCCTACTAAGTAGGAACAGCTATCTGTCTCCTCATCTAGTCAGTCCCACCCCCCCACAGTTAGATAACCTCCCTAGGGAACACATTTACCTCTTGATCACCCCCTAGGGTTAACCCCTTCCCTGCCAGTGACATTTATACAGTAATCAGTGCATTTTTATAGCACTGATCGCTGTATAAATGTCAATGGTCCCAAAAAATGTGTCAAAAGTGTCTGATCTGTCTGCCGCAATGTCGCAGTCCCGCTAAAAAATCACAGCTCGCCATCATTATTAGTAAAAAATAATTATTAAAATGCCATAAAAATACCACAAATCTAATCCCTATTTTGTAGACGCTATAACTTTTGTGCAAACCAATCAATATTCGCTTTACCAAAAATATGTAAAAGAATACATATCGGCCTAAACTGATGAAGAAATGTATTTCTTTACATTTTTTGGGGGATATTTATTATAGCAAAAACTATAAAATATTGTTTTCTTTTCAAAATTGTCGCTCTTTTTTTGTTTATAGCGCGTAAAAAAAAACAAAAAACACAGAGGTGATCAAATACCTCCAAAAGAAAGCTCTATTTGTGGGGAAAAAAAAGATTGTCAATTTTTTTTGGGTACAGCGTCACACGACCGCGCTATTTCAGTTAAAGCGTCGCAGTGCCGTATCGCAAAAAATTGCTTGGTCATTAAGGGGCGTAAATCCTTTCGGGGCTGAATTGGTTAACCACTAACCAAAAAATGGTGTTCTTCGAAAGTTAACCACTTTCATGACCAGACCATTTTTTGTGGTACGGCACTGCGTTATTTTAATCGTGCGACGTTGTACCCAAATAAAATGTATGTTCCCCCCCCCCCCACAAATAGAGCTTTCTTTTGGTGGTATATGATCACCTATGCGGTTTTATGCCACATAGTAATGGTGGCGATCAGCGACTTACAGCGGGACTGCAATATTGTGACGGACAATTTAGACTGACACTTTTTTGGGAACCAGTGACACTAATACAGTGATCAGTGCTAAAAATATGCACTGTCACTGTACTACTGACACTGGCAGGGAAGAGGTTAACATCGGGGGTGATCAAAGGGTTGAATGTGTGGCCAACATTTTTTACTGTGTACTGTGTGAGGTGTTTTTACTAAGCAATGTACTTTGCAGGAAGAAAAAAAAAAACAGCACTTTGCTCGCTTCGGTAATCTCCAGAGCCGATCATCAGGTGCCAGCGACCAATCAGCGGCCAGCACCCGCTGATTGGTTTGTGCTGCAGCCAATCGCAGCACAGCCGGGACGTGCGGCTGCGCTCCCTAGCTGGCACGTGGATCACGTACTAGGTACGAACTCCTGCTTGGGAGAGACACCTGGCCACCGAATATTTACTGTCGGAAAGTGGTTAAATAGAATACAATGTAAGATGTGTTCAGGGTACAAATCGTTCATTACTATCAAGAATAAACCATCATCCAAGTCATTCTAATCCAATTTAGTTCAATGAAAATAAAACAGTCAACAACATTTGATTATTCATTGTTTTTGCTGACTCTTTGCAAAAGGCGCACTCCCAATTGTCCTTTATTTTGCACTTTGTCGCATCAAATAGTGAAAAAAAAAATGGTGTTCTTCAAAAGGTAACTATTCTTTTCAATTGCTCTCCTATACTGGCCTAATGCCCCGTACACACGGTCGGACTTTACGGCAGACTTTTCGACGTAGTTTACAACGGACTTTACGACGGACTTTCTGAATGAACGGACTTGCCTACACACAATCCACCAAAGTCCGGCGAATTCGTACGTGATGACGTACGACCGGACTAAAACAAGGAAGTTCATAGCCAGTAGCCAATAGCTGCCCTAACGTGGCTTTTTGTCCGTCGAACTAGCATACAGACGAGCGGACTTTTTTCGACCGGACTCGAGTTCGACGGATTGATTTAAAACATGTTTCAAATCTAAGTCTGTCCAACTTTTGAGAAAATAAAGTCCGCTGGAGCCCACACACGATCGAATTGTCTGACGAAATCCCGTCCGCCGGACCAAGTCTGCTGTAAAGTCCGCTCGTGTGTGCGCGGCATAACACACTTCCTCCTGATAACAACCTTGATGGTAGGCTAAGACAATCATAGCAATAGTACATTCTGCCTTTTTCATGTTAGTCTTACATGTTCCACACCAATTATTTTCTTAATTTAGGAGGTTTTTCTGCAATTTTGGCAAATATGGGAACATTTTGGTAAAATTTCACCAACCAGTCTATAAAACACACAGGGGCCAATGAGATTGAATGTTAAGAATGCAATGGGCCTTTAGGTTGCTCTTGAGGTACAAACCCCCCCCCCCTTTCAACTGTCCTAGACCTGCGCCAAAAGCATTAGCTTACGCTTTAACAAAAGCAATGCCTATTAATGCAAGGGACTTGGAATCATATTCCTTAGTTCACATGAGTCTACTGTGGGCTTTAGGGCTTACCTATTTGGCGTACATGCAAAATAAATAATGATATTTCCATGGTGTTCAGTGCTAGGCTAAAGTTAATTACTACAAACAGATATACAAGGTAGATAGGTATCAAGATAAGTAGCCTTAACACATTTCACATACAATGCACATATTTGTGAGGTATGCGTGAAATGTGTCAAAGCTTCTAATCTTGATACCTGTCTATTTTAGATATCTGTTTGCACTAATAATGTCTAGTCTAACAGGCTATCCCCACTTCAGTCCGTCATGAACGCTGCTGCCAGGCTCATCCACCTCGCAAACCGCTCAGCGTCTGCTACACCCCTCTGCCAATCCCTCCATTGGCTGCCACTCAGTCACCAAATTAAATTCGAGATACTAACTATAACTTACAAAGCCACCCACAACCTGGCCCCCAGCTACATCTCTAACCTAGTCACAAAATACCAACCTAATCGTTCTCTTTGCTCCTCCCAAGACCTCCTGCTCTCAAACTCCCTTGTCACCTCCTCTCATGCTCGCCATCAGGACTTCTCCAGAGCCTCCCCCATCCTCTGGAATGCTCTACCCCAATCCGTCCAATTTTCTCCTACTTTATCCACTTTCAGACGATCCCTGAAAACTCATCTCTTCAGAGAAGCCTATCTGGCCCCCACCTAACAACTGTACATTTATCTTCTCAATCAGCACATCACCCACAGTTATTACCTCTTGTATCTCTTGACCTTCCCTCTTAGATTGTAAGCTCTAAGGAGCAGGGCCCTATGATTCCTACTGTATCAAAGTGTATTGTATTTGTACTGTCTACCCTCAAGTTGTAAAGCGCTACGTGAACTGTTGGTGCTATATAAATCCTGTATAATAATAATAATAATAATAATAGTCTAGCACAGAGCAGCCTAGACCAAGTCATTAGATTTCATTGCAAACCTAACCTCATGAGCAATGAACTACATGGCTTTGTTTATTAACAAATTAGTTGATCACCATGTCACCGCTAACATGGTTAACAATTTATCCATTGATAAACAAAGCCATGTGATCACAGTTTGCAACTCTGCTTAGCTCATGAAAGGATACTTCTTTCAAAAAGTGGATTAAAAAACTTGTAGTTCAGGAATAAAGAGATCTGCTCACCAAGGCCAAAGGTCCATCCCAATTCATACTCGGCCACTGAATATTTCCATAATTGTACAGAAGGAAGGTCTGATTTCCATCTGTGCTCAGGACAGTCTGAAATGTGTTCACCTGTAAATACAGTAGGTCTTTGTTAAAGACACATTTTCTGGAAGACATTTTAAAGGTTAGAAAGTCGGCCATTGTTGCAGATTAACCATTTCCATACCGCGCAAATTCCAGCACTCCTCTCCTACATGTAAAAATCATCATTTTTTTGCTATAATATTACTCAGAACCCCCAAACATTCTTTATATTTTTTTAGCAGACACCCTAGGAAATAAAATTTTTTTTTATGCCACACGGTATTTTGGGCAGCAATTTTTCAAACGTGATTTTTTTGGGGAAAAACAAATTTTCATGAATAAAAAAAAAAGAAAAAACAGTAAAGTTAGCCCATTTTTTTTGTATAATGTGACAGATGATGTTAGGCTGAGTAAATAGATACCTCACATGTCACGCTTTAAAATTGCGCACACTCGTGGTATGGCGTCAAACTTTCGTACTTAAAAATCTCCATAGGCGACGCCAAAATTCCTTTTACAGGATACATGTTTAGAGTTACAGAGGAGGTCTTTTTCTAGAATTATTGCTCTCACTCTAAAGTTTGCGGTGATACCTCACATGTGTGGTTTGAACATCATTTACATATGCAGGCGCGACTTACCTATGTGTTTTCTATTGCGTGCGAGCTCACGGTGACGGGGGCGCTCTCATTTTTTTTTTTTTAATAAAAAATGTATTTTTAAACTTTCCCTTTAAAAAAAAAATTTTGATCACTTTTATTCCTATTACAAGGAATTTAAACATCCCTTGTAATAGGAATAGTGTGTGACGGGTCCTCTTTATGGAGAGATGTGGGGTCTATAAGACACCGCATCTTTTCTCCAGGCTGGAAAGCATCAGATAAAAAAAAAAACAAATGAACAATCTGATGCTTTCTAGCCAAGTCCCCCGCTTTGTTTAATTCCGGCGGCCCGGACGTGACATCATAACGTCGCACCTCCGAGAGTCATAAAGATTGGCGGGGAACATCTGTCCCTCAGTTTTCTCTATGACTTCCTTCTGGCACCTGCGGATTTCTTCTCTGGGTCCCCGATCGCACAGGAGAGCCTGGAGAAGCACTGGAGGGGGGGGGGTCATGTCCCCTCCTGTCGCCGGTAAGAATGATCAAGTGGCTGAACTGCCGCTATGATCATTCCTATGGTGTAGGGAATCGCTGAAAAAAACGATATCTGGATGATGCCCAGGCATCATTCAGATATTACCACCGAAAGCCGAGAAAGTCCAATGATGTTCGGCGGTATGGAAGTGGTTAAAAAAGACATCATGGTATTATCCTCACCTTGTTTGTTGAAGATCCAAAATATGCAACCTGGTGCCATGTGGCCACAAACACCCAGCGGGCTGTAAAATTCACAGCATGGAAATAAGTGCTGATATCGGAGGTGGCCCGGGACAGAAGAGAGGGATCGGTGCTCTCACGGTAATATACATCCCCCGCTAAGCTATTATCCACATCAGCCCAGTAGATAGCCAGGAACGGGTTTCCAGATTTGACAGGAAGAGCTTGTGGTGAATATTGACTGATTGGTGAGCTGAATGATAACAGACCATTATTATTCACCTGTGAAGGAGAACATTGAGAAAAAAAATAACTGTTTTAGCCAGATCTACCATTGTATAATTTGTGAGGAATGCTACCTATTTATCTAAAGCAGGATATGGGTGTAGGACCTGTGAACAACATTTCTATGGGTGAAGCCTATTTTAGAATTTAAAATTTTAGAGGGATTTTGTTTAAATGGTATACTTACAAAGAGATAAGAGTAATTTCTCCCAAATAGTGGGATGTCCCTGGAAGGAAATATTTTTGGAGATCCTCCATCATCTATTTTTGGATTAATATTGTCGATTGCAGATCCATATGGATAGAGGAGACCTGACCAAAAGAACAATCATATCTTACTTCCCCATCCAAGAATATATCTACACTCTAACCATCAACTAGAAGTTTAAATGTGCAAACATGATCCTCTAGCTTCAGCCTCCCGCATTGGTGGAGAGCACATAATCTTTTGAAGCAGCTGAAGTGTAGGATTCATTGCTGATCATGTATCAGTAAGAAGATCTCATAATCCCTCATGCTTAGTTTATACTACTTTGAAAAGTTGCTAGTAAAGATTTGTTACCTGAAGACATTATGAATGGAGAAGTATTAGTTGTGCTGCCTGTGAAGGGAGAGTTAATAGTTGTGGAGCGTGTGGTGAAGGGTCCAGATGGAGTTGTCAAAGGAGTATCCGTAGAATTTTCATTTTCTGTAAAATCATCTAGGATTAAAAACATACTTAAACATTTGCACACACAGTGGTCCCTTAACCTTCCTACCCTATTCTGGTTTGGGTAAAATGGGCAAGGATCAAGAAAAACACAACACGTCCTCTGTGAATATTTTACAATTTGAATTTCCTGAGGACTTGTTATTAAATGAGAAGTGTGGGATAGGAAACATTAAACGCACATACTCACCTATATGGCTGCAGCATTAGTCCGATACTACAGCTGTCCCCAGCTGGCTCTAAGCTTGAGAAATGAGTGATCACATGACCACTGAATGCTCAGTTCTCAGTTTTCTTTGAGCGAAGAGCAGTGATTATCAGTCACTGGTTCTCTGCTCTGCCCCTCCAGTGCTCCCCAGAGACCTGGGCTGTGGGGGGTTGGTGGGAGCAGCTGGTTTAGGCTTCTAATGGCATGCTGAGATGCCAATGAGAGTGTATCCTGACATTATTGTCTGCATCACTGCAGAGCCTGGACCAGCCCTGTGACGTCATCCAATAGCGGACAAGGAAAAAAGGAAACTGTGAGAGCAAAGATATATGCACCTCTATACATGCAACAGGCAATGTCTGTAAAAAAACAGTCACAGTTCATCAGTCCATAGGATACAATGAACAAATGGCAAGTCCTAAAAAGGAATGGTGGTGGGCGGCAGCTATCCTCAGAGAGAAGCCAGCTCTGTAAATAGGAAGACAAAGGAACAAGAAGGAAGCGCCACCTAAGTGCAATAAGTTAAGTAGGGTTTAATAGCACAACAAATAATGAACTTACAGGAAGAAGAATAAAATCGGGCTCATCTGTGCCATTTAGCACAAGGTACAGTCCGGCCTCTGGTCCATCTTGTTCCACGGGTTGGCAGTTGTTGAAGATGAGATCTGGAGTCTTTCCTGCGGCCACCAGGAAGTCAGCCAAGTCCGGCCTATGGGTTGGCAGTCGTTGAAGACGAGATCTGCAGTCTTTCCTGCGGCCACCAGGAAGTTAGCCAAGTCCGGCCTACGGGTTGGCAGTCATTAAAGACAGGATTTGCAGTCTTTCCTGCGGCCACCAGGAAGTTAGCCAAGTCCGGCCACAGGTTGGCAGTCGAAGAAGAGATCTGCAGTCTTTCCTGCGGCCACCAGGAAGTCAGCCAAGTCCGGCCCACGGGTTGGCAGTCGTTGAAGACGAGATCTGTAGTCTTTCCTGCGGCCACCAGGAAGTCAGCCAAGTCCAGCCTGAGAAGTGGCTTGGCTGACTTCCTGGTGGCCGCAGGAAAGACTGCAGATCTCGTCTTCAATGACTGCCAACCCGTAGAACAAGATGGACCAGAGACCAGACCGCACCTTGTGCTAAATGGCACAGATGAGCCCGATTTTATTCTTCTTCCTGTAAGTGCATTATTTGTTGTGCTGTTAAACCTTAAACCCTACTTAACTTATTGCACTTAGGTGGCGCTTCCTTCTTGTTCTCTTGTCATCCAATAGCGGGTTTTAGCCCATTGTTGCCTGAATCTGGGTCACAGGAATTTGGTAATAAGTGCCCTCCTGCGACCCTGAAGAGAAATATGGTCAAAAAAGCATTGGCCATGCTTCTCTTTTAATAGGACTGCCATTACTTTGATGGTTGGGCTACATTTCCCATTATTCTCTTGAAAAGATATACAGTATATTATCTTGTAAAGCTAATTAACGTTTTCTTATTAATCGTATTAATGTGTATTCATGTTTTGTATTGTACAGTTGTATGTGAAGGCAGACATATTTAAATATTATTTATGCAGGTTGGGCTTACTCCTTTGGAGTGCAATGGTCTGCTTTACTGCTCCTTCTCACAATGTAAGTCTGTAAGTTTGCAGCCTGATTAAATAGGCAGGCAGGTGAAGTAAATGCATTTTTTATTCCACCCTGAATTTAAAGTCTAACCTATACTATACCTTTACTTTACATTTGATATAAAAAAAAAAGATCTTTAAAAATATAAACATAATACCAAAAGTAACTTAAAGTCAACCCTTCAAAAACAACTCTAAATGGAGGAATTGCAACCAGATAGGCAATTTACATCATATCCTGTGGGGTTGCAATAGGATTTGTAACTTTTGGAACTCAGTTTCGTCCTTCCTCATCTCTCTTACGAACAGGTGAATATATCTCACCCCTGAGTTGGCCTTACTAAGCATTGGCTTAGGGGCATATTCCCCATCTCAAAGAATGATAGTGGCCCATATTGTCTACGCAAGCACGGCTCTCTGTCTCAAAAAACTGGAAGTCAACAGCAGCCCCTAACATGTCCACAGTAATATCCAGACTTAACACACAGTGTCAGTTTGAAAAAAAATACTTGCTTACAAGGATCATAAGGCAGATAGGTTCTATCACGTTTGGAAACTCTGGTTAGAACATCCACAGTGTCAGGTCTGGGCTCAGCCCTTCCTTCTCTGAGCTGGTCACTCAGCTGTCGGTTAATTGCCAGCTCCCATCTCTTCACAGTTACTCAGCTGTTGATGATATCCTGCTCGTCGGTCCTGCCTACTTAGGCCGTCCAGTCCAGAGGAGCTCTGCCTTCGCCTTGGTCACATCACAAAAAAATCCTGCGTTCCTGTTTAAAGACTGGCTTTGCTGACATCCCTTCTGGCTCCAGATCCTGCTTGCTGTTCCACTACTTTGATCCCTGACTTCTGGCTTGGCTGACTATCCGTTCCGGTTACTGAACTTTGACTATGTTTTGACTATGTTTGTTCTTTTTCTTTTATTATTAAACATGTGTGATTTAACTGTACTTCTGTCTCGGTCTGATTTCATGGTTTCTGACACACAAGCCTCTACATTTCCAGACTTGTACTATATGATTGTGCTGAATATGACAGCTCAAACCTGTTTTGCTTCTTTTCTCATTTCAATGGTGCTATATTCCATATTGTCCATAGCAGTTACCTGGAACCATCCCTAGGACCAAATGAGGACCAACTATCCCAATCTAGTATTTTTGTTTGTTTTGATTTTAAATTAAAATATGCACCTATCCACAGTCTGATCCAGAATGTTGTGGCAGGAGGGGACCCCGCATGGGGGACCCTAACTCTAGTGACAACATTTGATGTTTCTTTCTGTTCACTATACAGTAAAACCTTGAATTGTGAGCATAAATCCTCCCAAAAACATGCTTGTAATCCAAAGCTCTTGTATATCAAAGTGAATTTCCACATAAGTAATAATGAAAACTCAGATGATTCGTTCCACAACCATTTATTCAGAAGTCCTTCAGTTTATAGTCCATATAAAAAGATTATAGCAATGTGATAGGTTGTGTAATCGTAAAATGCCCATCCATAAATGGAAGCCTCAACAAGGGGATTAGAAGCAAAATCCAGCAGGAGCTACAAAGTATAAAAGAGAGAGGCGCCTCTAAGTGTAGCAATATGGTCAAAACTCACATGGCTGATGAATAAAATAGGCACATCTAAGTATACAGGCATCCAGGGTAAAGCTCATAGTTGCCAACAGTCCCGGGACAATCCCAATTTTGGGACCCTCATCCCGATCGGAGGCCATCCCGATTCAGGATTTTGCCTTTTTTGTCCAGGGAAATCAGAAATGTTTGCTTTGCAGCAGCTGGCTCTAACAAAATGGCCACCAGCACCGCCGCTAGATCGTTCCCCTTGTGTTCAGTGGAGAGGGGAGGGGGCTCGATCCATGCAGCCAATGAATAGGCTTCTGTCTTCACAATACTGAAGCCGGGGTTAGCTGCACAGATCAGCCCCTCCCCTCTCCACTGAACACACGGCGCCGGCCGCTTGTGGAATTTCTTCTGCTCTCTCCTGTCGCTCTCGGTGTAAAGCCCAGGCAGCGATGTAACTGTAATGTACAGGGGGAGGGTAGTAACTATGTACAGGGGGGTTAACTATGTACAGGAGGGGGGTTAACTATGTACAGGAGGGGGTTAACTATGTACAGGAGGGGGGTTAACTATGTACAGGGGGTTACTATGTACAGGGGTTACTATGTACAGGGGGTAACTATGTACAGAGGGTTACTATGTACGGGGGGTAACTATGCACTATGCACGGGGGGGTTACTAAGTACAGGGTGGGTAACAATGCACGGGGGTTACTATGTACAGGGGGGTAACTAGGGGGAGAGGGGTAACTATGTACAAGGTGAGGGGGTAACTATGTACAGGGGGGTAACTATGGCTCTGCCTAGGATGTAAGATATGAGGCTGGGAACACTGGTGTAAGGTCTGACTCTGCTGGGGGCAACTGATGTAAGGAGGGACTCTGCTGGGGGCACCTGATGCAAGGAGGGACTCTGCTGGGGGCACCTGATGCAAGGAGGGACTCTGCTGGGGGCACCTGATGCAAGGAGGGACTCTGCTGGGGGCACCTGATGCAAGGAGGGACTCTGCTGGGGGCACCTGATGCAATGAGGGACTTTGCTGGGGGCACCTAATGCAAGGAGGGACACTCCTAAAATTTTTTTTACAATGTTGGTAACTATGAAAGCTGTCCACATAGACCGTCCCCTAAACCTCTGGCTCTCACTGCTGTCAATCTGCAATCGTGACCGGGAAGACTACCCTGCAGTAGAGCGATCTGAAAGCGAGGCTTGAACCACTCGTGGAGCGCAGCTTGGAAGGGATGACGTTGATAGCGGTGAGGAGAATGGTCTATGTGGACTTCATCATGAGTTGCTAAATGTTGTACCTTCATTAAATGTAACCATATTGCTACACTAAGAGGCGCCTCTCTTCTCTTTTATACTCAGTTGTGATGTGACGCTACTTGTCTATCAAGACATTGCTTGTATATCATGTCAAAATGTATTTAAAAAGTTTGCTTGTCTTGCAAAACGCTCTCAAACCAAGTTACTCTCAATCCAAAGTTTTACTGTACCTGTATTTGCTGTCTAAAGAGTATATCTGTAAGTGTTGCATGTTTCCCAATGTTTGTACTTGCCCTTTAAACTTTCAATAAAAATGTATGGTTTAAAAAAAAAATACAACTCTAAATGTGTGTTCACAAAAAAAATAACATTCCATTGAAAATAGTATTATATTTAATTGAATACCATAGTATTAAATATAGTGGAACCTTACCTATATTTCCATTGGTATCTTCTGGATGTAGTTTGTCCACTTTAAATGCCCAACGTCCGGTCACATTGGTGTTGCTTGAAGATGATAAATTGGCTACAGAGAGTGTGAGGGAACCTGGGAGTGTGTAGTATCCTGTATCATAGCCGCTGTTCAGTCCAGCCTATGAAGTTCAAGTTCAATTTACTAATAGCCAAGAAGGGCAGAAAGTCCATGTTTTATCCAAACAAGGGGACTTTGGTGATAAGTGCTCCTTGAATGGTTAATCAAGTATGGAAATAAAATATACGTAGAACACATTGTAAGATGCATTCATGGTACAAATATTCAATTATTGTCAGGGCTCAACTATCCTCCTAGCTCTTTTGGTTATTAATCCAGGTTAGTCATTTACGAAAACTTGGGTCTGAAATGTTGTCAAATTTTGGAACATTTTGGCAACATTTTATCATTCCATAAAAATGCATAGGAGTCAATGAGTGGACCTTCAGTAGTTTTTTTAACTTTCCATCTATTACATCTTCTGCCCTTGTTGTTGTTTTAACTTTGGATAGTAAAACATTTTTTTTTCTGGCAGTAAATCCCTTTCACAGCCCACTTCCTGTTTCTTGTCTGGTCATTGGCCTAGGCTTATGACATCATGCACAGCTCTCTCTCTCACTCTCGTGAGAGTTTGCCAGGAAGGGAGGGGGGATGAGTCATAAGAGGGCCAACGAGATCTGCAGAGCTGCAGGTGTACCTTTGTGTGTCTGTGTAAATTCAGGAAGTGAACAGGCAGCAGCTTCAGCTGCCCACAATTAAAATGGCTGCATCGTAGACTCAGTGGAGGGAGATTTCTGCAGCATATTTAGCAAGTACAGAATTACAGTATTTATAAAATAATATGCAAAGTGGTTGGGGGGAAGCTTCAGAATGGCAAAGATGTTGTTATTACAAATTATGTGAGCAGACTGCAGTTCCTCTTTAGGCACATGCCGATGTACTTCGGCACAATGGCACGGCTGGGCAAATGGGCGTACAGGTACGTAACCTTTAAATCGCGGAATTTTGGGCGTGCGCTCACCACCGCCAGGGCACGCGCCCACCGCGGACTCCATAACCATGCCCGCGGGTCCCGTGAACTCGATGTCCGCCGGTGGCCCACAATCGTGTCACGGAGCTGCAGAACGGGGAGATGCCTATGTAAACAAAGCATTTCCCTGTTCTGCCTAGTGACATGACAGAGATCATTGCTCCCTGTCATCGGGAAGCCCATCCCCCCCACAGTTAGAATCACTCCCTAAGACACACTTAACCCCTTGATCACCCCCTAGTGTTTAATCCCTTCCCTGCCAGTGTCATTTACACAGTAATCAATGCATTTTTATAGCACTGATCGCTGCATAAATGACAATGGTCCCAAAATAGTGTCAAAAGTGTCTGATGTGTCCGCCATAATGTCGCAGTCATGATAAAAATCGCAGATCGCCGCCATTACTAATCCAAAAAAATTTATAACAAAAATGCCATAAATATATCCCCTATTTTGTAGATGCGATAACTTTTGCGCAAACCATTTAATATACACGTATTGCGATTTTTTTTTACCAAAAATATGTAGAAGAATAAATATCGGCCTAAACTGAGAAATAATTTTTTTTTGTTATATATTTTTGGGGGATATTTATTATAGCAAAAAGTTAAAAATATTGCTTTTATTTATAGCGCAAAAAATAAAAACCGCAGAGGTGATCAAATACCACCAAAAGAAAGCTCTATTTGTGGGAAAAAAAAGACGTCAATTTTGTTTGGGTGCAACGTCGCACGTCCACGCAATGGTCAGTTAAATCGATGCAGTGCCGTATCGCAAAAAGTGCTCTGGTCAGGAAGGGGGTAAATCCTTCCGGGGCTGAAGTGGTTAAGGATGCAAAAAGAAAGTGAGAAAGAAAGTTGAGGATTTTGTGTACATGCAAGCCCCCCCCCCCAAAAAAAATAAATTGGTGGCATTAAGATTAGTAGACTTGACTTGCCAGGGTTCAACTATGTCCTTTGGGTTTTAATCCAGGTTAATCCCATGAAAAAACTAGGTCAAACTGCTGAAATTTTGGCAAAATTTGTAACATTTTGGCAACATTTCACCAATCCATTATATGCATATGGAGAAAAGAAACATGAAAGATGAGAAAGAAAGTTAAAGATGCAATTGGTCTTTAAATTGCTCCTGAGGTTTAGAAAAGCAATTTTTTTAAACATTCTGGACCTGTGCCAAAAATGTCACCCCAATTCTTAAAGAAAAATATCTGATTCTGCAAGGGAGACAGTTCCACGTTTCTTAGCGCACAGTAATTCCTGCCCCCCCCCCTCCATTCTGAGTACAATTAAGTAAAAATGGGTTTTAAGATAAGTAGTATATTGGTATTAGACATGTGCACTGCTGAAAAAATTTTTTTTGCTTCATTCATGTTTTTTTTTTTCGTTTTTCGGGTCATTCGTTTTGATCGAAATTTGTAAATTCGAAAGTTTGAAAATTCTAAAATTCTAAAATCTGGAAATATGCAAATTCAGAAATTCGAAAATTCGGAAATTCCAAAATCTGAAAATTCGAAAATAAGAAAGGAAATCCAAAAAGTCTAAAGAATGAAAATCTGAAAATTCCAAAAAATAGCTAACTAACTAATAATAACTAACTATTAAATTATAAGTATTGGAATTTCTTTTAAAATTTGGCTGTTAGTCTACTCAACAAATACGAATTTATCCGAAGGTTATGAATTATCTGAAATAACGAACAATGCATCTAAACAAATGGAACGGAAAGCATTAATAATAAATATTAATAATAAAACATTTTTTTATTATGATTGTTATTTATTACTATAAATTTGTTACATTCCATAGATAGATACGGCATTCGTTATTTCAGATAATTCGTAACTTTGGATAAATTCGTATTCATTACATTCACTAACAGCCAAATTTGAAAGGAAATTCCAATACCTATAATTTAATAGTTAGTAATATTTAAGTTATTAGTTAGTTATTACTTCACATTTTTGAATTTTCAGGTTTTTGAGTCTCTTTTTTTTGGATTCTAGTTCTTTTGAATTTTCATTCTTACTTTAGAAATTTTTGAATTTTCGGATTTTTGATTTTTCTAATTTCTTATTTTCTGAATTTTCGGATTTCAAATTTCCAATTTTCCGAATTTGCGGATTTTCGAATTTCAAATTTATGCATTTTCGTATTTACGAATTTTCATATATTCCAATTTACGGATTTACAAAGTTTAGAATATTCTAATTTACAAATATTTGAAAAAAATTTGTTAAACGGGTTTTTGTTAATTAGGATATTCTTGAATTAACAAATTTGTCGAAATTGGTTAAAAAAAAAGACTTTGAAACTAAACAAATTGCACATGTCTAATTAGCATACTATATTTCATATGCACAAAGATCTTAGTTATAAGATATAGGAGCTCTGTGTGTCCCCCCCCAAGCAACTGTTTGTGCTAATTAGGTTTGGCCTAGCAGTAAGCAACCCAGATCTACACTTCAGGTTTCTTTGCAACCCAAATCTTTTGATAATAAATAAAGCAACAGACTTGTTTATGTGGCTTTCTTTATCAACAAAGCCATTGATCATCACTGACATTGTAACAGTTGCTCCAATGATAAACAAAGCCATGTGATCACAGTTTGTAAATGGGTTTCCTCACAGTTCTTATCTCATGAAATGATACTTCTTAGAAAAACTTGTAGTTCAGGAATAAATTTATCTGCTCACCAAGGTCAAAGGTTCATATTGGTAGGAACCATAGGCATAAATACTCGGCCACTGAATGTCATCATAATTGTACAGAAGGAAGGTCTGATTGCCATCGGTGGTCAGAACGGCCTGAAATGTGTTCACCTATAAATACAACAAATAATTGTTCAAGACTAAACCTCTGGAAGACATTTTAAAGGTTTAACTTAACACCTTCCAGCACCGGCCTATAGCAAAATGACAGTCGGGGCGGGAGCAATGTTGTTCTAGGAGGACGTCATATGACGTCCTTCCAGAACGTGCCTATCTTGGCGCGATCTGTCACTGGCTGTATCCAGCTGATGGCTGATCACTGTACCGGCCTGCTGCCAGTACCATGTGATCACTGTGACCAATCACCATAGCTCCCAACTGTCCCTGATTTCGAGCAATGTCCCTCTGTCCCTCATTCTTCCTCATTTGTCCCTCATTTTGGTCTATATAGCTGTATATAAAATGCACTTTTTATCTATCAAAATTTTTTTTTCCAGCACTAAACCTTTCATCTGATTTCTAAATATCTGCATTTGTAAATTCCAAAAGCCAATATAAAAGGAATAGTAGTGGTAAAAAAAGCACTTGTGGATTTAACTAATCTTGTTTTTTTCTACAATTCTCTTTTAAGGGGGTGTGGCCAGGGGTGTGTCCTATGTCTACATACTTTTTCTGATAGGTGTCCCTCATTCCCATCAAAAAAGTGGGGATTTACAGCAGATCACAAAAAAAAGTTTTGTCCCCAAAAAGTGGGGATTTACAGCAGATCACATGAACGTAGTAAACAATGGATGGCTTCCTTTCACGCCATCCATTCAATACAATTGTGTTGCTAGCTGTGATTTTCTACAGTAATCACATGGTACAGACAGGGCCAATCATAGCCCATCTGTACAATGTGATTAGCTTTTGTCAATCACAGCTAATCACAACAAAAGACACTGAATGAACCAGTTTCATTCAGTAAAAAATGGTTAATTTTGCCAAATAAATGGACTGGTATAAGCGATCATAATATGTAAAATAAAATCTTAGTCACTTCCCCAGAGTAGTACAGTGTAACTATGGCAACACTGTATTGCGCCTTTCACAGTTTTTTAGAAAAAAAAAATTAAAAATAAAAAACTTTGAAAGAAAATGATTTTTACAGTATACACCATCGATTATGGACGCTATAACTTTCCTACAGACTAAATAATACACACTGCTTTGGGTTATTTTCACCAAAGAAATGTAGCAGAATACACTTTGACCAGTTTCATTTAGTAAAAATGGTTGCTTTTGCCAATTAAATTGACTGGTATAAGCAATCATAAAATGTAAAATAAAATCTTGGTCACTTCCCCAGAGTAGTACAGTGTAACTATGGCAACACTGTATTGCTCCGGTCGCAGTTTTTTAGAAAAAAAAATAAAAAAAATAAAAAAAATTGAAAGAAAAAGATTTTTTAAATGTTTTTATTTTTAATTTTTTTTAGGTACTGTCACCAGTCGGTGTCCCTGATCACCACCACACCAGTTAAATGATAATGCTGTACTGCACTAGTGACAGAATGTAGAAAAAAAAAAAAATTGTGAAAAAAAATGTATTTAATTTTCTTCATTATGCAAAAAATTCAAAAAAATTCAAAAAATTCAGCATGCCTCTTACTAAATACTTCGGACTGTCTACTTTCAAAAAATGGGTCATTTGGGGGTATTAGCAATAGGGTGGTCAGTACATCAGATTTTCAGATATACAGTATACACCATAGTTTATGGACTCTATAACTTTCCTACAGACTAAATCATACACACTGCTTTGGGTTATTTTCACCAAAGAAATGTAGCAGAATACAATTTGACCAGTTTCATTCAGTAAAAATGGTTGCTTTCGCCAATTACCGTATATACTCGAGTATAAGTCGAATTTTTCAGCACATTTTTTTGTGCTGAAAGTGCCCCCCTCGACTTATACTCGAGTCAAGCACTTTTCTGCAGCAAAAAATTTCATTTTCCGAACCGAATTTGGGGCCCCGTATCTCAGGGCCACTTGGTGCTAGAAACCCCAACTTTGGTATGCAAACCCAGTGGACCTGGTACCACAACATATCCAAAGCTGAAGTTCCTAGCACTAAGTGGCCCTGAGATACGGGGCCCCAAAATCAGTTCGGAAAATGTCATTCTCTGCTGCAGAAAAGTGCTTGACATTTTCTGAACCGATTTTGGGGCCCCGTATCTCAAGGCCACTTGGTGCTAGGAACGCCAAATTCGGTGTGCAAACCTAGTGGACCTGGTACCATAACATATCCAAAGCTGGGGTTCCTAGCACCAAGTGGCACTGAGATACGGGGCCCCAAACTGGTTCGGAAAATGTCATTCTCTGCTGCAGAAAAGTGCTTGACATTTTCTGAACCGATTTTGGGGCCCCGTATCTCAAGGCCACTTGGTGCTAGGAACGCCAAATTCGGTGTGCAAACCTAGTGGACCTGGTACCATAACATATCCAAAGCTGGGGTTCCTAGCACCAAGTGGCACTGAGATACGGGGCCCCAAACTGGTTCGGAAAATGTCATTCTCTGCTGCAGAAAAGTGCTTGACATTTTCTGAACTGATTTTGGGGCCCTGTATCTCGGGACCACTTAGTGCTAGAAACCCCAGCTTTGGAAATTGTTTGGTGCTAGTTCCACTGGGTTTGCACACCAAATTTGGGGTTCTTAGCACTAAGTGGCCCCGAGATACAGGGCCCCAAATTCGGACAACTGTGTCTATCTGCAGCCATGTCATTTCGGGACCCTTTGGGTTCAGAGACCCCAAATTTTGGCTGCAGCTAGGGGTCATCTAGGAACACTTAACTACCGAGTTTGAAATTCAGGAGACCTATGGCTGCAAATGGGCACAGTGAGGCATGCAAATGGGCACAGTGATGCTGCAAATGGGCATTGTTGACCCTCTTTTCCACTTACAGTAGCTGTGCATTTCTCACCCTCGTCTTATACTCGGGACAATAAGTTTTTCCCATTTTTTTTGTGGTAAATTAGGGCCTCGACTTATACTCGGAACGACTTATACTCGAGTATATACGGTAAATGGACTGGTATAAGCAATCATAAAATGTAAAATAAAATCTTGGTAACTTCCCCAGAGTAGTACAGTGTAACTATGGCAACACTGTATTGCTCCGGTCGCAGTTTTTTAGAAAAAATTAAAAAAAATGAAAGAAAAATATATATATATTTTTTTAAGTACTGTCACCAGTCAGTGTCCCTGATCACCACCACACCTATATTATGATAATGCTGTACTGCACTAGTGACAGAATGTAAAAAAAAAATTGTAAAAAAAATGTATTTCATTTTCTTCACTGTGCAAAAAATTGTCACAAAAAAATGTAAAAACTTCAAAAAATTCAGCATGCCTCTTACTAAATACCTCGGACTGTCTACTTTCCAAAAATGGGTCATTTGTGGGTATTAGCAATAGGGTGGTCAGTACATCAGATTTACAGATATACAGCATACACCATAGTTTATGGACTCTATAACCTTCCTACAGACTAAATAATAAAGACTGCTTTGGGTTATTTTCACCAAAGAAATGCAGCAGAATACATTTTGACCTAAATTTATGAAGAAAAACTATTTATTTGTATACAATTTTATAACAGCAACAAAGAAAAACACGTTTTGTTTTTTTTTCAAAAGTATCAGTCTTTTTTCGTTTATTTGGCAAAAAATAAAAAACCCAGTGGTGTTTAAATACCACCAAAAAAAAGCTCTATTTGTGTAAAAAAAATATATAAAAATGTCATATGGGTACAGTGTTGCATGAATACGTAATTGTCATTCAAAATGCAACAGTGATGAAAGCTGAAAATTGGCCTGGGCAGGAAGGGAGTAAAAGTGCTCAGTATTGAAGTGGTTAAAAAAAGTCAACATAGTAATATCTTTACCTTGTTTGTTGAAGATCCATAATACGCAACTCGGTGCCATGTGGCTACAAACACCCACTGAGCTGTGAAATCCATGGCATGGAAGTAAGTTCTGATATCGGAGGTGGCCCTGGACAGAAGAGAGGGATCGGTGCTCTGACGGTAATATATATCACCCGCTAATCTATTATCTACATCAGCCCAGAAGATCGCCAGGAACGGGTTTCCAAATGCAACAGGAAGAGCTTGTGGTGTAAATTGACTTATTGGCGAGCCGAATGATAACAGACCATTATTATTCACCTGTGAAGAAGAAGATTGAGAAAAAAAAATCATATTTCTGCAATGTAGACTTTGTCATGGAATATAACCTAATTTGTTAATACGGGTAGTGTATGACCTGAGAACATACATGCTATAGTTGAAGCCTGATTTTGAAATGACATATACTGTGTATATATATATATATATATATATATATATATATATATATATATATATATATATATATATATATATATATATACAGTGCCTTGGAAAAATATTCATACCCCATGGAATTCTCCACATTTTACAACCAAAAAACATTAGAAAAAAATATTGGGATTTTATGTGATAGACCAACACAAAGTGGCACATAATTGTGAAGTGGAAGGAAAATGATAAATGTTTTTCACATTTTTTACAAATCAATATGTGAAAAGTGTGGGGGGGTACATTTGTATGGTGCCCCCCTGAATCAATACTTTGTAGAACCCCCTTTCGCTGCAATAACAGCTGCAAGCCTTTTTGGGGATGTCTCTATCAGCTTTGCAAATCTAGAAAGTGACATTTTGCCCATTCTTCTTCTTTGCAAAATAGCTCAAGTTTTGTCAGATTGGATGGAGAGCGTCTGTGAACAGCAATTTTCAAGTCTTGCCACAGATTCTCAACTGGATTTAGCTCTGGGCTGTGACTGGGCCATTCTAACACATGAATATGCTTTGATCTAAACCATTCCATTGTAGCTCTGGCTGTATGTTTAGGGTCGTTGTCCTGCTGGAAGGTGAACCTCCGCCCCAGTCTTTTGCAGACTCTAACAGGTTTTCCTCTAAGATTGCCCTGTATTTGGCTTCATCCCTCTTCCCATCAACTCTGACTACCAGCTTCTCTGTCCCTGATGAAGAAAAGTATCCCCACAACATGATGCTGCCACCATGCTTCACAGTGGGGATGGTGTGTTCAGGGTAAAATGCAGTTAGTTTTCTGCCACACATAGCGTTTTGCTTTTAGGCCAAAAAGTTCAATTTTGGTCTCATCTGACCAGAGCACCTTCTTCCACATGTTTGCTGTGTCCCCCACATGGCTTCTCGCAAAGAAGACTTCTTATGGCTTTATTTAACATTGGCTTTCTTGTTGCCAATCTTCCATAAAGGCCAGATTTGTGGAGGGCATGATGAATAGTTGTCCTGTGGACAGATTCTCCCACCTGAGCTGTGGATCTCTGCAGCAACTCCAGAGTTACCATGGACCTATTTGCTGCTTCTCTGATGAAGGCTCTCCCCTGCCCAGCCTTTCAGTTTAGGTAAACTATGTCTTGGTAGGTTTGTAGTCGTGTCATAATCTTTCCATTTTCGGATGATGGTTTGAACAGTGCCATGTGAGATGTTCAAAGCTTGGGATATTTTTTATAACCCAACCCTGTTTTAAACTTCTCCACAACTTTTTCCCTAACCCGTCTGGTGTGTTCCTTGGCCTCCATGATGGTGTTTATTCACAAAGGTTCTCTAACAAACCTCTGTGGGCTTCACAGAACAGCTGTATTTATACTGAGATTAAATTACACACAGGTGGACTCTATTTAATAATTAGGTGACTTCTGAAGGTGATTGGTCCCACTAGATTTTAGTTAGGGGTATCAGAGGAAAGGGAGCTGAATACAAATGCACACCATACTTTTCAGATATTTATTTGTAAATATAATTGAAAACCATTTAACATTTTCCTTCCACTTCAAAATTTTCTGGGGCTGCATGAGTGCTGCCACCATTGGGGAGCTACAGGTCATTGAGGGAACCATGAATGCCAACATGTACTGTGACATACTGAAGCAGAGCATGATCCCCTCCCTTCAGGGACTGGGCCGCAGGGCAGTATTCCAACATGATAACTACCTCAAACACACCTCCAAGACGACCACTGCCTTGCTAAAGAAGCTGAGGGTAAAGGTGATGGACTGGCCAAGCATGTCTCCAAACCTAAACCCTATTGAGTATCTGTGGGACATCCTCAAGTGGAAGGTGGAGGAGCACAAGGTCTCTAACATCCACCAGCTCCGTGATGTCGTCATGGAGGAGGGGAAGAGGACTCCAGTGACAACCTGTGAAGCTCTGGTGACCTCCATGCCCAAGAGGGTTAAGGCAGTGCTGGAAAATAATGGAGGCCACACAAAATATTGTCACTTTGGCCCCAATTTGGACATTTTCACTTAGGGGTGTACTCACTTTTGTTGCCAGCGGTTTAGACATTAATGGCTGTGTGTTTAGTTATTTTGAGGGGACAGCAAATTTACACTGTTATACAAGCTGTACACTCACTACTCACTATATATATATATATATATATATATATATATATATATATATATATATATATATATATATATATATATATATCACCCCAATTTAAAAAAAAAATGAAAAAGTTTTGTACAATTATATGTTGTACATAAAAAAAATAAGCCTGGTGGTGTTTTTTTTTTCTCAGGGAAGGAAGTCTGTGGGGAGCTTTATATACTGTACTGTCAAAAGTATTGGGACACCTGCCTTTACACGCACATGAACTTTAATGGCATCCCAGTCTTAGTCCGTAGTGTTCAATATTGAGTTGGCCACCCTTTGCAGCCATAACAGCTTCAACTCTTCTGGGAAGGCTGTCCACAAGGTTTAGGAGGGTGTCTATGGGAATGTCTGACCATTCTTCCAGAAGCGCATTTGTGAGGTCAGGCACTGATGTTGGACGAGAAGGCCTGGCTCACCGTCTCCGCTCTTATTCATCCCAAAAGTGTTCTATCGGGTTGAGGTCAGGACTCTGTGCAGGCCAGTCAAGTTCCTCCCTAAACTCGCTCATACATGTCTTTATGTACCTTGCTGTATGCACTGGTCCAAATCATGGGGGATTATGTTGTGGGGTTGTTTTTTAGGGGTTGGGCTTGGCCCCTTAGTTCCAGTGAAGGGAACTCTTAAGGCATCAGCATATCAAGATATTTTGGACAATTTCATGCTCTCAACTTTGTGGAAACAATTTGGGGACGGCCCCTTCCTGTTCCAACATGACTGCCCACCTGTGCACAAAACAAGGTCCATAAAGTCCATAGAACCCCCTTTGGGATGAATTAGAGTGGAGGCTGCAAGTCAGGCCTTCTCGTCCAACATCAGTGCCTGACCTCACAAATGCGCTTCTAGAAGAATGGTCAAACATTCCCATAGACACACTCCTAAACCTTGTGGACGGCCTTCCCAGAAGAGTTGAAGCTGTTATAGCTGCAAAGGGGACTAAGATTGGGATACCATTAAAGTTCATGTGTGTGTAAAGGCACCAATACTTTTGGCAATATAGGGTATATACAGTATCTCACAAAAGTGAGTGCACATTTTTGTAATTATTTTATTCTATCTTTTCATGTGACAACACTGAAGAAATGACACTTTGCTACAATGTAAAGTAGTGAGTGTACAGCTTGTATAACAGTGTAAATTTGCTGTCCCCTCAAAATAACTCAACACACAGCCATTAATGTCTAAACCGCTGGCAACAAAAGTGAGTACACCCCTAAGTGAAAATGTCCAAATTGGGCCAAATTACCCATTTTCCCTCCCCGGTGTCATGTGACTCGTTAGTGTTACAAGGTCTCAGGTGTGAATGGGGAGCAGGTGTGTGTTAAATTTGGTGTTATCGCTCTCACACTCTCATACTGGTCACTGGTCGATCAAAGAAGTTGAGTGCACGTGCTCAGCGTCATATCCAGAGGATGTCTTTGGGAAATAGACATATGAGTGCTGCCAGCATTGCTGCAGAGGTTGAAGGGGTGGGGGGTCAGCCTGTCACTGCTCAGACCATACGCCACACACTGCATCAAGATGCTCTGCATGGCTGTCGTCCCAGAAGGAAGCCTCTTCTAAAGATGATGCACAAGAAAGCCCGCAAACAGTTTGCTGAAGACAAGCAAACTAAGGACATGGATTACTGGAACCATGTCCTGGTCTGATGAGGCCAAGATAAACTTATTTGGTTAAGATGGTGTCATACCTGTGTGATGGTAACCAGGTGAGGAGTACAAAGACAAGTGTGTCTTGCCTACAGTCAAGCATGGTGGTGGGAGTGTCATGGTCTGGGGCTGCATGAGTGCTGCCGGCACTGGGGAGCTACAGATCATTGAGGGAACCATGAATGCCAACATGTACTGTGACATATTGAAGCAGAGAATGATCCCCTCCCTTCAAAGACTGGGCTGCAGGGCATTATTCCAACATGATAACGACCCCAAACACACCTCCAAGATGACTACTGCCTTGCTAAAGAAGTTGAGGGTAAAGGTGATGACCAAGCATGTCTCCAGACCTAAACCCAATTGAGCATCTGTGGGACATCCTCAAACAGAAGGTGGAGGAGCGCAAGGTCTCTAACATCCACCAGCTCCATGATGTCATCATGGAGGAGTAGAAGAGGACCCCAGTGGCAACTTGTGAAGCTCTGGTGAGCTCCATGCCCAAGAGGGTTAAGGCAGTGCTGGAAAATAATGGTGGCCACACAAAATATTGACACTTTGCGCCCAATTT
This sequence comes from Aquarana catesbeiana, assembly GCF_042186555.1. Taxonomy (NCBI): domain Eukaryota; kingdom Metazoa; phylum Chordata; class Amphibia; order Anura; family Ranidae; genus Aquarana; species Aquarana catesbeiana. The sequence continues at coordinate 15,289,276 of NC_133333.1, read as the reverse complement.
GGCCTTTTTTACTTAGGGGTGTACTGACTTTTGTTGCCAGCGGTTTAGACATTAATGGCTGTGTGTTGAGTTATTTTGAGGGGACAGCAAATTTACACTGTTATACAAGCTGTACACTCACTACTTTACATTGTAGCAAAGTGTCATTTCTTCAGTGTTGTCACATGAAAAGATGGAATAAAATATTTACAAGAATGTGAGGAGTGTATACTCACTTTTGTGAGATACCAATATATATATATATATATATATATATATATATATATATATATATATATATATATATATATATATATATATATCTTTTTGTTTATTTATTTTCTAATAAACACACTTTAGAATTAGACAATGTTTGTAGAAAGAGATTTTGTTCCTGCAAACACTCACATATAGATGAGAGTAATATTCTCCAAAAAGTGGGACGCTTCTGGTAAGTATTGTTGAAGATCCTCCGTCATCTGATTTTGGGTTGATAATGTCGGTAGTGGGTCCATATGGGTAGAGAAGATCTGAAGTAAAGAAAATAAAACCCCCTTACAGTCACAAACAAAATCATTAATAAAAATGGAAACCACTGCATATTAATGTGAAAGATGAGAGCAAATACTTTGAAGTGAATTCAAATGTTAGTAAAATGGCTGTAAATCATTACATTTATTTTTTGTATTAATGCAAGCAGGGAAAGAACTGTTTTTTTAATTGGTATCAGCCTATTGCCATCTGTGTACAACAGAGCTCAGAATGGCAGAGAGAGAAGCAGCCCAATGAACCTGTCAGTTGTGCTGCAGTGCTTATATGCTAATAAGGAACACGCTGAAAGGAGAACAGAGAAAAGTTACAAAGAGATGAGCTTATCAGTCTGCTGTTTCTTCTTCCTTTTCACTGTTCAGTGAGCCTGAAGGAGGATCTTAACCTAGTTGTATTACTTAAAGGGGAGTTCCGCTTAAAAAAAAAATTAAAAGTCAGCAGCTACAAATACTGGTGCTGCTGACTTTTAATATTCGGACACTTACCTGTCCCAGGGTCCAGCGATGAGGGGGAACGAAACCCCGCTTGTCTCCCCCTCCACTCGGCGGCGCCGGCATTTTAACTGTGGGCGCCCGGCTGTGGCTTCACAGCCGGGCACCCACTGCGCACACGCGAGCCGCGGCGCGCGCCGTGACTGGCCGCGCAATCATCTGTGACCGGTCACGTGTCCCAGATGATTGCCTAGAGAGAGGGGGGGAGAGGTGATCTCCCTTCCTGCACCGAGGGAAGTGACACCAGGCGCCGAAGGAGGCAGACTACGAGGGACCCCCTAGCAACAGGCATTAAGAGGTGAGTAAAAAAAAAAAGTTTTCTCCAAATGTTTTTTTTTACATTTTTTTATACACATTAATGAATTTTTAATTTTTTGTGTGGAACTCCACTTTAAGTGCAGTAGAGAATATATGGGTCTCTTATCCCACAATTGATGTGTAACCCCCCTTGTTCATGGCATTTACAAATCAAATTGCAAGGACAAAAATAGGATTTGTATTAAAAATGTCTGAGAAGAAAAAAATCCAAGGTGGGGGGCTTCACTATAGGGTAGGGCTGTGTATCAGGATTAGATGGACAGAAATTAAAATCCTTTGTGAGATAAAGCTCCCATATACAGCATGTACTGCCTCTTTGTACTGTGCTTTTTTTGGCCTTTACCTTTGCCTTTACTTGAATCAAAACTCACACCTATCCATTATATAAGACATCCTAGCATTAGAATGTCAAGAATTCTTTTTTTTATGTTGCAAGCACAATAACCACTGATCTATAAAGCTTAGTTAATGAAAAAACTATATGGTATAATGGTTCATATAAAAACGTATTATTGGATGATACACAAAAGGCAAACCATAAAGAATTACCACGAATAAAGCAATTTAGAAAGGGTCATGTGCATGAAAAAAAAGGGACTTGATATATAGTAAACAAATTCAGTAGAACATAGAGAAATTCTTCTTAGCCATTGGAAGGTCGTGTTTCATTACAAAGTAATGGGACCTTACCCCTATGGCTGGCTATGTTTTCCATTTGTACAGCTACATCCGTAGGGACGAAAGTGGTGATTGGCATAAATGCACAGTGAATGCACAGCCTTGACAGAATATTTATGATCAACAGTGTGTGGTGATGGCCTATCCTGCAAATTAAAGGTTTCTATAGCAAGGCAGGGTAGGTATTTTTACAGTGGTGATTACACCACTGGGGAGGGGGTTTTATTTTGTTTAGTGGGGTATTTTTCTTTCACTGCCCCCACATTCTATTTCTTGCAATGTCTTATGTATCTCCTCCATGATGTGGACATTGGTATATTGGCATGGTTACGTTGATGACATATCATTATGCTTTCTCCAGTATTATATATGCAATAAGTGAGATTGCCATGCAACCCTCTTAACCGCTTGCTGACCGCCACACACAGATGTACGTTGGCAGAGTGGCACAGGCAGGCAAATGGGCGTACCTGTACGTTTCTTTGAATATGCCGCCTACCAGGCGCGCGTGACCCCGGCGGTGCGCTCTGCGCATCCGCTGCACGCTGCAGGTCCTGGGAACTTGATGTTCGCCGGCGGCCCGCGATTGCGGTGTGGAGCGGCAGAACAGGGAGATGCCTTTGTAAACAAGGCATTTCCCTGTTTTGCCTTGTGACATGACAGAGATCGATTGCTCCCTGTCATCGGGAGCAGTGATCACTGTCATGCGATCAGTGCTAGCCCACCCCTCCACAGTTAGAACACCTCCCTAGGACACACTTAACCCCTTGATCCCTCCCTAGTGTTTAACCCCTTTCCTGCCAGTGTCATTTACACAGTAATCAGTGCATTTTTATAGCACTGATCGCTGTATAAATGACAATGGTCCCAAAATAGTGTCCAATGTGTCCGCCATAATGTTGCAGTCACGATAAAAATTGCAGATCATCGCTATTACTAATGAAAAAAAATAATAAAAAAACAAATAAGATATATAATATAATGATAATATATAAATAAAAATAATAATAATAAAATATAAATAAAATAATAATAAAAATGCCATAAATCTATCCCCTATTTTGTAGACGCTATAACTTTTGTGCAAACCAACGGCTTATTGCGATTTTTTTTTACCAAAAATATGTAGAAGAATACATATCGGCCTAAACTGAGAAAGAAATTCATTTTTTTTATATATTTTTGGAGGATATTTATTATAGCAAAAAGTAAAAAATATTGCTTTTTTTTCAAAATTATCACTCTTTTTTGTGTATAGCACAAAAAATAAAAACCGCAGAGGTGATCAAATACCACCAAAAGAAAGCTCTATTTGTGGGAAAAAAGGACGTCTATTTCGTTTGGGTACAACATTGCACGACCACGCAATTGTCAGTTAAAGCGACGCAGTGCCGAATCGCAAAAAATGCTCTGGTCAGGAAGGGGGTAAAATTTTACATGTTAGAAAATAAAATAAATGTTTTAGGCCCTAGTGGCTGAGATGTGTGGGTAGCAGAGGGCATCACCAACAATTTTATGTTATATGTTTAACAGTAACAAATACAAATTAAAACAGTAAAAAATAATAATGCTTCTATGAAAATAATTTATTTATTATTAAAATAAAACATTAAGTTTATAGAATTTTTAGTTTTAGATTTTTTTGAGCTTTGTTTGCAGTTCTATAACATTTGACATAACATGACATAAAGGTTGACATAAATGTTATGACATAACTTATTTTTTTAAATATTTTTGTCCTTTTGGTCTCATTAAGTCTTACCTCCGGATGTTATCTGACTAAAAGAGACACCTAGAACTTAAAATGAGAAAAATATATTTGGTCACATTTTTCCAAAAATGTTGATGATTTTTCTTGTTTAAAATACCATTTTGCTCAGCCAAATAAGATAATTCAAAACAATTCACAAACATTTATTTCAGGAGGATGTAGCATTTTTCTAATTAATCCTTTGAAAATGGAAAACTTAATTTAAAAGTATAACTGCAGTTTAAAAAAAAAAAAAAAAAAAAAAATCTATCGTGCAAATAATCAAAGAGTTTTTAACACTAAAATTGATGTTTATAGTTTTAAATTTTGAAACAGTTTGGTGGCACCATTTCTTTAGATGCTGGTATAAATTGATTTGTTTAAAGGGTAACTCCACTTTTGTGGGGGGAAAAAAATTGCGGATAAAGAAAAAATAATATATTGTATACAATTGCGACACAAGTCATATTGTAATTGAATGTTATTAAAAACGACCTTTCATTTCCAATCTGCAGCTTTCTGCAATTTTCTGAAAATGCAATATGGCTACCCGAAGGTGTTCTGTACACAGAATGTGTACAGAATACCCCCCCCCCCCCCCCGAAACATAATTTCCTGCTTGTTCGATTGGCTCACTGATTTTCCCAGAAGTCTGCACCAAGATACAAGTTCGATTTTAGGCATCCCCTGGCAACAAAAATTTAATTTTTAGTAAGATACTCCAATAGGAAATCACATCTAAAAGGATGCAGGCCCAGCAGCTTTCCTCATTAGAGCCCTGCTGGGGCTGCAGCTGATTGATAATTACGAAACCACTCCCATTAGACTCACTTTCTCACAGACAAACACATAGGTATTTCTTCAGAATAACAAAAGGTAGGAATCTGCAACAAAGTTTGTTAAAATCCTTGCAATATACTGTACATAGATCACCCAAGGGAGAATATTTTTTTCTCAATAAAAGTGGAGTTACTCTTTAAGTCCTCCAAATTTTTATTTATTCTATTTTGACAAAGACTGGATTCAATTGTTTTGAAAAAGCAAGCTCAACAGATCTGAAAGTTATTGTAAAACTATGAGCTGATCTCAAACAAAGAGAATGTTACATTCAAGATAGGAATTTTAAAATGTTTGCACCTTCCAGATTTTGCGTTTTATTTTTTGCCGTCTATTAAATTAAAACAATTAAAGGGACATTTGCTAAAATGTGGCATTGCCAATCTTGGCCCCTGCAAAAGTTAATTCATTTTGTTCTCTGTAACATTTCTTTAGGTTCTCAATATTTATTTATTCATTTTAAGTATTTAGACAAAGACCAGCAGTAGAATCTACTAGACCTGGAATCATATTTGTAGAAAAAAGCAAGCTCAACAGACCTAAAAGTTATTGTAAAACTATGAGCTAATCTCAAGCAGAGAGAATGTTACATTCATGATAGGATTTCAAAACGTTTGCACCTACCAGATTTTATGTTTTATTTTTTTTTACCATCTATTAAATTTAGAAAAAATTAATTGAACATTTGCTTAAATAGTGTAGTGCTAACCTTGGACCCTCCAAATGTGAAATTAATTTTGCTCTATGTAGCAAATCAAAAATATCTATCTTTTGGCAGTCCCACATTTTTCTGCACAGCTACAGGCAAAAATTCAAAAGTGCAGTTAAAAACTGTGTTAGAAAAGACCAAAACTCCCCAGATAGCAAGCAATTGTGCTGAAAGATCCAACGAGTAGCTTTCCAAGGGGTGAGGACACGCATGACAGCTATGTTACTTCAGGAACGAATGTCCAGTATTGTGAATGACTCACACGCCAAATTTCTCAAAATTTGGGAACCATGGATCTCTTATGAGTTCCCAACACTTCAAGCATCCTGTTTGGGCCTTGTCTGACTCTCTTCTGTGAGGCTCCCGCGTCCGAGTTCCCCCGTTCCCTTTCCCCCCTCTCCTATCTATGACCCCCTCTCTCTGCCTTTTTTCTCTTCTCGCTTGCTTTCTTTCTGGTTTCTCACTATTCTGGCTCCTACCATTGCCTCCTATGGGGGGTTGCTGGAAAAGAGCCTCCCCTTCGGCGACAAATTTGGGGACATGGCATTTTATGCAGTAGTCATTTTTTCATACCATCCCCTCTTTTCACTATGTCATGGGATGATTGTGAACGATATAGATCATTGGTATTTTTTACACATCTCTAGCACCTGCGTGGGCGATCAACGAGCTTGTTTATGATTCTCTTGTTTACTCAAAAACTCCATAAACATATTGAAACAGAAAGTGACTTGCTAAGCTATTGCTAGACTTGCCAGGCTTCACGAGTTTGTTGCACAATTGCAGCAAGTTCACATTGCATGACTCCAGATCACCTTTCTTTGCAAACATTCTGCAAGTCTTCTGCAAGTTCTGGTTCAGTTATGTTGTGCTAATAGTCATCCCACCACAGGGGGTCACTGTGGCTGAATTTTTATGCTGTAGACTTGCAGAGCTCTTGCTGAAGACTCACCACTGCAACTTGGCTCTTGGTAGAGACTTGCCGCGCACATTTGGTACAAATTGGAAAAGTGTCAACTACAACTTGTGCTTCAAGTGCTCTGCAAGTGCACAATGTGCCAGTGAAAATGTGCAGCAAGTTAACAAGTTATCCTTGCTATCTGGGTCTTTAGATGTAAATAGATTCTCTAAATCTTCCTTTAATAGAGAGAAAATTGACATGGTTCAAACAAAACACCTCTCCTCCAAGATTGGTCCTGCCTCTACTGACCCAAATTTGTCACTTTGTCTGAAAGACTCTGGCATATAAAATTTACTTTTTTTTAAGGATTAACATACCCGAGTGGATGACAAGAAGTGCAGGTAATACATGCAGATCCATCTGTAATCTCAGAATTCCAAGAAATCACTGGAATGTTTCAATCTTTAAAATGAACAAGAAAATTACACTCAGTTTCATTCCTCATCAAATGCATAGCATACTAGCTCATTATGAATTACTTACCTGAAATCAAAGCCCCCACAGCCATCCTCGTTCACCGCTCTGGAGGCCGACATCCCTTACGGGGGTTACTTCTGGGTATTGCGGCTCCAGTGCTGTGATTGTTCGGAGCAGCAAATACGTCACTCCTGCGCATGCGAGCGGGAGCCGCCGGTAACGAAACAGTCTGACTGAAGCAACGGCACATTTGTACCGTTGCTTCAGTTTTCTTCATTGTGCATGTGGCGATGATGTCGGCACATGCAAATACAGGGGATATCCCCTAAACCGTGCAGGTTTAGGAGATATCCAGTGTAGCTGCAGGTAAGCCTAATTATAGGCTTGCCTGGAGTAAAAAGTGGTTGTAAAGGGTTTACAACCACTTTAACACTGGAAAAAATGGTAAAACAGCTTTATAAACCTATATACTTAAAGGGAAGGTCCACTCTAAAAAAAAGAAAAATTGCATAAAAAAATTCCTAAAAAATTGGAGGAAAAAATTTTTTTTGTTTTAACTTACCTGAAATGGCTGTTGCTAGGCAGTCTTCCTAATCTGCCTCTTCCTACTCCGCGGTGATGTTCAGTCTTCTCCTCCCTGCGTTGTCTTCTGGGGAATGGGGCACGGTGTGTTATGGTAACTGTGTGTGTCCCACAACACATCGCGTCCCATTCACAAAGCACTGCGCGACTCGCACATGCGCAGTAGGAAACGGGCAGTGAAGCCGCAAGGCTCCACTGCCTGTTTCCCTTAGTTCGAATGGCGGTGCCGTGACCTGAGAGCCGAGGGACGGGTCGGCCTCGACAGGACAGGTAAGTGTGCTTATTAAAAGTCAGCAGCTACAGTGTTTGTAGCTGCTGACTTTTAAATTGTTTTTTTCCCGGTCGGAACCCCCCTTTAAAACCGTAAAAAGATGAGGTAAACCCACATTTTACCCCGTATTATAGTTCAAGTTAATCTTTGTCATGCTTACTCTTAACGCAGGTGGTCAGACACTATAACTGGCTTCTGGGTTCTTCACCTTTAGCAGCCCCCTTTCCAATAGGGCAAGCAGGCCTTCCAGTACTCGGTTGCCACCATGACTTATACACAATGCTATAGTGCCTGGCAACCACATTGGGGCAGGCACAAACTGAGCAAAGCAAACAGGTACTTGTGGTTGGTGGACAGGCAGAGTGGTTCAAGGTACAAGGCAGGCAAGGTTCAGAATAGTCTGGGTCCAATCCATAGTCAAAAGGCAGGTAGAGCTCAGAGAATAGTCATTATCTGATCCAAGGTCATAAACAGGGGAATTGAAGCAGCAGAGCAGGACAAACGGAGAGCTTGAGCACGTATTAGACATGCTATCACATGCGTGAGACTGGAGGCTTGGCTGGCTTAAATCAGGTTTGGTCTCCATCCAGAGACTGACCACATCAATCACCTTGCAGGTGGACCAACAGAGAGAATGTATCACAACCAAAACCGGGATGCTGGAATGAGACCAGCCGCTGTCAAAAGTACAGGAGTGTTTGCACGCTCCTGACAATCTTGACTTTATCTTCTTGCTGCCTTGCACATTGTTTTATATTTGCTACTGGCAAACAGGCGTTGGGTTCAGTAAGTTCAAACTGACAGACACTTCAAATTAACAGTCAGCAAGGTCAAAATATGGGAAAATCCTACATTTTATAGTTATCACCAGAACAAGAGGTATGGGTAAATCCAGTTGCGGACACCTGTGACAACTGTTAAGTATTTATAGATATAATATAAAGGTGGGTGCGTGGAGTACAACATCTGCAAATGAACAAGTATCTCCAGCAAAAGAGTAGCAGACTTTTATGGTTCCACTTAAAGGCAAAAAATATAATATAATTGTATTATATAAACCAAATTACATTTTTTTATTTTTCTATTTTTAAATAAACTAATTATAAACCAACTTTTTTTTAGCTATTTAAAAACCTTCTAAGATTTCTTATCATGAAAATTAAAAAAAAAGGTTTATATTCGTACCTGTGGTATAGTTCACAAAAATAAAAATAGAAAAAAAGAATGCTGCATGTTTCTGAATATATGGTACTTATGTTAACCAATTGTGTATGATTTGGCAGGATTTTCAGTGATATGTAATGTCTCACATTTTCTGCTTTTGTGTTTCTCACAGACAGACCTTTTATTGTATTTAACCACATGCCGACCAGCGTACGACGATATACGTCGGCACAATGGCACGGCTGGGCTGGACTCGATGTCCGCCGGGTGCCCGCGTTCTTGTCATGGAGCAGAAGAACGGGGAGACGTCTATGTAAACAAGGCATTTCTCTGTTCTGCCTAGTGACATGACAGAGATCACTGCTCCCTGTCATCGGGAGCAGTGATCGCTGTCATGTGAGTAGTAGCCCAAATCCCCCCCACAGTTAGAATCACTCCCTAGGACACACTTAACCCCCTGATCGCCCACCAGTGGTTAACCCCTTCCCTGCCAGTGTCATTTACACAGTAATCAGTGCATTTTTATAGCACTGATCGCTGTATAAATGACAATGGTCCCAAAATAGTGTCAAAAGTGTGTCCTCCATAATGTCGCAGTCACGATAAAAATCGCAGATCGCCGCCATTACTAATAAAAAAAATTAATAATACAAATGTAAAAATGCCATAAATCTATCCCCTATTTTGTAGACTTTTGCAAACCAATCAATATACGCTTATTGCAATTTTTTTTACCAAAAATATGTTGAAGAATACATATTGGCCTAAACTAAGGAAAAAATTTGTTTTTTTATATATTTTTGGGGGATATTTATTATAGTAAAAAGTAAAAAAATATTGCTTTTTTTTCAAAATTGACGCTTATTATATATATTGTTTATAGTGCAAAAAATAAAAATCACAGAGGTGATCAAATACCACCAAAAGAAATCTCTATTTGTGGGGAAAAAAGGACGTCAATTTTGTTTGGGTGCAATGTCGCACGGCCGCGCAATTGTCAGTTAAAGCAACGCAGTGCCGAATCGCAAAAAGTGCTCTGGTCAGGAAGGGGGTAAATCCTTCCGGGGCTGAAGTGGCTAAAGCGGAAATTCAGTCATTTTTTCATCTTTCCATCTATTAAATCTTCTGCCCTTGCAGTTTCAACTTTGGATAGTAAAACATTTTTTTTTCCTGCTAGTAAATACCTTATGCAGCCCACTTCCTGTTTCTTGTTTGGTCATCTAGGCCTTTTGACATCATGCACAGCTCTCTCTCTCTCGCTCTCCTGAGAGTTTGCCAGGAAGGGAGGGGGGATGCATCATAAGACAGCCAATGAGAGCTGAGGGCTGGAGGTGTTCCTCTGTGTGTCTGTGTAAATCCAGGTAGTGAACAGGCAGCAGCTTCAGCTGCCCACAGTTAAAATGGCTGCAGCCAGACTCAGTGGAGGGAGATTTCTGCAGCATTTTTGGCAAGTGCAGAATCACAGTATATATAAAATAACATACAAAGTGGTTGGAGGGAAGCTTCATATTTACATAGTAGGTGAGGTCGAAAAAAGAAACAAGTCCATCAAGTCCAACCTATGTGTTCAGAATGGCATATTTATTACAAATTATGTGAGCAGACTGGAGTTCCTCTTTAATACAACTGCCAAATGTGTTGAGTTATACCTATCAGCTGTGAAACTAGCATAGAGATGTGAAGAGACAGAATGGGTTGTGGAATTCTAACATACGGAAGCCTAAAATTACTAATACAATGCTTCCTGTTTTTATGGCAAGAAAGCTTAGAATTTTAATTGTCTAAGTAAAAAAAAAAAAAGGTTTTGTAGCATTTTGTATATAATACGTTGTATCATAAAAGTCCTGGTTATCTTTTCTTTGAAGAACCATTTAAGCCTAGATGGTGCCTTCACCTTTTTTTGAAAATGTGGGCCTGCACAGAAACTGCAAATGCAGTGTGGTTTCCAGTGCATTGAGGTGCCATTAGGATTAATGCCATAAGGATTAATGGCACCCCCACACATCTCCTGAGAGGTAGCGTGTTTTCCTGTGTCAGTGGTTGCAGCCTGCAGGAACAGATGCGGCTAGGGTTGCCACCTGTCCAGGATTCACCCGGACAGTGCAGGTTTTGAATCATGTGTCCGGGTTTTTAGGCAAACTGATACCCGGACACATTATTCAGACCTAGCTGTGGTTCCTCAAGTAACCAAGATAGTCACACACAAATCTGTTGCTGTTCAGACGTTGTGGCGGCTGTCTGGGGGCAGGTTCAGCATCACTGGGGGGCAGGGCGATGATGTCAGCAACATCAATTTGACCACACCCACTGTTTGCTGCAGCACGCTATGTGCACCGCATTACTAGGGGTCTCAGGCCTCTAAAATGTTCTGATTTGACTTGAAGAAAAGGTGGCAACTCTAGATGCGGCCCCGCAGCGGTAATCACCCGCACAGGCAGTCCCGCTGATAAGGGGATTCCCACGATCCTCCTGTATGGGGTCCAGGCCCCACAAATTTAACAGCGGGGCCCGGGAAGCTTTATGTTACAATAAACCATGCAGGCAGTTTTCAAAGCTTGATGGCAGCTCTTAGATTGACCAATAAATAAATAACATTTCTCCGGGCCCCATCATTTTATCAGTTGGGCACAGGAGGCAGAAGTAGAGCAGGAACTATTTTTCTTTTATTTCGGTGAGAAGGTGACCAGCACCACATTTGCCAACAAAATGTTTAAAGTTCCAGCCTGTCTGTCCCAGGTGGAATGATATGGAATAATTGCCTGTCTGCCTCGCTCCCTCACCACGTGTTGAGTGGCCGAGGCCGGGGCTACAGCCATGACAGTCATTGACCGCGAGGGACTGTAGAGGTCCATCAGCAAGGTGCATGTGGCAGGCATAGTCTGTGCAGAGATCATCATCCAGGCGGCGGTGGTGGTTGGAGGGGCGCAGAAGCAAACAGGCTTGCACAATTGCACAAGCACTTTTTTACTGGTAAGTGGTACCCTATTCAGGTCCTTCATATCGTACACTGAGAGAATTTGATGGATGCAGGAAAAGCATCACAGCCACAGCATATGTACCCCCACCTCAGCTGCCTTTGTGGCATAGGGTGGAGCAGTTGAGGAGCATTAAAAAAGTCAGGTAGGCTGTACGGGCCCCATGGTTTCTAACAGAGGCCCTGCCCACATGAGTGAACCTAGCCTAGGAGAGCTATTCCACCTGATGTTCTTCTGACTTTCCATTGCATCTCCAGGACAAGTTGTGGAGGAAAAACTCCCCAATGGGACAAAGACCACAAAAAATAAACCTTTCCCTACTCTTCTCAAAACGATGTATCCGAGACTAAGTAAAATGGAACCTCGGATTGCGAGTAACGTGGTTAACGAGCGTTTCGCAATACGAGCACTGTATTTTTAAACATTGTAACTCGATTTGCGAGTGTTGTCCCGAAAAACAAGCACAATTCAGGCCAAAGCGGTGTGCAGTACCGCTTTTGGCCTGAGGTGGGGGGGAGCCGGAGCCGAGCAGAGCCGAACGTCACATTCGGAAATGCACGGAAAGGCCCGAGTACAGCACGTCTGACCTCGGCAAATCTCGGGTAGGAAGTCTTTCCCGAGGTTTGCCGAGGTCCGCTGAAGTGTCTTCGAGCCTTTTTGGCCGTTTCCCAGGCTCTCCGGCGCCCCCCGCCTCTGGCCATATGCGGTATTGCATCTCATTAAAGTCAATGTGGAACAAATTATTTTCGTTTCCATTGACTTCAATGGGAAAACTCGCTTTGATATGCGAGTGCTTTGGATTACGAGCATACTCCTGGAACGGATTATGCCCGTAATCCGAGGTTCCACTGTATAGCCAAACTAAAGAAACTGTTTGGCTATACATAAACTTTAATTTACAATAAAAAAGTTGCATTATAAGAAATTGAAAGCATCAGACATTGATTATATTAGATAAATAGATTTTTAAAGACATTGAAATTGAAGTCCTAGCTATTCACCCTTTGGAAAAAGTACATTTATAAAATAAAATATATATATTAGATTTCCATGTTACAGTATATTATTTTACTTGCAACTTTTGAAAACATTTAATTGACTCTCAATTTTTTTTTTTTAGTGTTTACAATATATTTATATAAACTATTGGATATTGTACCCTTGCTGTACTATTTAACGAATTTCATTATTTGTACATTCTTTATTTGAAAACAAATCTGAATAAAATCTTTGAAAACGGAAAAGGTAAATTTAAAATGTAAAAAAAATGAAAATTTTTACCTTATGGTTGCAGGAAAAAAAAATCGTATCTTGCTTCCTGGGATCCAATCATAAGGTCTCAGCATCTGTGCTGACGCAGCAAAGACCAGGAACTCAGGCTATATAGTCCATATCATCTATAACTCCTCCTCCAATCACAGCCCTTAGCTGTTAATATGGCAATAAAAATAACATTCCTTGCAACAAAATAACTAAGCAAACATTTACAGTGAAATGATGTGCTGACTGCTAAATCAATCATAAAGTTTTTATACCAGGCACTATTACACCTATTTCACATTGTTCACAAAGGGAAAGGACTTGTTTGTTTCCAGGGAGCCACACCACCCTACAAAAAAGTTTCATTTTGCAAAATACTTCAGCTACCTTTCTTAAAAAAAAAAGATATTTTTTGTGTATATGTGTATATATGTATATATATATATATATATATATATATATATATATATATATATATATATATATATATACACAGTGGGGACGGAAAGTATTCAGACCCCCTTAAATTTTTCACTCTTTGTTATATTACAGCCATTTGCTAAAATCATTTAGGTTCATTTTTTTTTCCTCATTAATGTACTGTACACACAGCACCCCATATTGACAAAAAACACAGAATTGTTGATCTGGACATCACCATCCAGCTGTCCCTGCAGAGGGCTGTATCTGCATGCTTATGAGACCTTGCTATCAGGGAGGTCCACCATTCCTGGTAAGGGTCCATCTGTAGTATCCCCCGGAGTCACTGTCTGTCTGGATACCCCTCCACACCATTTTTCTTCTGTTTCACTTATATCGGTGATTTCCAAAGACATGTGGATATGTGATCCTTCCTCAAAAGGGACTGATGCATCTTTATTGAATTGCTTATGGATGAACTTCATTTTTCTATTTATTTTTTTCATTTTTTCACTTTTTTTCATTTTTGTCACTTAGATTATTTTGACCTCTATAGGTCTTCACACATGTTTTATTGTTTATTTACCCTATATCAATCACTGTTTGATTGTGTTATATGATTCACTAACCATGCACAATATATATGCACTCATATATTTATGTAAGTAGTATATGAATTTAGTTTATATAATCATCTGATTGCAAGCGCACTTATTTTATTTTATTTTGGTTTAATACACAGATATTGGTGTTTTTTTGTTGCAGCTGCGTCTTAGTTCTTCGCTAATTGCTTTTAAGCGCAGGTTCTCTTTCTTTATATTTTATGTTGACATTTTTTGCAGATTTATTAAAAAAGAAAAACTGAAACATCACATGGTCCTAAGTATTCAGACCCTTTTCTCAGTATTTAGTAGAAGCCCCTTTTGATCTAATAAAGCCATGAGTCTTTTTGGGAAAGATGCAACAAGTTTTTCACACCTGGATTTGGGGATCCTCTGCCATTCCTCCTTGCAGATCTTCTCCAGTTCTGTCAGGTTGGATGGTAAACGTTGGTGGACAGCCATTTTTAGGCCTCTCCAGATGCTCAATTGGGTTTAAGTCAGGGCTCTGGCTGGGCCATTCAAGAACAGTCACGGAGTTGTTGTGAAGCCACTCCTTCATTATTTTAGCTGTGTGCTTAGGGTCATTGTCTTTTTGGAAGGTAAACCTTCTGCCCAGTCTGAGGTCCTGAGCACTCTTGAGAAGGTTTTCATCCAGGATATCCCTGTACTTGGCCGCATTCATCTTTCCCTCGATTGCAACCAGTCGCCCTGTCCCTGCAGCTGAAAAACACCCCCACAGCATGATGCTGCCACCACCATGCTTCACTGTTGGGACTGTATTGGACAGGTGATGAGCAGTGCCTGGTTTTCTCCACACATACCACTTAGAATTAAGGCCAAAAAGTTCTATCTTGGTCTCATCAGACCAGAGAAACTTATTTCTCACCATCTTGGAGTCCTTCAGGTGTTTTTTAGCAAAATCCATGCGGGCTTTCATGTGTCTTGCACTGAGGAGAGGCTTCCGTCGAGCCACTCTGCCATAAGGCCCCGACTGGTGGAGGGCTGCAGTGATGGTTGACTTTCTACAACTTTCTCCCATCTCCCGACTGCATCTCTGGAGCTCAGCCACAGTGATCTTTGGATTCTTCTTTACCTCTCTCACCAAGGCTCTTCTCCCCCGATAGCTCAGTTTGGCCAGACGGCCAGCTCTAGGAAGGGTTCTGGTTGTCCCAAACTTCATCCATTTAAGGATTATGGAGGCCACTGTGCTCTTAGGAACCTTAAGTGCAGCAGAATTTTTTTTGTAACCTTGGCCAGATCTGTATCTTGCCACAATTCTGTCTCTGAGCTCTTCAAGCAGTTTCTTTTGACCTCATGATTCCCATTTGCTCTGACATGCACTGTGAGCTGTAAGGTCTTTCTGGGGTTGAGATCCAATGGCAACCTTAGTGATGCGCTAACTCTGGCTCGGCATTCTGCTTTCAATTTTCTATGTACATGTGAGTGTAATCAATTTTAACTAAACATTTTTACAATAAATGAAATTATGCTTTTCAACGCAGAGAACCCTTGCTAAAAATGTCTAGCTACAGCTCATGATACATTAGTGTGATGGTCAGTGAGAAGAACGCTCCTTACACTTGTGGTCATTGGGAAGAATTACCCCCTTACAGATAGCTAAAAAATATCAATTGTGTCAATGGGAACTTATATGAGAGGCTGAAATTGCTCATTGCTCAAGGAACCCTTTGTAACCTCTGGAAGAACCCTGGGGTTCCATGGAACCCTGGTTGAGAAACCCTGGTTTAGGGGGTCACTTCCCATCACTTTGAGTGAGTTCTTCTCACTTCCTGTTGTGTCCACAGGTCAGGAATAGACATGTGCAATTCGTTTAGTTCCGAATTCGTTCTTTTATAAATGTCGACAAATTCGTTATTTCGGAAATATCCAAATTAATAAAAAACCCATTTAACAAATTTTTCCGAATTTTCGTAAATTTGAATGTTCGTAAATTCGTAAATTCGTGAATTTGTAACTTTGTAAATTCCTAAATTCAATAAATCGTAAATTCATATATTCGAAAAATCGTAAATTTGAATATTCGTAAATTTGAAAATTCCTAAATTCTTAGATTTGAAAATCCAAAAACCCCAATATTCGAAAATCTGAAATAATAACTAACTAAAAATAACTTAACTATTACTAACTATTCAGTTATAGGTATTGTAATTTCTTTTTAAATTTGGCTGTTAGTGAACTTAATGAATACGAATTTATACAAAGTTACGAATTATCAGAAATAACAAATGCAATAACAAATTAAATAACAAATCTAAACGAATTTAACATAACTAATTATTAATAATAAATAAAAATAAATATTATTATTATTATTATTTGTTCCATTTGTCTAGATGCGGCATTCATTATTTTGGATAATTCGTAACTTTGGATAAATTCGTATTTGTTACGTTCACTAACAGCCAAATTTGAAAGGAAATTACAATACCTATAATTTAATAGTTATTTTTAGTTAGTTAGTTATTCTTTCGAATTTTCAGATTTTCTTTCTTATTTACGAATTTTTGCATTTACGAATTGTGATCATAACGAATGACCTGCAAAACGTAGAAACAAAAAAGAATTTCTCAGCAGTGCACATGTCTAGTCAGGAAGAGAAAATAAATCTCCCTGATGGAATACAGATGCAAAAAAAAATCTGATGTGGGGTTTAAAGTGTATCTATAACCTTTATTTTTATGTTTGGGATACAGTAGGGCAACCTTACAGTGTCTATCAGGTTATTGTTTGTTATCTGTGCCCCACTGCTGACACGTTCCTTCATTTTTCACCCTGGAGGTGCCACAGGAAATGAGAGGAAACTGAGAGGAATTCCCGTCTTAGGCAGTCACCAGAACAGTTGCCCCCATTGGAAGACTCACCTTTATCTCCTGTGACATCTTTAAAATGTTTAACTTCGAGGCAATAAGATATAATACCTAAATGGGTCTGGTTCATGCAAATCATTGTAAACGGACAAATTATATGTAACATGATGCAATAAAAACATATATATGGTGGTGCTGTTTACAATAAACATTTCTTGCTGATTGGAAACAGACACAACACTGTGGAGTCCAAAGCTTACAGTCACAGCTTAATAGAAAATCCATCATTTGTGCTCAACATAGATTAATTCGGATATTACAGTTAACAGAGGATCCAACAAAACCTGCCCAAGAGTAAGGTACCACCTTCAGATAATCAATGTTTTTTTTTTCCATGCATGTGATTGGGTATTGTTTGCAAAAAGAAGCTTCACCAACTTCTGGAGAAAACTTGTACAGTGCAACTTACAAAGTGAATAGTGCCTATAATAGATCAACCCTTGCAGCGTCTGATGTAACTAATGCTTGTCCACCCTACACATTTTGGCCAATAGGCCTTTCTCAGGCAACATCTATGTGAAGTACTGAGTATTTAACCACTTAGCGGTAGGGGGGCCCGATGACGTGATCTTTCACAAAACGTGTTGGGTGGAGTCCATGCTTGCAATGTTACCCGGCCTGCCGGTCCCACAAGTCTGTATACTTGAATCCTGGGATGGATATACATTGCATACATGCTCGTTTTTAACTTCCTGTATTGTTCCCACTGGACACAAAAAAAAAAAGCCATAGAGGTCTCCCGTTTCACTGCAAAGGAAAGATGGTTGATGCCTTCTGTCTTAAGGATATTCTATCACAGTGGCAGCCTGTAATGTAGGTCACAGGGGCGCTGCCCCCCTAATCCATGTGTCTGGCCCCCTAATCTACATGCACAACCAACCGTGGGGGTTGCGGGTGACCCAACCAACCGGGGGTGCCTGTGGGTGCATTGTTAGACCCCCCAAAAAATATACCACCAGCCACCACTGTTCTATCATACTGCTCTCATGACTCTTACAATCTAGAGTTAATTTTCTCTGGTAAGCGGCCATCTCATATTATATGGTGGAGGCGCGCCCAGGTGTTTCATCTTTTATACAATATCCACTATAAAGGTGTTTCACCTTTTTATACAATATCCACTTTTAAGGTGTTTCACCTTTTTATACAAGGTGTTTTTTATATATATATGTTGAACACTTAAAAATATATATAGATATCTTGAGAGATGCAACAAGTTAGTAAGAGCAGAGGTTAGTTTCAGTAAACTCATCAATCCCATTCAACTTAAACTTTTGAAAATCTTCCATGTTTCTTATCGCCACTCAAACTATTCAGTGCAGTCTATGTGCTCACCTTCTTTTGTCGACCTCACAATTAATCAAAGGTCAATAACACGTGTGTGTTATTATCCAATGTGATATCCAGCACTTATCCCTCCTTCTTCTTCCCTTCCACTCTCATAAGGTGTAATTACATGTAAGAGAAATGAGGTTTATAGTGCTCTCTGTACATACAATGTGATACTCCAATAGGCACCCACAAAAATGCACTCACATTAATTCCTTAATACCACACAACTCATCAATCCTTCATGCGTCTTTAAAATACTGTTTTCCAATTAGATGCTAAGTGCCCATTC
Organism: Aquarana catesbeiana; assembly: GCF_042186555.1. Lineage (NCBI taxonomy): Eukaryota > Metazoa > Chordata > Amphibia > Anura > Ranidae > Aquarana > Aquarana catesbeiana. The sequence continues at coordinate 15,270,804 of NC_133333.1, read as the reverse complement.
ACCTCCCCTGTTCACCTTCGTGTATGGACCTCAAAACTTATCAAGGTCATGTACGCATGTGTGTTCTCCCATCCCATGTGATCTCTTTCACTTATCTTCATTTCTTCCATGCTCCCAAGCACGTGGATATATATAGTTACACAGTTATTCTGGTTGAAAAAAGACACAAGTCCATCTAGTTCAACCAATAAAAGGGGAAAAAAAATCATACAATTCCATATACACAATCCTATACCCCCAGGGGTAAAATCCCAACAAAGCATGGCCCAATTTGCTCCAGCAGGGGAAAAAAATCCTTCCTGATCCCCCGAGAGGCGATTGGATATTACCTGGATCAACTTTACCTATAAATGTTACTATCCAGTTATATTATGTACATTTAGGCTGGGTTCACACCTATGCGAATTGGATGCGGGAAACCCGCACCAATTTGCAATAGCAGGAGATTTTGACCCGCTCTCTAAGGAGCCGGTTCACATATCTCCGCTGCAAATATGCACAGGAGCCCTATGCGTCTTTTGGTCCATTTCAGGTCCAAATACAGCCTAAAATTCAGGTTGAAATCGGACCTGAAATGGTGAACCAGGACGCACTGGAGCCCTGCTGTGAGCCGCATGTGGTGATGGTGTGAACCCAGCCTTAACCACTTGCCCACCGCCTCACACCTATATACATGAGCAGAATGGCACGGGCAGGCAAAATCACGTACCTGGTACGTGATTGCCTTCCCGCGGGCGGGGGGTCCGATAGGACCCCCCCAGGTGCCAGCGGCGGTCGGCATTTGTCTGGCAGCGATCAGAGATGAGGGGGAGGCCATCCGATCGTAGCCCCCCCTCGCGATCGCTCCCAGCCAATGAGAAACATACCCTGCCTGTGTATAGTACACACAGGCAGAGGATGTGATGTCATCTCTCCTCGGCTCGGCAGTTTCCGTTCCGGCGCCGAGGAGAGAAGACATCTGAGTAAGTGTAAAACACACACACAGTAGAACATGCCAGGCACACTAAACACCCCCGATCCCCCCCCGATCGCCCCCGATCCACCCCCAATCACCCCCCCGTCACAAACTGACACCAAGCTGGATTTTTTTTTTTCTCCTGATTACTGCATTGGTGTCAGTTTGTGACAGTTAGAAGTGGTAGGACAGTTAGGGTTAGCCCCCTGTAGGTCTAGGGTACCCCCCTAACCCCCCCTAATAAAGTTTTAACCCCTTGATCACCCCCTGTCACCAGTGTCACTAAGCGATCATTTTTCTGATCGCTGTATTAGTGTCGCTGGTGACGCTAGTTAGGGACGTAAATATTTAGATTCGTCGTCAGCGTTTTATAGCGACAGGGACCCCCATATACTACCTAATAAATGTTTTAACCCCTTGATTGCCCCCTAGTTAACCCTTTCACCACTGATCACCGTATAACCGTTACGGGTGACGCTGGTTAGTTTGTTTATTTTTTATAGTGTCAGGGCACCCGCCGTTTATTACCGAATAAAGGTTTAGCCCCCTGATCACCCGGCGGTGATATGCGTCGCCCCAGGCAGCGTCAGATTAGCGCCAGTAGCGCTAACACCCACGCACGCAGCATACGCCTCCCTTAGTGGTATAGTATCTGAACGCATCAATATCTGATCCGATCAGATCTATACTAGCGTCCCCAGCAGTTTAGGGTTCCCAAAAACGCAGTGTTAGCGGGATCAGCCCAGATACCTGCTAGCACCTGCGTTTTGCCCCTCCGCCCAGCCCAGCCCAGCCCACCCAAGTGCAGTATCGATCGATCACTGTCACTTACAAAACACTAAACGCATAACTGCAGCGTTCGCAGAGTCAGGCCTGATCCCTGCGATCGCTAACAGTTTTTTTGGTAGCGTTTTGGTGAACTGGCAAGCACCAGCCCCAGGCAGCGTCAGGTTAGTGCCAGTAGCGCTAACACCCACGCACGCACCGTACACCTCCCTTAGTGGTATAGTATCTGATCGGATCAATATCTGATCCGATCAGATCTATACTAGCGTCCCCAGCAGTTTAGGGTTCCCAAAAATGCAATGTTAGTGGGATCAGCCCAGATACCTGCTAGCACCTGCGTTTTGCCCCTCCGCCCAGCCCAGCCCAGCCCACCCAAGTGCAGTATCGATCGATCACTGTCACTTACAAAACACTAAACGCATAACTGCAGCGTTCGCAGAGTCAGGCCTGATCCCTGCGATCGCTAACAGTTTTTTTTGTAGCGTTTTGGTGAACTGGCAAGCGCCAGCGGCCTAGCACACCCCGGTCGTAGTCAAACCAGCACTGCAGTAACACTTGGTGACGTGGCGAGTCCCATAAGCGCAGTTCAAGCTGGTGAGGTGGCAAGCACAAGTAGTGTCCCGCTGCCACCAAAAAGACAAACACAGGCCCGTCGTGCCCATAGTGCCCTTCCTGCTGCATTCGTCAATCCTAATTGGGAACCCACCGCTTCTGCAGCGCCCGTACTTCCCTCATTCACATCACCAACCAAATGCAGTCGGCTGTATGAGAGGCATTTTTATGTCCTCCCGAGTACCCCTACCCAACGAACCCCCCAAAAAAGATGTTGTGTCTGCAGCAAGCGCGAATATAGGCGTGACACCCGCTATTATTGTCCCTCCTGTCCTGACAATCCTGGTCTTTGCATTGGTGAATGTTTTGAACGCTACCATTCACTAGTTGTATATTAGCGTAGGGTACAGCATTGCACAGACTAGGCACACTTTCACAAGGTCTCCCAAGATGCCATCGCATTTTGAGAGACCAGAACCTGGAACCGGTTACAGTTATAAAAGTTACAGTTAAAAAAAAAAGTGTAAAAAAAAAAAAACACAAACAAAAATAAAAAAAAATAGTTGTCGTTTTATTGTTCTCTCTCTCTCTATTCTCTCTCTATTGTTCTGCTCTTTTTCACTGTATTCTATTCTGCAATGTTTTATTGTTATTGTTATTATGTTTTATCATGTTTGCTTTTCAGGTATGCAATTTTTTATACTTTACTGTTCACTGTGCTTTATTGTTAACCATTTTTTTGTCTTCAGGTACGCCATTCACGACTTTGAGTGGTTATACCAAAATGATGCCTGCAGGTTTAGGTATCATCTTGGTATCATTCTTTTCAGCCAGCGGTCGGCTTTCATGTAAAAGCAATCCTAGCGGCTAATTAGCCTCTAGACTGCTTTTACAAGCAGTGGGAGGGAATGCCCCCCCCCCACTGTCTTCTGTGTTTTTCTCTGGCTCTCCTGTCTCAACAGGGAACCTGAGAATGCAGCCGGTGATTCAGCCAGCTGACCATAGAGCTGCTCAGAGACCAGAGTGGCTCCAAACATCTCTATGGCCTAAGAATTCGGAAGCTACGAGCATTTTATGACTTAGATTTCGCCAGATGTAAACAGCGCCATTGGGAAATTGGGGAAGCATTTTATCACACCGATCTTGGTGTGGTCAGATGCTTTGAGGGCAGAGGAGAGATCTAGGGTCTAATAGACCCCAATTTTTTCAAAAAAGAGTACCTGTCACTACCTATTGCTATCATAGGGGATATTTACATTCCCTGAGATAACAATAAAAATGATTTCAAAAAAAAAAAAAATGAAAGGAACAGTTTAAAAATAAGATAAAAAAGCAAAAAAATAATAAAAAAAACAAAAAAAACAAAAAAAAAGCACCCCTGTCCCCCCTGCTCTCGCGCTAAGGCGAACGCAAGCGTCGGTCTGGCGTCTAATGTAAACAGCAATTTCACCATGCATGTGAGGTATCACCGCGACGGTCAGATCGAGGGCAGTAATTTTAGCAGTAGACCTCCTCTGTAAATCTAAAGTGGTAACCTGTAAAGGCTTTTAAAGGCTTTTAAAAATGTATTAATTTTGTTGCCACTGCACGTTTGTGCGCAATTTTAAAGCATGTCATGTTTGGTATCCATGTACTCGGCCTAAGATCATCTTTTTTATTTCATCAAACATTTGGGCAATATAGTGTGTTTTAGTGCATTAAAATTTTAAAAAGTGTGTTTTTTCCACAAAAAATGAGTTTGAAAAATCGCTGCGCAAATACTGTGTGAAAAAAAAAAATGAAACACCCACCATTTTAATCTGTAGGGCATTTGCTTTAAAAAAATATATAATGTTTGGGGGTTCAAAGTAATTTTCTTGCAAAAAAAATAATTTTTTCATGTAATCAAAAAGTGTCAGAAAGGGCTTTGTCTTCAAGTGGTTAGAAGAGTGGGTGATGTGTGACATAAGCTTCTAAATGTTGTGCATAAAATGCCAAGACAGTTCAAAACCCCCCCAAATGACCCCATTTTGGAAAGTAGACACCCCAAGCTATTTGCTGAGAGGCATGTCGAGTCCATGGAATATTTTATATTGTGACACAAGTTGCAGGAAAGAGACAAAGTTTTTTTTTTTTTTTTTGCACAAAGTTGTCACTAAATGATATATTGCTCAAACATGCCATGGGGATATGTGAAATTACACCCCAAAATAAATTCTGTTGCTTCTCCTGAGTACGGGGATACCACATGTGTGGGACTTTTTGGGAGCCTAGCCGCGCACGGGACCCCGAAAACCAAGCACCGCCTTCAGGCTTTCTAAGGGCGTAAATTTTTGATTTCACTCTTCACTGCCTATCACAGTTTCGGAGGCCATGGAATGCCCAGGTGGCACAACCCCCCCCCAAATGACCCCATTTTGGAAAGTAGACACCCCAAGCTATTTGCTGAGAGGTATAGTGAGTATTTTGCAGACCTCCCTTTTTGTCACAAAGTTTTGAAAATTGAAAAAAGAAAAAAAAATATTTTTTCTGGTCTTTCTTTATTTTCAAAAACAAATGAGAGCTGCAAAATACTCACCATGCCTCTCAGCAAATAGCTTGGGGTGTCTACTTTCCTAAATGGGGTCATTTGGGGGGGTTTGTGCCATCTTGGCATTTTATGGCCTTCAAAATTGTGATAGGCAGTGAGGAGTGAAATCAAAAATTTATGCCCTTAGAAATCCTGAAGGCGGTGCTTGGTTTTCGGGGCCCCGTACGCAGCTAGGCTCCCAAAAAGTCCCACACATGTGGTATCCCCGTACTCAGGAGAAGCAGCTGAATGTATTTTGGGGTGCAATTCCACATATGGCCATGGCCTGTGTGAGCAATATATCATTTAGTGACAACTTTTTGTAATTTTTTATTTTTTTTTGTCATTATTCAATCACTTGGGACAAAAAAAATAAATATTCAATGGGCTCAACATGCCTCTCAGCAATTTCCTTGGGGTGTCTACTTTCCAAAATGGGGTCATTTGGGGGGGTTTTGTACTGCCCTGCCATTTTAGCACCTCAAGAAATGACATAGGCAGTCATAAACTAAAAGCTGTGTAAATTCCAGAAAATGTACCCTAGTTTGTAGACGCTATAACTTTTGCGCAAACCAATAAATATACGCTTATTGACATTTTTTTTACCAAAGACATATGGCCGAATACATTTTGGCCTAAATGTATGACTAAAATTTAGTTTATTGGATTTTTTTTATAACAAAAAGTAGAAAATATCATTTTTTTTCAAAATTTTCGGTCTTTTTCCATTTATAGCGCAAAAAATAAAAATGGCAGAGGTGATCAAATACAATCAAAAGAAAGCTCTATTTGTGGGAAGAAAAGGACGCAAATTTCATTTGGGTACAGCATTGCATGACCGCGCAATTAGCAGTTAAAGCGACGCAGTGCCAAATTGTAAAAAGTGCTCTGGTCAGGAAGGGGGTAAAACCTTCCGGGGCTGAAGTGGTTAAGAAAAAATCCAGGCCTTTTTTAAAAGCAATCTACTGAGCTGGCCAGAACCAGCCCTTGGGGGAAGTATATTCCACATTTTTACAGCTCTAATGCCCTGTACACACGGTCGGACATTGATCAGACATTCCGACAACAAAATCCATGGATTTTTTCCGACGGATGTTGGCTCAAACTTGTTTTGCATACACACGGTCACACAAAGTTGTTGGAAAATCCGATCGTTCTAAACGCGGTGACGTAAAACACGTACGTCAGGACTATAAACGGGGCAGTAGCCAATAGCTTTCGTCTCTTAATTTATTCTGAGCATGCGTGGCACTTTGTGCGTCGGATTTGTGTACATACGATTGGAATTTCCAACAACGGATTTTGTTGTCGGAAAATTTTATAGCAAGCTCTCAAACTTTGTGTGTCAGAAATTCCGTTGGAAAATGTGTAATGGAGCCTACACACGGTCGGAATTTCCAACAACAAGGTCCTATCACACATTTTCTGTCTGAAAATCCGACCGTGTGTACAGGGCATTATTGTGAAGAAACCTTTTCATATTTTGAGATTAAATCCTATTTCCTCCAGATGTAAAGAGTGACCCCTTGTCCTTGGTGATGACCTTAAAGTGAGCAACTCAACACCAAGGTCACTATATGGACCACTTATGTATTTATACATGTTGATCATATCCCCCCTTAATCTCCTCTTCTCAAGAGAGAATAAATTCAGTTCCTCTCATCTTTCCTCATAGCTGAGCTCCTCCATGCCTCTTATCAGTTTGGTTGCCCTTCTCTGCACTTTCTCCAGTTCCCGATATCCTTTTTATGAACTGGTGCCCAAAACTGAACTGCCTATTCCAGATGAGGTCTTACCAATGAATTCTACAGGGGCAAAATGATATCTCTCTCTCTGGAGTCCATACCTCTCCTAATACAAAAAAGGACTTTGCTCACTTTGGAAACCACAGCTTGGCATTGCAGGGTATTATTAAGCATGATCCTGATGATGATGATGCATGCATATTCTTAGCCCCCAAGTGCATAACTTTACATTTATCAACATTAAACCTCATCTGCTTGTATAGTAAAATGCCAAAAGAAAAATATATATAGTTCTCTCTGTATGCGTAATATATTGCCCCAATGATTCCAACAACACACTCACATTAGTTCCATGGATGCCAGCAAATCATTAATCCTTCATTCACATCATATGTGCAGATTTACAGCTCAGCGCCTATAGTAGACCCTGAACATACAGTCAACGTCAAGCAGGCTTATTTGAATGATATCCTCCTCTTTTCCTCTGCTATGCTCTATCTTTCAGCCACACTCCTCTCATGCATCTGATAATATATATATATATATATATATATATATATATATATATATATATATATATATATATATATATATATACACACAGAAATGGGACCAATAATGCTCTCTGTTTCAAATCCCTCCTTTATTAAAAAAGTTTCCTGATAAAACACTCACATAAAAGAGCACCCTTATTGCTATAGTATAGACTTCATGTATCAACATTAAAACCTCCAGAATACCTGTACAAATCGCCAGGACAATATGCTTACGTGTACCAGCAGCGTGGCTCTGCCCCTATACGTGTTACACCAATAGGCTTTCTCAGTAGGTGCGGGGCCACGCTACCACATTGCTTTTATATATGCCGTTCCAATAACTGGTCTCCATGACATCGGAGTGGCGACTACGGCCATGACAACAAAAGTGATGTCATCAAGGGTGTGGTCACCTCTCCAGACCAGGAAGTGATGTATTCCCACTAACCACCACCCATTGACATTACGACCAGTATCTGGTCTACACATCTGGTCTGACATGGTCATGGAAGTGATTATTGCAGGCATGGTCATCCTATGTTTATTTTTGTCAGGAGGCAGAAACTTGCATAGATGAGTATGACATCCTTAGTTGCCTGTAGTCCCCTGAGAGACTGAGGCTCTCATGCATCCCAAGTGGCCTCTGGATACTCTGCAGAATGTGCACCATGTTAAGTCATCATGGGGCCAGCTTCAAGAACTTGGAAGAGACAGCCAGCTCCTGATGACATCATATACAGTAAGCAGATGGTGGTGCAGGACTGGGTGTACTGCAGTGGATCACTACAGAGAACTGCTGGATTTAACGGGCGTGTGAGTGAGTAATGCCCTGTACACACGACCAGTTTTCCCATCGGAAAAAACTCTGAAGGTTTTTCAGACAGAGTTCCTAAGGAATTCCGCTGAAACTGTTCTGCGTACACACGATCACACCAAAGTCCAACCGTCAAGAACGCGGTGACGTACAACACGTACGACGGGGTTAGAAAAAGGGAGTTCAATAGCGGTTTTCCCGATAGGAATTGGTTCCGTCGGAAATATTTAGAACATGTTCTCTTTCTAGGTCCGTCAGAATCTTGAACGGGAAAAGTCCGATGAGGCATACACATGAACGGAATATATGATGAAAAGCTCCCGTCGGACTTTTTCTGTCGGACATTCTGCTCGTGTGTACGCGGCATAAGACTCTTCTCCCATTCACAGATTGTGTTATAGGCAGTATAATCAGTGAAAGAACTTTTCTCATTGGAGGAGAGGGCAGGATCATCTTTAGTACAGCTGAGCCGGAAGACCCAAAGCTGTTAACCCCCACAGTTCGGCAGCACGAAGAGGAAGAGAAAGGGGTAACCACCTCGGTGAAGAATCAACAGTCAGTACATCAAGGGACATCCTTCGCTACAGATAAGTAATGTAACTAAAGCTGTGGAGCTTTAAAGACCAGATCAGCTTACCTGTAATGTTCACACACACACAGCACAAATCCCTGAAAGTTTAAAAGTGTAATTATTTTGTAGTTTAGCAATCCTCTTTACATCTAGTTAACTGATTACTAGACATGTGCACTGCCAAAAATGTGTTTGTTTTCGTTTCATTCATTTTTTTCTTTTTGTTTTTCGGGTCATTCATTATGATCGCAATTCATAAAATTCGTACATTTGTACATTCGTACATTCATACATTCATAAATTCGCACATTCGTAAATTCGTACATTCGTAAATTAGAGAATTCGTATATTCGTAAATTCGTACATTTGTAAATTAGAAAATTCGGAAATTTGTACATTCTAAATTTGAAAGACCAAAAACCTGAAAATTCAAAAATCTGAAATAGTAACTAACTATTAAATTTTAGGTATTGTAATTTCCTTTCAAATTTGGCTGTTAGTGAACGTAACAAATACGAAATTATTCGAAGTTACGAATTATCCGAAATAACGAATGCTGCATCTAAACAAATGGAATGGAACAAATGAATAATAAATAATAATAATAAAACGTTTTTATTATTATTATTGTTATTTATTATTATTAATTCATTACGTTCCATCAGTTTGGAGGCGGCATTCGTTATTTCGGATAATTCGTAACTTCGGATAAATTTGTATGTGTTACGTTCACTAACAGCCAAAATTGAAAGGAAATTCCAATACCTATAATTTAATAGTTAGTAATAGTTAAGTTATTATTAGTTAATTATTATTTCAGATTTCCGAATTTCCGAATTTACAAATTTACGAATTCACTAATTTACTAATTTACGAATGTACTAATTTATGAATGTACGAATTTGCAAATTTACGAATGTATGAATTTACAAATGTACAAACTTACGAATTTACGAATTTAGGAATGTACGAATTTACAAATTTTCGAATATTCGAATTTACGAATATTCGGAAAAATTCGTTAAACGGGTTTTCATTATTTCAGATATTTCCGAATTAACGAATTTGTCGAAATTCGTTAAAAAATGAATTCAGAACGAAACGAATTGCACATGTCTACTGATTACTTCAAGTTCTTGAACTCTAAGTAGATATTAAAGACACACGACAACCTTTCTACAATTCACAATCCTTTATTATGCTTAGTTTACAGTTTTATGAAAATTAGAGATAACAAGTAGGAATATTATACTCAGATGTGTATTCAGTCCATGTGCAGGTGGGAGCAATCAATACAATATTAAATAAGGTGCACATTAGTTGACATGTATGTATAGCCCAAACGTTTTTTATTTTAGTTAGGAATAGTAGGGAATGGTTAAACCCTTACCAGGTAAAAATTTTGCACTCTTTGTACTATTGTAGATTTATTTTGCTGCCTGTTCCAGAGATGCAAACAGAAGCAGTAGACCAAAACTAGATAAAAGAGTCCAAGATCATTTTAATTGTTGGTAAAAACAATTCTTTTCAGGGGCAACACCATTCCCCCTTCATCAGGGCTCAACACAGGATAAAACCTAGATGGGCTGTGACTCTACAGATCTATATTAGAAACAGTATTGATCTCTCTGCATTAAGTAACAACTTGGCCGCAGTTACTAATCAGCAATGGAACTCTATGTTCCACAGATGCATGTTAGCAGACCTCTCCCAAAGTGAGGGGAAGTTCCCTCTTAGACAGTTTGCCCCCCTTGGAACATTTTCCCTTCACCCCTTGCTATGGTGACCACTCTAACATTTTGGATTTACCCTCACTTTTTTTCTTGGTGGCAATGGTCAGTGGTGAATCTCCCCCATAGGGCTAGAGACCGCCATAAAACTTGACAGAAAGTCTAAGTTCTTTCCAGTCTATCCAAAACAAAAAAAAATGGTTTTCCCTGGAGATACATTTTAAGTAGTAAACCCCACTGAGGAAGGTAAAAGAGGAGCAGAAGATGTGGAAAGGAAGATGGAGTAAAGGACCAATCAACCAGGTAAAATTACTGTAATGCTTTGGTAGGCAGCAAGCTTAATGGGCGATGAGTACTGTATTTTTCCTGGTCCCATAAAAAAGGACATACTATTTAGGTATGAAACCTAACAATGTACTTATCTTCTTGATTCACTTTTGTTCTATAACATATACAGTATATACCATTGGCATCTGTTCCTCTTCATTACTTATTCCTAACCCATGCACTAAGCATTATGTACAACTGACCTTTGCACTCTGTATTACTCCTGACCTCTGCACTCTGTTACATACTATTGACCTCTCCACTCTGTGTTATGTAATCCTGACCCCTGTACTGTGTGTTACACAGTATTGACCCTCACACTTTGTGTCACATACTCCTGATCCCTGCACTGCATGTCACATACTATTGACCTCCGCACTCTGTGTCACAAAATCCTGACCCTTGCACTGTGTGTTCCATACCATTGACCTATGCACTCTGTGTCACATACTCCTGATCCCTGCACTTTGTTACATACCATTGACCTTTGCACTCTATGCCACATATTCCTGATCCCTGCACTGTGTGTTACATACTATTGACCTCTGCACTCTGTGTCACATAATCTGATCCCTGCACCAAGTTCTACATACTTTTGACCTCTGCACTCTACATAATCCCGATCCATGCACTGTGTTTTACATCCTATTGACATTTGCACTCTGTGTCACATACTCCTGATCCCTGCACTGTGTTATATATCATTGATCTTTGCACTCTATGCCACATACTTCTGATCCCTGCACTGTGTTGCATATCATTGATCTTTGCACTCTATGCCACATACTCCTGATGCCTGCACTGTGTGTTACATACCATTGACCTCTGCACTCTGTGTCACATAATCGTATCCCTGCACCAAGTTCTACATACTATTGACCTCTGCACTCTGTGTTACATAATTCAGATCCATGCACTGTGTTTTACATACTATTGACCTCTGCACTCTGTGCCTCATATTCCTGATCCCTGCAGTATGTGTTACATACTATTGACCTCTGCAGGTTGTGTTACCTAATCCTGACCCCTGCACTGTGTGTTACATACAAATGACAATTCACTTCTGCTCTCTGCTTTACTTATTACCAGCCTCTGAACTCCTTAAAATAATTTTCTGCACCCTGGTGATCTTTGATCTCCTTGCTGCTGTTCAGGTAGACCTTCACCTCTCCAGGGCTGCCTATCCCTGCTGTAAAGTTTTGGGTGGTAGATTATGTGGGCTATCTTGTAACAGTACTTGAAATACTCTGATACAGAGGACACTTGGGAGATAGTCTCATTAAAGTCTTCAGGGCTCTACTGTGTAGGTACAGAGAGGAGAAGGACAATTTTGGCCAGAGGCTGTGAAGATTACTGTGGGCCACGGTCAGCCAACTTAGACAAGTATACATAAGACTCTTAAGAAGTGTCGAGTCAGTTAGTTAAGGATACAATTTTCACTTTTTGATTAAAAAAATAAAGACATTTTCTTAGATTTGATGATTTGAATAAAACCAACTTAGAACAAAACAATGAAAAGTGTAAAACAAATAAAAAATAATCCATCTGTTGAAAGCATGGATGCTGTAGACTTTGGCATTAAAGTCCCACTGCTGGGGACAGTAGATGGTCAGTCCCCTCTGACACTTATGTCGCGTACACACAATCAGAATTTCCATCGGAAAAACCTTGGATGGTTTTTCCGACGGAATTCCGCTCAAGCTTGCCTTGCATACACATGGTCACACAAAAGTTCTCTGATCTTTTGACTGTCAAGAACCCGGTGATGTACAACACTACGAGGAGCCGAGAAAATTAAGTTCAGTGCTTCCGAGCATGCGTCGAATTGTTTCCGAGCATGCGTAGGAACTTTGCACGTCGGAATTGCTACAGACGATCGGAATTTCCGATAGGAACTTTTTCCGTTGGAAAAAATAGAGAACCTGCTCTTAATCTTTATTTGGCGGAAATTCCGACAGCAAAAGTCCAATGGAGTATACACACGGTCGGAATTTCCGACCAAAAGCTCACATCAGACTTTTCTTGTCGGAATTTCCGACCCTGTGTTTGCGCGGCATTATTGTACCAGAAGCCAAAGGGGAGTCTGTATTTGCAGACGACAGACCTAGAAGAAAAGAGTCCTTTAATTCCAACGATTTTCTCTATGTTCTGCGGGCTGCAGTCAGCCAACTAAAACACGTATGAATAAGACGTTTAAGAAGTGTTGAGTCAGTTGCTAATTGTATAATTTTCACATTGTGATTACAGGAAATAGAGAAATGTTATTAGAATTGTTGATCTGAATAAAAACAGCTTAGAATAATACAATAACAGCTGTAAAACAAATGAAAAAGAATCCAGATGTTGAAAGCTTTGATGCTGTTGACGTTGTCTTTAAAGTCACACTGCTGGGGACAGTAGATGTCTCGTTCCTTCTGCCATTTGTTGTATTAGAGGCAACAGTGGACTTTGTATTTGCAGACAACAGACCTAAAAGAAAAAAGTCCTTTAATGCCCACAAGTTCTGTGTTTGTAGGATGAATAGCGTAGATACTGTAATTCATCTCTGGGATTACGCAACTCAAACTTCAAAGAACTCTTATGCCTCGTACACACGATCGGACTTTCCGACAACAAAACCGTGGAATTTTGTCCGAAGGGTGTTGGCTCAAACTTGTCTTGCATACACACAACCACACAAATGTTGGCCAACAATTACGAACGTAGTGATGTACTAGACGTACTACGTGGTTTTTCAGCTCTTTAGCACCACCCTTTGGGCTCCTTCTGCTAATTTCTTGTTAGTAGAAGTAAGGTAAGAGCTGATTTGCGCTTTTCTTTTGGTGGAGATAACGTGTTATTTATTATTGGCCTTGGAGTTATTGTTTTGACATTTTTGATTGAATAATGATTTGATTTAGTATATTTTCTATATTTTTGGTTGCATAGAATGCACTTTTTGGTTAAGTTCTATTGGCAGATAGCATGTCCATTTTTTTTTTTAATGCACAATAAAAAAATGTGTAGAATAATACTTGTCTATGTGTTTTACTTCAAATGACAGTTTGGGAGTAGGGAGTTAAATTTTAAAAAATACAATGCAAAATTAACAAGGGACGCCAACATAGTTGTATCTTTGATCTTAAAAACTACGGGATAATAGTGTTGTGGTAACTTGCCCAAATAAAAAAATACAAAAAACATAATAATATTATTGTTGATATCACTAGAAAAAAAGCCTTTGAAAATTTGTTTGCAATAACTCCATCAGTATCACCAGCAAAGCAGCTTCATTATTATCCCATTAAAGAAGAAGAGAATTGTGCGCTGCATTTTGAGATTTCATAATTTGCTGCGTCAGGAATGTCAATTCTCCATTACGAACGCTAGTTTACAAGACCGACCGCTTCCGGGTCGTCCTTGCTTCCAAGCATACGTGTTTGTACTTTGGACTTTTGTCCGACGGACTTGTGTACACACGCTCGGAAAATCCGACAACACACATTTGTTGGCGGAAAATTTGAAGACATGCTAGCCAACATTTGTTGGCGGAAAGTCCGACAACAATTGTCAGATGAAGCGTACACACGGTTGGTTTTTCCGCCAACAGCCTAACATCCAACATTTCCCGTCGGAAAATGCGATTGTGTGTACGGGGCTTTAGACAATTTTTCATAGAAGAAGAGTATACAGCTAAATGTATTTTAGAACAAAGGAGCATGAACTTTTGTCCAGATAAAAATAGAAATAAAAATGACTTACAGTGTATGTTAGACATGTGCGCCATCAATAAATTTGTTTAGTTTCGTTCTGTTTCGCATTAGAATCAATCCGTATTTCGTAATTCGTGTTCGAAATTTCGTATGAAATACGAATTTTCGTTAGGTTAGTTAACTTTTCGTAACAATTACGAATGTTCGTTATGATGAATTTATCATTATGAGGGGCTCCCACCATCCCTGGGCTGGGCTGACTTCCTGGGTTTTTAACTTTTAGGTTCGTTAACTTTTCGTAACAATTATGAATGTTCGTTAGGAATCTGGATCCGAAATTATAAAACAAAATTTCGTATTTCGTACGAAATTCTGAAGCATAGCAATTCGTATTTCGGATCCTCCCCGAATGTACGAATTGACGGAAATTCGTACGAATTTTCGATTCGTACAAAACTAATCGCACATGTCTAGTGTATGTACACCCTAATGCCCTGTACACACGTCGGACATTGATCGGACATTCCGACAACAAAATCCATGGATTTTTTCCGACGGATGTTGGCTCAAACTTGTCTTGCATACACACGGTCACACAAAGTTGTTGGAAAATCCGATCGTTCTGAACGCGGTGACATAAAACACGTACGTCGGGACTATAAATGGGGCAGTAGCCAATAGCTTTCGTCTCTTCATTTATTTTGAGCATGCGTGGCACTTTGTGCGTCGGATTTGTGTACACACGATCGGAATTTCCGACAACGGATTTTGTTGTCGGAAAATTTTATAGCCTGCTCTCAAACTTTGTGTATCGGAAAATCCGATGGAAAATGTGTGATGGAGCCTACACACGGTCGGAATTCCCGACAACAAGGTCCTGTCACACATTTTCCAACGGAAAATCCTATCGTGTGTACAGGGCATAACAATTAACTTCTCGTTTGGCCTGGTAAATATACCATTGTATATTGTTATGTCTGTTCCAAATATTAAAAGTTGCCCGTTGATTCTATCATTAATCCAGTGGGCTGATATTGACCTGTGGTCTCTGCTGACTGTCATCAGTAAGCTTTGTTTCCAGTTTCCTTTGCAGACTAAAAAGGACATCCCCCTTATGGAGATAATTGGAAGTGTTCTGCAGTCCAAGTAGACCAAGTGAAAACAAAGTAAAAAGAAGGCTTAAAGTAGAAAACGAATGCAGCCAACAAATCTAAGGACTGGGATGCTACTATGTAGTACATATTTGTTCTTGGGTTTAGATACATTATGGATCAGGGAAGATTTTTATTTCTTTCCGTGATGCCATTGATGAAATCTACAATAAATGTATTGGGCTCTACTGAGAAAAAAAATAAAATAAATCACTTTTAGAAATTCTAAACTTGTTTTCTACTCCACAAAAAAAAAAAAAAAAAAAAACAGTTTTTGTTCGTGTCTCCACTGGCCATCTGATCTCTCTCTCCTCCTAGACTGTCCTATCCCCACTACAGTTAGAACACACACTAGGGAACACATTTAACCCCTTGATCTCCCCCTAGTGTTAACCCCTTCCCTGCCAGTGACATTTATACAGTAATTAATTCCTTTTTTTTAGCACTGATCGCTGTATAAATGTCAGTGGTCCCAAAAATGTGTCAAAAATGTCCGATCTGTCCGCCGCAATATCTCAGTCCCGATAAAAAAAAAAAAAAAATCGCAGATCGCCGCCATTACTAGTAAAAAAAAATAAAAATAATGAAAATGCCATAAATCTATCCCCTATTTTGTAGACGCTATAACTTTTGCGCAAACCAATACGCTTATTGCGATTTTTTTTTACCAAAAATATGTAGAAGAATACATATCGGCCTAAATAGAGGAAAAAAAATGTGTTTTTGATAAAAAATGTGGGATATTTATTATAGCAAAAAGTAAAAGATATTGGGGGTTATTTACTAAAGGAAAATCCACTTTGCACTGAAAGTACACTTGGAAGTAAAGTCGCTTTAGATCCGAGGGGGACATGCAAGGAAAATAAAAAACAACATTTTAGCCTGCACATGATGATAAAATCAGCAGAGCTTCCCCTCATTTCAATTTTCATTGAAATACCACCAAAAGAAAACTCTATTTTTATGGAAAAAAGGACGTCAATTTTGTTAGGGTGCAGCGTCGCACGACCGCACAATAGTCAGTTAAAGCCACGCAGTGCCGTATCGCACAAAATGCCCTGGTCATTGAGCAGCCAAATCTTCCGGGGCTGAAATGGTTAAACAAATATAATAAAATGCTTCCAAATGTACATTTAACAGACCAAAAAGAGGAGTTCATCATTTGGGTCTAAGCTCATGGCTACATTTTACTGTAAATGTTAAACACATCACCAACTTTTGTATGTTCATAGTAAAACTTTAAACCTGTTTAGTAACTCATGGGCAACGAGTGCTCAATAGGCCATAGTAATAGATAAACCAGTTTTCTGTTAAAAAAAAAAGTATATTTAGAGAAGGTACTCACCAGGAGTTGTAGGTTGAGAAGTTGCATTTGTCACTCTCCCTGTTTGAGTACTTGAGTTGGGAGGACTTGTGCTCACTCTAGTGGTAGAATGTTGCACTGTGGCAAAAAATGAAGAAAAATGTAAGTTCAAAGGAATAACTAAATGTAAAAAAATATATAATATATGGGAAATCTGAAAACATTGTTTGAGATTTGAGAGCACATAAGATTCCCATCAGGATCAACAGGTATTTTTCTGTGCTTGCAGAAAAAATACCTGTACCTTGAAAAAAGAAAACAAATTCAGCCACCCAGAGGCGTAACTAGAACCTTCAGTGCCCCGGTGCAAGAAGCCATAAGGGGCCCCATTGACCCCCGACCATGCCCCTCCAATTGATCCAGAGGTCCTTTACTCCCATTGCAGGGCTCTTTATTATGGTCCCACATCAAGACCCTTTCACATGTCCTGCTGTGGGCCCCCTTCCTGCCATCTTTGGGCCCCACCACGGTGGCGCAACACCAGAGCCTAAGTGCGTAGTAGTTGTGTCAACAGGGATTTTTTGCTTACAGATATAACAAAATGCTTCCAATTGTAAATTTAACAGACCGAAAGGGAGCAAAAAAAAGGAGTTCATGATTAGGATCTATAGACATTTCAAGGACACTATATGGTAGGTTCTCTGTGTTTAAGCTTATGGCTGCATTTTACAGTAAGTGGTAAACACATCACTAACATTTGTATGTTGGCGCTAAAAGTAAAACTATTCACTAACTCATTGAGTAATGAGTACTCTCTAGGCCATAGTAATAGATAAACCAGTTTTCTTTTAAAGAAAAGTATATTTTGAGAAGGAACTCACCAGGAGGTGTAGGTTGAGAAGCAATTGGCACCACAAACGTTGAGCTCCTTGTTTGAGGACTCGTGTTGGGAGGACTTGTGCTCACTCTAGTGGTAGAACGTTGCACTGTGGCAAAAATAGAAAAAAAAATTGAGTTTAAAGGAATAACTTAACTGCTTGCCGACCAGCCATCGTAGTTTTACTGCGGCAGAATGGCACGGCTGGGCGAAGCGACGTTACCTTACATCGCTTCGCCTTTTGGCCACTAGGCGCAGCATGTGCCCGGAGCCGATACAAGAGCCTGGCAGGCGCGATGACCACCGGCACATGCGATCGCTCGTGACAGAGCGAGAACCGGGATCTGTGTGTGTAAACACACAAATCCCGGTTCTTTCAGGAGAGTAGAGACCGATCGAGTGTTCATACTAAGTATGGACACCGATCTCTCTTTCCTCCTAGACAGTCCCATCCCCACTGCAGTTAGAACACAGAGAGGGAACACAGTTAACCCCTTGATCGCCCCCTAGTGTTAACCCCTTCCCTGCCAGTGACATTTATACAGTAATCAGTGCATTTTTTTAACACTGATTGCTGTATAAATGTCAATGGTCACAATAATGTCTGATCTGTCCGCCTCAATATCGCAGTCCCGATAAAAATCGCAGATCGCCGCCATTACTAGTAAAAAAAATATTAATAATAAAAATGCCAAAAATCTATCCCCTATTTTGTAGACATTATAACTTTTGCGCAAACCAATCAATATACGCTTATTGCGATTTTTTTTACCAAAAATATGTAGCAGAATACATATCGGCCTAAACTGAGGAAGAAATGTGTTTTTTTTATAAAAAATGTGGGATATTTATTATAGCAAAAAGTAAAAGATATTCGGGGTTATTTACTAAAGGAAAATCCACTTTGCACTGCAAGTGCACTTGGAAGTAAAGTAGCTGTAGATCCGAGGGGGGCATGCAAGGAAAATAAAAAACAGCATTTTAGCTGGCACATGATTGGATGATAAAATCAGCAGAGCTTCCCCTCGTTTTAGATCTACCCTTCAGACTTAGAGAGACTGCACTTCCAAGTTAACTTGCAGTGCAAAGTGGATTTGCCTTTCGTAAATAACCCCCATTGTGTTTTTTTCAAAATTGTCGCTCTTCTTTTGTTTATAGCACAAAAAACACTGCAGAGGAGATCAAATATCACCAAAAGAAAGCTCTTTTTTTGGGAAAAAAAGGACATCAATTTTGTTTGGGTACAAAGTCGCACAACCGCGCAATTGTCAGTTAAAGCGACACAGTGCCGTATCGAACAAAATGGCCTGGTCATTGAGCAACCAAATCTTCCGGGGCTGAAATGGTTAAACAAATATAATAAAATGCTTCCAATTGTAAATTTAACAGACCAAAAAGAGGAGTTCATCATTAGGGCCTGTAGACACTTTAAGGACACTACACTAGATGGTGTGTTCTCCATGGTTAAGCTCATGGCTACATTTTACTGTAAATGTTAAACACATCACCAACATTTGTATGTTGGTAGTAACTTGTTTAGTAACTCATGGTCAATGAGTACTCAATAGGCCATAGTAATAGATAAACCAGTTTTCTGTTAAAAAAAAAAAGTATATTTTGAGAAGGTACTCACCAGAAGGTGTAGGTTGAGAAGTTGCATTTGTCACTCTCCCTGTTTGAGTACTTGAGTTGGGAGGACTTGTGCCCACTCTAGTGGTAGAATGTTGCACTGTGACAAAAATTGAAGAAAAATGTAAGTTCAAAGGAATAGCTAAATGTAAAATAATATAGAATATATAGGAAATCTGATAACATTGTTTGAGATTTGAGAGGACATAAGATTCCCATCAGGATCAATAGGTATTTTTCTGTGCTTGCAGAAAAAATACCTGTACCTTGAAAAAAGAAAACAAATTCAGCCACCCAGAGGCGTAACTAGAACCTTCAGTGCCCCGGTGCAAGAAGCCATAAGGGGCCCCATTGCCCCCCGACCGGGCCCCTCCAATTGATCCAGAGGTCCTTTACTCCCGTTGCAGGGCTCTTTATTATGGTCCCACATCAAGACCCTTTCTTAGGTCCTGCTGTGGGCCCCCTTCCTGCCATCTTTGGGCCCCACCACGGTGGCGCAACACCAGAGCCTGGTCGTAAGTGCATAGTAGTTGTGTCAACAGGTATTTTTTGCACACAGATATAACAAAATGCTTCCAATTGTAAATTTAACAGACCGAAAGGTAGCAAAAAAGAGGAGTTCATGATTAGGATCTATAGACACTTCAAGGACACTATATGGTAGGTTCTCTGTGTTTAAGCTTATGGCTGCATTTTACAGTAAGTGGTAAACACATCACCAACATTTGTATGTTGGCGCTTAGAACTATTCACTAACTCATTGAGTAATGAGTACTCTCTAGGCCATAGTAATAGATAGACCCGTTTTCTGTTAAAGAAAAAAATATTTTGAGAAGGCACTCACCAGGAGGTGTAGGTTGAGAAGTTGCAATTGGCACCACAAACGTTGAGCTCCTTCTTTGAGGACTTGTGTTGGGAGGGCTTGTGCTCACTCTAGTGGTAGAATATTGCACTGTGGCAAATATAGAAAATAATTTTGAGTTTAAAGGAATAATTTAACTGCTTGCTGACCAGCCGCCGCAGTTTTACTGTGGCAGAATGGTGCGGCTGGGCGACACGACGTTATCTTACATCTCTTCGCCTTTTGGCCACTAGGCGCAGCGTGTGCCCGGAGCCGATATGAGTGCCCGGCGGGCGCGATGACCACCAGGCACACATGATCGCTCGTGACAGAGAGAGAACCAGGATCTGTGTGTTAACACACAGATCCCGGTTCTTTCAGGGGAGTAGAGACAGATCGTGTGTTCATACTAAGTATGAACACCGATCTCTCTCTCTCTCCTCCTAGACAGTCCCATCCCCACTACAGTTAGAACACACCTAGGTAACACAGTTAACCCCTTGATCGCCCCCTTGGTGTTAACACCTTCCCTGCCAGTGACATTTATACAGTAATCAGTACATTTTTATAGCACTGATCGCTGTATAATTGTCAATGGTCCCAAAAATATGTCAAAAGTGTTCAATTTGTCCACCGCAATATCGCAGTCCAGATAAAAATCGCAGATTGCCACCATTACTAATAAAAAAAAAAAATTAAAAATAAAAATGTCATAAAACTAGCCCCTATTTTGTAGACGCTATAACTTTTGCGCAAACCAATCAATATATGCTTATTGTGATTTTTTTTTTACCAAAAATATGTAGAAGAATACATATCGGCCTAAACTGAGGAAAAAAATAGTTTTTTTGAAAAAAATTGTGGAATATTTATTAGAGCAAAAACTAAAAGATATTGGGGGTTATTTACAAAAGGCAAATCCACTTTGCACTACAAGTGCAAAGTGCACTTGGAATTGCACAAAAGTGCACTTGGAAGTGCAGTCGCTGTAGATCTGAGGGGGACATGCAAGAAAAAAAAAAAACAGCATTTTAGCTTGCACATGATTGGATAATAAAATCAGCAGAGCTTCCACTCATTTCAGATCTACCTCTCAGATTTACAGCGACTGCACTCCCAAGTGCACTTTCAATGCAATTTCAAGCGCACTTTGCACTTGTAGTGCAAAGTGGATTTGCCTTTCGTAAATAACCCCCATTGTGTGTTTTTTTACAAAATTGTCGCTCTTCTTTTGTTTACAGCGCAAAAGATAAAAACCGCAGAGGTGATCAAATACCACTAAAAGAAAGCTCTATTTGTGGGGAAAAAAGGACGTCAATTTTGTGTGGGTAAAACGTCGCATGACTGCGCAAATTGTCAGTTAAAGCGACGCAGTGCCTTATCGCAAAAAATGGCCTGGTCATTGAGCAGCCAAATCTTCCGGGGGGTAAGGTGGTTAACACTAAAACTGTTCTGCAACTCATGGAGCAATGAGTACTCACTAGATACACTAGTGAGTTCACTAGTAGTACATGAGCCAGTACTGTACAATTCGAGAAGGAACTCACCAGGAGGTGAAGGCTGAGAAGTTGCACTGGTCACTGCAAACGTTGAGCTCCTTGTTTGAGGACTTGGGTTGGGAGGACTTGTGCTCACTCTAGTGGTAGAACGTTGCACTGTGGCAAAAAATAGAAAATATTTTTGAGTTCAAAGGAATAACTTAAGACACATACGAAAAAACAAAAAAAAAAATGAATACATGGGAAATCTGAGATGCGAGAGGACATAGGATTTCTGTGAGGATAAACTGGTATTGTTCTGTACTTGCAGAAATGTACTTAGCTTGAAAAAAAGAAAATGAATGCAGCCACCACACCTAAGGAATGATGATCTGCATATCACAATAGACACCCAATAGATTACAATTTTGTTTTGGGGTTAGACATCCTTCAAATTAAGTTCTTGTAAAGGCAGCAGTTTTTTTTTCTTATTTTAATACATTCTCTGCATTAGGCTCCCTTCACACTTGTGCGACTTGTCCTGCGACTTGGGACTGTAAAGTTGCACGACAAGTCGTACCCCGTGATTTCCAATGAGTACCGTTCATATCTGTGCAACTTTGGATTCGACTTTGATGTGACTTGAGGTCCATAGAGGTTAAGAGCCCTTTCACACTGGGGCGGTTTGCAGGCGCTATTGCGCTAATAATAGCGCCTGCAAACCGACCCGAAAGTGCCGCTGCTTGCATTCCAGTGTGAAAGCCCTGAGGGCTTTCACACTGGAGCGATGCGCTGGAAGAAAGGGTAAAAAAAGTCCTGCCAGCAGCATCTTCGGAGCGGTGAAGGAGCGGTGTGTATACCGCTCCTTTACCGCTCCTGCTTATTGAAATCAATGGGACGGCGCGGCTATACCGCCGGCGAAGCGCCTCTGCAGAGGCGCTTTGCGGTGGTATTTAACCCTTTCTCGGCCGCTAGTGGGGGTAAAACCGCCCCGCTAGCGGCCACATACCGACGGTAAAACGCCGCTAATAATAATAATAATAGCGGCGTTTTACCGCCGATGCCGCCCCCGCCCCAGTGTGAAAGGGCTCTAAGGGTAAGGTTAAGGTCAAGGTTACACAGGTATTGTTTCAAGTTGCATCAAAGTCCTGTCAAAGTCACATGACTTTCAGGATGCACAAGTTTGAAAGGGGCCTTAAGGTAAGAAACCTTTTGTGAACAGCTCCCTCCCAGCTCCCCTAAATACTTACCCAAGCCCAATCTCAATCCAGCGCTGTGCCCAAGACTGCTCTCTCTCCTCACAGGACATAGAGGCAGCAGGGGGAGCCATTGGCTCCTACTGCAGTCAATCAAGTCCAGTGGGACAGAATCGGGGGGGGGAGGCCAAGTTGTGGTGTGTGTGTCAATAAATGCACACATCCTGACTCGTAATTGAGCACCCGCATGAATGGGGGAACTCAGAATGGAGGAGGAGCTAGGAGTGCGGGTGGAGGAGGTTCAGGGATGTTCTATGCAAAATCATTATCCATCTAACGTTTACAATGCATACATGTGGACCAGGACCACATAATGAATAAGACAATTTTCATAAATATTGAAGTAGGTTCACAGATAAATACCCACGTCCATGGACTTAGCTATAATTACTTCCTCCTGATCTCTGCACCAATGCACTTTTTTGATGTGTACAGTTGCTGTCAAGGAAATTGCATGCATAAACGTGCACAAAGACGTGCACGAAGATGTGCACTTGCTAATAAGAACTCCAGAGTGACTAGAAGTTCCGTAACTCGCGCACATGCGCAAAAGAATTAGCAAGTGACAACTACACATTTTTGTCTCGCTAATGTGCGTGCGCACATTAGCGTGCACGTGCATGAGTACTTGGACTCACCTGAAGAAGTGGGTGGAGGTCCAGCTGTGTTGTCTGGTGTAGCTGTGGTCCAGTTTGTCGCAGTTTGATTTGCCTCATCTGAAAAAAATTAAAGAAACGATATAAGCTAACCCCTTTCTTATGTAAAAAGGTACTTGGAAAATCAAATATCAGCTGGGAACAAAAGTTTGACCAGTTTGGGTTCATTACTTGATGAAAATTAAACAACTGAGTCAAGGAAGGGTAATTGTCCATAACAATGGTGGTGATGAACTGGCTTTATCATTGATTATAAAAAAAAAATATGTAAGATAATCTAGCAGACAATTCTGAGTAGAATTTACCCCTACCAATATTTCCATTGGCATCTTCAGGATGCAGCTGGTCCACTCTAAAAGCCCAGCGTCCAGTAAAGTTGACATTACTTGTGTTTGCTAAATTGGAAATGGCTACTGAAAGGGATCCTGGGAGTGTATAGTATCCTGTGCAATATCCACTGTTCAGTCCAGCCTGTGAAACATAAGGACACATTTTATTATAACAAGCAGTGTGAGGACAATGTTAAAGAAAAAAAGAGGACAAATCTTCCAATGAGGACAATACGTTCTGGTGGCAACTGTCAAAGATTAGAATATCCCTTGTGTTGGGGAGATTTCTGCTGGCCGGTGACAATTTTCTTTGGAGGGGCGGCAAACAGTACCACCCCCAGTCTCACACCCGCTTCTGATTGGCTGGATTGAGGATCAGTGTTACAACAGCGAATATTCATTCGCTGTTGTAACACCTGGGTGTATCCTGTGTCATATCCACTGTTCAGTCCAGCCTGTGAAACATAAGGACACATTATATTATAACAAGCAGTGTGAGGAGAAATCTTCCAATGGGAATGAATGTTTTGATGGCTAATAAGATGACAATATCCTTCATGTTGGGGAGATTTCTGTTGCATCTTCAGAACAGGAAACAAAGGGAAATCTCCCCAGCACAATATTTACAGCAAAAAAAATCCCAGCACAGGTTTTAATTCTTCCCTATAGGGATAGGCCAAACAACCCCCTTGTTCAGTTCATAGCTGAACTTCCGAACAGGGGAAATGTTCTAACCCGAACAGCGAACCCCATTTACGTCTATGGAAGCTGTACAGGAAAAATCAAAATTTTCCATTTTGAAGGCTTATATGCAAGTAATTGGCTATAAAAGGGGTATGGGGGTCTGGGTACTGTCCTGTGGGACATGTATAAATAAATAAAAAAAAAAAAACAATAGTTTTTTTAGGAGCAATGATTTTAATTATGCTTAAAATACAACAATAAAAAAGGAAAAGATACTTTAAATATAGTGCCTGGGGGGTCCCCTTAATGTGCTTGTAAAGTGGCGCATCTGTAGCATGCATAAAACATGATACAGCAAAAATAACATTTCTAAAAAAAAAAAAATGAGTCAAATCCCATTTAAAATGACTCACGGTTGCAATTGCCATCACCCGACTATTGAAAAATAAAGAAAAAACGTGTGGGTTCCTCCCAGTCCATAACAGGCCCTTAGGGTCTGGTATGGATTTGAAGGGGAACCCCATGCCAAAATGTAAAAAAAAAAAAATGGCGTGAGGTCCCCCCCAAGATCCATACCAGACCCTTATCTGGGCATGGTGCCTGGCAAGTCAGGAAAGGGAGTGGCGGGGACCACACTTTTTGCCCCAGGGTGACAATGCTGCTCCTCTATAGATACAGTATGATGAGTAGACTTGTGCGCAATGGGAAATTTCGTTTAGTTTCAGTTCGTTGTCATTCGTAAAATACATCATTTTGTTCTGTTATATTCGTTATGTTACGTTAATTCGTTTTCAGATATTTCGCTATTATTCGTAGAGTGTCGATATTCGTTATACTGAATCTCGAATCATGTTGAATTCATTTGTTATATCCGCTAATATTTCTTTCGTATTAGTTGAAATTCAATATTTATGTATGTATATATATTCGTGATAATGATTTATCATGAATATAAATCGTTTGGAAAGTCGTTTGTTTATTGAATCTATTAACACACACAATCACAATATCGCTTCTCCTCTGGTCAAATACAATACAACACACACAATGACAATATCTCTTCTCCTCTGCTAAAATATAATACAACACCCTTCTCACTCAGTTCTCAGGAATGCACTTTGCCAGTAATCCAACCTCCAGCACAAAATTAGTCAGCTGATTGGACTGTAAGATTTACTTTGAGTTGACCTTTTGTTTCATTAAATCTTTAACGAATTACCGAATCATGTCGAATTCATTCGATATATTCGCTATAATTTCTTTCGTATTAGTTGAAATTCGTTAATTTTTTATTCGGACATTCGGATGCAAAATTCGGCCGAATTTCGGTTTGTTACAAAACGAACTGCACATGTCTAATGATGAGTAAGCATAGTCCCCCTTGGACAGGAAGTGTGTTACTTGAAGGCTCGCCAGGTGAAAATAAAAGCCAAAAAAGCCAAAAACGAATGAAAACTAATGGAAACACTGTTACCCGTTTATTATATTTAAGATTTAATATCTCAAAGATATAATGTGGGTTAAATGAGAGTTCTTTGATCAAGAGTGAAAGCTTTAACACAATAACAACATTTATTGGTAAGTAGTTGAAAGTCTATCTATACACAACCATCTATCTATAGTCTACCCCAAGGAAGAAAATATTGGGTTAAAATAAGAGAATTACATGAAGGAATACAGAGTATATTCCTTAAAACATTAATCTACAAACATATTTAGTTAGGTAAAGTAGTTACGTAAAATGCTGGCCTTTCCCATAATTACCCATTCTCAACAAGGTTCCATTCTCAGCCTCCTGGGACATGTCACATGTTCCAAGAATCTGCCAGACCATTCATAGAGCCCTGCACATGCACATCCAGTGGCTGTTCAACTGTGGTTTCTCAGAAAGCCATAGCCAGCTCACATAACTAAAATACAGTAGCTGTGCCAGTGACCTACAGCGGCAAGAAGAACCGGCACTGGGAAGACAGCACCAGACTCCAGGCACCGGCTAGACTCTAATTTTTAAGCATCATCACCTACATTATTTGTAAAAAAACAAATAAATGGAAGCTTGAGCCTGTAAGCAACATTTTTGGCAACATTTTTATTTTTCTGTACCAGTTTATGCTGCCAAAAGAAATTTCCGTGCCTCTATTCAAGTGTTTTATTGTGTCTTTCCTAAATCCTCTCAGTGAAGAAATCTTTTTTTTTTTTTTTTTTAATCATTAAAAATGTAAAAATGTATAATTCACAGACTGATGATTTTCTCACCAATGCCAAAGGACCATCATGGTAGGAACCATTTGCTTGTATACTCGGCCACTGAATATCATCATAATTGTACAGAAGGAAGGTCTGGTAGCCATCGGTACTCAGGACAGCCTGGAATGTGTTCACCTGTAATTACAGAAAATGCTTATTTAGCATCACAAAATCAAAACAGCACATTGAGGTTTAGACAAACATCGGCAAAGGTGAAACAAATCAGCTGTTTAGCCATTTAAAAAAAAATGCTTTATATTTTCTCCTTTACCTTGTTCGGTATTCCTTCACCATAATACGCAACTTGGTGCCATGTGGCTACAAACACCCACTGAGCTGTGAAATTCACAGCATGGAAGTAAGTTCTGATATCGGAGGTGGCCCGGGACAGAAGAGAGGGATCGGTGCTCTCACGATAATATATATCACCCGCTATTCTATTATCTACATCAGACCAGAAGATAGCCAGGAACAGGTTTCCAAATGCAGCAGGAAGAGCTTGTGGTACAAATTGACTGATTGGTGAGTTGAATGATAAGAGACCATTATTATTCACCTGCGAAGGAAGACAATGAGAAAAAAAAATGTTTTGCAACCACAGCAATATACAGTAAATAATAAAACAGTATATACAAAGTATGAAGCCTCCATTCAAAATAGTAAGAGGACCATTTTTTTGTATAAGCACTTTAGACTTTAGAAATAATAACAATACTGTATGTAGAAAAAATTCAAGAATGATGCTTACATAAAGATGAGCGAAAACACTTCCAAAAAGAGGGATTTCTCTAGAAGAATATATAATTGGAGATCCTCCATCATCTGTCTTTGGATTGACAGTGTCAATAGCGGATCCATATGGGTAGAGTAGATCTAAAGCAAAGATCAAACATCACTTTATGGAATACCAAAAAACAGTAGAGAAGTGATAGCTATTGAGTCAGAAACATCATTGTCTCACTTTCATACTTTAATTTAAAGATTATTTCCAGACAAACAGCTAAATACACAGATATAATGCATAAAATATGTCTATCCAGTCCTGATATTTATAGAATCTCAAGACTGGATAGATTAATTGAATCTGTTACAGCAGCTGAAGCATAAGTGTCATGGTCTGGGGGGGTCAGGCTTAGAGACTAGTAGCTATAGCAGCGGAGAAGCTCCCACTAACCAGCTAGGTAGGCGAAGCAGCAGGTCATGCGGGGTCTCCTGAGGTGCGGGGTCTAAGCACTAACTGGTATTCACTGGAGCTCCTGATGGTGGAGATGGGTACTAGGTTACAGTCCTCTGGATAGCCCCACCAGGAGGTAAGCAATCCGGGTTCCATTAGCAGATAGGGATCAAGCAAAAGCATAGTCAGCAAACAAGCCAAAGGTGGGTAACACATGGACGCAGGTTGAAATTAAGCAGAAGTGTAGTTGAGGAACAAGCCAAAGGTTGGTATTGAGTGGTAGCAGAGATGCAGATGGCAGCAGGCATGACAAGAGTGAGATATTGACTGGAGAGAGCACAAACAGGAAGTCAGGAAGTGCAGAGACATGGCTTAAATCAAGAAGTTCATGGGGGGAGCAAATTTCAAGGTTCATCAGAGACCAGGCAAGAAAATCCACACAATCAGAAAGGGAGCTATCCAGCATCTCAGGTGGCTCAGCAGGAAGAGACGTCCCCAGATGTGGCAGAAGTTGCAGGTTCAAACCTGGGTCCTGACAGTAGGATTTCTTTTAGATTAAATAAAAACATCTTAGAGGTCCTCATGCCTAATTTATGCTACTTTAAAAAGTTGATTGTGAGTTTTAGTTACCTGAAGACAGTATGAATGGAGAAGTATTAGTTGTGTTGCGTGTGGTGAATGGTCCAGGTGTCGTTGTCAGTGGAGTGTCTGTAGAATTTTCATTTTCTGTAGAATTATTTAGGAAGAAAAAAAGAAATCTAAAAATGTGTACACACAGCGGCCTCCTAACCCACCTACTCCATTCTAGTTTTGGTGAAATGGGCAACAATCAAGAAAGACATCATGTCCTCTACAAATATTTTGCCAACACTCTTATTTAGCCCAGGGAATGAAATTTCATTCTCGCATGTCAGTCCTGACTTCGGGGGGCAATTTCAGAGACATCTGTGCAGGTTTCTATGGAAATCGCACCCCAAAGTTGCCAAAAGTAGTACAGAAACTACTTTTGGGAATTGGTGCGGCGCCGCACCGATTTGGACAGTGCTGTTTCCGGCAATTGCCGCCAATTTGCCATGCAATTTGACATGTCAAATCACTCCAATGTGAACCTAGGCTTAATGACAGATGAATTTCCTTAAAACATGTTATTAACATGACTGTAATTACTTTGAAGGTTGAGCTAACAATGCCTATAGGGGTTGATTTACTAAAACTGGAGAGTGCAAAATCTATTGCAGCTCTGCATAGAAACAGACCAATCAGCTCCCAGGTTTTTTTTTTCCATAGCTTAATTGAAGAAGCTAAAGTTAGAAGCTGATTGGCTATTATGTACAGCTGAACCAGATTTTGCACTCTCCCGTTTTAGTAAATCAACCCTTATGTGTATTTTTACGCTTGATGAAAACACACAGTAATATTCTCTTGCAAACTAAATCAGTTTGTTGATATTAATTTTATTAATGTGTGTTAATGTTTTATTGTTGTATAGTTTTAGGTACATGAAGACAGACACTTAATTACTATTCATGCAGGATGTGTTCCCTACTTTGGAGGGCTACACAATGGTTGTGCTTTACTGCTCCTTCTCACAATGTACAGTCTATATGTTGGCCACCTGGTTAAAAACAATTCACTTCCTGAGTGGGTGAATTCTCAATAGCTGTTAAGTAGCTAGACTGGGTAAATATAGTATTTAATCTACTCCAAATTTAGGGTCTATAAATATGTACATTTAATAAAATAAAACAGAAGCTCATAAAAAATTGTAAATGCCATACCAAAAGTAATTTAAAGTGTCATGAAACCCACATCATTAAAAAATAACAATACATGCTGCATTACATGCTGTTCATACTCAGTCAATATGGGATTAATTTTCTGTATTTTGCAAAAAAAACCTGGTTGATCCTGCTGTTCTCTGTCTCCCCCTCCTGTCCGTGTCCCCGCTGCAGTTGGGGATTTTGCAGAGCAGTGTTGGCAGCTAGTGTACATGTTCAGTGAGTTTCTATGCTGAGCATTTCCTCCCTATCACATCTGAGCAGCCCATGTGACTATAGAGTCACACATGTGGGTTGTATACACAGCGGTAAATGACAGCCCACTCTCTTCCGCCTCCTCCATGCTCACTAACCAGCTAAACACAATGGAGGTAGGATATTACATCTTGATTTATGGAGGTTAACATCCCTCTTATTCTAAGACACAGGCTGGAGGGGCATGACACATCCTTCGACTGGCAGAAATCCACTCACAACTTGTTAATACCAAAACATAATAAAGATTTAATTTCATATATATATATATATATATATATATATATATATATATATATATATATATATATACATACATATATATATATATATATATATATATATATATATATATATATATATATATATATATATATATAAAGGTATGTCAATTTAAAGCAGTTTATTAAAATTAATTCTTTATTTTTACTTTGTTTTTCCAAAGGCTGTTTTTTTTTATTTTGAACATGTGACCAGCAGCAAAAGGACTAGAAGCCCCTCCTGCCACTGTTTCCCTGCAGACAGGCTAGGAAAGAGCTGGGTCATGTGGCAACTGTATATCAGCGCTAGGAAAGAAGGTACTTTGATTTTTTTTTTAATTAAAATAATTACAGTGCCATCATGCATATACAGAAAGAGAAGGGACAATGTAAATTAAACAGTGTGTGTTTAGTATCACTTTAAAGTGGTTGTTAAAGCGGAGTTCCACCCAAAAGGGGAACTTCCGCTCATTTGTCTCCTCTCCCCCTCCGGTGCCACAATTGGCACCTTTCGGGGGGGAGGGGGGAACAGGATACCTGTCTTTGACAGGTATTCTGTTACCATTTCCGGGAGTCCGGGTTGCGGCCCGTGACATCACCGCGGGGCTCCCTCCTCCTCTCCCTGACGCCGGGCCAGTAGGAAGCCTCACGCATGCGCAGTAGAGTTCCCGGCGTGAAGCCGTAAGGCTACACTGCCAAGTACCCTTACCTGCAATGGCGGCGGCAGCACCCGACAGCTGATGGAAACATCAGCTGTGGTGCCGACATTTCTGGACTCCAGGACAGGTAAGTGTCCTATTGTTAAAAGCCAGCAGCTGCAGTATGTGTAGCTGCTGGCTTTTAATTTTTTTTTTTTTTTGGGCGGAACACTTCTGTGTGCAGCAGCCCCCCCAGCTCCCCTAATATTTACCTAAAGCCCCCTCTCTATCCAGTGATGTCCAAGAGAGCCTTGACTCCCTGGGGACTTGCACTCTTGATTGGCTATTGGCAGCAGTGAAAGCCATTGGCTCCCGCTGCTGTCAATCAAAGCCAGTGAGCCAATCAGGAGATGGAGGGGTGGGCGGATACACGGCTCTGTGTGTGAATGAACACACAGAGCCACGGCTCTGGAACACGTCTGCTTGGGTGTCCCCTAAGCTAGCTGCTTGCTGTGGGGGCACCCAGCAAGAGGGAGGGGCCAGGAGCACCATTGAAGGACCCGAGAAGAGGAGGATCGGGGCTGCTCTGTGCAAAATCATTGCAAAGTTATAAATGCAACAATAACTCTAAACATAAGTTCACAAAAAAAACCCAATACTTCTGTTGAAAATTATTCACATTTGGTCAGATAACAATTACTTTATTACCACAGCGTTAAACGTAGTGGATCCTCACCTAAACTTCCATTGACATCTTCTGGATGTAGTTGGTCCACTTTAAATGCCCAACGTCCGGTTACATTCACGTTGCTTGTAGATGATAAATTGGCAATAAATGGGGTGAGCGATCCTGGGAGTGTGTAGTATCCCGTATTGTAGCCGCTGTTGAGCCCAGCCTATGTAGTTCAAGAAAATTTTTAAAGAATTTTCTGTACCAATTACACGGAATTCATCTCTGTATAAACTGGTATATTACTGGTAGTTAAAGAGGAAGTAAGCCCTCCCACTCTGATGCTGCTTTTCATTTAGTCCATTATAATAAGTAATTATCAAACTATAGCCACTGTAATCCAGCCCAAATCGCATATTACTTGCTGTTTAAAGAAACTTTAAAAAACTTGTTTCCAAGGGTTAAGGCAGCGCCATCTTAAGTATTGTTTTCTGAGTCCACAGTAGAGTGTATTTCCAACCTTACATTGAGCACTTCCTGTTAACCAAGCCTCCTTCTCAATCTATTTCTATGGTTAACCCTGCTTCCCTGCTCATAGTATTTCATAGTATTTACTTGTGCCTATTATCTATTGTTTGCCTGTGTCAGTCTTATCAGCTTCAGCTGATAAGGCTGCAGTAATGCTGTCCGTTGTCCAAGTTTACACTCCATGTGATGTCACATGGTCACATGGGGTGTAGTAGGAAGCTCTGAGTGATTATGCAGTCTCGTGGGATGTCAGTGTTGTGCCGTAGGAAGATCTGATAATAGACAGACAAGTACACAGAGTGTGCCATAAATCAGGCGAGATCTGGGCATGCTCAGTGAAGAACAAAAAGGATTACAACAATACTAAGCAAGTAAGGAGATATCTACAAGCAGTGTTCATTAGGGTTTTTTATGCTGATTTACATGGGACAAAGTTGTCGGGGAGAGTTTACAACCACTTTAAGAAGGGCAAAAATTCCACTGTTTAGCCAAAAAAAAAAAAAAAAATCTAAAGTTTCATTTTAAGACCGAGCCTGTAAGTACTTTTTTTGTTTTGTTTTTTAAAAAAAATTTTTGGTACCAGTTTCTGATAGCAAAATAAATTTCATGTCAATTCAAGTGTTTGTGTCTTTTCTAAATGCGCTCAGTGAAGACTTTTTTTTTTAATCATTAAAAAACTTCTGATCCACAGACTGATGATTTTCTCACCAATGCTAAAGGTCCAACCTGGTAGGAACCATTTCCTTGTGCACTCGGCCACTGAATATCTGCATAATTGTACAGAAGGAAGGTCTGATTGCCATCGGTGGTCAGGACAGCTTGGAATGTGTTCACCTGTAAGGACATAAAATGGTCATTTAGGATCTAAATATTTAAACAGAGTATTTAAGTTCGGACAAACATCATCAGTGGTTAAAAAAACAGCTGTCGTATCTATTTAAGAAAAATGTTTTTATGTTTTTTTCTCCTTCACCTTGTTTGTTGAGGATCCATAATACGCAACTCGGTGCCATGTGGCTACTAACACCCACCGAGCTGTGAAATCTACACCATGGAAGTATGTTCTAACATCGGAGGTGGCCCGGGACAGAAGAGCTGGATCAACGTCTTGACGGTAATATATATCACCCGCTAATCTATTATCTACATCAGACCAGAAGACAGCCAGGAATGGGTTTCCTAAAGCAACAGGAAGAGCTTGTGGTACATATTGATTGACTGATGTGCGGAATGATAACAGACCATTATTATTCACCTGTGAAGGAAAACAATGAGTTTTATTTTTACCCACAGCAATATACCAGTATATAATAAAACAGTATATAATAAGATAAGATAGTAAGAGTTTTTTTTATATATTAGAAGCATATTTTAGAAATTAGTTTCAAAATATTTATATAAAAAGTTTAAGCAAGATGCTTACATAAAAATAGGCGTAGTTTCTTCCAAAAAGTGGGATTTCTCTATACGAATATATCATTGACGATCTTCCATCATCAATCTTTGGGTTGATAGTGTCAATAGCTGATCCATAGGGGTAGAGAAGATCTAAAGCAAAGATCAAACATCATTTTATGACTCATCAAAAAATGCAATGATGATAACTACTGAGTCAGAAACTTTATTGCCTAACTTTCATACTCCACAGTCCATTCAGTCCTGAGATTTATAGAATCTCAGGACTGGATAGATTCATAAAATCTGTTGAAACAGCTGAAGAGTAAAGCCTCGTACACACGATCGGAATTTTCCGCAGACAAAACCTCGGTCTTTTGTCTGAAGGGCGTTGGCCAGGAACTTGTCTTGCATACAAATGGCAAGGAATTGTCGGCCAACAAACACGAACGTAGTGACGTACTACGTGTTTTTTCAGCTCTTTAGCGCCACCCTTTGGGCTCCTTCTGCTAACTTCGTGTTAGTAGAAGTTTGGTGAGTCTTGATTTGCGCATTTTATTTCACGCTTTTCATTTCGCACTTCTCATTTCGCACTTTCCAGTTCGTTTCTGAACGGCCGTTCGTCAACCAACCATTTTGCGGAATCGGAGGAGAAGGAGGAGGAGGATTTATTGGACCAAAAATTGGTTGCTTTATTAATTGTGACCAATTATGTCATATGCCTTTGCATGCGGGAGCTCCAGGAGAATAATCCGGATGATTTTCGGAATTATCTCCGGATGACGGACCCCTGCCTTCACCAACTCTTGGCGTTGTTGACCCCCTATATTAAGAAGCAGGACACATGCATGAGGCTTTTATTTTATTTTTTGGTTGAATAATGATTTGGTCTATTTTCTAGAATTTTGGATGCATACAATGCACTTTTTGGTTAAGTTCTATTGGCAGATAGCATGTCTAATTTTATTTGTTTTCTTTTTTTAATACACAATAAAAAAAATTGTGGAGAATAATACTTGGCTATGTGTTTTACTTCAAATGACAGTTTGGGAGTCGGCAGTTCCATTTTAAAAAATACAATGTAAAATTGACAAGGGACACCAACATAGTTGTATCTTTGATCTTAAAAACTACGGGATAATGGTGTTGTGGTAACTTGCACCAAAAAAAAAAAAAGCATAATAATATTATTCTTGATATCACTACAAAAAAAAAGCCAATGAAAATTCATTTGCAATAACTCCATCAGTATCACCAGCAAAGCAGCTTCATTATTATCCCAGAATTGTGCGCTGCATTTCGAGGTTTCATAATTTGCCACGTCACGAATGTTAATTCCCCATTACGAACGCTAGTTTACAAGACCGACCGCTTCCGGCTCATCCTTGCTTCCGAGCATGCGTGTTTGTACTTTGGACTTTTGTCCGACGGACTTGTGTACACACGCCCGGAAAATCTGACAACAGACATTTGTCCACGGAAACTTTTAAAGCCTGCTATCCAACATTTGTCTGCGGAAAATTCGATAACAATTGTCTGATGGAGCATATACACGGTCGGATTTTCCACCAACAGCCTGTCATTACACAATTCCTGTTGGAAAATCAGATCGTGTGTACGAGGCTTTAAGATTCATTGTAGAACATATAAGAACATCTCAGAATTCCTAATGCCTACTTTATACTACATTTTTTTTTTTTTTTTTTTTACCTGAAGACAGTATAAAAGGAGAGGTAATAGTTGTGGAGCGTGTGGTGAAGGGTCCAGGTGTAGTTGTCGATGGAGTGTCCGTGGAGTTTGCATTTTCTGTAGAATTATCTAGGAGTTAAAAAGAAAACTAAACATTTGTACACACAGTGGCCTCCTAACCCACCTTCCCCATTCTGGTTTTGGTAAAAAATGATCAAGGATCAAGAAAGACACACAACATGTCCTCTGAGAATAGTTTGTAAACATTCTTTTTAATGATAGCTGAAATTTCTTGAAACATGTTACTACTATGACTGTATTTACTCTGATGGTTGAGCATCGGCTATGTGTCTTATGCCGCTTACACACGGTCGGAATTTCCGTCAGAAAAAGTCAGATGGGAGCTTTTCATCGTATATTCTGACCGTGTGTATGCCCCATCGGACTTTTTCCGTCGAAAATTCAGTCGAAAATTCAGACGGACTTAGAGAACATGTTCTAAATTTTTCCGACGGAACAAATTACTATCAGAAAAACCGCTCGTCTGTATGCTGTTCCAATGTCATGCGCGGGACGTTCTAACCAACGTCACTGCGCTGACGCCTGGAGCGTCACCTGCGTGACTCCCCTTAGGGAGGGGGACGGTTTTGGCGCCAAACACTGAGCGATTCCTCAGCTCAGGTGCGGACGCCGCCCCCTCCTCCCGCTAGGCTCACGCACGTGGCGTTGGCGGCATATATTTATATGTCCCCCAATCTGAATGGGCTGTTCATTTGGCCTGTCTCCGATTGGGGTCTCTACACACCAGCTGTTCTTCTCCTGCTGCTTGTGCTTTACCCTTAGCATCGGGTAAGTCTTCGGATATTGGGTTCACTCTTTCTGTTTTACCCCTGCTCTGTTTCACTGCACATCTTGTTTCATCCATCAGCCACTATTTATTTCTCACACTCCCTCCTTCACAAAGCACACCATTTAGATTTGCACTAGTCACCTTCTTTATTGTTTCACTATGATTTCCACAATATTATCTATCAAGATTATACATAACAGTATCTATTACTATTAAATTCATAAATATCATCTACATCATATCAATATCATATACAATGGTATCTTTAGATACATTATTTTTAAATTACTCAATATTATTAATTTGACTATTTTTATAATATTATCTACCGATATTATATACAAGGGTATCTTTGGGTACATTATCTACATATTATCCAATATTACTAATTTCATTTTATATTACGAACATTTACTATCTATAAATTGACATTTTGTTCCCAGATATCCCTTCATTCTGACAAGCTCTTCATTATCATTTCTGTCACAAGGACACCATCCCATTATCTGGACACTGCCATTCCATCACCCGTTGCCACCCAGACACATTATGCTGCCTCAGCTCCCGTGCTGGGGTTTGTTGCCTCTGGCTCACTCCGTGCCATTTGCCGTGCGTCGCACTCAGTGCCAGGGTTGGTAAGTGTATGTCTTCTGACCAACCATGTTGTGATTAGATCTATTTTACTCCTCTTTATTAAGATGGAGATTTATTATATGTATATATCTTACAGGTTTGTACTGCATCAGCCCCTGATGAGTGGAGAAAACCATCCACGAAACGCGTCGAGCTACACTTGATGCATCAACCTTAATTATTTGTACCCTGATGTCATCAGTATTATTTTCTAACTTTTTATATCATTGTGCCCTTTTCACACCAGGTCTCGGGCACACCACTTCGGGTACCCAGTATAACCATTATTATTATCATGTGATTTATACTCCAGCTACCAGGTTCCGGGCATGCCACTTCTGGCACCTATCATGATCATGATTATGAATATTATCATGGCTATGCGATTAATTCCAGTTACTGTTGTACCATTAGTTTTTCAATTACCATTTATCGAGTAAAATTTTATATCTACTGCATGTATTTTTCCATACTATATGCTTCATTTTTATGTAAAAACATATATGTGTGTTGATATATGTGAAATTCCTGTTACTCTATTTACTATGACTATTAAATTAATATTTTTCAACCCTCCGCAATCCAACCGCTTCATTTAAAGTCCCAACTTCCCTGTTTGTTATATACCTGATTCCGGGATGGAGGCGACAAGTGCGCCTCATTTAAAGTCCCAAACTCCCCTCTTTATGCCAAACGAGATTAGCAGAAGGAGCCCAAAGGGTGGTGCACTGGCTATTGAACTTCTTCCTTTTTCTAGTGCCGTCCTACGTGTTGTACGTCACAAAAAAAGAAAAAGGCAGCCCTAAAAGCATCTGCAAAAATGTCCTGTGTGCATGAGCCCTTGTTTTTACCCTATCCAGTATATATTCTTGCAACGTAAATCAGTTTCTTGATTAACCCCTTCAAGCTGACCGCACGCAAATTTGCGTTCATTTCTTGAAGGGGTTATACCGGGGTGATGTCTCCAGGCATCACCCCGGTATAAGCACAGTTGGCTCTTTAGTGTTAACAACCGATGCGGCTAAAAATCCCTCCTGTCACCTTCCGCCGCTCTTCCTGAGCCTCCCGTCCCACTGGGATAACCCGAGCCACCAGCCGGCTAGGCTGAGACCCGAACAAAGCCGGATTCTGCTCTAAACGGGTCTCTGATGTCATGACGTCACTTTCCGTTTACTCGGCTGCCAATGGCGCAGATTTTTTAAAAAAATGACAGCGTTCAGTATCGCCAATTTTGGTGATCTGAATACTTTTAAGTGCAAAAGAGGGATTTGGGGTATTTTAGACCACCGATCCATCCATAAAGAGGTCCTGTCACCACCCGTTACTGTCACAAGGGATGTTTACATTCCTTGTGACAGCAATAAAAGTGATCAGATTTTTTTTTTTAAAGGGACAATGTAAAAATAAATAAATAAATAAATACGATTTTTTTTTTTTTTTAAAGTGCCCCCGTCCCCGCATGCTCAGGCAACAAAGAAAATGCATGCGTAAGTCGCGCCCACAAATGTAAACGGTGTTCAAATGACACATGTGAGGTATCGCCACGATCATCAGAGTAAGAGCAATAATTCCAGGAAAAGACATCTGCTGTAACTCTAACCTGGTAACCGTTAATGTTTTTTAAAGCGTGGCCTATGGAGATTTTTAGGTACCATAGTTTGTCGCCATCCCACGAGTGTGCGCAATTTCAAAGCGTGACATGTTAGTTATCTATTTACCAAAAAAAATGCATTTGAAAGACCGCTGCTTAAATACCGTACAACATAAAATATTGCACTGATCACCATTTTATTCTATAGGGTCTCTGCTAAATATATATATATATATATATATATATATATATATATATATATACAGGGCTTTTTTTCTCAGACAGTAGGTGCAGGAACTCCCCTTTTCCCCGCCCATACCCACCTCCGAACACCGTCCCTTGGTTCCATCCACTATCCACCTCCCAGTACCGCCCTTCTTAGACAATACAGAACCAAGTATCATTTTGTGGTGCTAAGTAATTTGTATGGAATTTGGTAATGATATCAAGAAAAGCAGTAAAATAGATCCCCTTCAGTCAGCAGCAATAGATCCCCCTTACAACAATGTACCACCCACAACAAAATTCCCCCGCCAGCAACAATAGACTCCCGGCAGCATCAACAGATCTTTGCACAGCCAGCATTAATAGACTCTCTGGCAGCCGTCAACATTAGACCTCTCCCCCAGCAGTAGATCTCCTTCAGTAACAACTGACCCCCCTAGCAACATAAGACCCACCTCTAGCAACAATAGGTCCCCCACCAGCAACAACAGACCACCTCAGCAACAATAGACCCCCCTGCAAAAATAGATCCCCTCCAGCTAGAATAGATCCCCCAGCAGTGAGCATCAATACCCTGCAGCACACCCCAGCACCCCTTGCCATTACATACAGTCAGTCCAGGAGGTGCCGGAACTGCGTTCCCCCGCGTTCCCGCTGAAAAAAAGCCCTGTATG
Source organism: Aquarana catesbeiana (assembly GCF_042186555.1). Taxonomy (NCBI): domain Eukaryota; kingdom Metazoa; phylum Chordata; class Amphibia; order Anura; family Ranidae; genus Aquarana; species Aquarana catesbeiana. The sequence continues at coordinate 15,231,737 of NC_133333.1, read as the reverse complement.
TATATAATGTTTGGGGGTTCTAAGTAATTTTCTAGCAAAAAATACTGATTTTAACTTGTAGGCAACAAATGCCCGAAGAAGGGTTAGACATGAAAGGGTTTTAACCGGTTCCCGACCGCCGCCTGTATATGTGCGTCGACAGAATGGCACGGCTGTGCAAATAGGCGTACCCGTACGTCCCTTTGAATTTGCCGCCGTGCCATCGCATGCGCGCCGCCGCCGACACGCGCACCCGCCGCGAGCTCCGTGAGTAGGATCGCGAGTCCTGCGGACTCGATGTCCGCGGGGATACCCATGATCGTCTTACAGAGAGGAAGAACGGGGAAATGCTAATGTTAACAAGCATGTTCCCGTTCTGCCTAGTGACACTGTCACTGATCACAGCCCCCTGTAATCGGGAGCGGTGATTAGTGTCGTGTCACATGTAGCTCCTCCCACCCACAGTTAGAATCACTCCCTAGGACACACTTAACCCCTACAGCGCCACCTAGGGTTAACCCCTTCACTGCCAGTCACATTTACACAGTAATCAATGCATTTTTAATCGCACTGATCGCTGTATAAATGTGAATGGTCCCGAAAATGTGTCAAAATTGTCCGATGTGTCCCACATTACTAGTAAAAAAAAAAAAAATATTAATAAAAATGCCATAAAACTATCCCCTATTTTGTAGACGCTATAACGTTTGCGCAAACCAATCAATAAACGCTTATTGCATTTTTCTTTTACCAAAAATATGTAAATGAATACATATCAGCCTAAACTGAGGAAAAAACAATGTTTTTTATATATATTTTTGGGGGATATTTATTATAGCACAAAGTAAAAAATAATGGGTTTTTTTTTTTTAAATTGTCGCAATTTTTTTGTTTGTAGCACAAAAAATAAAAACCGCAGACGTGATCAAATACCACCAAAAGAAAGCTCTATTTATGGGAAAAAAAGGACGTCAGTTTTGTTTGGGAGCCGCGTCGCACAACTGCGCAATTGTCAGTTAAAGCGACGCAGTGCCGAATCACAAAAAGTGCTCTGGTCTTTGGCCAACCAAATGGACCGGGGCTGAAGTGGTCAATGTGTGTTAATGTTTTATTTTGTATAGTTATATGTACATAAAAGTGGTCATACTTCATTTTGTTTACCTGAATAAAAACAATGCACTTCCTGTGTGGATGATCTCTCAACAGCCGTTAAGCAGGTAGGTTGGGTAAATGTAGCATTTAATCTCCCCTGTATTTAGAGCCTAACCCATACATATTTAAACTTTGATATAATGAAAGAGAAGCTCATTAAGACTATAAACACCTTTTCACTTTGTTTGTTATGTGAAAAAAAAAAAAACTTTAATAAAAATATAATAATAATTAAAAAAAAGAATATAAGCACCATACCAAAAGTAAGTTAAATTAATAATTGCAATAACAACAATGCTAAATATCCGTGCACAAAATATGAGGGTTCTTCAAAAAGTTTCTGCACTTTTATTTAAATCTTTTTGTTAAGAATTTCAAAAACTCGTAGACTGCTAGGATTGCTTCTCTTCTATGCCAGGAAACTCATCATACTCAAGTGGAGAGCTCCCACGTCTGCCCTTACCCTGAATGCATGGAAATTATTAGTCAACCTTGCAGTACCCTTACATAAAGAAACTTACTCTAGTAGAGGGTTCCCCCTAAAGTTTCAAAAGGTTTAGAACATGTGGCCAGAGTCTGAAACGACAACTGTAGAACGAGAAGACCCTGAGGGACTACCGGTCTGATTAGATTTCACATATGAGATGATGGTTCCTCTAACTGTCCCCCCGGGGGTGCATTCTGACTGACTACGTGCCTACAACCACCCACTTTGTTGTAGACTTTCTCAGGGTGATAACTGTCATATATCACATATCTATGTTAATTGCTGAGAATTACAATTATCCTGTTATTTTTAGCAGCAAGCTATGGGGTTGTTTTGTTGTTTGTTGAACTAGTTTAGGCCAGTAGTTAAGGTACGGTATGCCTTGTCTAATGTTTTATACACCTTGAGCCGGGGAATGCCCAGAGGCTCAAGGCTCTAAATGTAACTTTTCTTTTTCTGAAATAAATAAAAAGAATTAAAAAAAAAAAGAATTTAAAAAACAAATTACATCACTCGTACTAAACTGTAAGGTCAGCCGGCTTGCCAGACAGACTACTCACATGACACTCTCAGACACGACCAATTACTACTCCCACCCTTATCGTTTCCAACGAAAATATAAACGTGCAGAAACCTTTTGAAGACCCCTCATATAAAATACTTCCCCATGAAATCAGTGACTTCAGATTTTGGTCAGATAATACCTATTTTATTGCTACAGTATTAAATGCAATGGAATGTCACCTATATTTCCATTGACATCTTCTGGATGTAGTTGGTCTACTTTAAATGCCCAACGTCCGGTCACATTGACGTTGCTTGTAGATGATAAATTGGCGACAGAGAGTGTGAGGGATCCTGGGAGTGTGTAGTATCCTGTCTGAAAGCCGCTGTTCAGCCCAGCCTATGCCATTCAAAAACATATTCAAAGAGTTGGCTGTGGTTAACCAAGTACAAAATAAAATACAGATTAAATCGTATACTTTGCAAGATGCCTTTATAATACAAATATTCAAATAATGTCAGAGCACAACCCTCCTTCTAGTCTTTCTAACCCAGTTTAGGCCTACAAAAGAAAAACTAAAGTCAAAAATATTTGATTAGTCAGTATTTAGCCTAAATCTTGTTATAAGGAGCACCACCAACTGTTCTTTTGTACACCTCCGAAAGGAAGAACGATTTGTGTTCTTCAAAATGTAATCAATCATTTCAACTGTTCTCCCACTCAAATGGCCTAACAATGTGCTGATAATAAGCCTTGGAGGCGGGCTGAGAAAAGCAATACCGTGTTTCCCGAAAATAAGACCTACCCCGAAAATAAGACCTAGCGTTATTTTCCAGCCCTAGTTTAAAATGCTTGTGAAATCCTATAATGCCCTCTATTACAGCAGTATATAATGTACAATGTGTGTGTGTTTCTGTAATATAATTGCGGGGAAAAGAGCTCCAGCGGGTCACAGAAGAGCAGTACGGCGCTATAATGAAGGTATTTGGCACAATTATATTACAGAAACACACATATTGTACATACTACTGTAATAGAGTGGATTATAGGATTAACTAGCATTTTAACTCGGTTCACACTGGGGATTCCTGTCAGGCAGGGAGGGGAGAAGACAGCACATTACATGGTAAGACCTACCCTGAAAATAAGCCCTACCGTGTCTTTTGTTGCCAAAATTAATATAAGACCTGGGCTTATTTTCAGGGAAATACGGTAGCATATTCTGTCTTTGTCATGTTAGTCTTGAGCCAGCCATAGATGGAGCCAATTTTTTTCTTGGAACAATGGGTTTCAGAAAAGAAAGATGCTCAATTCCTCCATCAACACAGTCAGTGTTGATGGGGGAATCCCTCCCTCAAACTGGCTGGTTGATCGATCAACATTCAGCCTGCCCATACATGGTTTGAATCTTGGCTTTGTTCCTGCTGAACCAGCCCAGATTACAAACTGCCTATGGCCGGCTTTACTCCTCCCACACCATTTATCGCTTTCTATTAGGAGGATATTCTGACAATTTGGCAAAATTTGGAATATTTCAGCAATTTTCCCCATGTCCCTTAAATGCAGAGGAGTCAATGAGATAGAAAGTTAAGGATGCAATGGACTTTGAGGTTTTGAAAAGCTTCTTTCAACTGACCTAGTCCTGGACATGTCCCGAAAAATGTTACCCTAACCCCTTAATAAAAGTCATCCCTACTGCTGCAACGGAGGTGGTTTCACATTCCCTATTCTACCAAAAACTAAAAAAAAGAAAAGTTTTGGCTAAAGATACAGTTTAATGGCCAAGAACCTGTACAGTCGACAACCATCATCAGTTTACATTGTTCACCCATCTTTGCACCATCAAAACTAAAATAATTAGTGAGCTTCAAAAAAGCAATTTTCACTTTGCTTTACTGCTACACAAAGATCTAGAGACAAATCCCTGAGCACTGTGGACCAGCTAATGAGACAGCGCACTGCCTACCCTTTGCCTTGATTTGCCTGATTGATATGTCAGAGAATGCTATCCAGTAAGGAAGAAGTTACTCCACTCGGTCATTCAGTCATCTTTTATAACGTGTATGTAACCCTAACAATTAATATTTCTCATTTGCTCCTTCTTGATCTGTTAAATATCTCATTAAAAGTATTTTGTTTTATCTGTTTGATAAGTGTAATAAATGTTGATCCTGCCAGAAACCCAGTGCTGCCCTCTGTCCTGCGCTCTCGGTGTTATCTCAAATATTGCTGTCAGACCTGCCCAATTCTCTCTTTGATCCACAGTACAGAGCACTTTTCCCCTTACCTATGGAGAAGAGGAGAGGTAATCTGTAGTCAAAAGACACTTCTTGCCCCAGGGTGGCAATGCCCCTCCTCCATAGATACCGTACAATGAGTAAGCGTTGCCACCCTGGGGCAAGAAGTGTGTTACTGACAGGACAACCAGGAGAAAATAAAAGCAAAAGAGCCCTGAAAAAAAAGGAAACTGATGAAGACACCATCAGTGCCAGGGCAAGTGCATCAAGCCCAGGGCAAACATGCCAAACTGTACCCCCCAAGATGTATGAGCCTTATGTGTCAGCAAACCCCCCACCCAAAAAAAAAAATGAGCACTAATCTGTATGCTTTCCCCTAAGCATACATTCCCAGTACAAATCCACCCCCCTGCTGAAATCCCCCCTCCCAGCACAACCCCCCCCATCCCCCAAATCCCACAGCTCAAATGCTCCTTCCCCCCAAAAAAATCACTCCTCCTAGCACAAATCCTCTACCTCTAAAATTTCCCCTCCTAGTACACATATTCATCTAAACCCCCCTCCTGGCACAAATCCCCCCTCCTAGCATGAATCTCCTCCTCCCATCCACCCTCCTTACACAAAAATCACCACTCTTAGCACACACCTCCAAATCTCCCCTCCTAAAACAAAACTTACCCCCTGCTGCCCCTAAATTTCCCCTCCCAACACAAATCCCCCCTACCCCAATCTCCTTGTGGGGGCCCAAGCCCACCTCACATGATACCACAGTACCCAAGGCAGCCGCCTTTCCTGCCCACGCCCTGATTGGTAAGCTTCCATACATTACATTTTCATTCTTTGGTTTAGATATACTTTTGAAGGTGGAACTTTACTCAAAAAGCTGGTTCACGCCTTGCCTCCAGCCTATAACTGAATTACGGTAGGCGGGGGAGAGAGTACTGATTTTTGGTACGCACTCCCACTCCTGCAATCTTCACCTAGGAGAGGACAACCACCCCCTCGTCCCACCCCCTCCCACAGCCTTCTGGGAAATGCCACATGTACCAGGAGGCTTCAGCACCATTTACAGTGTGCTGCACAAGCACGTGTATTGGGAGGTCAGCTGTGGTTCCTCAGGAAGCCATAGCTGGCTCACATATCCAAGATAGCTGTGCCAGGGACCCACAGAAGCAAGAAGAACCAACATCGGGAAGACAGCACTAGAGTCCAGGCACTGGCAAAAACCTGTTTTTTTAATGTCAACACCTAATTATTTGTGAATTTTTAAAAACAAGAATTAAAAATTAAGCTTGAGTCAGTAAGCAACATTTTATTTGGCACAATGATTTTCTCACCAATGCCAAAGGTCCATCAGGGTAGGAACCATTTGCTTGTATACTCGGCCACTGAATATCTGCATAATTGTACAGAAGGAAGGTCTGATTGCCATCAGTGCTCAGGACAGCCTGGAATGTGTTCACCTGTAAATACAGAAAATGTTCATTTAGGTTCTAAAAATCTAAACAGAACATCAAGGTTTCGACAAATATTGATCACGGTGCAACAAACCAGCTGTCATAGCTATTTAAAATAAAATATCTTTATGTTTTCTCCTTCACCTTGTTTGGTGTTCCTTCACCATAATAAGCAACTCGGTGCCATGTGGCTACAAACACCCACTGAGCTGTGAAATTCACGGCATAGAAGTAGGTTCTGATATCGGTGGTGGCCCGGGATAGAAGGGAGGGATCGGTACTCTCACGGTAATATATATCACCCGCTAATCTATTATCTACATCAGCCCAGAAGATAGCCAGGAACGGGTTTCCAAAAGCAGCAGGAAGAGCTTGTGGTATATATTGACTGGTGGGTGAGTTGAATGATAAGAGACCATTATTATTTACCTGCGAAGGAAGACAATGAGAAAAAAATTAATGTTTTGCAACCACAGCAATATACAGTAAATAATAAAACAGTATATAAGATAAATGAAGCCTCCATTCAAAATGGTAAGAGGACTTGTTATTGTTTATATGCATGCTTTAAAAATCAGTTAAAATATACTGTATGTAGAAAATATTCAGGCATGATGCTTACATAAAGATGAGCGAAAACACTTCCAAAAAGTGGGATTACTCTAGAGCAATATATCATTGGAGATCCTCCATCATCTGTCTTTGGATTGACAGTGTCAATAGCGGACCCATATGGGTAGAGTAGATCTAAAGCAAAGATCCAACATCAATTTATGGAATACCAAAAAAATGTACAGAAGCAAAAGCTACTGAGTCAGAAACATCATTGTCTCACATTCATACTTTAATTTAAAGATTATTTCCAGACACATGGCTACATGAACAGGTCAAATGCATAAAAAGGAGCTTATTTTAAAGGATTTTTAAATATGACCATCAGTCCTGAGATTTAGAATCTCAGAACTGGATAGATTCATAGAATCCGCTTAAGCAGCTGAAGATGAGGAAGATTCATCGTAGATTATATAAGAACATCTCATAGCTCCTCATGCCTTTTTTATACCACTTGATAAGAGGCATAGAGGAGCTCAGCTATGAGGAAAGATTAGAGGAACTGAATTTATTCACTCTTGAGAAGAGGGGATTATAGGGGGATATGATCACCATGTATAAATACATAAGGGGTCCATATAGTGAACTTGGTATTGAGTTATTCACTTTACGGTTAACACTGAGGACAAGGGGGCACTCTTTACCGTCTAAAGGAAAAGAGATTTCATCTCCAAATACAGAAAGGTTTCTCCACAGTAAAGCCGCGTACACACGAGTGGAATGTCCGACAGAAAAAGTCAGACGGAAGCTTTTCATCGTCTATTCCGATCGTATGTAGGCCTCATCTGACTTTTTTTTTAGAAAATTCTGACGGACCTAGAAATGGAACATGTTCTATATATTTCCGACGGAACCAATTCCTATCGGGAAAACAGATCATCTGTATGCTGTTCTGAGGGACCAAAAATGACGCATGCTCTGAAGCAAGAACGAGACGGAAGCTATTGGCTACTGGCTATTGAACTTTCTTTTTCTAGTCCCGTCATAAGTGTTGTACGTCACCACTGTTTGGACAGTCGGACTTTGGTCAGACTTTGGGTTGACTGTGTGTAGGCAAGGCCGCTTGAATTGAATTCTGTCGGAATTCCGTCGGAGAAACCTTCAAAGTTTATTCCGACGGCAAAACCGGTCGTGTGTACGCGGCAAAAGGGCAGTGAAAATATGGAATAGACTCCCTCCAGAGGTGGTTGTGGCCAGCTCAGTAGATTGCTTTAAGAAAGGCTAATTGCCTCTCTGGGATCAGGAAGGAATTTTTTCCCCTGCTGTAGCAAATTGGATCATGCTTTTCTGGGGGGTTTTTTCGCCTTCCTCTGGATCAACTGTGGGTATAGGATTGGGTATATGGGATTGTATGATATTTTTGTTATTTTTTTTATCTATTTTATTTATTTATTTTTTATGGTTGAACTAGATAGACTTGTGTCTTTTTTCAACCTGACTAACTATTTTACTATGTAACTATGTAACTTGCCTATAGTAAAAATACATAATTTGTTTGACGTTAAATACCAGGATTTTGGCAGCAGCCCAGTATTTTTTTTTTATTATAGGTGATTCTCTGTCAGATAAAAGTGGTCCCTCGAGGGATCATTTTTAAAAGTGGTGGGAGGGTGCCCCTTCTCCCAAGGCTTCCTGGTCATTCATGGACTTACCTCACCGATCGGCGAAGCCAGGGAGTGATCCAACGCTGGCCATAGCTGGGTATGGAGAAGAGTGAGGCTAAGGTGGCCGCCACTCGTCTCTATGCCCTTGGAGGACCAGAGTAACGCCATGATGCCACTTCCGGTTTCCGGGCCATAGTAAATAATTTTTTATAATTATATAATTTACTGTTTTTATATATAACGTTCGGGGGTTCTAAGTAATTTTCCAGCAACAAATACTGATTTAGGCTGGGTTCAATTGGATGGTTCCCCGCATCTAGTTCACAATAGCAGGAGATTGTGACCGGCTCTCTATGGAGCCAGTTTACATATCTCCGATGCTCCAATGCAGCTCTGGTGAGAATTTGCACAGGAGCCCTGTCCATCTTTTGGTCCGTTTTAGGCCGAATTCAGCCAAAAATTTGGCTGTAATCAGACCTGAAACAGTGAACGGGGGATGCACAGGACCCTTGTTGTGAGCCGCATCGGCATGAAGTGTGAACCCAGCCTTCCAGAAAAGGCCTGGTCAGCAAGTGGCTAAAAAGTTCCTTGTGAATTCTTGTTACCTGAAGACAGTATAAAAGGAGAGGTAATAGTTGTGGAGCGTGTGGTGAAGGGTCCAGGTGTAGTTGTCAGTGGAGTGTCCGTAGAATTTTCATTTTCTGTAGAATTATCTAGGAAGAAAAAAGAAAACTAAAAAGTTTCACACACAGCGGCCTCCTAACCCACCTACCCCATTCTGGTTTTGGTCAAATGATCAAGGATCAAGAAAGACACACAAGATGTCCTCTGAGAATATTTTGCATCACTCTTTTTAATGATAGCTGAATTTTCTTGAAACATGATATTAACATGACTGTAATTACTTTGATGGTTGAGCTAACAATAGATATATGTCTTATTTTCACTCTTGAGAAAAATATACAGTCTGTTATCATAAATCAGTTTGTTGATATTAATCTTATTAACGTGTGTTACTGTTTTATTTTGTATATTTATATGTACATGAAAGTGGCCATATTTAATTTTGTATTTCTGAATAAAAGCAATGCACTTCCTGTGTGGGTGATCTCTCAAAAGCTTTTAAGCAGGTAGGTGGAGTAAATGTAGCAGTTAATCTCCGCTTAGAGTCTAATTAATTCATATTATCATTTTATATAATAAAACAGAACTCATACCATACCAGAGTTAAGTTAAAGTAATCACTGCAATAACACAAAAAGCTAAATATATTTGCAAAATAATATAAAATTAGAGACTTTAGATTTGGGTCAGATAATACATATTTTACTACCACAGTGTTAAACGCAGGGGAACCTCACCTATATTTCCATTGACATCTTCTGGATGTAATTTGTTCACTTTAAATGCCCAACGTCCGGTTACATTGACGTTGCTTGTAGATGATAAATTGGCAACAGAAAGTGTGAGGGATCCTGGGAGAGTGTAGTATCCTGTAGCGTAGCCGCTGTTCAGCCCAGCCTATGCCGTTCAAAAACAATTTTAAAGCATTGGTTATGGTTAACCAAGTACAAAATAAAATACAAATTAAATAGAACACATTGTAAGATGCCTTCATATTCAAATAATGTCAGAGCGCAACCATACTTCTAGTCCTTCTAACCCAGTTTAGTCCTACAAAAGCAAAACTAGAGTCAAAAATATTTGATTAGTCAGTATTTACCCTAAATTTTTTTATAAGGAGCACCACCAACTGTCCTTTTGTACACCCCAAAAGGGAAAACGAAAATGATGTTCTCCTACCCAAATGGCCTAACAATGTGCTGATAATAAATCTCGATGGTGGGCTGAGAAAGCACAGTAATAGCATATTCTGTTTTTGTCATGTTAGTGTTATGCCCCGTACACACGATCGGACTTTCCGACAACAGAACCGTGGATTTTTGTTCGAAGGTTGTTGGCTCCTACTTGTCTTGCATACACACAGTCACAGAAATGTTGGCCAACAATTACGAACGTAGTGACGTACAAGATGTACATGATATCTCCATTACAAACGCTAGTTTTACAAGATCGAGCACTTCCGGCTCGTACTTGATTCCGAGCATGCCTGGACTTTTGTCCGACGGACTTGTGTACACACGATTGGAAAGTCCGAAAACAAACATTTGTTGGCAGAAAATTTGAAAACCTGCTAGCCAACATTTGTTGGTGGAAAGTCCGACATCAAATGTTCAATGGAGCATACACATGGTCGGACTTTCCGCCAACAAGCTCACATCCAACATTTGTCGTCGATAAATCCAATCGTGTGTATGGGGCATTACTCTTCCCACACCATTTATCACCTTTGTTTGGGAGGATATTGGCTAAATTTGGAACGTTTCAGCAAGTTTCACCATATCTCTTAAATGCAGAGGAGTCATTGAGATAAAAAGTTAAGGATGGAATGGACTTTTAAGTTTCTCTTGAGGTTTTGAAAAGCTTCTTTCAACTGACCTAGTCCTGGACATGTGCCAAAAAATTTTACCATAACTCCTTAATAAAAATCATCCCTACTCCTGCAAGGGAGGTGGTTTCACATTCCCTAGCTCACAGGAGTCTCCTTCAGGTCCCAGAGCTTACCTATTTTGAGTTCATGCCAAAAAACAAAACAAAAACTAAAATAGTACTTTAATGCTGTGCACTGCTAACCTAAACTTTAATATTGAATACAGATGTAGAGTAGAGGGGTATCAAGGCATTGAGGCTTGATGCATTTCACACACAGAAAGTGCTTAGTCATAAAGTCTAGTGTCAAGACTTTTTATCTTGATACTTATCTAAATTGTAATAAAAAAGTCCAGTCTAGCAGTGAGTAGCCTGGACCTAGTCTTTGCATTCCTTTGCAACCCTAATGCCCCATACACACGATCGGACATTGATTGGACATTCCGACAACAAAATCCATGTTTTTTTTTCCGACGGATGTTGGCTTAAACTTGTCTTCGTACACACGGGCACACAAATCTTGTCGGAGATTCCGAACGTCAAGAACGCTGTGACGTACAACACTTACGACAAGCCGAGAAAAATGAAGTTCAATAGCCAGTGCGGCTCCTCTGCTTGATTCTGAGCATGCGTGGCACTTTGTGCATCGGAATTGTGTACACATGATCGGAATTTACGCAAACGGACTGTTTACGTGACTTTTTTATGAACAAAACAATTGATCACATGTCATCATCAACATGGTTAACTCCAGTTGCTTCAGTAATAAACAAAGCCATGTGATCATAGTTTCTAAATGTGTTTCCTTACAGTGCTTAGCTCAAGAAATTATACCTCTTAGAAAGTCGCCAGTAAATTGTTAAACTTGTTGTTCAAGACTAAAGTAATCTGCTCACCAATGCCAAAGGTCCACCCCAAAAGGAACCATTTGCAGACATACTTGGCCACTGAATATCTTCATAATTGTATAGAAGGAAGGTCTGATTACCATCTGTGCTCAGAACAGCCTGGAAGGTGTTCACCTGTAAATACAGAAATTGATTGTTCAAGACTAATCATCCAAAAAAAAAAAAAGACATTTAGAAGAAGTTTAAGGTTTGAAAACAAGCATCGTTGCAAATTAAAAAAGGCATGATGGTAGTATCTTCACCTTGTTTGTTAAAGATCCAAAATATGCAACTCGGTGCCATGTAGCTACAAACACCCACTGAGCTGTGAAATTCACGGCATGGAAGTAAGTTCTGATATCGGAGGTGGCCCGGGACAGAAGAGAGGGATCGGTGCTCTCACGATAATATATATCACCCGCTAATGCATTATTTACATCAGCCCAGAAGATAGCCAGGAATGGGTTTCCATAAGCAACAGGAAGAGCTTGTGGTACATATTGACTGATGGGTGATGCAAATGATAACAGACCATTATTATTCACCTGTGAAGGAGAAAATTGAGAAGAAAACTGTTTTATGTAGTGATGTATCATTTTTGTTTGAGGAACGGTATCTAATTTAAAAAAAAAAAGGAAACTGGGTGTATGGCCTGAGAACAGAATTTCTATGGGTGAAGTCTCATTTTGAAATGGCGGTTGTTTGAAAATCAAAAATGTTTGTAGTAGGAGATTTTGCTTAAACAGTATACTTACATAGAGATAAGGGTAAGTTCTACCAAATAGTGGGATGTCTCTGGAAGCAAATATTATTGGGGATCCTCCATCATCTATCTTTGGACTGATAATATCAATTGCAGATCCGTATGGGTAGAGCAGATCTGTTTAAAAAAAGAATCGTAACTTACTTCCCCATCCAAGAATATACTGTATCTATAATATAACCATTGCTTAAGAAGAATAAATGTTTCCAACATGATACTCTAGCCTCAGCTAGGTGGACAGTCTTGCACAGAATCTGTCAGAGCAGCTGACGAGTGGGATTCATTGCAGATTGTGTATCGATGAGAAGACCTTAGGATCCCTCATGCCTGGTTTACACTATTTTAAAAGTTGCATTTAAATTTGATGTTACCTGAAGACAATATGAAAGGAGAGGTAACAGTTGTGGAGCGTGTGGTGAATGGCCCAGTTGTCGTTGTCAATAGAATGTCAGTGGAATTTTCACTTTCTGTAGAATTATCTAGGAAGAAAAAACATACCTAAACATTTGTACATACAGAGGCCCCCCTAACGCGCCTATCTCATTCCGGTTTGGTAAAATGGGCAAGGATCAAGAAAGATGCACAACATGTCCTCTGAGAACATTTTGCAGACAGACTTTTTAATGGTAGCTCAAATTCATTAGAAGATGTTATGACCATGTCTGTAATTACTTTGATGGTGGAGCTAACAATGGCTACGTGTCTTATTTTAATTCCTGAAAAATGAACAGTATATATTCTTGTAAAGCTAATCAACTTGTTTTTTTTAATCCTATTCATGTATGTTAATGTTTTGTATTTTATACAGTGGGGACGGAAAGTATTCAGACACCCTTAAATTTTTCACTCTTTGTTATATTGCAGCCATTTGCTAAAATCATTTAAGTTCATTTTTTTCCTCATTAATGTACACACAGCACCCCATATTGACAGAAAAACACAGAATTGTTGACATTTTTGCAGATTTATTAAAAAAGAAAAACTGAAATATCACGTGGTTCTAAGTATTCAGACCCTTTGCTCAGTATTTAGTAGAAGCACCCTTTGGATCTAATACAGCCATGAGTCTTTTTGGGAAAGATGCAACAAGTTTTTCACACCTGGATTTGGGGATCCTCTGCCATTCCTCCTTGCAGATCCTCTCCAGTTCTGTCAGGTTGGATGGTAAACATTGGTGGACAGCCATTTTTAGGTCTCTCCAGAGATGCTCAATTGGGTTTAAGTCAGGGCTCTGGCTGGGCCATTCAAGAACAGTCACAGAGTTGTTGTGAAGCCACTCCTTTGTTATTTTAGCTGTGTGCTTAGGGTCATTGTCTTGTTGGAACGTAAACCTTCGGTCCAGTCTGAGGTCCTAAACACTCTGGAGAAGGTTTTCGTCCAGGATATCCCTGTACATGGCCGCATTCATCTTTCCCTCGATTGCAACCAGTTGTCCTGTCCCTGCAGCTGAAAAACATCACCACAGCATGATGCTGCCACCACCATGCTTCACTGTTGGGACTATTGGATAGGTGAAGAGCAGTGCCTGGTTTTCTCCACACATACCGCTTAGAACTAAGGCCAAAAAGTTCTATCTTGGTCTCATCAGACCAAAGAATCTTATTTCTCACCATCTTGGAGTCCTTCAGGTGTTTTTTTAGCAAACTCCATGCGGACTTTCATGTGTCTTGCACTGAGGAGGGGCTTCCGTTGGGCCACTCTACCATAAGGCCCCGACTTGTGGAGGGCTGCAGTGATGGTTGACTTTCTACAACTTTCTCCCATCTCCCGACTGCATCTCTGGAGCTCAGCCACAGTGATCTTTGGGTTCTTCTTTACCTCTCACATCAAGGCTCTTCTCCCCTGATAGCTCAGTTTGGCCGGACGGCCAGCTCTAGGAAGGGTTCTGGTCATCCCAAACATCTTCCATTTAAGGATTATGGAGGCCACTGTGCTCTTAGGAACCTTAAGTGCAGCAGAAATTTTTTGTAACCTTGGCCAGATCTGTGCCTTGCCACAATTCTGTCTCTGAGCTCTTCAGGCAGTTCCTTTGACCTCATGATTCTCATTTGCTCTGACATGCACTGTGAGCTGTAAGGTCTTATATAGACAGGTGTGTGGCTTTCCTAATCAAGTCCAATCAGTATAATCAAACACAGCTGGACTCAAATGAAGGTGTAGAACCATCTCAAGGATGATCAGAAGAAATGGACAGGACCTGAGTAAAATATATGAGTGTCAAAGCAAAGGGTCTGCATACTTAGGACCATGTGATATTTCAGTTTTTCTTTTTAATAAATCTGCAACATTGTCAACAACTCTGTGTTTTTATGTCAATATGGGGTGCTGTGTGTACATTAATGAGGAAAAAAATGAACTTAAATGATTTTAGCAAATGGCTGCAATATAACAAAGAGTGAAAAATTTAAGGGGGTCTGAATACTTTCCGTCCCCACTGTAGTTGTATATGAAGGCAGACATATTTAGATATTATTTACACAGGTTGTGCTTCCTGTTTTGGAGCACAATGGTTGTGCTTTACTGCTCCTTCTAACAATCACAAAGTCTATAAGTTTGAAGCCTGATTAAAAGCAATGCACTTCCTGTGTGGCTTGATATTTCAGCAGCTTTGAAGCAGGTAGGCGGAGTAAATATGGTATTGAACCGATTAAGGACCTCCCCACGTACATATACTGCGGCAGGGCAGCCCTTAAGCGCAAAATCACGTACCTGTACGTGATTCCACTCCTCGGCTCTGGGGAGTGCTCCAGAGCCTAGCTCCACTGTGATTGGACACAGCGGAGCCAATCAGCTGCCACCCACGATCGTTCGCAGGAGAGACAGAGCAGCGGTCTGCCTATGTAAACAAGGCAGACTGCCATTCTGTGAGGGAGGAAAGTGGAAATCTTGTGTTTCTGCTAAGCAGAAACACGGGTCTCTGTTTTACTACAGTCACAGCACCTCCCCCACACAGTTAGAAAGCACTCCCTAGGAGCACACTTAAACCTTTGATTGCCCCTGATGTTAACCCCTTCCCTTTCAGTGTCATTTATACACTGACAGTGCTTTTTTTTTTAGCACTGATCACAGCATTGGTGTCACTGGTCCCCATAAAGTGTCAGATTTGTCCCCTGCAATGTTGCAGTCCCTCTAAAAATCGCTGATTGCCGCCATTACCAGTACAAAAAAATTAAAACGTCCCTAAATCTATCCCCTAGTTTGTAGACGCTATAACTTTTGCGCAAAAATATTTTACCAAAAATATGTAGCAGAGTACATATTGGCCTAAATTGTAGAAGAAATTTGATTTTTTACTTTTTTTTATTGGATGTGGTTTAAAGCAGAAAGTAAAAAAATATAATTTTTTTAATCAAAATTGTCAGTCTTTTTTTGTTTATAGCGCAAAAAATAAAAACCGCAGAGGTGATCAAATACCACCAAAAGAAAGCTCTATTTGTGGGGGAAAAAGGAGACCAATTTTATTTGGATGCAGCATTGCACGACTGCACAATTGTCAGTTAAATTATTAATTATTATTTAATTATTTATTATTATTAATTATTAAAATCAACAAAGTGCCGTATTGCAGAAAATGGCCTTTGTCGGGAAGAGGGTAAAATCTTCCAGGGCTGAAGTGGTTAATCTTCCCTGAATTTAGAGTTTTACCTATAAATATTAGACATGTGCACACTGAAATATTTTGTTTTGGAATTTCGTTTTCGTCCGAAAAATACATTTATTTAGTTACTCCCGAAATTCGTTTTTATTTATTTCATTTTTTGTTAAAAATTGCATTCGTCCAAAAATACAAATTAAGGTTGAATCTGTCATTGAAGGCTTATGGTGTCTGTCGAATGTTCAAAGAAGATTCGACGGAGCAGCTAAACTGTACGATGCCGTATAGTTTACCTGCTCCGTCGAGTCTTCTTAGAACTTTCAACAGACACCATAAGCCAGAGTACGTGAGTACTTAGTTCTAGCTATTTTACTGCTCCTCCTCTTTGGTTACAATCAGCCAATTACATTCATCATTATCATTATTTTTATTTATCTTTTCTCCCCTTCGTCAAATCTTTTCTCCCTTATGTCGAATCCTTCTCCCCTATGTCGAATCTTTTCTCTCTATGTAGAATAATCTTGGACTAATAGAGTTAAGGTTAGGCACATTCAACCACAGGTTTGATGGACCCAGATTGTTATTATCATCATCATGTCGAATCTCCTATCTATATCGAACTGTTGTAGCAACGAAAATGAAAATAAAGCATTTCTTTATGTCGGATCTTTCGTTTTTCAGATTCTGCACTTTCGTTATCGTTTGTTAAAACGATAATGAAAATACCTGAAATTCGGACGAAAATGCATTCGGACGAAAACGAATGCACATGTCTAATAAATATTAACATTTTATATAATAAAACAGAAGCTCATTAAAATATAAACACCATATCAAAATGTACTTGAAGTAAACTCTGCAAAAACAACTCTAAATGTATGTTCACAAAAAAAAGAAAAACTTTCTGTTGAAAATAATTATATCATTGGTAAGATAATAGTATTTATTTTATTACTAATTATTACCACAGGGTTACATTTTGTTTAATCTCACCTATATTTCCATTGATGTCTTCTGGATGTAGTTTGTCCACTTTAAATGCCCAACGTCCGGTTACATTGACGTTGCTTGTAGATGATAAATTGGCAATGGAGAGTGTGAGGGATCCTGGGAGTGTGTAGTATCCTGTATCGTAGCCGCTGTTCAGCCCAGCCTATGCAGGTTAAAAACATTTTGAAAGAATTATCTATGCAAATTACACGGAAATTATCACTGTGTAAACTGTATTTACTTAAGTCAATAAAGGCATAAAGTCCATGTTTTAGCCACATTGGTGATGTGTTACTTAAACTATTTAGATTAAAAAAAAATTCAGCATAAATATAACACATCGTAAGATTTGGCACAAATATTCTATTAATGTTGGCTAACCATCCTCCAAGTCCTTTGGTTACTAGACCAGTTTAACCCAAAAAACAGATCCATGTATGGCCAGCCTTACATTTGGATTTCTTTGCAACCCTAAAGCCTCGTACACACGATCAGACTTTCCGACGGGAAATGTTCGATGACAGGCTGTCACATGTACCAGGAGGCTTCAGGACCATTCACAGTGGGCTGCACAAGCATGTGTATTGGGAGGCCAGCTGTGGTTCCTCAGGAAGCCTCAATTGGCTCACATATCCAAGATAGCTGTGCCAGGGGCCCACAGAAGCAAGAAGAACCAACAGTGGGAAGACAGCCCTAGACTCCAGGCACTGGCAAAAACCTGATTTTTAAATGCCATCACCTAATTATTTGTGAGTTTTTAAAAACAAAAATTAAAAATTAAGCTTAAGTCAGTAAGCAACATTTTATTTGGAACAATGATTTTCTCACCAATGCCAAAGGTCCATCAGGGTAGGAACCATTTGCTTGTATACTCGGCCACTGAATATCTGCATAATTGTACAGAAGGAAGGTCTGATTGCCATCAGTGCTCAGGACAGCCTGGAATGTGTTCACCTGTAAATACAGAAAATGATCATTTAGGTTCTAAAAATCTAAACAGAACATCGAGGTTTAGAAAAACATTGATCATGGTGCAACAAACCAGCAGTCATAGTTATTTAAAATAAAATATCTTTATGTTTTCTCCTTCACCTTGTTTGGTGTTCCTTCACCATAATAAGCAACTCGGTGCCATGTGGCTACAAACACCCACTGAGCTGTGAAATTCACGGCATAGAAGTAGGTTCTGATATCGGTGGTGGCCCGGGACAGAAGTGAGGGATCGGTGCTCTCACGATAATATATATCACCCGCTAATCTATTATCTACATCAGCCCAGAAGATAGCCAGGAACGGGTTTCCAAATGCAGCAGGAAGAGCTTGTGGTACATATTGACTGGTGGGTGAGTTGAATGATAAGAGACCATTATTATTCACCTGCGAAGGAAGACAATAAGAAAAAAATAAATGTTTTGCAACCACAGCAACATACAGTAAATAGTAAACAGTATATAAGATAAATGAAGCCTCCATTCAAAATGGTAAGAGGACTAGTTATTGTTTGTATGCATGCTTTAAAAATCAGTTAAAATATACTGTATGTAGAAAAAATTCAGGCATGATGCTTACATAAAGATGAGCGAAAACACTTCCAAAAAGTGGGATTACTCTAGAGCAATATATCACTGGAGATCCTCCATCATCTGTCTTTGGATTGACAGTGTCAATTGCGGACCCATATGGATAGAGTAGATCTAAAGCAAAGATCCAACATCAATTTATGGAATACCAAAAAAATGTACAGAAGCAAAAGCTACTGAGTCAGAAACATTATTGTCTCACATTCATACTTTAATTTAAAGATTATTTCCAGACACATGGCTAAATGAACAGGTCAAATGCATAAAAGGGAGCTTATTTTAAAGGATTTTTAAATATGTCCATTCAGTCCTGAGATTTAGAATCTCAGGACTGGATAGATTCATAGTATAAGCTGAAGCAGCTGAAGATGAGGAAGATTCATCGTAGATTATATAAGAACATCTCATAGTTCCTCGTGCCTAGTTTATACCACTTGATAAGAGGCATGGAGGAGCTCAGCTATGAGGAAAGATTAGAGGAACTGAATTTATTCACTCTGGAGAAGAGGAGATTAAAGGGGGATATGATCACCATGTATAAATACATAAGGGGTCCATATAGTGAACTTGGTGTTGAGTTATTCACTTTACAGTCAACACTGAGGACACGGGGGCACTCTTTACCGTCTAAAGGAAAAGAGATTTCATCTCCAAATACAGAAAGGTTTCTCCACAGTAAAGCCGCATACACACGAGTGGAATGTCCGACAGAAAAAGTCCGAAGGAAGCTTTTCATAGTCTATTCCGATCGTGTGTAAAATTCTGACGGACCTAGAAATGGAACATGTTCTAAATATTTCCGACTGAACCAATTCCTATCTGGAAAACAGATCATCTCTATGCTGTCCTGACGGACCAAAAACGATGCATGCTCTGAAGCAAGTATGAGACGGAAGCTATTGGCTACTGGCTATTGAACTTTCTTTTTCTAGTCCCGTCATAAGTGTTGTACGTCACCGCTGTCTGGACGGTCGGACTTTAGTCGGACTTTGGGTTGACCGTGTGTAGGCAAAACCGCTTGAATGGAATTCTGTTGGAGTTCTGTTGAAGAAACCTTTGGAGTTTATTCCGACGGCAAAACCGTTCGTGTGTACGTGGCAAAAGGGCATAGAATAGACTCCCTCCAGAGGTGGTTCTGGCCAACTCAGTAGATTGCTTTAAGAAAAGCCAATTGCCTCTTTGAGATCAGGAAGCAAATTTTTCCCCTACTGTAGCAAATTGGATCATGCTTTTCTGGGGGTTTTTTTCGCCTTCCTCTGGATCAACTGTGGGTATAGGATTGGGTATATGGGATTGTATGATTTTTTTTTATTTTTATTTATTTATTTATTTATTTTTTATGGTTGGACTAGATGGACTTGTGTCTTTTTTCAACCTGACTAACTATGTTACTATGTAACTTGCCTATAGTAAAAATATATAATTTGTTTGACGTTAAATACCGGGATTTTGGCAGCAGATAGCTGACATCACTCCAGTATTTTTTTTTTATTATAGGTGATTCTCTGTCAGATAAAAGTGGTCCCTCGAGGAATCACTTTTAAAAGTGGCAGGAGGGTGTCCCCGCTCCCACATCTTCCTGGTCATTCATGGACTTACCTGGCCCATCGGCGAAGCCAAGGAGCGATCCAACGCTGGCCGTAGCTGGGTATGGAGAAGAGTAAGGCTAAGGTAGCCGCCACTCATCTCTATGCCTTTGGAGGACCAGAGCAACGCCATAATGCCACTTCTGGTTTCCGGGCCATAGTAAATAATTTTTTATAATTATATAAATTACTGTTTTTATATATAATGTTTGGGGGTTCTAAGTAATTTTCCAGCAACAAATACTGATTTAGGCTGGGTTCAATTGCATGGTTCCCCGCATCCAGTTCGCAATAGCAGGAGATTGTGACCGGCTCTCTATGGAGCCAGTTTACATATCTCCGATGCTCCAATGCAGCTCTGGTGAGAATTTGCACAGGAGCCCTGTCCATCTTTTGGTCCGTTTTAGGCCAAATTCAGCCAAAAATTTGGCTGTAATCGGACCTGAAACAGTGAACGGGGGATGCACAGGACCCTTGTTGTGAGCCGCATCGGCATGAAGTGTGAACCCAGCCTTCCAGAAAGGGCCTGGTCAGCAAGTGTTAAAAAGTTCCTTGTGAATTCTTGTTACCTGAAGACAGTATAAAAGGAGAGGTAATAGTTGTGGAGCGTGTGGTGAAGGGTCCAGGTGTAGTCAGTGGAGTGTCCGTAGAATTTTCATTTTCTGTAGAATTATCTAGGAAGAAAAAAGAAAACTAAAAAGTTGCACACACAGCGGCCTCCTAACCCACCTACCCCATTCTGGTTTTGGTCAAATGATCAAGGATCAAGAAAGACACACAAGATGTCCTCTGAGAATATTTTGCATCACTCTTTTTAATGATAGCTGAATTTTCTTGAAACATGATATTAACATGACTAATTACTTTGATGGTTGAGCTAACAATAGATATATGTCTTATTTTCACTCTTGACAAAAATATACAGTATGTTATCATAAATCAGTTTGTTGATATTAATCTTATTAACGTGTGTTACTGTTTTATTTTGTATATTTATATGTACATGAAAGTGGCCATATTTCATTTTGTATTTCTGAATAAAAGCAATGCACTTCCTGTGTGGGTGATCTCTCAATAGCTGTTAAGCAGGTAGGTGGAGTAAATGTAGCAGTTAATCTCCACTTAGAGTCTAACCAATTCATATTAACATTTTATATAATAAAACAGAATTCATACCATACCAAAGTTAAGTTAAAGTAATCACTGCAATAACACAACTCACCTATATTTCCATTGACATCTTCTGGATGTAATTTGTTCACTTTAAATGCCCAACGTCCGGTTACATTGACGTTGCTTGTAGATGATAAATTGGCAACAGAGAGTGTGAGGGATCCTGGGAGAGTGTAGTATCCTGTATCGTAGCCGCTGTTCAGCCCAGCCTATGCCGTTCAAAAACATTTTTAAAGCATTGGTTATGGTTAACCAAGTACAAAATAAAATACAAATTAAATAGAACACATTGTAAGATGCCTTCATATTCAAATAATGTCAGAGCACAACCATACTTCTAGTCCTTCTAACCCAGTTTAGTCCTACAAAAGCAAAACTAGAGTCAAAAATATTTGATTAGTCAGTATTTACTCTAAATTTTTTTATAAGGAGCACCACCAACTGTCCTTTTGTACACCTCAAAAGGGAAAACAAAAACAATGTTCTCCTACCCAAATGGCCTAACAATGTGCTGATAATAAATCTTGATGGTGGGCTGAGAAAGCACAGTAATAGCATATTCTGTCTTTGTCATGTTATGCCCAGTACACATGATCGGACTTTCCGACAACAGGACCGTGGATTTTTGTTCGAAGGTTGTTGGCTCCTACTTGTCTTGTGTGTCGGAAATTCCGATGGAAAATGTCCGATGGAGCCTACACGTGGTCGGAATTTCCGTAAACAAGCTCCTATAGAACATTTTCCGTCTGAAAATCCTATTGTGTGTATGGGGCATTACACTTCGCATCCCGATTATTAACTTAATTTAGGAGGTTTTGCTGAAATTTTGACAAATATGGGAACATTTTGGTAAAATTTCACCGGTCCATAAAATGCATAGGGGTCGATTACATTAGATGTTAAGGATACAATGGAACTTCAGGTTGCTTCTGAGCCTCAAAAAAGACCTTTTGAACTGTCCTAGACCTGCACCAAAATATTACCTTATGCTTTGACAATAGCAATGCCTATTGATGCAAGGGACTTGGAATCATATTCCTTAGTTCACATGAGTCTCCTGTGGGCTGCAGGACTTACCCATTTGGAGTACATGCAAAATGCAAAATACAAAACACAAAAGATATTTACATGGTCCTCAGTGCTAGACTAAAGTGTATTAGTACAAACAGACGTACAAAGTAGATGGGTAGTGGAGTAGTGGTTAGCACTTTCACCTAGCAGCAACAAGGTTCACTGGTTTGAATCCCAACCACATCACCATCTGCCTGGAGTTTGCATGTTCTCCCTGTGTCTGCATAGGTTTCCTCCGGGTACTCCGGTTTCCTCCTAGACTCCAAAGACACGCTGGAAGGTTAATTGGATCCTGTCTAAATTGGCCCTAGTATATGTATGAATGTGTATTAGGGACCTTAGGTTGTAAGCTACTTGAGGGTAGGGCCTGATGTGAATGTACATGTAAAGCTCTGCGTAAATTGACAGTGCTATATAAGTACCTAAAATAAAATTTTAAAAAATAAATAAATAAGTAGCCTTGACGCATTTCACATACAATGCGCATAGTTTTGAGGTATGCATGAAATGTGTCAAGGCTTCTAATCTTGATACCTGTCTACTTTGTACATCTGTTTGCAGCAAGCAGCCTGGACCAAGTAATTGGATTTGTTTTCAACCCTAACATTATGTCTATAAACAAAGCAATGGACTGTTTACATGGCTTTGTTTATCAACAAATCATTTGATCACCATGTTATCGCTAACATGGTTAACAGTTGATCCATTGATAAACAAAGCCATGTGATCACAGTTTGCAATTGTGCTTATCTCATGAAA
This sequence comes from Aquarana catesbeiana, assembly GCF_042186555.1. Lineage (NCBI taxonomy): Eukaryota > Metazoa > Chordata > Amphibia > Anura > Ranidae > Aquarana > Aquarana catesbeiana. The sequence goes on along the minus strand of NC_133333.1, from coordinate 15,208,810 downwards.
TTATATTTCTTTCAAATTCCTGAGTGAATTCAAAAATTTGTAATTCAGGAATAAAGAGATCTGCTCACCAATGCTAAATGTCCATCCTGGGAGTAACCATCCCAACTCCTACTTGGCCACTGAATATCTTCATAATTGTACAGAAGGAAGGTCTGATTGCCATCTGTGCTCAGGACAGCCTGAAATGTGTTCACCTGCAAATACAGAAAATGACTGTTCAAGACTAAACCTCTGAAATATGTTTTAAGGGTTGGCAAAACAACCATTGTTGCAGTTTAAAAAAGGCATCAGGGTAGTAGATCTACCTTGTGTGTTGAAGATCCATAATATGCAACTTGGTGCCATGTGGCTACAAATGCCCACTGAGCTGTGAAATCCACGTCATGGAAGTAAGTTCTGACGTCGGAGGTGGCCCGGGACAGAAGAGAGGGATCGGTGCTCTCACGGTAATATATATCACCCGCTAATCTATTATCTACATCAGCCCAGAAGATAGCCAAGAACGGGTTTCCAAAAGCAACAGGAAGAGCTTGTGGTGTAAATTGACTGATTGGTGAGCCAAATGATAATAGACCATTATTATTCACCTGTGAAGGAGAAAATTGAAAAAAAAAAATTTTTTAGCCAGATGTACCAATATAGAATTTATGAGGAATGCTACCTATTTATCTAAAGTAGGAAATGGGTGTAAGACCCGAGAACAATATTTCTATGGGTGAAGCAGGTTGTTTCATAATTAAAAATTTTATAGAAAGAGATTTCGTTTGAATGGTATACTTACATAGAGATAAGAGTAATTTCTACCAAACAGTGGGATGTCCCTGGAAGGAAATACTTTTGGAGATCCTCCATCATCTATCTTTGGATTGATAATGTCGATTGCAGATCCATATGGGTAGAGCAGATCTGACCAAAAGAACAATTATGACTTTCTTCCCCATACAAGAAAATATCTACATTATAACCTGCCTATCAACCTATAAACATCAACTTAGAAGCATAAATATGCTAAAATGATACTCTAGCCTCAGCTTCCCGCATAGGTGGAGACTGTTGCACAGAATTTATTGGAGCAGATTAAGTGTATAAGATCGTGTGTCAGTAGGAAGATCTCAGAAGCCCTCATGCTTACTTTTAACTTTGAAAAGTTGCTAGCAAATTTTTGTTACCTGAAGACAATATGAAAGGAGTGGTATTAGTTGTGGTGTATGTGGTGAAGGGTCCAGGTGTAGTTGTCAATGGAGTATCCGTAGAATTTTCATTTTCTGAAGACTCATCTAGGAATAAAAACATACTTAAACATTTGTACACACAGTGGCCCACTGACCCCCCAATCACCTACCCACTTCTGGTTTTGGTAAAAAAAAAGGGGCAAGGATGAAGAAAGACACAACATATCTTTTGAGAATATTTTCCAATGTGAATTTCCTTAGAACTTGTTATTAAAGGAGAAGTGTGGGATAGGAAAAAAAAATAAACATACATACTCACTTGATATGGCTTCAGCATCAGTCCAATGTTGCAGTTGTTTCCCGCAAGCTCTAAACCTAATAAATGAGCAATTACGTGACCACTTATCGCTCAGTTTTCTTGGAGTGAAGAGCAGTGACTTTCAGTCACTGGCACTCTATTCTGCCCCTCTAATGCTCACTGGGGGGGGGGGGGGGGGCAGAATTATCTGGCTCAGGCTCTCAGTGGCATGCTCAGAGCCAAGCCTGCTGCTGGTCAGGCATCTGGGTGGATCCTGACATTATTGTTGAAGTTAAGAAAAGTATGAGAGGCCACCTGTAAGTTATATACTGGAAACCTATGCAACATCCCAACTGTGCAAGAAAAGATGGCAAAGGTGCCCCTGGGACTTTATGGGCAAAGGATATGAAAAAGATAATGAGGTCAGAAGCGTAGAGTAAAATACTAAATTTATTGAGCACAAAACAGTCTAGAAAAAAATATATATATAATATCACAATTCATGGCTAAAAACAAGGAATGATAGTCATGATGTATGGTAATACACACAGCTAAATTCTAGGACACATGGTGGCTCTCACAGTGGGAGGCCAAAATGTGTCCATGGACACAGTTATTCTTGAAGTTGGGTAACAGGAATACAGAAATAAGTGAACTCCTGTGATTCAGAAAAGAAGTACGGCCAAAAAAGCTTTGGCCACACTTCTCTTAACATGACCATAATTACTTTGATGGTTGAGCCAGCAATAGCTCTAAGTCTTATTTTTACCCTTTTTACTTACTTTTTACTGCCCCTTCTCGCAATGTAAGTTTGCAGCCTGATTAAAAGCAATGCACTTCCTGTGTGGATGATCTCTCAAATGCTTTTTAGGCAGGTAGGTGTAGTAAATGCATTTAATCTACCCTGAATTTAGAGTCTAAACTTTAAAAATTAAGGCCCGGTTCACACCATTGCTAATTGAATGCGGGTTCCCAGCATTCAATTCGCAATAGCAGGAAATTGTGACCGGCTCTCTATGGAGGTTCACATATCTCCGATGCGGCTCCGGTATGAATTTGCACAGGTCTGTTTCAGGTCCGAATTCAGCCCAAAATTCAGGCTGAAATCGGACCTGAAACGGTGAACCAGGAAGCACAGGACCCCTGCTGTGAGCCGCATCGGCATGCAGTGTGAACCGAGCCTTACATTTGATTTAAAAAACAGAAGATCATTAAAAATATACACCATAAATAAACACCATACCAAAATTAACTTAAAGTAAACCCGTCAAAAACAACTCTAAATGCGTGTTAAAAAAAAACTAAAAAACTTTCAGTTGAAAAGAATTATTTCAGATTGGGTTAGATAATATTCATTTAAATACCAGAAGGTTAAATATAGCGGAACCTCACCTATATTTCCATTGACATCTTCTGGATGTGGTCGGTCCACTTTAAATGCCCAACGTCCGGTTACATTGACGTTGCTTGTAGATGATAAATTGGCTACAGAGAGTGTGAGGGATCCTGGGAGTGTGTAGTATCCTGTATCATAGCCGCTGTTCAGCCCAGCCTATGTGGTTCAAGAAATTTTTAAAGAATTGTTTATGCAAATCACAATGAAATCATCACTGTATAAACTTTATTTATTGATATTTAGGTAGGACAAAAAAAAAATCATGTTTTAGTAAGCAAAGTAACTTTGAGGATAAGTGTTCCTTAAATGGTTAACCAAGTATAGAAATAAAATACAACTGAAGTCGAACACATTGTAAGATGCATTCATGGTACAAATTTTCTATTATTGTCTGGGATCAGTCATCTTCCTTGTCCTTCAGACCCAGTTTAGTCCTATGAAAATAAAACTAGAGTCAAAAGTCACTTTATAAACTTTTTTTACTGATAGCCAAGAAGGCCAGAAAGTTCATGTTGTATCCAGCAACTTTGACTTTAGTGATAAGTGATCTTTTACCATTTCCCGCTTGCCATATAGCAATATGACGTGTGCAAAGTGGTTAAGTTATCCTGACTGGACGTCATATGACGTGAAGCAGTCGTTGATCGTGGTGATCGTTGATGTGGTGTGTCAGTCTGATGCATCGAATCTCCGATCTAGGTAAAGAGCCTCTGACGGAGATACCACGTTTACCACGTGTCCAATCACAGCTGATCACAGCATTAACAGGAAGAGCCGTGTATCGGCTTTTCCCCCACTCACGCTGACAAACACGAGTAGAGGGGAGCCAATTGGCTGCTCTCCTGATGGGGGGGTCTGCTCTGATTGATTATCAGTGCAGCCCCCCCCCCAAGGATGCCCAGCCAGGACCACCAGGGATGTCCACCCAGGACCACCAAGTATGCCCACCCATGACCACCAGGGTTGCCAATCAGTGCCCATTAGAGGTGCCAATCAGTGCCCAGCAGTAATGCCTGCCAGTGCCTCCTCACCAGTGCTGCCTATCAGAGCCATCTATCAGTGCCACCCATCAGTGCCACCTATCAGTGCCCATCAGTGACGCCTATTAGTGTCCATCAGTGTCCATCAGTGCCACCTATCAGTGCCCATCAGTGCCGCCTATCAATGCCCATTAGTGTCGCCTATCAGTGCCCATCAGTACTGCATATTAGTGTCCCATCATCAGTGCCCATCAGTGCCACCTTATCAGTGCCTCCTCATTAGTGCCACTTCACCAGTGCCCATCAGTGCCGCCTTATCAGTGCCTGTCAGCGCAGCCTCATCAACGCCCATCAGCGAAGGACAAAACATACTTTTTTACAAAATTTTATAACAAAAACAAAGAAAAAACTTTTTTTTCAGTCTTTCTTTATTTGTTTAACAAAAAAAACCCAGAGGTGATCAAATACCACCAAAAGAAAGCTCTATTTGTGGTAACAAAATGATACAAATTTAGTTTGGGTACAGTGTTGCATGACCGCACAATTGTCATTCAAAGTGCGACAGCGCTGAAAGCTGAAAATTGGCCTGGGCAGGAAGGGGGGAAAGTGCCCGGTATTGAAGTAGTTAAATAGTAACCCAAGTATGGAAATTAAATACAAACATTTTAGACAATAATGGAATTTCTGTACCATGAATGCATTATTCATGGTATAAAAATTCCATTATTGTCTGGGCTCAACTGTCCTTCTAGCTTTTTAATCCAGGTTAATCCTATGTAAAACAACTAGGGTCAAATTGCTGAAAGTTTGTTAAAATTAGGAACATTTGGCAACATGCCACCATTCCATAAAATACATAGGAGTCAATGAGAAAGAAAGTTAAGGATGCAATTGGCCTTTTAAGTTGCTCCTGAGGTCTAGAAAAGCAGCTTTTTTAAAAAATCCTGGACTTGTGCCAAAAAATGTCACCCTAAACCTGTAAAAAATATCTCTATTGCTGCAAGGGACACAGTTCCACATTTCTTAGCTCACGGTAGTCTCCTCCACTACCCATTCTGTGTACACGCAATTAAAAAAACAAAAAACACACAAAGTTTTTAGTCATTAGATCAGAGCACTTTGTGCGTCAAACATGTCAAGGTTTCTTACCTTGATACATATCTACTTTAAGCATCTGTTTGCACGAATAAGGTTTGGTCTAACAGTAAGCAGCCCAGGCCTACACTTCAGATTTCCATAAACCATGCTTTGTTTGTCTAGAAACAAAGCAATGGACTGTTTCATGGCTTTGGTTTTGAACAAAGCCATTGATCACAATGTCATCAATAACATGGTTACCCATTGGTCTGGTGATAAACACAGCCATGTGATCACAGCTTGTAAATGTGTTTTCTGACAGTGCGACATCTCATAAAATAATACTTCTTTAAACCCCTGAGTGAATTCAAAAATGTATCCTTTAGGAATAAAGAGTTCTGCTCAAATGAAAACAAAGTCATTGCTAACATAGTGAATAATAGCTCAGTAAATAAACAGCCATGTGATCACAATTTGCAACTGTGTTTCTTTATAGTGTTTAGCTCATGAAATAACACTTCTTTTAGACCCCTGAGTGAATTCAAAAACGAATAGTTAGAAATAATAAGATCTGCTCACCAAGGCCAAAGGTCCATGTTGGTAGGAACCATATGCATAAATACTCGGCCACTGAATATCATCATAATTGTACAGAAGGAAGGTCTGATTGCCATCGGTGGTCAGGACAGCCTGGAATGTGTTCACCTGTAAACAACAAAAAATTGTTCAAGACTAAACCTCTGAAAGACACCTTAAAGATTAAGAAAACAGGCCATTGTTACAACTTAAAGAAAAGGCACCATAGTATTATCTTTACCCTGTTTGTTGAAGATCCATAATACGTAACTCGGTGCCATGTGGCCACAAACACCCACTGAGCTGTGAAATTCACGGCATGGAAGTAAGTTCTGATATCGGAGGTGGCCCGGGACAGAAGAGCGGGATCGGTGCTCTCACGGTAATATATATCACCTGTTACTCTATTATCTACATCTGTCCAGAAGATAGCCAGGAACGGGTTTCCATAAGCAACAGGAAGAGCTTGTGGTATATATTGACTGATTGGTGAGCTGAATGATATCAGACCATTATTATTCACCTGTGAAGGAGAAAATTGAGAAGATTTTTTTTTTTTTGCACCCACAGCAATATACAATATAGGACTGATAGCTAATTGCCTAATACATAGAAATGAGTGTATAACCACTGGACAGTATTAAAAAGAATGAAGATTTCTTTCAAAATGGTAAGATTATTGTTTTTTGCTAATTTTATAAGAATGTTTCAGAAATTTAATTCAAAATATATATGTAGAAAATATCAATCATGATACTTACATAAAGATAAGAGTAATATCTTCCAAAAAGTGGGATTTGTCTCGAAGAAAATATCATTGGAGATCCTCCATCAAGTGCCCTTGGATTGATAATGTCGATAGCAGATCCATATGGGTAGAGGAGATCTAAAGCAAAGATTAAATTTCATGTTATGCAATATAAAAAAAAGAAAGAAAAGAAATGAAAACCTTTGACTTTTAACACAGGGCTGCCTTAATTTTTGTAGGTTATATCTGCTTTGAGTTCAACTTAAAGGATAAGTTCAGCTTTCGTAACATGTTACATGTTACACCTTTATTCAGGGTGTAACATGTTACAAATAGACCAGCTCCCGCACCTCCACGATCCCCGCTATGACAGCTAGTGGGGTTCTTCTGCCCCTACCCACTAGCAGTCACAATTTTATAAAAACGTGGCCAAGCGAGGCTCCCCCCTACCCGGCCACGTCACTGATTAACAGGGCTCTGTGCATGGAAAACTACGAGCTCCGGCAGCCTTTGCAGCTGTTGACTTGTCATATTCAATGCACTACCACGGCGATGTGGAGCGCCATGGTAGTTCATTCATGCTTCCTGCAAGATTGTGCTTACCTGTACGGGATGTACGGACAAGCAGGTAAACTGGCAGATCTGCTGGAGACTTACATGACCTCAGTGACCTTCTGATCGCTGGTGCAATGCTTTATGACTCCAAAAAAAAAAATAATTAATGCACATTCTTTTACCTGCAAAAAAAATGTGCATTTAATATTCTTTTCCAAAAAAGTAAACCTAAACTTTAAAAAGACCTAGATAAAGTACTTTACTTTTTTATGAGTTGGCTTATTTAATAGAATAAAATAAAGATAATGATATGGAAAGTGCAGTTAAATGGTCCGGTCCAGAAAGAGGTATATCAAGGGCGGCGATTGAGATCCCTCTTCCTGGACCGGACTTCCATCTTCCCCAGCATGGTCACTGGTGCCCCCCCCCATGCTATACCAGCGAGCCCTCTGGATGATTGTTAACCACTCCAAGCTTTGAGGTCACAAGTTGTAACGTTGGTTTATCACATTATCTAATTACACCATCGTTTTATGCATCAGCTTTTATTTTTGTTATACAAGTAATCTGACTCAACCATGATGCAATACATTTTTCTTGATGATCCATTCATATGGTCTGAACTGCCCGCTTTGACAACCAGACCCTGGATCTAGCTTACAGAGCGCTGCATTATATTTTTTCTTTGCTTATTCCACATTGTTCCAGTGTTTGTCAGCTGCACTGGGCTTGATCCACCACTAGCCATGGATTTTTATACACAATTTCTTTATATGACCCACGGTTTTTGTAGCTCTTCAGGAATCTTGTGTTTTTTTTAAGGATTCCTCATGCCTAGTTTATACTACTTTGAATAGTTGCTCATTTTTATTTCTGTTACCTGAAGACAATATGAAAGGAGTGGTATTAGTTGTGGTGTGTGTGGTGAATGGTCCAGGTGTAGTTGTCCATAGAACAGGTGGAATGTCCGTAGAATTTTCATTATCTGTAGAATCATCTAGGAAGAAAAAAACATAACTAAACATTTATACACACAGCGGCCTCCGAACCCAACTACCCCATTCTGGTTTGGTGAAATGGGTAAGGACCAAGAAAGACACACAACATGTCCTCTGAGAACATTTTGAAGATAATCTTTTTTTTTTTAATTGCCTAGTTTTCTTAGAATGTGTTGTTGATGTGACTGTAATCACTATGATGGTTCAGCTAACGATGGCTATGTGTCCTATTTTTACTCTTGATGAAAATATACAGTAAATTCTTTTGTAAAGTAATGACCCGTACACACAAGCGGATTTTCCGTCGGAAAAAAACTTGGATGGTTTTTCAGACGGAATTCGGCTCAAGCTTGCCTTGCATACACACGGTCACACAAAGATTCTTGGAACTTTCGACCATCAAGAACGCGGTGACGTACAACACTACAACGAGCTGAGAAAATGAAGTTCAATGCTTCTGAGCATGCGTTGAATTGTTTCCGAGCATGCGTAGGAATTTTGCGCGTCAGAATTTGTACAGACGATCACATTTTCGCATAGGAACTTTTTCCGACCGAAAAATTGAGAACCTGCTCTGAATCTTTTGCTGGCGGGAATTCCGATCGTGTGTACGTGGCATAAATCAGCTTGTTGACATTAATCCTGTTAACCGACTGCCGCACGCTGATATACGTCGGCACAATGGCAGCGCTGGGCAAATGGGCGTACCTGTACGTCCCCTTTAGGTGGCGGGGCTAGCAGGTGCTCCCGCCCTGCCCTGCCCGCCGCATGCAGGGTGACCATGCCTGCGGGACCAGCGGACTTTATGTCTGCCGGTCTCCCAGGGATCATGTCACGGAGCCGCAGAACGGGTAAACAAGGAATTTCCCCGTTCTGCTTTGTGTCATGATAGAGATCACTGCTCCCTGTCATCAGGAGCAGTGATCGCTGTCATGTGAGTTGAAGCCCCTTCCACAGTAAGAATCACTCCCTAGGACACACTTAACCCCTTCATAGCCCCCTAGTGGTTAACCCCTTCCCTGCCAGTGTCATTTACACAGTAATCAGTGCATTTTTATAGCACTGATTGCTGTATAAATGACAATGGTCCCAAATTAGTGTCAAAAGTGTCCGATGTGTCCGCCATAATAACGCAGTCATGATAAAAATCGCAGATCGCCGCCATTACTAGTTAAAAAAAAAAATAATAAAAATTCTATAAAACTATCGCCTATTTTGTAGACGCTATAACTTTTGCGCAAACCAATCAATATATGCTTATTGCAATTTTTTTAATCGAAAATATGTAGAAGAATACGTATCGGCCTAAACTGAGGAAAAAAAATGTTTTATATATTTTTGGGGATATTTACTGTAGCAAAAAGTAAAAAATATTGCTTTTTTTTCCAAAATTGTCTCTCTTTTTTTGTTTATAGCGCAAAAAATAAAAATCGCAGAGGTGATCAAACACCACCAAAAGAAAGCTCTATTTATGGGGAAAAAAAGGACGTCAATTTTGTTTGGGTGCAACGTTACACGACCGTGCAATTGTCAGTTAAAGCGACGCAGTGCCGAACCGCAAGAAGTACTCTGGTCAGGAAGAGGGTAAAATCTTCTGGGGCTGAAGCGCTTAATGTGTGTTAAGAACTCTAAATATATGTTCACAAAAAATATACAATACTTTCCCTTTAAATTAGTTTAGAGAATATGTATTTTACTGACACAGTTAAACGCAGTCTTAACCTCACCTATAGGTCCATTGACCTCCTCTGGATGTAATGTGTCCACTTTAAATGCCCAACGTCCGGTCACATTCACATTGCTTGTAGATGTTAAATTGGCTACAGAGAGTGTGAGGGATCCTGGGAGTGTGTAATATCCTATATCATAGCCACTGTTCAGCCCAGCCTATGCAGTTCAAGATAATTTTTTAAGAATTGTTTATGCAAATTACAATGATAATATAAACTTTATTTATTGATACTTAGGTAGCACAAAATATTCATGTTTTAGCAAGCAAAGAAGGTTAATATCTTACTAATTGTACGGTGAACAACAGTTCAGTAGATAAACAAAGCCACGTGATCACATTTTGCAACTGTGTTTCTTTATAGTGCTTAGCTCATGAAATTATACATCTTTCAAACTCCTGAGTGAATTTGAAAACTTCAGGAATAAAGAGATCTTCTCACCAAAGCCAAAGGTCCATCCTGGGCGTAACCATTCCAACTCATACTCGGCCACTGAATATCATCATAATTGTACAGAAGGAAGGTCTGAATGCCATCGGTGCTCAGGACAGCCTGAAATGTGTTCACCTGAAAATACAAAAAATGATTGTTCAAAACGAAACCTCTGAAAGATTATTTAAAACTTGGAAAACTTTTGCCATTGTTTTGCAGTTTAAAAAGACATCATGGTAATAGGTCTACCTTGTAGGTTGAAGATCCATAATACGCAACTTGGTGCCATGTGGCTACGAACACCCACTGAGCTGTGAAATTCACGGAATGGAAGTAAGTTCTGATATCAGAGGTGGCCCGGTACAGAAGAGAGGGATCGGTGCTCTCACGGTAATATATATCACCTGCTAATCTATTATCTACATCAGCCCAGAAGATAGCCAGGAACGGGTTTCCAAAAGCAAGAGGAAGAGCGTGTGGTGTAAATTGACTGATTGGTGAGTCAAATGATAACAGACCATTATTATTCACCTGTGAAGATTGAGGGGGAAAAAAAAATCATATTTCTGCAATGTGGACTTTATCTGGAATGTTACCTAACTTGTTAAAAGAGGGTGATGAGTGTATGACCTTTGAACATAAATTCTTTTGATATGGTATGTAATTACATCCTTCTTTCTATGACTAGTATATTCCTTTAAAATCTCAATATTTACATATTTATGTAATGATTGCTGTAATTTTCTTGCAATGTTGTATTTCCCACGCCTCTTGGCAGTTCAAGACGTTCCCTGTCATGTTCTTAGTATTTGCGGATACATTGTACCAATGGCGGCTGGTGGGGTTTTTTTCTTTTTGGGGGGGCGACAAACAATGCACCCACAGCCAACCCCCCGGTCAGTCGGGGTCACCTGCACCCAACCCCCCCGTGGGTCGTCAGCCCTGCATTACCCCATCTGTGGTGCGGGCAGCACTTCCCTCCGGGTGAAGGGTGGCGGCTTCTCCTGCATCACCTCATGACGGCCGTTCATCTCCTCCCTCCTTCTCCTAGGCCAATAGCATCGCTTCTCCTTTCGGCCAACCAGGAAATGGGTCTCAAGACCCACTTCCTCATTGGCCGGGAGGAGAGTCAGTGTGACAATAGTGCATATTTATTCTCTATTGTCACACAACTGGGTGGGCTCGGAGGCGCGGTGCTCTGCCCCCCCCCCCCCCCCCGAGCCAACCCTTTTTTGAAGCCTATTAGAGCCTCTGGCCCTAATCGCAAGCTTACAAAAAAAATTGGAATCCATGCGTCTGGCGCCCGGCATGTAGATTATGAGGCCGGACGCATTGATAGAGGGGGAGGCATTACAAGCCACCACTGCATTGTACCCTTTAATTGATTTCAGATCAGTGATATTCTTAACTGTATTTTTGTGTTAAAACTCAATTCTTGGTAAAATAAATTCTTTTGATAAAGTCTAATTTTGAATATATATATATATATATATATATATATATATATATATATATATATATATATATATACGCACACGTATATATATACAAACACACACATATGTGTATATATATATATATTAAATAACACATTTTACAATTAAAAAATGTATGAAATGTAGAAAGAGATTTTGTTCCAGCAATACACTCACATAGAGGTAAGCGTAATATCCTCCAAAAAGTGGGATGTTTCTGGTAAGATATATTATTGGAGATCCTCCGTCATCTATTTTTGGGTTGATAATGTCCAGAGCCGGTCCATATGGGTAGAGACGATCTGAAGTAAAGAAAATAAAGTCCCTTATATCCATCCACAACCAAAATCATATGAAAAATGGAAACCACTGCACGTTGATGTAAAGGATGGGAGCAAATACTTTACAATGCGTTCAAATGCCTATAAAATGGCTGGAAATCATTACATGTATTTATTTTTTATTAATGCCAGCAGGAAAGAACCTGGTTTTAAATTGGATATCAGCCTACTGCAATCTCTGTACAACTCAGAATGGGGGAGGGAGAAGCAGCCCAATGATCCAATCAGCAGTGCTCGTATGCTAATAAGTAACATGCTAATAGGGGAATGCCACTAAGTTATAGATAGATGAGCTTATTCTTTAATAGAAAAAAATCCAAGCGCAGCTTTACAGGGCAGAGCTGTGTAAATATCAGGATCAGATACATAGAAATCCTTTGATAGATAAAGCAGCTCCCATATACAGTATGTACTGCCTCTGTGTACTGTGCTTTTTGCATGGAGTTTCCCTTGACGTAAACCAATGCTCACACCTACCCATTATATGCAAGACATCAAAGCATTAGAACGTAAGGAATTTTTTTTCTGTTGCAAGCACAATAACTGCTACTTTATAAATCTTAGTTAATGAACAAACTATATGCCTATCCTTTATATGCACAAAATCAAAGCATGTAAATGTCAATATTTTTTTTTTTTACATTGAGCACAATAAATATGTGGTATAAAAATATTACAGCCGGATATGCAAAAGGTAAAGCAAAGCTTTACTATGAAAGCAATTTAGGAAATGTTTTGTATATTAACCACTTAAGGACCGAGCCTCTTTTTGAGATTTTTTTTTAGCTAGAAAATTACTTTAGTTGTGGAACTTCCTGAAGATGGCTCATTTGATTGGCTGAAACGCGTAGAGGTTGGCCCGCGTTACCGCATCATCGTGACACACTTCCGGTTCCGGAAATCAACCAGTACACTGCAGCAGCGGCTTACCACTGCCTAGGGGCAAATTTCCTGGGAACTTACCTGCTGTTCACACTGGGTGCCAGGCTTTTAGGCACCCTTATATGTGAGTTTAATCGTGATGTCTTTTTATCTGGAATAAATTTTTTTAAAACGTTGCTGCGCAATGAGGCTTTCTCTGTCATGTCACGCCAACCCACAGAGAAGCCATGGGCACTGCCCCACATGCATGATGGACCAAACTAGAAATAGTTGGTTCATTTGGAGGGGTGAGTTCACATCTATGTGGGGACACCATCTTGTGAGCACTTATCAAGCACTTATCAAGTATGGATTCACATTCACTCTGTAGAGCATGAGCACTTTATGGGACTTTCTAGCAATTTTTTTCAATTTAAAGTCACACCAATCTCAAATGTGATAATTATTCAATATTCTTGGCATTTAGCGCGGTATATTTATTTCATTTACGATATGGTCGACCATGGGTTACAACCCTTCTGCATTATTATTGTTGTGGGTCTTGGGGGTCACATTGGGGTCCTTCATCTCAGATTATTCTGACCTTACTTGGGATGTGGGGGCCTTTTTGTTCCTCTAAAGGCTTGTTCACACTTGACTAAATTTATAACGTTCAACAACCGCTCCTATGGCATTTGTATGGCGTTAGTGTGGGCGTCAGACAGGCATCAATGAGCTTTAGTATGGGCATTAGGCAGGCGTTTTCACAAGAATTAATGAGGAGTTAAAAATGCTCCCCAAATACCCTATGGGCAGTTTTGAAGCATTTGATGAGCGTTAAAACTGGTCCACAAATGCCTATTCTATTACAGTAAATTAAAGAGTCTTAACGCCCCGCAACCCTTCTGCAACTGCCTGCCAGAGCATTTGTGATTCATTACCATAGACTTGAATGGGAGGCTTTGAAAGGCTTCAAACACCTCCTGACCCTCCATGAGCCTTAAATTTTGAAGCGATGCGACTCTAACGCTAATGCCCCGTACACATGGTCGGATTTTGATGGAAAATGTGTGATAGGACCTTGTTGTCGGAAATTCCGACCGTGTGTAGGCTCCATCACACATTTTCCATCGGATTTTCCGACACACAAAGTTTGAGAGCAGGCTATAAAATTTTCCGACAACAAAATCCGTTGTCGGAATTTCCGATCGTGTGTACACAAATCCGATGCACAAAGTGCCACGCATGCTCAGAATTAGGGATGAGCCGAACACCCCCCTGTTCGGTTCGCACCAGAACATGTGAACAGGAAAAAAGTTCGTTCGAACATGCGAACACCGTTAAAGTCTATGGGACACGAACATGAATAATCAAAAGTGCTAATTTTAAAGGCTTATATGAAAGTTATTGTCATAAAAAGTGTTTGGGGACCTGGGTCCTGCCCCAGGGGACATGGATCAATGCAAAAAAAAGTTTTAAAAACGTGACGCACGGTGACTTGACGGGACTTCCCTGTGGCATTCCCCGTGACGTCACAGGGAAGTCCCGTCAAGTCACCGTGCGTCAGAGGGGGGCGGGGTCACCGGGTGGCCCCGCCCCCCCCCGTTATTTAAGAACTGTCAGACGAGGAGCGCCGTCACACAGCGGGAGCCTCCCTCCATGCCAGCATGGATTGCGGAGCGGCCCGGAGAAAAAAAGAAGAAAAGAAGAAGAGAAGAAGAGAAGAAAAGAAGAAGAGAAGAGCGGGAGCCTCCCCCCCATGCCATGGGTGCGGAGCGGCCCGAGGAGAAGAAGATAGAAGACACCGCGGAGGAGATGCTGGACGAGAACGCCGGAGGAAGAACCAAAAGAGCCAGAAGAACAAGAAGAACCAGAAGATGAAGGAAGATAGAAGAAAGAAGAAGCATTTAAATAAAGGAATTGTCAAAAACTGTCTCTTGTCATTTTTAACATTTTTGACACTTTTTTCGTGAAATGGTAGGGGTACTTATGTACCCCCTTACCATTTCACACAGGGGGGGGCCGGGATCTGGGGGTCACCTTGTTAAAGGGGGCTTCCAGATTCCGATAAGCCCTCCGCCCGCAGACCCCCACAACCACCGGCCAGGGTTGTGGGGATGAGGCCCTTGTCCTCATCAACATGGGGACAAGGTGTTTTGGGGGGCTACCCCAAAGCACCCTCCCAATGTTGAGGGCATGTGGCCTGGTACGGTTCAGGAGGGAGGGGGGGCCGCACTCTCGTCCTCCCCTCTTTTCCTGCGGCCTGCCAGGTTGCGTGCTCGGATAAGGGTCTGGTATGGATTTTTGGGGGGACCCCACGCCGTTTTTTTTTTGGCGCGGGGTTCCCCTTAATATCCATACCAGACCTGAAGGGCCTGGTATGGAATTTAGGGGGACTCCCACGTCATTTTTTTTTTTAAATTTTGGTTCGGGGTTCCCCTTTGGGGAATTCCCATGCCGTTTTTATCAATGAACTTCTATGTGTATTGTCGGCAATGCAATAGCCGCGAGTAGTTTTAAATGAGTTTTTTCCTTCAAAATGTCATTTTGCTGTCAGACTGTTCTAAACACAGGAAACATGCGCCCCTTTACAGGCACACTATAGACACCCCCCAGGTACGAAATTTAAAGGGATATTACACTTTTATTGATTGACTTTAAGCATTATTAAAATCACTGCTCCTGAAAAAACGGCCGTTTTTAAAACTTTTTTTGCATTGATCCATGTCCCCTGGGGCAGGACCCAGGTCCCCAAACACTTTTTATGACAATAACTTGCATATTAGCCTTTAAAATTAGCACTTTTGATTTCTCCCATAGACTTTTAAAGGGTGTTCCGCGGCATTCGAATTTGCCGCGAACACCCCAAATTGTTCGCTGTTCGGTGAACTTGCGAACAGCCAATGTTCGAGTCGAACATGAGTTCGACTCGAACTCGAAGCTCATCCCTACTCAGAATAAATAAAGAGATAAAAGCTATTGGCTACTGCCCCGTTTATAGTCCCAACGTACGTGTTTTACGTCACCGCGTTCAGAATGATCGGATTTTCCGACAACTTTGTGTGACTATGTGTATGCAAGAAAAGTTTGAGCCAACATCCGTTGGAAAAAATCATAGGATTTTGTTGTCGGAATGTCCGATCCATGTCCGACCGTGTGTTCGGGGCATTAGTGTGAACAACACTATGTGCTGTCTATTGTATCTTGTGCATAGGCCTCCTCTTAATGCTAGAGTGAACTCAGCCTAAGACATGCGGAAATCTCTGGCTGACTTTTCCTACTTTGATAACGGGATGAAACTCTGTTTTCTAGGTTACCCGGTCCTTGTTAGACCCTACATCCCCATAGACTTTAAATTGTTTAGGGTTCTTTTTGGTTTATGCTTGTTAGTCAGTGATTATATAGTACTGTGTATTTTTAAGATTTCTGAATGGTGTTATCTGATTTATTCCTTCACCTAGTCATCAAGATGAGCTGTGTTTATTTCAGTTTAGGCATGATATAGGGTGGACCTCCACTAATTCCTTCACATTTTGTTACTATTGTAATCCATTTCTTTACTTGTTTTGTTTGTATGCTCTCTTTTGGAAAACTTCAACAACAATATTAAAAGTAAAATTTTACATACAGTAAAGCCTCGTACATACAATCAGATTGTTGGCCAACAAAACCGTGGACTTTTGTCTAAAGGGCGGTGGCCCAAACTTGTCTTGCATGCAAGCGGCAAGGAATTGTCCGCCAACACACACGAACGTAATGACGTACTACGTGGTTTTTCATCTCTTTAGCGCCACCCTTTGGGCTCCTTCTGCTAATTTCATGTTAGTAGAAATTTGGTGAGTGTTGATTCGCGCTTGTCATTTTGCGCTTTTCATTTTGCGCTTTTCATTCATTTTTCAGAGCTGAAAAACAACGTAGTACATCACTACGTTTGTAATTGTTGGCCGACAATTCCTTGCCGTTTGAATGCAAGGCAAGTTTGGGCAAACGCCCTTCAGACAAAAGTCCACGGTTTTGTTGGCCAACAATCCGATCGTGTGTACGAGGCTTTAAAGCAGCTGATGAGTAGGATCCATCATAGATCATGTACCAGTAAAAAAATCTTAGGATACCCATACCTAGTTTATAATACTTTGAATAGTTGCTCAGAAATTTTTGTTACCTGAGGACAGTATGAAAGGAGAGGTAATAGTTGTGGAGTGAGTTGTGGAGAGCGTGGTGATGGGTCCAGGTGTAGTTGTCAGGGGAATGTCTGTAGAAGTTTCATTTTCTGTAGAATCATCTAAGAAGAAAAAACATACCTAAACATTTGTACACACAGCGGGCTCCTAACCCACCTACCCCATTCTGGTTTTGGTAAAAGGAAAGGACTAAGAAAGACACACGACGGGTGGATTTGCTAAAACGCAAATAGACTGTGCACTTAGTAACTGAGACTGAGCTTAGTAAATGTGGTAAGGTTCTACTGATTTCCAGCATCCAATCATGTGCAAGCTATTTTTTTTTCATTGCACCTGATTGGATATTCTTTACAGGGTGATGCTATATCACATTACATTTACTAAAGAAAATGAGTGCAACTGCACTTGCAAAGTGCACAGTCTATTTGCCTTTAGTAGATCAACCTCAATATTTATTACATAGTTACATTGTTAACTTTTTGTTTTTGTTTTTTTATTTCCCTTTCACCCGATTGGGTATTCCTTAGAAAGTGAAGCTTCACCATATTACATTTACTAAGAAAGTTTAGTGCAACTGCACATGCAAAGTGCACAGCCTTTAGTAAATCAACCCCAGCATGTCCTCTGAGAATACGGTGTTTCCCCCGAAAATAAGACCTACCCAAATATAAGACCTATCTTGAATTTCTAGGATCGCTGCAATATAAGTCCTACCCCCCGAAAATAAGCCCTAGTTCACCACTTCAGCCCGAAAGAATTTACCCCCTTCCTGACCAGGTCATTTTTTTTGCGATACAGCACTGCGTCGCTTTAACTGACAATTGCTCCGTCGTGCGACGTTGTACCCAAACAAAATTGATGTCCTTTTTTTCCCCACAAATAAAGCTTTCTTTGGTGGAATTTGACCACCTCTGCGGTTTTTAATTTTTGCGCCATAAACAAAAAAATGAGAGACAATTTTGAAAAAAAACCCACAATATTTTGTACTTTGCTTTCTATAATAAATATCCCCAACAAAATTAAAAAAAGCTAATTTTTTTCCTCAGTTTAGGTCGATATGTATTCTTCTACATATTTTTGGTAAAAAAATAGCAATAAGCGTATATTGATTGGTTTGCGCAAAAGTTAAAGTATGTACAGAATAGGGGATATAATTATGGCGTTATTCTTCTTATTTATTTTTTTAACTAGTAATGGAGGCGATCTGCGATTTTTAGAGGGACTGCGACATTGCGGTGCACAGATCAGACACATTTGACACTTTTTTGGGATCAGTGACATTTATACAACGATCAGTGCTAAAAATCAGCCATTGATTACTGTATAAATGTCACTGGCAGGGAAGGGGTTAACACTAGGGGGAGATCAAGGGGTTAAGTGTGTTCCTTCATGTGTGTTCTAACTGTGGGGGGATGGAACTGACTGGGGGGAGGAGACATATCGCTGTTCCTAAATACTAGGAACACACAATCTCTCTCCACTCCCCCTGACAGAACTGGGATTTGTGTGTTTTACACACACAGATCCCCATTCTGGCTCTGTCAGGAGCGATCACGGGTGCCCGGTGGACATTGCGACCGCTGGGCACACGCATCAGCTTCTAAGTGATGTGGTGGGTGCGCGCTTCCTATACCCCTTAAAGCATCCACCGTACAGCTACGGCGATTCGCCCAGGGGAGCCAACCTGCCACCGTATAACCATGGCGGCTGGTTGGCAACTGGTTAAAGTCCTTGTAAGGATTATATAATGTCCAGTGTGTGTCTATATATAACATTATTATAGAAAATACCTTATTTATAGCACCTCTGGGCACTCATGTGACCCCACAGAGCTCTCCTCCTCTTCTCCCAGATGACGTCAGCGGCCCCTCCCTCTGCAGTGCTCGGAGCTGGGTAGAGGAGCTGCGGCGGGTCATGTGAGCACCTAGCGGCACTGTAAATAAAGGTATTTTCTACAATGTTACATAAAGACACACACTGGACATTATATAATCCATTTGCAGAGCGGATTCAATTATTTTACAAGGACTTTAACTAGGGTTTAATTTGGGGATTACAGAGATGCTGACTCTAGACATGTACGGTTCGTTTCATTACGAATTAATATTCGGACACATTTTTTGTTATTTCGGATATATCTGAATACACGAATTACAATATAGACAAATTTTATCGAATGCTCCGAATAACGTAACGAAATTCGTCTGAATTTTGGAAACTTCGAACTGAAATTCGAATTAAATTTTACATTGTATTCCAGTTGAATTCTAACTGTACACATATTGCTGAAATCAAAGACTGCGTGTGTTATTAGATTACCATATGGAAATGATGCTGTTTTTGATTAAGACAAAAGGCGAATTAAAGAGTCATTGTAATTATTTGATGAAGATTTTTCTTTTGCTAATTCACTTTGCTGCATTCAAATCGAAAAACAATATAAAATTTTTGTTTAGGCCAATTCGAAAATTTATCGATTTGATAGTTTCGAATTGAAAAAAATCAGTAAATTCAAAGAAAATTCGAAAATTACGAATACGAATTCCGAATGCGGATTCCGAATACAAATTGAACAAATCAACCGAATTTAACTAAACGAAATAAGTAGATTAACTAATCAAAACGAAACAATGCACATGTCTAGCTGACTCTTGAGCTGACAGGGAGGGAGGGTGGGGGAGAGAAGACAGGTGACAAATAAGACATCCCAGAAAATAAGCCCTAATGTATTTTATGTAGCCAAAATTAATATAAGACTCTGTCTTATTTTCAGGGAAACACGGGTATTCTGCAGATAGTCTTTTAAATTTCCCTAGAATGTGTTTTTAACACGATTGTAATTAATTTGATTGTGGAGCTTATATATATTTTTTTTAAATTTGCTTAGTAGACATGTGCACTGCTGAAAAATTCATTTGTTTTTGGTTTTGTTTCATTTGTAAATTAAAAAAAAAACGCAAATTTAAAAAAAAATCGAAAAAAAAATTGGAAATTTGAAAAAATTCGAATAAAATCAGAAATTCGTAAAAAAAAATGGAAATTCTGAAATTCTGAAAATATCTGAAATCCTAAAAAATTTTGAAATTCGAAAACCCGAAAATTCGAAAATCTGAAATAACTGAAATAACAACTAACTAATAATATCTGCCAAAAAATTCATTTGTTTTTTGTTTTGTTTCATTTGGTTTTCTTTTTTTCATTTTTTGGGTCATTCGTTATGCTCGCAATTCATAAATTTGTAAATATGAAAAGAAACGCAAATTTACAAAAATTTTAAAAAAATCGGAAATTCAGAAAAAAAATGGAAATTCGGAAATTCAGAAAAAATCTAAAATTCGGAAATTCAAAAAAAATTGGAAATTTGAAAACCCGAAAATTCGAAAACCTGAAATAACAACTAATAATAACTTAACTATTTCTAACTATTATAGGTATTGGAATTTCCTTTAAAATTTGGCTGTTAGTGAACGTAACGAATATGAATTTATCTAAAGTTACAAATTATCCAAAATAATGAATGCTGCATCTAAACAAATGGAACGAAACAAATGAATAATAGATAATATTAATAATAAAAACGTTTTTATTATTATTACTATAGTAATTTATTATTATTAATTTGTTACATTCCATTCATTTAGATGCGGCAATTAATTGTAATTTATTATTAATTATTATCTATTAATTTGTTACGTTCCATTCGTTTAGATGCGGCATTCGTTATTTCGCATAATTCGTAACTTCGAATAAATTCGTATTTGTTACGTTCACAAACAGCCGAATTTGAAAAGAAATTCCAATACCTATAATTTAATGCCTAGTAATAGTTCAGTTAATTATTAGTTAGTTATTATTTCAAATTTTCGAATTTTTGGGATTTTTTGAATTTCCGATTTTTTTTAGAAAATAGATTTTAGAGTTTAGATAAAATATAAACATTATCCCTTTCATGACTAAGCCTATTTTTGAAATTTGGTGTTTACAAGTTAAAATCCGTATTTTTTGCTAGAAAATTACTTAGAACCCCCAAACATTATATATATTTTTTTAGAAGAGAATCTAGAGAATAAAATGGCGATTGTTGCAATATTTTTTATCACACGGTATTTGTGCAGCGGTGTTTTAAACGCAAATTTTTGGAAAAGTGACACTTTCATGAATTTTAAAAAATCCAAACAGTAAAGTTACCCCAATTTTTTTGTATAATGTGAAAGATGATGTTACGCCGAGTAAATAGATACCAAACATGTCACCCTTTATAATTGCACGCACTCGTGGAATGGCGACGAACTACGGTACCTATGAATTTCCATAGGCGACGCTTTAAAAATTTTTTTGCGGTTACCAGGTTTGAGCTACAGAGGAGGTCTAGAGCTAGAATTATTGCTCTCGCTCTGACGATCGCGGCGATATGTCACATGTGTGGTTTAAACACCGTTTACATATGCGGGCGCGACTTCCATATGCGTTTTCTTCACTGCGCGAGCTCGCGGGGACAGGGGCACTTTAAAAAATTTTTTTATTATTTATTTATTTATTTTATTTATTTTTGTACTTTTATAAATTGTGTTTAAAATTTTTTTTTTTTTTTTTACTTTTATTGCTGTCACAAGCAATGTAAACATCCCTTGTGACAGTAATAGGTGGTTACAGGTACTCTTTATGGAGGGATGGGGGGTCTAAAAGACCCCCCATCCCTCCTTTACACTTCAAAGTATTCAGATCGCCGAAAACGGCGATTCTGAATACTGTGTACTTTTTTAAATTCGGCGCCATTGGCAGCCGAGTAAACGGGAAGTGACGTCATGACGTCGCTTCCGCGTTTACAAGAAGGCTGGAACGAAGCTTCGTTCCAGCCCGCCCCCAGCCGCCAAAGATTCCCGATTGGACACCGGGCCTCCCGATCGCAACGGTACCGGGATGATTCCTGCAGCTGCTGGCATCATCCCGGTATAACCCCGGAAAGCCGAGTACGCATATGTGCGTACGGTCGGCGGGAAGGGGTTATACCAAAAGTAACGTATGTAATCACTGCAACAATAACTTTAATACATGTGCACAAAAATGTGCAATACTTTTCCTTACAATTAGTTACTGGTTAGATAATATTTATTTTATTGCCACAGTGCTAAATGCAGTGAATCCTCACCTATATTTCCATTGGTATCTTCTGGATGTAGTTGGTCCACTTTAAATGCCCAACGTCCGGTCACATTGACGTTGCTTGTAGATGATAAATGGGCTACAGAGATTGTGAGGGATCCTGGGAGTGTGTAGTATCCTGTATCGTAGCCGCTGTTCAGCCCAGCCTATGTCGTTCAAGAACATTTTTAAAGAATTGCTCATGCAAATTACAATGCAATCATCACAATATAAACTTTATTATGCTGCTTAGGTGAGATAAGACGTTCATGTTTTAGTGTTTAGTTTTCCTTAAATGGTTAAACAAGTATGGAAATAAAATACACTGACCTATCTGACACACACTGACCTACCTGACATACACTGACCTACCTGACATACACTGACTTACCTGACATACACTGACCCACACTCACCTACCTGATATACACTTACCTACCTGACATACACTGACCCACACTGACCCACACTGACCCACACTGACATGCACTGACCTACCTGACCAGACTTCAGGTGACGTGACCTCCTCCTGCAGCTCAGCCGTAGTGTGTGGAGTGTGCAGCCAGAGCCAGAGCCATGACAGGAGAGGAGAGCCGCCCGCCCAAGCGCCAAGTGGGGATCTTCTCACAGTGGCGCGGCAGCCGCATTGTAATTCCCGCCTTCTGGAGGCTGCAGCATCTATGATGGATGTCACACGTCCCGCGGTCCCGGCATTGGACCAGTGGGACGTCCATCGTAGGTGCTGCAGGCTGCAGAAGGCGCGACCCGCTATGTCACTCGGCCGCACTCGGGGTCAGATCGGTCCCCGCTTGGCGGTGGCACTCGGGGCTAATAACAGAACTGTGCATGCCTGAGACCCGGGGCTTTTTTAAGACCCACTCGGGGCTCCAGCCCCCCTCAGCCCCCCCTCCTGATGCCACTGCTTGCTGGTGGGCTGAGGAAACCACAGTAAAATTACATTCTGTCTTTGTCATGTTAATCCTACACTTCTCACAACAATTATTATCTTCATTTAGGAGTTTTCCTTGTTGAATTTCGGCAAAAAGGCACCAACCAGCAAAATGCATAGGAGTCAGTGAAATAGAAATTTGAGGATGAAATTAGTGTTTAAAGTGATATTAAAGCTTTTTTTTTTTTTAGAAATAATAAACATGTTATACTTACCTGTGCTGTGTAATGGTTTTGCACAAAGCAGCCCCGATCCTCTTTTTTTCGGGTCTCTCGCTGGCTCCTCCCCCTCGAACCGTGTCCCTCGCTCTTTCCATGGGGGGGACCGCTGCGTGCTCGCTACTCCCTATTAGAGCTGAGGCTCGGCCCCGCCCCCTGCTCTCTCCTCATTGGCTCACTGGCTGCGATTAAAAGCAGTGGGAGCCAATGGGCTGTCTCAGCCAGTGAGGAGAGTCCTGGGACAGCCGAGTCTCTCGTGCACATCGCTGGATCAAGAGGGGGCTCAGGTGAGTATTAGGGGGGCTATAGGGGGAGCAGCTAATAGAAGGTTTTTTTACCTTCATGCACAAAAAAAAACTTCAGCCTTTACAACCACTTTAAGTTGCTCCTGAGGTTTAGAAAAGCTCCCTGCAACTATCCTGGACCTTGACCTACTCAAAAAAAATTACCCAACAGGTACAGTCCCATGTTCTAAGCTCAATGGAGTCTCCTGTCTGTCCCAGAGCTTACCCATTTGGAGTACATGCAAAAAACTAAATAATACTTCCCCACTGCTCATTGCTAAACTAAAGTTTATTAGTACAAAGAGATGTAAAGTATATGGGTAACTATCAAGATAAGTAACCTTAAAGGAGTTGTAAAGGCAGAAGGTTTTCTTGCATTAAGAATGAATTCTATGCATTAAGATGGAAAAACCTTCTGTGTGTAGCAGCTGCCCCAGCACCCCCTAATACTTACCTGAGCCCCATCTGTGTCCAGCAATGTCCACAAATCCCTTGGCCGTCCGAGAATCTCCTCCTGAGAGAGGGGGGCCAGTGCCTGAATGGACATACGGAGCTGCAGCTTGACTCGGGTGAACCCCATAGCAAGCTGCTTGCTGTGGGGGCACTCGACAGGAGGGAGGGGCCAGGAGCAGAGAAGAGGTTCCCAAGAAGAGGAGGATCTGGGCTGCACTTTGCAAAACCAACTGCCTAGAGGAGGTAAGTATGAAATGTTTGGCTTATTTTATTTATTTTTTAAACAAACCTTTACAATCACTTTAATATGTTTTGCACACACAAAGTTCTTAGTTGTAAGGTCTAAGTACATTGTGTGTGAAGCATGTCAAGCTTATTTTCATGATACTTGTCTACTTTATACATCTGTTTGCAATAATAAGTAGGCATAAGCTCGATGTTCGAGTCGAACGTAAGTTCGACTCGAACATCGGGTGTTCGTCTGTTCGCTGAATAACGAACAATTTGGGGTGTTTGTGGCAAATTTGAAAGCCGCGGAACACCCTTTAAAAGTCTATTGGAGAAATCAAAAGTGCTAATTTTAAAGGCTTATATGCATGGTATTGTCATAAAAAAGTGTTTGGGGACCTGGGTCCTGCCCCAGGGGACATGGATCAAGGCAAAAAAAAGTTTTAAATATGCTTAAAGTGAAACTATAAAAGTGAAATATTCCTTTAAATTTCGTACCTGGGGGGTGTCTATAGTATGCCTGTAAAGTGGCGCGTGTTTCCCATGTTTGCAACAGTACACAAAATGACATTTCTAAAGGAAAAAAAGTCATTTAAAAGTACTCACGGCTATAATGAATTGTTCGTCCCGGCAATACACATAAAAGTCATTGAAAAAAACAGCATGGGATTCCCCCACAGTCCATTACCAGGCCCTTTGGGTCTGGTATGAATATTAAGGGGAACCCCAAACAAAATTAAAAAAAATTGCGTGGAGATCCCCACAAATTTCATACCAGGCCCTTCAGTTCTGGTATGGATATTAAGGGGAACCCCGCACCAGAATTTAAAAAAAAGGCATAGGGGTCTCCCTCAAAATCCATACCAGACCGAAGGGTCTGGTATGGATTTTAGGGGAACTCTGCGCCAAAATTTAAAAAAAATGGTGTGGGGCCCCCCAAAAATCCATACCAGACCCTTATCTGAGCACGCAACCTGGCAGGCCGCAGAAAAAGAGGGGAGGACGAGAGAGCGCCCCCCCTCCTGAACCATACCAGGCCACATGCCCTCAACATGGGGAGGGTGCTTTGGGGTAGCCAAAGCACCGTGTCCCCATGTTGATGGGGACAAGGGCCTCATCCTCACAACCCTTGCCCGGTGTTTGCGGGGGTCTGCGGGTGGGGGGGCTTATCGGAATCTGGAAGCCCCCTTGAACAAGGGGACCCCCAGATCCCGGCCTCCCCCCCTGTGTGAAATGGTAACGGGGTACGAATGTACCCCTACCATTTCACAAAAATAGTGTGAAAATGGTAAAAATGACATGACACGGCATGGGGACAAGTACTTTATTAAAAAATAAATAAATAAAACTGCCCCATGAGGTCTTCTTCTTCTTCTCTTGCTCCGCCGACGGACCAAAAAAGAAAAAAACCCGCACACCACCACCGATCCGCCTCCATGGGAGGCACCCACCTCTCAGGTGACAGCTCTTTTATAACTGATGGCGGGGCCACACGGTGACGTCGCCGGGTGACCCTGTCCCCCTCTGACACACGGGGACATCCCTATGGCTTCCCCGTAGCATCAGAGGGGGCGGGGCCACTGTGGGGGAATCCCATACCGTTTTTTTCAATGACTTTTATGTGTATTGCCGGGACCGACAATTCATTATAGCCGCGAGTACTTTTAAATGACTTTTTTTACTTTAGAAATGTCATTTTGTGCAGGGACTGTTGTAAACTCGGGAAACATGCTCCATTTTACAGGCATACTATAGACAGCCCCCAGGTACGATATTTAAAGGAATATTTTGCTTTTATTGTTTCACTTTAAGCATTATTAAAATCACTGCTCCCGAAAAAAACGGCCATTTTTAAAACTTTTTTTGCATTGATACATGTCCCCTGGGGCAGGATCCAGGTCCCCAAACACTTTTTATGACAAAAACTTGCATATAAGCCTTTAAAATGAGCACTTTTGATTTTTCATGTTCGTGTCCCAAAGACTTTAACGGTGTTCGCGCGTTCGAACAAATTTTTTGCCTGTTCGCATGTTCTGCTGCGAACCGAACCGGGGGGGTGTTTGGCTCATCCCTACTAATAAGGTTCTGTGTCTACCAGTGAGCAGCCTGGGCCCACTTTTTAGTTTTCTTTGCAACCCTAACTTTATGTTTATCAACAAAGCAACTGAAAACCTTATCATTGCTAACATAGTGAACAATGGCTCCATTGATAAACAAAGCCTTGTGATCATAATCACGATCTTAGTTTCCAAATGTGTTTCATGAAATGATACTTCTTTAAAAAGCCCCTAGTAAATTTAAAAACAAAAATTGAAACAATTGAAAACCTTGACATAGATAACATAGTGAACAATAGCTGAGTAGGCAAATAAAGCTATGTGAAAGCCAGTTTGCTACTCTGTTCTCTTTATAGTGTTTAGCTCATGGAATGGCACTTCTTTCAAATTTCTGAGTGGATTAAAAAACTTGTAATTCAGGAATAAAGAGATCTGCTCACCAATGCTGAATGTCCATCCTGGGAGTAACCATTCCAACTCAAACTTGGCCACTGAATATCTTCATAATTGTAGAGAAGGAATGTCTGATTGCCGTCAGTGCTCAGGACAGCCTGAAATGTGTTCACCTGTAAATACAGAAAATACAGAAAAAGACTAAACCTTTGAAAGAAGTTTTAAAGGTTAGAAAACAGACATTTTTGCAGCTTAAAAAATCCATCATGGTAATATCCTCACCTTGTATGTTGAAGATCCATAATACGCAACTTGGTGCCATGTGGCTACAAACGCCCACTGAGCTGTGAAATCCACGGCATTGAAGTAAGTTCTGATATCGGTGGTGGCCCTGGACAGAAGACCTGGATCGGTGGTTTCACGGTAATATATATCACCCGCTAATCTATTATCTACATCAGCCCAGAAGATAGCCAGGAACGGGTTTCCAAAAGCAACAGGAAGAGCTTGTGGTACAAACTGACTGATTGGTGAGCCAAATGATAACAGACCATTATTATTCACCTGTAAAGGAGAAGATTGAGAAAAAAAATCATATTTCTGCCATGTAGACTTTGTCAGGAATGGAACATATTTTGTTGATAGAGTGAGGTGAGTTTATTGACCTGTGCACATAATTTTGAAATTACATATACACTATATTAACAAAAGTATTGGGATGCCTGCCTTTACACCTACATGAGGGGGTATCCCAGTCTTATGCCCCGTACACACGGTCGGATTTTCCGACGGAAAATGTGTGATAGGACCTTGTTGCCGGAAATTCCGACCGTGTGTGGGCTCCATCACACATTTTCCATCGGATTTTCCGACACACAAAGTTTGAGAGCAGGATATAAAATTTTCAGACAACAAAATCCGTTGTCCGAAATTCCAATCGTGTGTACACAAATCCGACGGACAAAGTGCCACGCATGCTCAGAATAAATAAAGAGATGAAAGCTATTGGCCACTGCCCCATTTATAGTCCCGATGTACGTGTTTTACGTCACCGCGTTTAGAACGATCAACTTTGTGTGACCGTGTGTACGCAAGACAAGTTTGAGCCAACATCCGTCGGAAAAAATCCTAGGATTTTGTTGTCGGAATGTCCGAACAAAGTCCGACCGTGTGTACAGGGCATTAGTCCGTAGGGGTTCAATATTGAGTTGGCCCACCCTTTGCAGCTATAACAGCTTCAACCTTTCTGGGAAGGTTGTCCACAGGGTTTAGGAGGGTGTCTATGGGAATGTTTGACCATTCTTCCAGAAGAGCATTTGTGAGGTCAGGCGCTGATGTTGGAGTGAAGGCCTGGCTCGCAGTCTCCGCTCCAATTCATCCCAAAGGTTTTCTCTCGGGTTGAGGTCAGGACTCTGTGAGGCCAGTCAAGTTTCTCCACCCCAAACTCGCTCATCCATGTCTTTATGAACCTTGCTTTGTGCACTGGTCCAAATAATTTGGAGGAGGGGGGATTATGGTGTGGGGTTGTTTTTCAGGCGTTGGGCTTGGCCGCTTAGTTCCAGTGAAGGGAACTCTTAAGGTGTCAGCATACTGAGACATTTTGGACAACTGCATGCTCCCAACTTTGTGGGAACAGTTTGGGGATGGACCCTTCCCATTCCAACATGACTGCGCACCAGTGCACAAAGCAAGGTCCATAAAGACCTGGATGAGCGAGTTTGGGGTGGAGGAACTTGACTGGCCTGCACAGAGTCCTGACCTCAACCTGATAGAACACCTTTGGGATGAATTCGAGCGGAGACTGCGAGCCAGGCCTTCTTGTCCAACATCAGTGCCTGACCTCACAAATGCTCTTCTGGAAGAATGGTCAAACATTCCCATAGACACACTCCTAAACTTTGTGGACAGCCTTCCCAGAAGAGTTTGAGGCTGTTATAGCCAACTCAATATTAAACCCTACAGACTAAGACTGGGATGCCATTAAAGTTCATGTGCATGCAAAGGCAGGCTTATTTTTGGTATTATAGTGTATAGAGTATATATATATATATATATATATATATATATATATATATATATATATATATATATATATATATATACAGGGCTTTTTTTCACAGAGAATAGGTGCAGAAACTCCCCCCTTCTGAGTTCTACCTTGTTTCTGCCACCTACCCTCCACTGACACGGTCCCCCTACCCACCTCCCAGTACTGCCCCAAGTATCATTTTGTGGTGCTACATAATTTGTGTGGTATTTGTTCTTGCCTAATAATCAGAAAAGCAGTAAAATAGATCCCCTGGAGCAAGTAACAATGGATCCCAATAGACCCCACCCCGGCAACAATAGATCCCTCACACAACAAATGACTCCGCCAGCACCAATGGACCCCACCCCAACAACAATTGAACCCCAACCCAGCAACAAAAGACCCCACCCCAGCAACAAAAGTTCCGCTACACAACAACAGACCTTGCCCGCACAACCACACAACAACAATGGACCGCCAACAACAAAATACCACCCCCAGCAACAAAATCAACATCAACAGACCCTCCAGCAGCCATTAACAATAGATCCCTGCCAGCAACAGAAGACCCCCCAGCAACAATAGATCCCCCACCAGAAACATTATACCTTCACACAAAAACTGATCCCCACCATTGACAATAAATCTCCTACCAGCCACATCAATAGACCCTGCAGCACACCCCGGAACCCCTTGCTATTACATACATTCAGTGCTGGAGGTGCCGGAACTGCGTTCCCCCACGTTCCCGCTGAAAAAAAACCCTATATATATATATATATATATATATATATATATATATTTAATAAACACATTGTAGAAATAGAAAATGTATGTAGAAAGAGATTTTGTTCCTGCAAACACTCACATAGAGGTAAGAGTAATATCTTCCGAAAAGTGGGATGTTTCTGGTAAGATATATTATTGGAGATCCTCCGTCATCTATTTTTGGATTGATAATGTCAATAACGGGTCCATATGGGTAGAGAAGATCTGAAGTAAAGAAAATAAAATACCTTATATCCATCCACAATCAAAATCATATTGAAAATGTAAACCGTTGCACACTGACTTGAAGGACTTGAGCAAATACTTTACACTGAGTTCAAATGTAAATTACATTTATTTATTTTCTTAATGCAAACAGGAAGATGCCATATTTCAAATTGGTAACAACCTATTGCAACCTCTCTACAACAGAGCTTAGCCTGGGAGAAGCAGAACCAGCCCAGTAATACAATCAATTGTGCTGCAGTACTTGTATTCTAATAAGGAACATGCTAATAGGGGAATACAGCAAAGTTACAGAGAGATGAGCTTATCGGTCTGCTGATTCTTCTTCAGTCTGCTGATTCTTCTTCACTGTTCAATCATAGCCTGAAGGAGGGAAATGATCGAGTTGTATATCTTGAGCGCAGTAGAGAATACTGTATATGAGTCTCCTATCCTACAATCGACGCGTAACCCTCTTGCTGATTTGCATTTGTAATACAAATCGCAATGAAAAAATAGGATTTGTAATAAATATGTCTGAGAAGAAAGAAATCCAGGAGGGGCTTTACTATGTGGCAGAGCTGTGTAAATATCAGGATTAGATGGACAAAAATAGAAATCATTTGCAGCTCCTGTATACAGTAGTTATTTCCTCTGTGCTTTATTGCATGGAGTTTCCCTAAGCCAATACTCACACCTATCCTGCCCAAGACGTCATCGCATTAGAATGTCAAGAATGTTTTTTTAAGTTGTTGCCACGATATCTGCTGCTTTATAAAGCTTAGTTAATGATAAAACTACAGTATATGGTATAATGGTTCATATATATATATAAACTTTTTACAGGAGGATACACAGAAGCCGAAACATAAAGATTTACCATGAAGAACGTAATTGAGAAAAATGTTATGTATATTAAAATAGAATTTGATATATAGTAAAGCAACACAGTGGAAAATACAGAAATTTTTTTTTTTTTTTTTTGATTGGAAAGTGTTTTAAATGTTTAATTACAAAGATCAACCCATTGGCCTAAACCCTTTGGCCCTATTGCTATTTCTGTTAACTAAGTCCAAGAGTCTTACTCCTGACTATTGGAAATAGGTAACTTTCTAAAAAAATAAAAAAATAAAAAAAACACAATGACTACTGGGGGAGAAATTATTATCACACAATAGAAAAAAATTACTCTTAATTAAAGTGACTGAATAGGATTGGTTTTTATTAATTTTTTTAATATAAAAACATATCATACTTTCCTGCTCTGTGAAATGTTTTTTTTTTTTTTTCACAGAGCAGCCCCAATCTTCCTCCTCTGGGGGACCCCATCATCACTCCTGGCTCCTCCCCCCCGCCAAGTGCCTCCATAGCAAGCCGCTTGCTATGGGGTAACTCATTCCAGAGCTGGCTCTGAGTGTCCATAGACATGCAAAATGCGTCTCGGCCCTGCCCCCCCCTCACTAACTGTAATTCATAGCAGCCAATGGCTCCCACTACTGTCTTAGAGCCAATGAGAAGGGAGAGAGCCACTGTTCTCGTGCAGATCCCTGAATTGAGATCAAGCTCTGCTGTGCTGAATATAAGGGGGGCTTGGGGGAGACCGCATAAAGAAGGTTCCTTTACCTTAACTACTTGGGGCCTGTGCTATAGCTGAAAGATGGCTACAGCACGGGCTTAGATTGCCGGGAGGGCGTACACGGACATCCTCCCGTGCTCGGGCTGCCCATGTGCCCCCTGTGGCATGCTGGTGACGCACTCTGTGTTCACAAAGTCCTTGGGACTTGGCTGATCACAGATTGGAGTAAAGGGCCAATCCCCGCCCTTTACCACGTGATCCGCTGTCAGCCAATGACAGCGGATCACATGATGTAAACAGAAGCCGGTAATTGCCTTTTTTTCTTCCTCGCACTGTCAGTGTGAGGAGAAAAAAATAAGCCAATTACTGGCTTCTGTAAAGGGGACATCAGTTCAACACAGTGCAAACCAGTGCTGCTAACCAGTGCTCCTAACCAGTGCCCATCAGTGCCAGCTACTAGTGCCCATCAGTGCCATCTATCAGTGCCCATCAGTGCCTCATCATCACTGCTACTTATCAGTGCCGCCCATCAGCGCCACCAATCAGTGCCCATCAGTGCCACTGATCAGTGCCAGCTATCAGTGCCACCTCTCAGTCCCCTTTAGTGCCGCCTATCAGTGCCCTTCAGTGCCGCCTATCAGTGCCCATCAGTGCCACCTATCAGTGCCACTTATCAGTGCCCATCAGTGCCACCTATTAGTGCAGCCTCTTCACTGCCTCCTGATCAGTACCCACCAGTGCCGCGTCATCAGTGCCTATCAGTGCAACCTATCAGTGCCCATCAGTGCACATCAACGAAGAAGAAAAATTACCTGTTTGCAAAATTTTATAACAAACTATGAAAACTGTTTTTTTTTTTTTTTCAAAATGTTCAGTTTTTTTTTGTTTAGCAAAAAATAAAAAACCCAGCAGTGATTAAATACCACCAAAAGAAAGCTCTATTTCTGTGAAGAAAATTATAAAAAATGTCATATGGGTACAGTGTAGCATGACCACACACTCAGAGAGTGACAGCGCTGAAAGCTGAAAATTGGCCTCGGCAGGAAGTGGGTATATGTGCCCAGTAAGTGGTTATTGCAGAGAATTCATTAAGGTAAAATACCTTCTGAATTTAGAACCACTTTAAAGGACAAGCTTATGATTAAAATGATAGAATGTGCACTTGGTGTTGGTTGGATCTTTAAACATCTACCAGTTATTTAGAGGCTATGACTGGCACACCCTGGCTCATCTTTTTTCTCTACGTTTTTGGAACCAATTTGTGCTGTGGGTTTTAAAGGTCTAGTTCATTTTTAGTAAAGTTGTCCTTTACAGCTCTTCTCCTATTAGAATGATCACCAGTGTTAAATATTAGCCTTCAGCCGCACTGTGGAGATCTTCACAGTGCAGCTCTACCTTGTAAATAGACCTGGTTCATCCACTGCATATGCACACTGAGCAAACCAATAATTGCTGGTAATGGGACCTTGCACCTATTGCTATGTTTTCCTTTTGTAAAAGTTCATCTATAGGGATGATCAAGGTGATTGGAATAAATGCACAGTGAATGCACAGCCTGGACAGAATATTTATGAGCAAAAGCTGTGTGCTTATGGCCTACTGTGCAAACTAACGGTGTCTATAGCAAGGCAGGGTAAGTAATTTACAGTGGTTTATGTTTATCTCTCTGCCCCTTCTTTATATTTTTTGCAATGTCTTGTGTGTCCCAACCATGATGTGGACATTGGTAAATTGGCATGGTTACATTGATGATATATCATTATGCGTGCTCCAATATTATATGTGCTAAGTGAGATTGACACGTAACCCTCTTACTGATTACATTTGCAATAGAAAATGTACAATTGTAAAAAAATAGGTTTTGCACTGAATATGACCAATGAGAAAAAAAGCTGCTTCACTTGGCCAAATTTTCTTGACCTGCCACTGTATAGCAATCTGTCCCCCTCTGACACACGGGGACATCCCTATGGCTTCCCTGTAGCGTCAGAGGGGGGCAGGGCCACCTAGTTATGTAACTGAGTGACCCCGCTCCCTCTGTCGCTACGGGAAAGCCGTAGTGATGTTCCCGTGTGTCAGAGGGGGACGGGGTCACCCGACGATGTCATTGTGTGGCCCCGTCCTCAGTTATAAAAGAGCTGTCACCTGAGAGGCCGGTCGTTACGGTGGGCAGATCGTAGGCGGCGTGCGACATTTTTTTTTTCTTTTCCGGTCCGTCAGAGCGAGAGAAGAAGACTTTGTGGGACAGTTTTATTTTTTTAATAAAGGACTTGTACTAAGCCGTGTCTTATGTTTTTTTACCATTTTCACACATTTTTTGTGAAATGGTAGGGGTACATTTGTACCCTGTTACCATTTCACACGAGGGGGCTGGGATCTGGGGGTCCCCTTGTTAAAGGGGGCTTCCAGATTCCAATAAGCCCCCCACCCGCAGACCCCCACAACCACCGGGCAAGGGTTGTGGGGATGAGGCCCTTCTCCCCATCAACATGGGGACAAGGTGCTTTGGGGGGCTACCCCATAGCACCCTCCCCATGTTGAGGGCATGTGGCCTGGTACGGTTTAGGGGGGCGCTCTCGTCCCCCCTCTTTTCCTGTGGCCTTCCAGCTTGTGTGCTCAGATAAGGGTCTGGTTTGGATTTTTGGGGGGACCCCAAGCCATTTTTTTTAAATTTTGGCACGGAGTTCCCCTTAGAATCAGGTCTGGTATGAATTTTGCCATTTTTAAAAAAAAATTGGTGCGGAGTTCCCCTTAATATCCATACCAGACCTGAAGGGCCTGGTATGGAATTTATGGGGACCACCATGCATTTTTTTCTTCAAATTTTGGTTCGGGGTTCCCCTGTGGGGGAATCCTATGCCGTTTTTATCAATTAACTTTTATGTGTATTGCCAGGACCGACAATTCATTATAGCTGCGAGTACTTTTAAATGACTTTTTTTCCTTTAGAAATGTCATTTTGCGTTCGGACTGTTCTATACACGGGAAACATGCGCCACTTTACAGGCATACTATAGACACCCCCCAGGTACGAAATTTAAAGGAATATTTCACTTTTATTGTTTTGCTTTAAACATTATTAAAATCACTGCTCCAGATCCAGGTCCTTGATGATGCCCTGTGGGAGGGCGGAACGTTGATGCTATTTCCGGTATCACTGACGTCACTTACGGAAACTTTTGGAACACACATTTGGAACACACGTTTGGAACACACATTTGGAACACACGTTTGGAACGCACGTTTGGAACGCACGCTAGTAACGGCGTTTTAATACGAACAACTCCATGCTTGATGCTTGTTTTTATCCTATTTTTTGTAAGTACCCATCCTTTGTTTTAATAAACTCTCTTGATGGTACTTCACTATTAGTTTCATTTTTTTACTCCTGGGTACGTGTTTGTCCGGCTGAAACCCTTCACCAAAGAACCCTGGATCTAATGACCTGACTTCAATTTCAACATCTCAAAGACATCTATACCAAACCTTAAGTGACCCACCAGACTGAAAAGCTGGGGGTCGTGTCTATCTGGTGAGTGGGGATACATGAGGGAATGTTGTGCCCCTGAATCTTCTGAAGTACCTTTCTTCTCTTCATTTTGGATTGGAACACCTTTAGTCACTTGCTTTGGACTTTGTTTTGTTTTATCATTTATATTTTATTCACATCCATACATTGTGTTTGCGAGCGCTATATTTATATTTTTTATGTTTTTCAAGTGATTAGCACTTTGTGTATAGCAGCTGCAATTTTTTCAATTTTTTTATTTCACTGATCTTTTTCTGTCACTCCATTAGCGCAAGTATATATATTTAGTATATATTTTTATTAATTTAGCCTCTTATTTTTCCCACATGCAGGGAAGAAAAAATCTCCATAGTGTATTACCGTAAAAATGAGGTGTTTATTCACATAGAAAATGGGTACTCACATTTGTTTAGTACATACACAAGCGGAACAAATGTAAAAACAGGAAGCCAGAACGATCTTTGCTCCACAGCCCGAAAACTGGAAGTGATGCAATGACGCTGTTAGCCCCGCCCTACGCGTTTTGTCACTGGGACGTCATCTGTCCTCCTTTTTCTCTTACCACATTATTTTTACCTTAGGGTGGATTTACAGATAGATGCTGCAGTTCTTTTTACCTTTCATTATACCATAAGTGCAGGAGTCCATATTGTTTTTTCTCCTCCAAGGGTGTGTGGTGTTTTTCTTCCCTTGCTGGATCCAACATCAATCGCCAGCGCTCCTGTTTGTGAGCATATCACTTTTTTGTCATCTCCCCGCCCCTTCACAGCTCCCGGGGAAGAATAGTGGACCTCTTGATTTTTCTTTTTCCCATTTGGGGTACCATATACACGGCTATATATGAGGGTTTTTTTTGGAGTGTTGCCAAGCATCTTGCAATTAACCATACTCCCCTGTGCCTCTCCTGAAGAAGCAAGAGTTGCCTTGCAAAACACGTTGAGATTAGTTACACAGTTGCTCCAGATTGACCCCCTTGGCGGCTGCTTGGATTTACCTGCTCATCACCATGACCTTGTGAACATTCCAGGGCAGGACCAAACAGGCCCTACAGTGGGACATTCCGGATACCTGAAGAGAGGATTTGCCTGCAGGACCATTGAGCTTTGGTCTGTCATTTAAAGGCCCTGGTGGGATAATCAGCCACAAGTGTTACTGGCCTTTTCTAAACAGGCAATTTTTCTACTATCGGCGGTGGTCTCATATGGTGTCGGATACACAGGGGATTGGAGTGGACTGTATATCAATGCGTTTGATATCCACGAGTGGACTATTGTTCACAAGATCCTGTCACTGCTGTTTATTCATCATCCTGACTATTCACCATCTAAGCTCAGTAAGATAATAATTCCCTAATTTGCATTACGTTTGTATGTGTTTTGTATTTACCTGAAGAAAATATGAGAGGAGAAGTACTAATTGTTGTGGTTTGGGGATACTGTGGTCCCGTTGTAGTTGTATCCAAAGGATAATTAGTGGACTCATCTAGAAAGAAAACACATGATAAAAGCTATGTGTTGACATTTTTTTAATCTCTTCTCAGTTTTGAGATGCGGAAAATGAAAAGCTTCTCAAAGCATTACAATAAAAATGGGAGAAAAGTACAACACGTTCTTTTGATCTGTTCACCAAATTTAGTTTTTAGTAGTATTGATCAATTTCCTTAACATTTGTGATGTTTGTCCCCAGCTCCTAACATAGTTTTCTGAGTGATTTGGTTCCATCATCTCAGTTGGATTTTACTCTTTGTATGGTATTACAAATACCACCTTTGTTGTTTTTTTTTGCTATGACACACTAATTTCATGCATTATATGCTTACTTTGTCTGGATAAGTGCTTAAAGTGGAGTTCCATCCAAAAGTGGAACCTCCACTTATCTGCTCCCCCCCTCCGGTGGCACATTTGGCACCTTTGAGGGGGGGAAGGAGAGAACGGGTACCTGTTTTTGACAGGTACCCTTCCCCACTTCCGGGAGACGGTGCCGTGGCACCGTCCCTCGGAAGTTCGGCCCCTTCCTCCTTCCTCTGCCACTGGGCCAGTTAGAAAGCGCAGTGTGCTTTGCTCATGCGCAGCCGGGAACCAGCTGCGCATGAGCGCAGGCTTCACTGCCAGTTTTCCTTACCATGAATGGCGGCGGCAGCACCCGAGAGCTGATCCAAAAATTGGCTGGAGTGAAGATATCGCGAGTACCCTGGACTGGTAAGTGTCCATATATTAAAAGTCAGCAGCTAAAGTATTTGTAGCTGCTGACTTTTAATTTTTTGTGGGGGGGGCAGAACGCCTCTTTAAAGTGGTTATAAATCCTTCCATATACCCAGTGAAGTGACTGCCCTCCACATAAGTTGTATCTGTCTATCTGCAGCCCTTTCTTTTCACAGTGCTGAATTTTAAAGTTTGCCTGAGAGTTCTGAAAAAAGGGGGCGGAGAGCTCAAGTCACCCTCTGCAAATCTCAGTGAGGAGAGCTCTGACAGCTGATTGGAGGGAAGGGACACACCCTCTTCACACAGCTCACAGGAACAGAGCTGAAGCTGTCAATCAGCTTGAGCTCTCCTCCCCGTCACCTTTTTTTTTTCTCTTGGTGTCAGGAAAACTTGTCAGAAGTGATTCACACTGATAGCGGAAGAAGAAGGCAGCAGGCAAAAGTGACACTTTGCTCTTAATTGAGACAAGTACACACCATAGAGGGCTATGATTTGTTCATATTTCATGTCTGAGGTTTACAACTGCTTCAAGTTTGTGGGATCTCTTCCTGTGGGTCAGGAGAATGTTCTGTTGCCACTGACCCATTCAAATGACCTTTGTTGACATTGTTAAATTGTGCGCTTTTTGTTGTCATTGACATTTAATTATATGATTTTTCTTTTGTCTACTTTATTGAAATTTGTATACCCTGAAAATACAAATTTGTGATGTTTGTAACTTACACTTCATTGTAGTATTGAACATGGCTATTTTTATTTTGATATTGTAAATTACCTATCCACGTAGCCTATAGTTTTAAAGAATAAATACATCAGGACCTTTTATTGAAAATTGAAATTAAATCATAAATTATAAAAAAAAAAGGAAAAAAAAAAAAAAGAATGAAACATGTTTGAACTTCACCTATATCACCGTAAATGTCTTCTGGATGGGGTGTGTCCACTCGGAAAGCCCAACGTCCGTATAGATTGACGTTGCCTCTGAATAGACGATCAGCGATATCGGAAGAGAATGATCCTGGGAGTGTGTAGTATCCTGCACTGCGCCCACTGTTCAGCCCAGCCTGTGCAAATCAAGATAGTAGGTAGAGATTTTCTTTGGGTCGGTTTGTATACAGCGCTCCCAAAAAGTCCTGCCCTTTGAAATGAATGGGCAGCCCTTAGGAAGGGCCGCAACACGGGTGCTTTTAACCCCTTCTTCGGCCGATAGCAGGGTTTAAAAGCGCCCTGCTAGCGGCCGAAAAGAGCTGCTTAAACAGCTGTGAAGCGTTCGCCAAAATGAGTGGCGCCCTACCGATAATGTGCGGCGGCCCCAGTGCGAAAGGGGTCTTATTGTCAAAGCTTAATTAACTGCTTGCCGACCGCCCACCGTCATTTGATGGCAGCAGAACGGTTCCCCTGCGGGAATCGGCGTAGGTGTGTGGCGGCCAGTTTAAGGGGTATAGGGGGCATGCGTGCGCACCCGCCATGGTACTGAGGAGCCAATGTGCATGCCCGGTGGTTGCGATGTCCGCTGGGCACATGCGATTGCTCCTGACAGAGCCAGAATGAGGATTTGTGTATATAAACACACAAATCCACATTCTGACAGGGGAGAGGAGACAGATCGTGTGTTCCTAGTATATAGGAACACCGATCAGTCTCCTCCCCAGGCCGTCCCACCCCCCCCTACAGTTAGAACACACTGAGGGAACACATTTAATCCCTTGATTGCCCCCTAGTGTTCACCCCTTCCCTGCCAGTGACATTTATACAGTAATCAGTGGCTATTTTTAGTTCTGATCGCTGTATATCTGTCAGTGGTCCCAAAAAAGTGTCAGACGTGTCCCAACTGTCCATCACAATCTAGCAGTCCCAATAAAAATCGCAGATCGCTACCATTATAAAAATAAAAAAAATGCCATAAATCTATCCCCTATTTTGTAGATGCTATAACTTTTGCGCAAACCGATCAGTATATGATTATTGCGTTTTTTTTTACCAGAAGTATATAGAAGAATACATATCGGCCTAAACTGAGAAAAAAATGTGTTTTTTTTTTTTTTAAATTGGGGGATATTTATTGTAGCAAAAAGTAAAAAAAATGCGCTTTTTTCAAAATTGTCACTCTTTTTTGTTTATAGCGCAAAACAATAAAAACCGCAGAGGTGATCAATATCCTACTAAAAGAAATCTCTATTTGTGGGGAAAAAATGATTTTCCTTTTGTCAAAAGTTTCCAGTGAATTCAGAAACTTTTCACTCTAGTATTAGCAATGCATCCAACAGTGCCAATGGCCCATACTGGAGTGAAAGATCCTAAATGTGGCCTTCTTGTATTGACTCAGTTAAATGATTCTTGCTTACCATGGTCAAAGGTCCATATTGATTGAAGCTATTAATTTGTATACTTGGCCACTGAATATCTTTATAATTGTAGAGAAGGAACGTCTGGTTGCCATCAGTGCTTAGGACAGCCTGGAATGTGTTCACCTGCAAACACAGAACATTGATTTAGGATTTTATATATATATACATATATATATATATATATATATATATTTTTTTTTTTTTTACGTACAGTGGAACCTTGGATTAAAAGGATGATTTGTTCCAGAAGAATGCTTTAATGCTTTTAATCTAAAGCACTCGTGTATCAAATCAAGTTTCCCCATAGAAGTCAATAGAAACTCAGATAATTAATTCCACGGTGACTTCTATGGTATGCAGTACCGCATGTGGCCAGATGTGGGGGGAGGGGGGCGCTGGAGACATTCGGAAACATTCGAAAACACACAGAAACCGCTCGGATGCACTTGAAAACACTTGGAGAGGCTCGGAAACACTCGGGAACCGAATGTTTCCCCGTGGCTCCGAGTGCATCTGAGTGCATCCGAGTGCATCCAAGCATGAATGTCACCGGCGACCCCCCCCCCGCACCTCTGGCCAAATACAGTACTGCACACCACAGAGGCTTGAATCCTGCTCGTTTTGCGAGACAACACTCGCAAACCGAGTCAGGATCTAAAAAAAAATAATAGCTCGTGTTGTGAAAGGCATTACTTGTAATCCGAAGTATTACTGTACATCTTTACCCGATAACAAAGAGAGAAATAAATCCTCAAGCGCTAAACCGTGGATCATAACATGGGAATTGACTCAACTGATAAATAATCGGCTACACCCAGTGCAGCTGACACAAGACATCTGGAATTGTAACATGCAGAGAAATGCGAGGTAGTCAGCGCTCGATGTGTTAATGTCAGAAAATGAATGCTAAGTCAATGGGATCCAGAGACGATGAAAAGAGGCTAAATGTTTTCCTTCATTGCATATTAAAAACTTGGTTATAAAGTAACAATAAAATTGTAATGAGAGGAGCGTTCGATACCACTGAAGGTCACCGGGCAGTAAGGAGCCAACGACAACCAAGAGTGCCGGCAGTGGGGCACGGGGGGTGCCAGTAACCGTGCTATACCAGGTGGATGTCGGGCAGTGATTGCCAGGAAAGCGGAAGAGGAAGAGACCCAGGAAACAGCGTGAAACGCGGGCTCGTCTGTTGATGACGCGTTTCGCCCCCATGCGATTTGTCCAAGTCATCTCTGGGTCCCATTGACTTGCCATTTCTATAGCAGATTTACTGCTACAGGATGGCCTTTGTGTGCAGAATCACGTAAATATATATGTGATTCTGCACTTCCGTATACGCCACCGTGCCGATCAGCCAATGGATGTCTACCAAAGAGGAGAGACACAGGATGGAGCTCTGTCTATGTAAACAACGCAGAGCTACGTCCTGTCAGCGGGGATGTGCTAAATTTGGTTTCCCTGCAAAGGGAATAAAATCCAACACATCCCTTAATAAAAGCAGGACACTGTGTACAGAAAAAACACTGGCTAAGCACACATTTAATCCTTTGATCGCCTTAGACGTTTACCTCTTACCAGCCAGTGTCATTAGTACAGTGACAGTGCATTTTAGCCACGATAACTGTATTAGTGTCAATGATTCCCGCAAAGCGTCAAAAGTGTCAGTTAGTGGCAGATTGTCCTCCGCAATATCGCAGTCCCACTATAATGCCCCGTACACACGGTCGGATTTTCCGATGGACAATGTCCGATCGGAGCGTGTTGTCGGAAATTCCGACCGTGTGTGGGTGCCATCGGACATTTTCCATCGGATTTTCCGACACACAAAGTTGGACAGCAGGAGATAAAATTTTCCGACAACAAAATCCGATCGCGTCAATTCCGACCGTGTGTGGCCTGTTCCGACGCACAAAGTGCCACGCATGCTCAGAAGAAATTCCGACACGGGACAGCTCGTTCTGGTAAACTTAGCGTTCGCAATGGATACAGCACTTTCATCACGCTGCAATGTAAAAAATGGTTTAATACAGCGCACTCTCTTCTTCTTTATAATGTGACAAGAATTAAGTAGTTTTACTGCTCATATTCACACAGACTTCTCACAAACTTTTATTTGTGTTTTTTTAGTGGGATTCCCTCAATATATTGTTATTAGTTGTCACATCTGACAGTTTTATATTTTTTAGGTTTTTTTTTTTTTTTGTTTTTAAGCCTTTTTTTTTTTTAATGTTTGGATTTTTTCCAAGGCTGATCTTTGTTCAATGTTATTTTTATTTTTACTCCAGAATATTTTTGTCTGTGTTTTGTGTGTCAAGTTACCCCAACACCATTGATATCTTTTATTATTTAATCTCAAGGAGATTGTTTGTTATTGGTGTCCCTTGTTCATTTCACATTGTATATTTGAAATGTACCTGAATCCTCACGAACAAACCATCATTTTTGAAGTAAAACACATAGGAGAGTATAATTCAAAACAAAAATCCTTTATTAAGGGATCAGAACCAAACAAAGAGGAAGGCAACACTGGATCAACAGGAGAAATTAGCGAAGCCTGGGACCCCCACGGCAGACATCAATT
Source organism: Aquarana catesbeiana (assembly GCF_042186555.1). NCBI lineage: Eukaryota > Metazoa > Chordata > Amphibia > Anura > Ranidae > Aquarana > Aquarana catesbeiana. Next base: position 15,167,009 of record NC_133333.1, on the reverse strand, counting down.
CTTCAACATCAAAATTGGTGGCCTGAGGAGTCCATATGTAAGGGAGGGCAGTCTGGTCCGGGATTCACAGAGATCCGGATAGCAGCAGATGACATCTGTGTCCCCAGGCTGTGGTACCACAAGAGGCTGCATCTTTTGGCCGACCAGACTGGATCCAGGGCAATCACTCTCTGGTCTTCCTTTCATGCTTCCTTCCGGGCTGTGGCTGTGCAGGTGGAGATGTGGCAGGAGGAGGAGTAGGACCTGGAGGAGGAGGAGGAGGAGGACTGGGGGGACCTGGAGGAGGACTGGGAGGACCTGGAGGAGAGGGAGGAGGAGGAGGAGGACCTGCAGGAGGAGGAGGAGGACCATCCCAAAGCTGTGTGTGAGGTGTAATTTGGCCCCTCATACCTTTCTCCAGAGCCTCTGATATGAGGGCCTCACACAAGGCTTTTTGGCCCTCCTCCATCCTCTGCATTTTATATGCTATGAATGCAGCAATGCTCTCCTGCCTGGTGTGTGGTGCTCCCAGGACCTCTGTAGCCCTCCAAAAGAATCTGATAGCCGCCTCCTCTAGGGCACTCGTCCTACTGCCACTTTCTGTTTTCAGGGGGGGTGGAGGGACCTGCAGATCAGCCAGCCGGCTCGGCCCGGCCACCTCCTGGCTGAGACTTCCCTGTGTATAAAAAAGGGACATGGTTTTAGTTTTTGCATCATCAATCACAATCCTAAATTAGTACTCCCAACTAACATCTAGTTAACATCATTGATTGGACAACCAGCAATATTTAGAGGAATGCTATACCTGGCTCAATCTGGGCTCCTCCACATGTGGCCTGGAAGGCCCAGGTTGGGCGTCAGAAGCCTCAGCCGGGGGGGAAGGAAGCGTGGAAGGAAGACTGGAGAGGGATGGCCTGGGTTCAGTCTGGCCTGCCAGAAAGTGCAGCCTGTCGTAGTACAACATCCTGGGGACATAGATGTCACCTGCTGCTCCGGATCTCTGCGAATCCAGGACTTTCTTGCGCTCCCTTAGATATGTGCTCCTCAGGCCACCAATGAAAATCTTTAAATAGGTGATGTCTGCCGTGGGGATCACCTGCTTCACAATTTCACACAATTGCTCCAGTGCTGCCTTCCTCTTTGCTTGGTTCTTGAAATGGGGGTGGGTAATCTCCCACAGACAGGGCAGCTCCCTTAGCATATCAATGAATAGTGACATGAAGTCAGTATCTCTCATTAAGATATCCATGTTCACTGCAAGACACAACACAAGACAAAGCCTAATGTCAGACCAAACTCTCCTAATCTTGTTACAATATAGGCCTCAATCTAGAAGCAGTATAGGCACAAGTTTGTCTCTTACCTTCGTTCTTACGATCGGCGCGTCCAATGCTCCTTCCTCACAGATCGTACGTAATACGCACGCGTGTTACGCTTTATACACACTGCGCATGCGTGTAACTCCGCCCGCCCCTGACGTTCTTTCTAGTGTATTCCCCGCCCCTTTTCGTTCGGCGCAGTGGGTGAAGAGCACATGGCGGAGTTACAACAGGTGCGGGCTAATTGTAGCAACGAGGAGGAGGAGGAGGAAAGCCCGGATCCAGGCACGTCCCGATCCAGAAGGAGACGTTTTAAGGCCACAAATATGTCGTTTGGGGAGATGTTGGAAATGGTACACATCATGAGGAAGTCCGACTATGACGGAAAATATGGGCCTTACCCCAACCCCAACATCCGAAAGGCCAAAATCATTGGTAAAGTGGTCAGGAGTCTAGAGCGGAATTTCGGGGTACGAAGGTCTAAAGATCAGCTCAGGAAGCGGTGGTCGGACCTGAAGTTGAGAGAGCCAGAGCAGTACCGAAAGATCCGGAGAGTGCTGCAAAAAAGTAAGTAGTTGTGCTGTGTTCATATTCTTTCTGTCTTTATTACGTTCGTTCTGCTCCATATGCTTTTTTTAATTGTAACGTTTAAAAGGGCAACTTTAATGTTCATGGGCCCATTATTCGTTCGTATCAAACATTTTTACTTCGGCCTCTAGAACACCATTGTTTAGGCCATATGCATTTTCACACATTTTTTTGGGCCTACTTGGATGCCAAAGATTAGTTTGTGTAGATGGGTTTGTTACTAGAATGAAATGACAACTAGATTGTGTGTAAGGAGAGGACACTGAGCAGCTGTTTTCACATCTGGACACTGGAGCACTAATGTGGGGCACAAGAACACCATTTTTATTAGGGGGGCACACAGGTGCTCCGGTGTATACTATAGGGGGGCTACATCTGTGAAGCTTGTACCAAACATGTAAAGTATTGCAGCTTGACAAAGGGCAATAAAAAAAATATACATCTTGGAACTCTGCTAAAATAGACAATTGTACCCCACTTCCAAGCAATGTTTCCTATTTCTAGTTCTGCCATCAAATATCTGTGTGCTAATTATACCATTTTTGTTTTACATAGGGGAGAAAAGACTCGGAGGACAGCCCTCATCTGAGGAGACCACAGACCCCCCACCTATGGAAGAAGGTGAAATACCCCCAAACGAAGAAGAAGAGCAGGAGGAAGAAGACGTGGTGGAGATTGGCACCACAACAGGTGAGTGTCTGCGACCACAGGCTCAGGTAAACGAGATGGATGGTGGCAGATTTTTGAGACCTTTTTTTTTGTTCTTTATCTCTTTTTAGGTGATCGTGATGTGAGGGATCCTGAACGCTTTACTTCAGAAAGTGCCCAGATACTTATCGGGGAGATCATGGGGTATAATCTCCAATTGCAAAACATCCAGAACCAAATCAGTGATGTTATTAAAAAAAATAATAACATCATTGATGTTTTGGGGCGAATTTAAACCCCACAAAATCACCTGTTTTATTAATGTGGTCCAATCTTCCAAAATTTTTTAAAATGTTTAGAAAAGCCAAATTTGGAGGATGCACACAGTGTGCCAACATGTGCTATCTGCCATCACGGGAGATCAATGGACGCGTTTTGGGGGTGCAACACCTTCCTCAATTATAAAGTCGCATTGAGGAAAGGCTTGCTCCCCCAAAACACGTCCCTTGATCCCCCCTGATGGCAGATAGCACATGTTGACATTCGTAAATTGGTGTGCATCTTCCAAATTTGGCTTTTCAAGGGGTGATTTCCCCCCATCTGAACGCTATATCAAACCCAGTTCCTAAATACTGATGTCTGATATAGCCTTCAGGCTTTACCATATGTGAACTTTGTAAGTTCAAGTTTTTTGGCTTTCTTGTTGGTTTTACACAGGCCTGTTTTATCTGAAATGGATATTTCGATTTTTGATAATGCTACTGCAAACATTGTTATACAACAAACATGTTGGTTTGTTTTAAAAACCTTTGGTAAATGCGCATGTGATTGTGCAGGTATAAAAAAGTGCCTTACTCAAGAATGTGTGGATTATTGTCTCAACACTACAACACTTTTGGGGTGATGTAATTGTTGTTTTATGCACAAATGGGGGTTATTTCCTAAGGGCAAATACACTTTGCACTACAAGTGCAGGTTCAGTGCAGTTGCAAGTGCACTTGTAGTGAAATGTGTTTTTGCATTTAGGAAGTACCAGCCAACACTATTCTTTATATGGTTACCCAATCACGACATTTTCTGCACTCAACACATTTCTGTCAGGGTCAGCTAAAACAAACACAAGCAGTAAATGTCCACCAATAATTTCTTTGGGTTGTTTTTTATTTGAAAAAGGTGTCACATATTGTCTGGCATATTGATAGCCCCCCTACCCGCAAAGAACTCCAGGTATCGTAACCGGACATCACGGGCATTCAGGGAGGGCAAGCCAGGACGGCCGCTTTCAAGTGCCGTCATTGTGGATGTATTTGGGATTCCGGCCTCAGGCCCAACTGAGCCAGCATAGTTGGCTGAATGTTTTTGTAGAAAATTATGGAGAACACAGCAGGAAAGTATAATATGGTTCAGTTTATACTCCGCCATATGGATGGGTGTCATAAATAATCGGAACCGGCTGGCCAGGATTCCAAATGTGTTCTCCACCACTCTTCGGGCTCTGGCCAGCCGGTAATTAAAAACCCTCTGTTCCGGGGTGAGGGTCCTCATCGGGAATGGCCGCATCAGGTGGCCCCCCAGCGCAAACGCTTCATCAGCGACGAACACAAATGGGAGACCTTCAACATTGTCCTCTGGAGGTGGCAAGTCCAAGCTGCCATTCTGGAGACGCCTGTAGAACTCTGTCTGGGCGATCACTCCACCATCGGACATCCGGCCATTCTTCCCCACGTCCACATACAAGAAGTCGTAATTAGCCGACACCACCGCCAACATCACTATACTATTGAACCCCTTATAGTTGAAATAGTACGACCCCGAGTTGGGTGGTGGGACGATGTGGACGTGTTTCCCATCAATTGCCCCTCCGCAGTTCGGAAAGTCCCACCGCTGGGCAAAGTGGGAGGCCACAGTCTGCCATTCCTGTGGCGTGGAAGGAAACTGTTGAGGAAAAAACAATAAACATTACTATTTTTTCACAGAAACCTGGCAAGCAGATTAGACAGAAACATTATGGGTCAACCTCCAGATAGCATTTATTAAGGGGAATTTAACAACAACAAAGTATAAGGTACACCTATCATATTCCCCCTCCCCCCCTCATGGGCCATTTCTAACATTATAGGGGGGGGGACTCTTGGACAGGTAACCCTCTTCACTTCATTGAGAGATGAATGCCTAAATACAGGGTATTACTTGGAACAGCCCCTCCTTAGTTACACTATTGGCAGACCACTGGACAGGTAAGAAGTGTCATAATACAAAGATATAAATACACACTGTACACATTTCAGGACATTTGGACATTCTGCTATTACCTATCAAGATAATGATAGGGTACAAAAACTTTAAACAGTACCATTGGAAAGTATACAGGCAGGCCCTTGCACTACATGCTTTGGGGAATTCATCCATAAATCTGACCAGTAAAGAGATGGGTGTAGTGTGTATGGGTTTGGCAAAGTCAGCAGATAGATGATTGAGGATAGAGAATTGGGATCAGCTGACTTAGCAGTTGGGGGGAGGGAGGGTTACTAAAAATTTGGGGACACCACAAAAAAAAGCCTCTGCCACTCTGCCTGAATTTAAATCAAAAATAACATTTCCAAACATTTTAGGGGGTGTTTGGGGTAAAGCACTACTATGGAGCTGATAAAATACATTGTTAAGTGACTACATGAGGTGAATATAGGGCAGGAGACACCATGCTGGGGAGGTTATTGAAGGGCAAATATGTATGAAGGACCTAAAATAATAATTACATAAAAATCCAGCATGCATGAGGACAAAGGGGACATTCACAGCATATTACAATCATGGTAATTAGGGAATGAGGGAAGAAATACAATATATTATCAAACATTAAATACAATAAAATGGGATATAAAAGGATAAAAATCTTACCTTCATATACTCATTCTGTAGGACCTGTATGATGGCAGAACAGGTCTCTGGGATGATGATACCCAGAGCCTGGGGGGAGATGCCTGTCGAGAACTTCAAGTCCTGCAGACTTCTCCCTGTGGCCAAATACCGCAGGGTAGCGACCAACCTCTGCTCCGGAGTGATGGCTTGCCTCATGCAGGTATCCTGCCTGCTGATATAGGGGGTCAGCGAAGCCAACAAACGGTGAAATACGGGGTCCGTCATCCTGAGAAAGTTCCTGAAATCATCAGGATTATTCTCACGGATCTCACGGAGCAAAGGCATATGACAGAACTGGTCACGCTGAAGCAACCAATTCTTGGTCCATGAACTCCTCCCCACCCTGTTCATGGACTGGACTTGTGTCAAGGTCAGGACCCCAACACCAAGCCCCCGCACAGCACGAACTCTACGAGGAGTACGCATACGCAACATGGCTAGAAAACGGCTGCTCAGAACGAAGTAACAGAACGCACTGAAGAACAGCAAGGCCTGTGAAGAGCGACCTGAAAAACAGCAACGAGCAGACAAGATCACACAGAAAACTCCGATACGAACTGACTGCACGCACTGAAGAGCAGATACAAACCCACAAGCACAAACTGAACGGCAGAAAATGATCTGAAAGCCACGAGTCTGAAAAAGCGCGAATCGTCTCTCACCAAACTTTTACTAACACGAGATTAGCAAAAGGAGCCCAAAGGGTGCCGCGCTTGGTTCTGAACCGGCCTTTTCTAGTCTCGTCGTACGTGGTATACGTCACCGCGTTGTTGGCGATCGGAAATTCCGACAACTTTGTGCGACCGTGTGTAGGCAAAACAAGTTTGAGCCAACATCCGTCGGAAAAAATCCGAGGATTTTGTTGTCGGAATGTCCGAACAAAGTCCGACCGTGTGTACGGGGCATAAGTTGCTGATGGCCACCATTACTAGTATAAAAAAAAGTCCAGCACATATCCCATAGTTTGGAGACGTGATAACTATTGAACAAACCAATCAGTATACTGTACACTTATTGGGATTTTTTTTTTAACAAAAATATGTAGCAGAATACATATTGGCCTAAATTTAAATTAAAATTTTTTTTTTATTGGATATGTTTTATAGCAGAAAGCAATATATATATATATATATATATATATATATATATATATATATATATATTTATATATTTTTTTTTTTTTTTTTTTAATTGTCTTTTTTTAAAGAGCAAAAATAAAAGTGATGATCAAATAACACCAAAAGAAAGCTCTATTCCTTTTGTTAAAAAAAAAAAAGAAAAAGAAACAAGAAAGCTCTATTTATGGGGAAAATTACATAAATATAATTTATGTACAGTGTTGCATGACCGCGCAATTGTCAGTTAACTTCCCTGGTGGTATGATTATGTCTGATTTTTGAAGCTCAAAGTATTAGGCCTGTAATTCTTAGGAACAACCCACTTAAAGCGGAGTTCCACCCAAAAATGGAACTTCCGCTTTTCTGGTTCCTCCCCCACTTTAGGCGGAACTCCACTTTCAATCTGTCCAAACAAGAGACTAGTAGACATCCCGGGTATGATAAAGTTTAAAAACACAAAATCATAAATTATAATATAATAAATAACTATAAATGATTATAACAAATAATAATGTAATCAAATCAAAAACACTGAAATTTGCTCAGTCGCAGAATTGTCGCTGTCGTCACTTTCAGTGTCTGATGACGTATTTCCCCACCAATCACTCTGTTTTCTAGCTGGTCTAAAACCGATTTTGACGTAGAGGGACGCTTTTTGGATGCTATGGACAATCTCAAGTTTCCAGGCAGAAAGAACAGCATACAGTTGTGCTCATAAGTTTACATACCCTGGCAGAATGTATTATTTCTTGGCCATTTTTCAGAGAATATGAATGATAAAATAAAGATAAATGATTCACTCAAACCTGCCCTTACCTCAAGTGAAATCAAATAGCAGCGCTAATTATAAAAAATATGTACGTACATGTGTAAATTTACCACAATAAACTAAAAAGTGACAACCTATTAAGTGTCATACAAAAATAATCAAAAAAATTATACAGTGTATATTAAGTTGGTAACATAAAAGTCCAATAAGTAGTGACGTAGTGATATGTGTGATGATTCATAAAAAATACATAGATCTTCAGTGAACAAAAATCTTCCACCACACCGCTGTGAACTGTGATCTCCACTCCCCTTCAGCGAGCAAACTCACCAGCTACTTTTGCCTTACACTCTCGTGTTCGGCTCACAGGCTATTCCCACACAGTAAGGGGTACAGTGATAATTTCCACTCAATTCCTGTTGGATATCCAGAGCATATACAAGCGTACTCTCCACATGAAACAAAGAAAAGCGAACCAATAGTGCAGTAACGCAATAAACTTTAATAAAAGCAACACTCTCCTCCACCATTAAACTCACATTTCATAAACTTGAATCAAGCAGAATAGCACAGCAAACATGGTCATCACCAAAAAACACTCTCCAAATAATAACCGGACGTATGGTGGTCACGGCGGACCCAGGCTGCTAGGTGTTCGGAAACACTCTCATCCGTTCCCCGAGTCTCCTGGAGCCGCTTCCCCGCTTTCCCGTATGGCGCCTCCTGTCACAGCGTCCTACGTCTAGCGCTTCAGATTGCCTCGTAACCACGCCCCGACATGTTTCGTCACAAGGGACTTATTCATGGGATTGGCTGCGCTATCTGGCAATCTTTCTTAAATACCCTCCTCTCTCGTATGACGCGCGGTAATGATGACACCGCGCCTGCGCATTCCCTGTGTCTCCGCTCGCACCATACGTGTACATTGCTTTGTGTACACAAGTCAACATACATTTAAAAGCTTCTGTTACTGCAAATATTGAGTATGACACTATATATCTGCAAGAGAACTGCTCAGTAATCCCGCAAGCCCATCTCATAGGCAGTGCAGATAACCAATCATCTTTACATGTGTTCTGTATTGCAGGTATGGAGTGTCATCTCATAAAACATTTAAAAAAATTTTTTTTATTACTATAAAAAGCTATAATTAACATTAAAACTGAATGGTTGAAAAAGTAAATAAAATAAAATTGAAAACTTAACCCATTACGGTCCATCCCAGGTATTCCTGGGTGTCCTGAAAGAGCCCTACCGACACACATTTTTTAAAATTTATCTCTGGTCCACCTTCTAAGGTTACTAAAGTGCAACATGTTATTATCCAGTCTATCCTCCCTCCCTGTCACTTCCCCTAGTAGGTAAATCTCATAATTGCGTTGGTGTATTAGATTCTCGACCTCTCTATATCTAGGATCAGGGTGACATATATAGAAGGACCTCAACCGTTTACTCATCACTCACCAATCATTATTAATAATCATTAATGAAACAGTTGAGGTCCAATTCTATAATTAAACCCCCCGGGAAAAGACATTTAAAAAGGTATATCCACCGGGTTTCTCGTTGAGACAAATCCCTTATTCTGTTTGAGCCCCTCCACGATGGATATACAATGTCTATCCCGCAAAACTGTAGTAGACTGGGGTCCCGGTTATGGTATTCCTTAAAATGGAGGGACACGCTGTGATACTTGAAACCATTTTTTATATTGGTTAAATGCTCAGAAATACGAACCCTTAGTAGTCTTTTCGTGCGTCCTATATAGAACAGGCCGCATGGGCACCACATCAAGTACACAACAAATGATGAATTACATGTAATGAACTCTTTAATTTCAAAAGTTTCATTTGCTCGATTAGTAATACTCTTCGTGCTCCTACTCCTGTTCCTCACTGTTCTACAGCATATGCACTTATTGCATGGAAAAAAGCCTTTAAGATCAATTTTAATCGATGGTTGAACTGGAGGGTCAAGAATTTTTTTTACCACTTTGTCTCCAAAGTTGGGGGCCCTCCTATAGATGAACTTAGGGGTTTCAGGTAACATCTCTCCTAGATGTCAATCCCTGCGGAGTATGTACCAATATTTTTTAAAAATGGTCTCTATCTCTCTATATTGACTGTGATAGTTCGATATGAAGCTCCATTGGTGTTTTTCCTCAGATTTAATCCTTTCTTTCTTTTTCAAACAGTCCTCCCTTGGTATATTAGCTACCTGTTCTATGACAACATCCATGGATTTTTTTGAGTATCCTTTCTGGAGGAATCTCTCTTTTAAAACCTTTGCCTGCGTATAATACTTCCCTTGTTCAGTACAATTTCGGCGGACCCTCAAGAATTGTCCCTTCGGAATATTTTTTATCCATACAGGGTGATGACCACTCCTGATGGACAAAAAGCTGTTCCGGTCCGTCGGTTTAAAGTATACACTAGTCACCAGAGACTGTTCCTTCCTTTCAATGGACACATCCAAAAAATTGACGCATGTTTCACTAATCTGGGCCTCCAATTTAATGTTGTTATTATTAGTGTTGAGGTATTTCAAAAATTCATCGACGGAGTCTCTAGATCCCTCCCAGATGAACAGGAGGTCATCTATGAACCTTCGATAGAATTTCAACTGGGGAAAAGACTTACTGAAAATGAATCTGTCCTCCCACTCAGCCATGAACAGGTTGGCGAGGCTGGGGGCAAACTTAGCCCCCATAGCCACGCCAACCCGTTGGGAGAAGAAGTGCCCATTCCACCAAAAATAATTGTGTGACATGCAGAAGTTTAGGGCCTGGCCCACAAACCTCTTCTGCATGTCAGGAATGTCCTCTCTCCTGCTCAGGGCCCAATTCAATGACAGGGAGGCGTCCTCATGTTGAATGATCGTATATAATGAGGACACGTCTGCTGTCACTAGAAAGGTGTCAACGGTAGGGTTCAAACAGACCTCCCCCAATCTTTGGAGTAGGTCGGTAGTATCTCGTAGATACGCTTTAGTGATTTTTACACTTGGCTGGAGAAACCTATCTAGGTACTCTCCCAACCTCGCCGTGACAGATCCTATCCCGTTTACAATCGGGCGCGTTGGAGGTAGTTTGGCATCCTTGTGAATCTTGGGAAGTGTATATATAACTGGGATCCTACACGCACTAGGGACAAGGTACCTTCTTTCTCTAAGATTCAGGGCATTAATGGCATATCCCCATTCAACCAGTGAGTTTAATTGTTCCCTATATTTCTCAGTAGGGTCAGTGGTTAATCTTTCATATGTGGAGCGGTCATTAAGCATATTTGAAAGTTGTCCGTGATAAAAAGATTTATCCAGAATGACAACCCCCCCTCCCTTGTCAGCCGGACGTATAATGATATTATTCCGTTTTTCTAGTGCCCTGATTCCTTCATTAATATATTTTGGATTCACTTCCTCTTTTACTTTAATGGTATCTAGATCTTTCAAAACTAGATTTTTGAATACCTCAACATAATGATTATTGGAGTTTTGGGGATTAAATAGCGACTTGTTCCTCAGGCCGCTATCAACTTTGCTGGAAGAAGACATGGCATTATAGGCAGAAACTACTGGGTGACTGAGAAAATATTTTTTGATGTTGAGGGATCTAATAAACTTATGAGTGTCAATATACACTCCAAATTTATTAAGCACTCTCCTGGGGGCACATTTCAGGCCCAAATTTAAAATATTCATCTCTTTGGCGTTTAATGTCACTTCACTTAAATTGTACACACCCGTATTTACATGTCCCTCAATCTCTTTTTTGGGTTGTTGCCGTCGTCCTGCCCGACATCCCCTTCGCCTCCTGGGAATGGTCCCATTGCCCTGTTGGTGTATGGCTGTGGTCCCTTCATTCCTTCCCTGTTGTGTGTTGGGTGGTTCTTTCCTCTCGGTGTCCCCCCTCCTCTCCCCCTCCTCCCTCGCTGGCCTAAAAAAGGTGGGGGGCCTTGTTCTTGATGTTGAGGTCTGTGATAATCCCCCTCCAGAGGTAGATATCCATTGTGGATTGGTATGGGACTTCTCCCCTCTCCACAATTAGATGTCTGATAATGATAATGACTGCCATAGTTTTGTTGTCTATATTGATCCCCTCCATAATTTGATCTCTCTATTTGGGGGCCCTTCCAATCATCCTGATTGTAATAAACATGTTGTCCCCCTCTCATTGATTGGGGGGGTTTCGGTGAACCATAATAGTCGTTCAGTTGGTTCCCTCTATGTTGTGTAGGGGGATAATTGTTATAAGTATGCCCAGGTGTACTCTGTTCATACCTCACCCCACCCTTCTTATTGTCAGCTTTCTTACTTTGGTCTACTTTAGGGGCACTGGTTACTTTCCCGTTTCCTTTAACTGGTGCGGGGGCCTCATTAGTACCTGGGGTGGGGGTCTGCCATGCATAAATTTTATTATTCTTAAAATCCGCCGCATCCCTATTATATTTTTTAACTTTTTTCCTTTGTGTGTCTCGATCAACTTTTTCAAGTTTCTTTTTCATATTAATATTAAATTCCTTCATCTGGTTTGACTCATTCACTAGTTCTAATTTACTGCGAATGTGGTTGATTTGTTCATTGAGCTTCCCCAATTTCACTTGTTTCCTAGTGAGTACCAGATCTTGTAACTCCCTCCCCACTCTGTTAAAAAATTCCAACCATTCATTCATAAAACACTGGTCCTCAAGACCATCTTGGGGGGGGCACATCCCACCTCAAACTCCTAAAAATTAATTTTTCCTTTTGGTAATGTGAGAATGTGAAGACGTCCCACCAAGTTTTAATCTGTTTCTCCAACAGACTTTCTAGACTTTTAAGCATGCCGGACACATCCTCATCATTTTCAGCCATCTCTTGATTAGCTGAAAAAATATTATCTGGATTCATTTGTCTGTTGGCAAGAAAATTAAAGACTTCCATGGCTGCACGCGTTAATATACTCAATAACTCTGTCACTTAATATGATACACAGGATCACCTCCCCCTCCTATGTGCCAAACGCTGCGCTCACAGATCTACCTCTCACTGACAGCTGCTGCTTAAATACAAACAGTGCAAAAATAAAGATAAATGATTCACTCAAACCTGCCCTTACCTCAAGTGAAATCAAATAGCAGCGCTAATTATAAAAAATATGTACGTACATGTGTAAATTTACCACAATAAACTAAAAAGTGACAACCTATTAAGTGTCATACAAAAATAATCAAAAAAATTATACAGTGTATATTAAGTTGGTAACATAAAAGTCCAATAAGTAGTGACGTAGTGATATGTGTGATGATTCATAAAAAATACATAGATCTTCAGTGAACAAAAATCTTCCACCACACCGCTGTGAACTGTGATCTCCACTCCCCTTCAGCGAGCAAACTCACCAGCTACTTTTGCCTTACACTCTCGTGTTCGGCTCACAGGCTATTCCCACACAGTAAGGGGTACAGTGATAATTTCCACTCAATTCCTGTTGGATATCCAGAGCATATACAAGCGTACTCTCCACATGAAACAAAGAAAAGCGAACCAATAGTGCAGTAACGCAATAAACTTTAATAAAAGCAACACTCTCCTCCACCATTAAACTCACATTTCATAAACTTGAATCAAGCAGAATAGCACAGCAAACATGGTCATCACCAAAAAACACTCTCCAAATAATAACCGGACGTATGGTGGTCACGGCGGACCCAGGCTGCTAGGTGTTCGGAAACACTCTCACCCGTTCCCCGAGTCTCCTGGAGCCGCTTCCCCGCTTTCCCTGGCAGAATGTATTATTTCTTGGCCATTTTTCAGAGAATATGAATGATAACACAAAAACTTTTCTTTCACTCATGGTTAGTGTTTAGCTGAAGCCATTTATTATCAATCAACTGTGTTTACTCTTTTTAAATCATAATCACAACAGAAACTACCCAAATGACGACGATCAAAAGATTTTGGCCTGATAACATGCACTCAAGTTGACACAGAGGGGTTTGAATGGCTATTAAAGGTAAGCATCCTCACATGTGATCTGTTTGCTTGTAATTAGCCACAACCATAAACACTACATTTGGAGAGGCGTCAACAAGGCCTATGATGAAAGGTCCACCATTCCTACTGTGAAACACGGAGGTGGATCGCTGATGTTTTGGGGATGTATGAGCTACAAAGACACAGGAAATTTGGTCACAATTGATGGCAAGATGAATGCAGTATGTTATCAAAAATTACTGGAGGAACATTTGCATTCATCAGCCAGGAAGCTGCGCATGGGACGTACTTGGACCTTCCAACATGACAATGATCCAGAACACAAAGCCAAGTCAATCTGTCATTGGCTACAGCAGAATAAAGTGAAGGTTCTGGAGTGGCCATCTCAGTCTCCTGACCTCAATATCATTGAGCCACTCTGGGGAGATCTCAAACGTGCCATTCATGCAAGACAGCCCAAGAATTTCCAGGAACTGGAGGCTTTTTGCCAAGAGGAATGGGCAGCTTTACCATCGGAGAAGATAAAGAGCCTCATCCACAAATACCACAAAAGACTTCAAGCTGTCATTGATGTTAAAAGGGGCAATACACGGTATTAAGGACTGGGGTATGTAAACTTTTGATCAGGGTCATTTGTGTAGTTTTTGCTGTGATTATGATTTAAAAATAGTAAACACAGCTGATTGATAATAAATGGCTTCAGCCAAACACTAACCATGAGTGAAAGAAAAGGTTTTTGTATTATCATTCATATTATCTGAAAAATGGCCAAGAAATCCTAAATTCTGCCAGGGTATGTAAACTTATGGGCACAACTGTCATGCCTTCAGCAAGTGTTTCTTATGTGCTTTTGTTTAATTGTTGAATATGCTAATGACATGTAAGGTAAATTGTAATATCGCCATCTAGTGTCTTTTTTACATACTTAGTACAGTGGAACCTCAGATTATGAGCATAATCCGTTCCAGGAGAATGCTCGTAATCCAAAGTACTCGCATATCAAAGAGAGTTTTCCCATTGAAGTCAATGGAAACGAAAATAACTTGTTCTGCATTGACTTCAATGGGATGCAATACTGCATGCGGCCAGAGGTGGGGGGGCACCGGAGAGCCTCGAAAACAGCCGAAAAGACCCAAAGGACACTTCGGCTGACGTCGGCAAACCTCAGAAAGACTTCCTACCCAAGATTTGCCGAGGTCAGACGTGCTGTACTCGGGCCTTTCCGTGCATTTCCGAACATGACGTTCGGCTCGGCTCCGGCGCTCCCCCACCTCAGGCCAAAAGCGGTACTGCACATCACTTTGGCCTGAATCATGCTCATTTTGCGAGACAACACTCGCAAACTGAGTTACGATTTCTAAAAATACAGTGCTCGTATTGTGAAACGCTGGTTAACCCCGTTACTCGCAATCTGAGGTTCCACTGTATCTGTGAATAATTTACTGAAGGTAGGCAGAGATTGTTGCTCAAAATCCACCGTAGCTTCCCATATATCCACTGGTCTATACCATGAGGTCTGAGAGACAGCCCCCCAGTAGACATCTTCCTTTTTCATTCCATGCATCTGCTCCAGAGGACTCCACACCTGTTCAGCTGCAATTCTAATGTCAACGGAAACATCGTCAATATGTTTATAACCCTTTTCCCTAGTTAGGCTAGTGTGTTAGGACTGTATATTTTGTATATTGTGTATATTGATTGTATGCTATTTCCTTTATTTTAGTTTTACTTCTCTGCAATAAAACTTGAAAAAAGGACCTTGTGCCTTCCTCAATGAGTTGTTAAGGGAGGAGAGTTAGTTGTCTGTCTAATTATACGTCAGTCACATATAGTGAGGACAGAACAACAACTATATATGTTATGTTATGTTATATATATATATTCATGTATATAATATAAAACTACATGTAGGGCACCGGACAAAGCAACAGGGACAAAAGGGATGTGAAATTATTTGATACAGTAATGTAATCTTATGCCCCCGTACACACATTCGGATTGTTGGCCAACAAAACCGTAGACTTTTGTCCGAAGGGTGTTGGCTCAAACGTATCGTGCATACACACGGTCACACAAGTGTTGGCCAACATTTACGAACGTAGTTACATAGTAGGTGAGGTTGAAAAAAGACACAAGTCCAGCGAGTCCAACCTATGTGTGTGATCATATATATAACCTCTACGTAGTTTAAGGTTAAACCTCTTTTCTTCTAATTTTAATGAGTGGCCACGGGTCTTGTTAAATTACTTCCGCAAAAAAGTTTTATTCCTATTGTGGGGTCACCAGTAGGGATGAGCCGAACACCCCCCTGTTCGGTTCGCACCAGAACATGCGAACAGGAAAAAAGTTCATTCGAACACGCGAACACCGTTAAAGTCTATGGGACACGAACATGAATAATCAAAAGTGCTAATTTTAAAGGCTTATATGCAAGTTATTGTCATAAAAAGTGTTTGGGGACCCGGGTCCTGCCCCAGGGGACATGGATCAATGCAAAAAAAAGTTTTAAAAATGGACGTTTTTTCAGGAGCAGTGATTTTAATAATGCTTAAAGTCAAACAATAAAAGTGTAATATCCCTTTAAATTTCGTAGCTGGGGGGTGTCTATAGTATGCCTGTAAAGGGGCGCATGTTTCCTGTGTTTAGAACAGTCTGACAGCAAAATGACATTTCGAAGGGAAAAACCCATTTAAAACTACTCGTGGCTATTGCATTGCCGACAATACACATAGAAGTTCATTGATAAAAATGGCATGGGAATTCCCCACAGGGGAACCCCGAACCAAAATTAAAAAAAAAAAAACAATGACGTGGGAGTCCCCCTAAATTCCATACCAGGCCCTTCAGGTCTGGTATGGATATTAAGGGGAACCCCGGCCAAAATTTAAAAAAAAACGACGTCGGGTTCCCCCTAAATTCCATACCAGACCCCTCAGGTCTGGTATGGATTTTAAGGGGAACCCCGCGCCAAAAAAAAAAAAAACGGTGTGGGGTCCCCCCAAAAATCCATACCAGACCCTTATCTGAGCACGCAACCTGGCAGGCCGCAGGAAAAGAGGGGGGGACGAGAGTGCACCCCCCCTCCTGAACCGTACCAGGCCACACGCCCTCAACATTGGGAGGTTGCTTTGGGGTAGCCCCCCAAAACACCTTGTCCCCATGTTGATGAGGACAAGGGCCTCATCCCCACAACCCTGGCCGGTGGTTGTGGGGGTCTGAGGGCGGGGGCTTATCGGAATCTGGAAGCCCCCGCCCCCCCCCTGTGTGAAATGGTAAGGGGGTACTTACCCCTATCATTTCACTAAAAAACTGTCAAAAATGTTAAAAATGACAAGAGACAGTTTTTGACAATTCCTTTATTTAAATGCTTCTTCTTTCTTCTATCTTCCTTCATCTTCTTCTTCTGGTTCTTCTGGCTCTTCTGGTCCGGCGTTCTCGTCCAGCATCTCCTCCGCAGCATCTTCTTCTCCTCGGCCGCTCCGCACCCATGGCATGGGGGGAGGCTCCCGCTCTTCTCTTCATCCTCTTCTCTTCTTCTTTTCTTCTCTTCTTCTTCTTCTTCTCCGGGCCGCTCCGCATCCATGCTGGCATGGAGGGAGGCTCCTGCTGTGTGACGGCGTCTCCTCGTCTGACGGTTCTTAAATAATGGGGGGCGGGGCCACCCGGTGACCCCGCCACCTCTGACGCACGGGACTTCCCTGTGACGTCACGGGGAATGCCACAGGGAAGTCCCGTCATGTCCCGTGCGTCAGAGGGGGGCGGGGTCACCGGGTGGTCCCGGCCCTGTTATTTAAGAACCGTCAGACGAGGAGACGCCGTCACTCAGCGGGAGCCTCCCTCCATGCCAGCATGGATGCGGAGCGGCCCGGAGAAGAAAATGAAGAAGAGAAGAAGGAAGAAGAAATGAAGATGAAGAGAAGAGCGGAAGCCTCCCCCCATGCCATGGGTGCGGAGCGGCCCGAGGAGAAGAAGATAGAAGATGTAGCGGAGCAGATGCTGGAGGAGAACGCCGGAGGAAGAACCAGAAGAACCAGAAGAAGAAGAAGATGAAGGAAGATAGATGAAAGAAGAAGCATTTAAATAAAGGAATTGTCAAAAACTCTCTTGTCATTTTTAACAGTTTTTTGACAGTTTTTTAGTGAAATGGTAGGGGTAAGTACCCCCTTACCATTTCACACAGGGGGGGCCGGGATCTGGGGGTCCCCTTGTTAAAGGGGGTTTCCAGATTCCGATAAGCCCCCCACCCGCAGACCCCCACAACCACCGGCCAGGGTTGTGGGGATGAGGCCCTTGTCCTCGTCAACATGGGGACAAGGTGTTTTGGGGGGCTACCCCAAAGCACCCTCCCAATGTTGAGGGCATGTGGCCTGGTACGGTTCAGGAGGGGGGGCGCACTCTCGTCCCCCCCTCTTTTCCTGTGGCCTGCCAGATTGCGTGCTCGGATAAGGGTCTGGTATGGATTTTTGGGGGGACCCCAAGCCTTTTTTTTTTTTTTGGCGCGGGGTTCCCCTTAAAATCCATACCAGACCTGAAGGGTCTGGTATGGAATTTAGGGGGAACCCCACGTCATTTTTTTTTTAAATTTTGGCCGGGGTTCCCCTAAATATCCATACCAGACCTGAAGGGCCTGGTATGGAACTTAGGGGGACTCCCACGTCATTTTTTTTTTAAATTTTGGTTCGGGGTTCCCCTGTGGGGAATTCCCATGCCGTTGTTATCAATGAACTTCTATGTGTATTGTCGGCAATGCAATAGCCGCGAGTAGTTTAAATGGGTTTTTTCCTTCCAAATGTCATTTTGCTGTCAGACTGTTCTAAACACAGGAAACATGCGCCCCTTTACAGGCATACTATAGACACCCCCCAGCTACGAAATTTAAAGGGATATTACATAATAGTATTATTCTTGATATCACTAGAAAAAAAATGCCTTTGAAAATGTGTTTGCAATAACTCCATCAGTATCACCAGCAAAGCAGCTTCATTATTATCCCATTAAAGAAGAAGAGAATTGTGCGCTGCATTTGGAGATTTCATCATTTGCCGCGTCACGAATGTTAATTCTCCATTAGGAACGCTAGTTTACAAGACCGACCGCTTCTGCTTCCGAGCATGCGTGTTTGTACTTTTGTTCGACGGACTTGTGTACACGCGCTCGGACAATCTGACAACAAACATTTGTTGGGGGAACATTTGAGAACCTGCCATCCAACATTTGTTGGCGAAAGTTTGACAACAATTGTCCGATGGAGCGTACACACGGTCTGACTCTCCGCCAACAACCTCACATCCAACATTTCCCGTCAGAAAGTCCGATCGTGTGTACAGGGCATTACAGTGTTATGTATTTTTCACTTTTTGAATTTGCCACCGGGCTCCGCTCCAATGCGTTGCGATGCTCACAAGGAACGGAGCCCGGCACAGTAATACATCGGGCGGAGGACACAGCGGGGGGGGGACATCGCAGGATCCTGGGGACAAGGTAAGTAACTTTGCCAGGATACTGTGATGCAATCCCGAGTGTGGCAGGGGGGTTACCGCTTTTGGTAGTGAAAATTCACCTCGAGCCAGGGAGGTTAAAGTAACGCAGTGCCCTATAGCAGAAAATGGCCTTGTCATTAAAGGGGGGGTAAATCTTCCAGAGGTTAAGTGGTTAAAGTAACTCACATCTTTATTGTTTTATTGTTTTCGTCACATCTTTATTGTTTATTGTATGGTTAAAGTAACTGAAACATTAACAGTTCTCAAGGAAACAAGTCTCATAAATGGAATGGAATTGAGCTTACCCTGTTCGTCTTTGATCCTAAATATGGAACCTGATGCCATGTGGCTATGAACACCCACTGAGCTGTAAACTCCACATTATAAAAGTAAGTTCTGATATCGGTGGTGGCCCGGGACAGAAGAGCGGGATCGGTGCTCTCACGGTAATAAACATCACCTTCTAATCTGTTATCTACATCAGACCAGAAGATAGCCAGGAATGGGTTTTCAGAAGCCACAGGAAGACCTTGTGGTACATATTCACTGATCGGCAATTGGAATGATAACAATCCATTATTATTCACCTGTGGAGAAGAACATTAGGTTGATTTGTAATGATTTTGGTAGCTAAACTTTTAACATAGGGGCATGAATGCAAATATAAAATACAATTTTGTAAAAAAAGAAAAAAATTTGCACAAGCTTAAAGTAAATGTAGTCCCTAACTGAATGCCACCTTCTTTGGAGCATTTAAAAAAAATATATTAGTCTTCATTCTTCGTTGCATCTCAGTGCTGCTAATCTCTTGTAGTCTCCGGCTCTTTCTAACCATCAGCTTTCAGTTTTGTTTTTTTTTTTGTCTGAACAAGCTCAAGTTAGAAGCTGATTGGCTAGCCGATTTGTACTCTCTGGTTTTAATAAACTAACCCCAGAGTGTTGTCACCCTATACCAGGAAGTGGCAAAACAAGGACCTCCATGGTGGGACCACCAGAGTTTAACAAATGCTGAACATCTGAAAAGCTTGTAAAATACATTTTGAAAGGACTTGACCATGTTAAAGGGGTTGTAAACCTTCGTGTTTTTTCACCTTAATGCATCCTATGCATGAAGGCATAGCTCCCAACTGTCCCGGATTTGGAGCAATGTCCCTCTGTCCCTCATTCCTCCTCATTTGTCCCTCATTTTGGTCTGATCTATATAGTTGTATATAAAATGCCCTACTTATCTATCAAATAGTGTTTTCCAGCACTAAACCTTTCATCTGATTTCTAAATTGCTGCATTTGTAAATTCCAAAAGTCAATATAAAGGAATAGTAGTGGTAAAAAAAAGCACTTGTGGGTTTAACCAATCTTGTACAATTCTCCTTTAAGGAGGCGTGGCAGGGAGTGTGTTCTATGCCTGCATACATTTTCTGATAGGTGTCCCTCATTCCTTATCTCAAAAAGTTGGGAGGTTTGATTAAGGTGAAAAAACACCTGTCAGTGACCGGCCCCCAAGCCCCCCTGTTTTACTTACCTGAGCCCTGGAACTTGACCCGGCAGGGACGCATTCTCTCTCTGCCCGGGGTTTTCGGCTCTTAATTGGATAGATTGATAGCAGCACAGCCATTGGCTTCCTCTGCTGTCAATCAAATCCAATGATGCAGGCACCGGGGGGGGCGGGGCCAAGTCATACATTCGGCATCTATGGACGCCGAATGCTGGACTCGGGAGCGTGCCCGCAAAGTAACCCCCTCAGGAAAGCACTTCTCCCAGGGGGTTATCTGATGCGGAGAGGAGCCGAGAGAGCCTCCGAGGGACCCCAGAAGACGAGGATCGGGGCAAAACGAAACGAACCCTTACAATCACTTTAACTTTCTGTCTCATTGACTCCTCTGCATTTAAGGGACATGGTGAAAATTGCTGAAATATTCCGAATTTAGCCAAATTGTCAGAATATCCTCCTAAATGAAAGCGATACATGACATTTTATCGATTAGGTCTACATATATTTTAAGTAAGCAGAGATAATAAGGATAAGGAGCCATTTCTAAATTAAAGGTATGTGTGCACAAGGTTACAGAACCTAATTTAAAAAATATTTTATGAAAAAATTGTAATAGTACTCTTACATATAGAGAGGAGTAGATTCTCCCAAAAAGTGGAATGTCCCTGGAAGAATTAATCAATGGCGATCCTCCATCATCTGACTTTGGATTGGATGTGTCAATTGTGGATCCGTAAGGATAGAGGAGATCTGATGTCAAAGAAAAATATCAATTATTTTCATATCCAGAGTCTCATTAAAATAGTAATCTTATTGGAAAAAGAAAAAACATTTTTTTTGTACTTATTAATAGCAGGATGTTTCATATTTCACAGTAATGCCCTGTACACACGGTCGGATTTTCCGACGGAAAATGTGTGATAGGACCTTGTTGTCAGAAATTCCGACCGTGTGTGGGCTCCATCACACATTTTCCATCGGATTTTCCGACACACAAAGTTTGAGAGCAGGCTATAAAATTTTCCGACAACGAAATCCGTTGTCGGAATTTCCGATCGTGTTACACAAATCCGACACACAAAGTGCCACGCATGCTCAGAATAAATAAAGAGATGAAAGATATTGGCTACTGCCGTTTATAGTCCCGACGTACGTGGTTTACGTCACCGCGTTCAAAATGATCGGATTTTCCGACAACTTTGTGTGACCGTGTGTATGCAAGACAAGTTTGAGCCAACATCCTTCGGAAAAAATCCGACCGTGTGTACGGGGCATAAGACATAAAAATCAAAGAAGTACTATACAGATTGAATTTTTTAAATATTTATTATTAAAATAAAGATTTCAGATTCATAGAATTTTAGTTAGAATTTTTTGAGTTGTGTTTGCAGTTCTATAATACGTTTTTTTGTGGTTCAGTATTAGTTGGCTTCTTGGTTCTCATAAAGTCTTACCTCCAGATTCCGAAGTTGTTTGACCAGAAGAAACACCTAGAACTTAAAATGAGAAAAAAAAATTGTGACATTTTCGTTTTTTCTAATGAATTCCTTTATAAAAGGAAAGTTTTTTTTAACTATAATTGCTATTTTTTTTAAGAACCACAGTCTAGGGTTATTCATATGTTAGTTTTTGGAAAATGTATTATTCGTCAAACTGTTTTTGACACTGAAATTGATGTTTATAGTTTTGATTTTGCTGGCATCAATTTTCTAGATACATTTCAACTGGAGTAAATTAATACCTTAGGTTTTCTGTATTTACTTATTCATTTTAACTCTTTAGAAAAACAGACTAGCAGTAGAATCCTGCAAACTTGAAATCATTTTTTTTAGGAAAAAGCAAGTTCAACAAACCTAAAAGTTAATGTAAGTCAATGGACTGATCTCAAGCAAAGAGAATATTTCATTCATGAAAGGGTTTCAAAACGTTTGCACATTTTATGTTTTGTTGTCAATTTTTTGCACCAGATTTTATGTTTTATTTTCTATTGTTTGTTAAATTAATAAAATAAAAAGAACATTTGCTAAAATGTGGTATCCTTAAGTTTGGCCTCTGCAAATGTTAAATTAAATTTAAATTTGTAGCAAATCCAAAATATCCCTTTTGGCTGACCCATTTTACCTTCACTGCTTCAAAATACTACAGGTAAAAACAGTGTAAGAACAGACTAAAATGCTTTTATTCTTTTAGGGTGGCTTCCAGATTTTAATGACCAAGAGACATTTCAGATTTAAGTAGAATTTCCTACTTTAATGGAGTTAAGGGTTACTTAGGCATTGTTAAATCAAAGCAACCCTCCCTGAAGATTGGCTCTGAGTCCTGAAACAGGTTTCGGGGGAAGAAACAAGGTATGATGAGTTTTTCTTTAAATATTTTTGTACATTTTGAATGGATTATATATTTTATTTCTTTATTGTGTTCAGAACAAAAGGCTGTCTTTTTTTCTTCATTTTTTTGTTTATTTTTTTAAAAGTATTTTATATTTCACACTTATGTCTAGCAGGTGGTAAGGAGGGTTTCTCCGAATTCTCCTTTATGGAGTTAAGGGATACTGAAAACCTTTACATCAGGGGTCTCCAAACTGTGGCCCCGGGGCCAGATGTGGCCCTTTGCTAGACTTTATCCGGCCCTTGTGGCACTATTCCTCCAACTGATATGAGGCACTATTTCGCCCACTGACACCAACAAGGGAGCACTTTTTCTTCTACTGATACCAATGATGGGAAACTATTCCTCCAACTGATAGGGGCCCTACTGCTCCTCCTACTGACCACCAACCCTGAGGTCATATTTATTTCTCACTGATGCTGTGCCTGGGACAGTTTCTGCCCCTGCTGGCCACAATCCGGCCCTCCTAAAGTCTGAAGGACAATAAACTGGCCCTTTGTTTGAAAAGTTTGGAGACCCCTGCTTTACATGGTCCAGTCAAAACAACCTACCTCCATGATTGGTTCTACAGCTACTGCCCCAAATCTCTCTGTTTCACAGACTCTGGTATGTGGGATCTGGCTGAGTATATGTAGCTTAGTAAATAGTTTACAAAAAAAAAAAAAAAAAAAAGATTAACATACCTAAGAGGATAACAAGAAATGTAGGTAATACGTGCAGTTCCATCGGTAATCTTAGAATTCCATCAAAGCCACGTCAATGTTTCAATCTTAAAAAAGAACAAAAAAAAAACTACACACAATCTCCTTCCTCGAATATTTAATATGTCTTTGTGGTCAAATATAATTATTCATAAAATAGAGATGCAGCTTTGCAATTTAAGTTATTAGTAAATTACAGGGTAAACCTATGCAAAATATAACGCTCAGGTTTTTGTGTGGAGCGAATGAGATTTTGTTTCAAGGTTAGTCCTTACTGCCACCAATGACCCCCTTTGGGAAAAGTTTCCTCCTTATGCAACCTCACTACAACTGTGTAAGAACAAATTCATCACTTGCACTACCATTAAGCCTCGTACAGATGATCGGATTGTTGGCCAACAAAACCATGGACTTTTGTCCGAAGGGCTTTGGCCCAAACTTGTCTTGCATACAAACGGCAAGGAATTGTCGGCCAACAAATAGGAACGTAGTGACGTACTACGTTGTTTTTTTAGCTCTTTAGCGCCACCCTTTGGGCTCCTTCTGCTAATTTCCTGTTAGTAGAAGTTTGGTGAGTGTTGATTTACGCTTTTCATTTCGTGCTTTTCAGTTCGTTTCTGAACGGCTGTTCGTCAACCAGCCATGTTGCAGATAACGTGTTATTTATTATTGGCCTTGGAGTTTTGGAGTTATTGCTTTGACATTATTTTTTTTGGTTGAATAATAATGATTTGATTTTGTATATTTTCTATAATTTTGGATGCATATAATGCACTTTTTGGTTAAGTTCTATTGGCAGATAGCATGTCTGATTTTATTTGTTTTCTTTTTTTAATGCACAATAAAAAAATTTGTGTAGAATAATACTTGTTTATGTGTTGTACTTCAAATGACAGTTTGGGAGTAGGCAGTTACATTTTCTAAAAAATATAAAATTGACAAGGGACACCAACATAGTTGTATCTTTGATCTTAAAAACTACAGGATAATGGTGTTGTGGTAACTTGCCCAAATAAAAAATTTAAAAAAACATAATGATATTGATCTTGATATCACTAGAAAAAAAAAGCCTTTGAAAATTTGTTTGCAATAACTCCATCAGTACCACTAGCAAAGCAGCTTCATTATTATCCCATTAAAGAAGAAAAGAATTGTGCGCTGCATTTGGAGTTTTCATAATTTACCACGTCACGAATGTTAATTCTCCATTACAAACGCTAGTTTACAAGACCGACCACTTCCGGCCCATCTTTGCTTCCGAGCATGCGTGTTTATACTTTGGACTTTTGTGTGATGGACTTGTGTACACACGATCAGAAAATCCAACAGCACATATTTGTCCGCGGAAACATTTTAAACCTGCCATACAACATTTGTCCACGGAAAATCCTACAACAATTGTCTGATGGAGCATACACGTGGTTGGATTTACCGCCAAGTCAGATCATGTGTAAGCGGCTTAAGCCTAAGTGACCCTTCCATACAGAGCTTTTGATAAGCCTACTAGGGTGTGAAGGACACTACAAGAACACTACAATACTGAAACAACAATGCCACAGTAGCAGAAACATGAACTAAGGCTTGATGTGTGTGGTAAGGCAGCCTCTCGTCAACTCGGTCTCAATCACCTGTGCCACTCTGTGCCCTGTTATACCCTGTCATCATCCCCAGGGGAAACAGGACAAGAGGTGTAAGGGCAGCCTCTCGTCAACTCGGTCTCAATCACCTGTGCCACTCTGTGCCCTGTTATACCTTGTCATCATCCCCAGGGGAAACAGGACAAGAGGTGCAAGGCCAGCCTCTCGTCAACTCGGTCTCAATCACCTGTGCCACTTTATGCCCTGTTATACCCTGTCATAATCCCAAGGGGAAACAGGACAAGAGGTGTAAGGGCAGCCCTCTCGTCAACTCGGTCTTAATCACCTGTGCCACTCTGTGCCCTGTTATACCCTGTCATCATCCCCAGGGTAAACAGGACAAGAGGTGCAAGGGCAGCATTCTCGTCAACTCGGCCTCAGTCAGGTGCGTGACAGTCTGGCTATGCTCTGGCAGGACTGTGTAATTCTTAGAACTGGATGAACAGAAATACAAATCCTCCAGCAGGTAAAACATGTGCAATCTGCATTTTAGCTGTATGCGTTAAGTTAACCACTTGCCGATCAGCCGACGCAGTTTTACTGAGGCAGGTTGGCTCGGCTGGGCAAATCGACGTTACCTTAGGTCGCTTCCCATTGTGGCCACTAGGGACTCTGGCACGGGCACGGCGCGTATGCACATGGCTCCCCGCCGGAGCCGATGTGAATGCCCGTCGGGTGCGACGACAGAGTGAGAACCGGGCTCTGTGTGTGTAAACACACAGAGCCCGGTTCTTTCAGGGGAGAAGAGACTGATTGTGTGTTCATACTATGTATGAACACCGATCTCTCTCTTCCCCTAGTAAGTCCCATCCCCCCTTCAGTTAGAACACAGAGAGGGAACACAGTTAACCCCTTGATTGCCCTCTAGTGTTAACCCCTTCCCTGCCACTGACATTTTTACAGTAATCAGTGCATTTTTATAGCACCGATCGCTGTATAATTGTCAATGGTCCCAAAAATGTGTCAAAAGTGTCCAATTTGTCCGCCGCAATATCGCAGTCCCAATAAAAATCGAAGATATACAACAATTCTAAAAAAAAAAAAAAATAGTAATAAAAATGCCATAAATCTATCCCCTATTTTGTAGACGCTATAACATTTGCGCAAACCAATCAATATACGCTTATTGTGATTTTTTTGACCAAAAATATGTAGAAGAATACATATCGGCCTAAACTGAGGAAAAAAAATTTTTTTTTTTTGAAAAAAAAAAGTGGGATATTTATTATAGCAAAAAGTACAAAATATTGTGTTTTTTTTTTCAAAATTGATGCTCTTCTTTTATTTATAGCGCAAAAAAGAAAAAACAGATCAAATACCACCAAAAGAAAGCTCTATTTGTGAGGAAAAAAGGACGTCAATTTTGTTTGGGTCCAGCGTCGCACGACCGCGCAATTGTCAGCTAAAGTGACGCAGTGCCCTACCGCCAAAAAATAGCCTGGTCATTGAGCAGCTGAATCTTCCGGGGCTGAAGCGGTTAAACATTGTAAAGCACATCAGCATATAAAATATACACACGAGACCGGAAGTATGTTAAACTAACAGGTAATACCAAGAAGAGAAAAGAAAAACAAATTGGATTTTACCTTTCAACTCTAGTTTATAACAGAACTTCACCTTACACCTAGACGACAAACATTACAAGGTTCAAGTTGCGTCATATAAGCAATAAACTGTTTTGATTTCTGAGCTTTTTTTAGTTAGGGTTATCAATCACCTGCCAACGACATGTTTCAAATAAACTTTTTTTCAGATACTTTACACCAGCTATTTCTCGAAGAAATAAAAAGGTGTGTGTGGGGGGTAGAAAACAAGGTACAATGAATGGGTGGATAGAATTTTTCTTCAAATATTTTTTATTTTTTTCATATTAGGAAGAAATGACATATTTATATTTGATACTCTCTATTTCTTTACTGTGTTGAGAACCAAAAATTTTTTCCACCCAATACATTATTTATTGGGACAGGATAGCGGAGCGATCAAACTGCAGTGGCGGTCATAACAGATGAACAATCCCCCACCTCTCTGCTAGCCGAGGAAAACATCTAGCTTAGCCAATTGTACACAGGCTGTCAACAAGCAGGCAGGTCGTGTTGGGTTTACTTGATCATCATGGATTTACTCTGTGTTAAACTTTTTTGGTAAAATAAAGATTTTAAGAAAAAAAAATATTAAACCTTTGCTTAACACTGTAAAAAAAAAAAAAAAAAGGAAGGTAAAACTGCTCGGGCCACAGTTACATAATTATGTTTTTGTTTATACATTTATTTACCTAAAACCATGAAAAGATGAGCTGAACCCATTGATTTTAAGGCTCTAGAGCAGGGGTCTCCAAACTTCCTAAACAAAGGGCCTGTTTACTGTTCTTCAGACTTTTAGGGGGCCGGAGTGTGGCCATTGGGAGTAGAAAAGGTCAGTGGGGAAAAAACAATGCCCCATCTTTGGTGTCAGTGGGAGGAATTGTGCCCTATTGTTGGTGTCATTGGGAGGAATAGTGCCCCTTAATTGGGGTCAGTGGGGGGGGGTGGATTATGCCCCATTGTTGGTATCAGTGGATGAAATAGTGCCCCAAGGGCCGGATAAAAGTATCTGCCCCCCCCCCCCGGACGCAGTTTGGAGACCACTGCTCTAGAGCTTTCCTATTTGTTTTTAATGTTTTACAACAATTGAAAAAAAATGTTGAAAAATGCTACACTGTAGTTTTACAGTTCAAGTCAATCTTGACTTTATCTTTTTACTGCCTTGTGTATGTCTTTCTGCTGCTGGCAAATAGGTAGTGAGTTCAGTAAGTTCAAACTTGGCAGACACTTCAAATTAACAAGTCAGCAAGTTTAAACTAACAGGCAGTAAGTTTGAAATGATGGAAAATCTTCAAGGTTATCACCAGAACTAGAGCTCAAGGTCAAGCTCAAGGTCAAATCTTGGTGGGGAACACCTGTTACAACTGTTTAAGGCATTTTATATACAGTGATAATAATATAAAGGCTGGTGCATGGGGTACCACATCTGTAAATGAACAAGAACTCCGAAGGAATTCCATTCAAGCGGTCTTGCCTACACACAGTCAAACCAAAGTCCGACCAAAGTCTAACCGTCCAGAACGCGGTGACGCACAACACGTACGACGGGACTAGAAAAAGGAAGTTCAATAGCCAGTAGCCAATAGCTTCCGTCTCGTACTTGCTTCAGAGCATGCGTTGTTTTTGGTCCGTCGGAACAGCATACAGACGATCGGTTTTCCGATAGTAATTAGTTCCATTGGAAATATTTAGAACATGTTCTATTTCTAGGTCCATCAGTATTTTCGAAAAAAAAGTCTGATGAGGCACACACACGATCGGAATATATGATGAAAAGCTTCCGTCTGACTTTTTCTGTCGGACATTCTGCTCGTGTGTAAGCGGCTAAAAAGATAAGCCAGACTTTTATTTTCCTTGTTCAAATATTTAATTAAAGAAAGATTCCAGTACAAAGATATTGGCAACAATGCAGTAAGTATACAATGTATGACATAACAAGTTGAAGCATGGAAATATGGAATATGGTATATGGACCATATGGAATCCAAGAGCAAGCAACAGTTGGTAGGGGAGGACAATCCTCCAAAAATGTATACAAATGCAGGCTGAAATTCTAGACATACACTATATTACCAAAAGTATTGGGACACATGCCTTTACACGCACATGAACTTTAATGGCATCTCAGCCTAAAGCCCCGTACACGCGATCGGACTTTATGACGGGAAATGTTGGATGGCATGCTCGGAAGCAAGGATGAGCTGGAAGCGGTCGGTCTTCTAAACTAGCGTTCGTAATGGAGAATTAACATTCGTGGCGCGGCAAATTATGAAATCTGGAAATGCAGCGCACAATTCTCTTCTTCTTTAATGGGATAATAATGAAGCTGCTTTGCTGGTGATACTGATGGAGTTATTGCAAATGAGTTTTCAAAGGCTTTTTTTTAGTGATATCAAGAATAATATCATTATGTTTTTTTTTTTTTTTTATTTGGGTAAGTTACCATAACACCATTATCCCATAGTTTTTAAGAACAAAGATACAACTATGTTGG
The DNA here is from genome assembly GCF_042186555.1 of Aquarana catesbeiana. NCBI lineage: Eukaryota > Metazoa > Chordata > Amphibia > Anura > Ranidae > Aquarana > Aquarana catesbeiana. The sequence goes on along the minus strand of NC_133333.1, from coordinate 15,137,922 downwards.
TGTCCCTTGTTAATTTTACATTGTATTTTTTAAAATGTAACTGCCTACTCCCAAACTGTCATTTGAAGTAAAACACACAGCCAAGTATTATTCTACACAATGTTTTAATTGTGCAATAAAAAAAGAAAACAAATAAAATTAGACATGCTATCTGCCAATAGAACTTAACCAAAAAGTGCATTCTATGCATCCAAAAATATAGAAAATATACCAAATCAAATCATTATTATTCAACCAAAAAAATAATATCAAAGCAATAACTCCAAGGCCAATAATAAATAACACGTTATCTCCTCCGATTCCGCAAAATGGTTGGTTGATGAACGGCCGTTCAGAAACGAACTGAAAAGCGCAAACTGAAAAGCACAAACTGAAAAACGCGAAAAGAAAAGCGCAAATCAACACTCGCCAAACTTCTACTAACACAAAATTAGCAGAAGGAGCCCAAAGGGTGGTGCTAAAGAGCTGTAAAACCACGTAGTAAGTCTAGTACGTCACTACGTTTGTAATTGTTGGCCAACATTTGTGTGGCCGTGTGTATGCAAGACAAGTTTGTGCCAACGCCCTTCGGACAAAATTCCACGGTTTTGTTGGCCAACAATCCGATCGTGTGTACGAGGCATTAGTCTGTAGGGTTCAATATTGAGTTGGCCCACCCTTTGCAGCTATAACAGATTCATCTCTTCGGGGAAGGCTGTCCACAAGGTTTAGGAGTGTGTCTATGGGAATGTTTGTCCATTCTTCCAAGGGTCAGGCACTGATTTTGGACAAGAAGGCCTGGCTCGCAGTCTCCGCTCTAATTTATCCCAAAGGTGTTCTATCGGTTTAAAGTCAGGAGACTCTGTGCAGGCCAGTCAAGTTCCTCCTCCCCAAACTGGCTCATCCATGTCTTTATGGACCTTGCTTTGTGCACTGGTGGGCAGTCATGTTGGAACAGGAAGGGGCCATCCCCAAACTGTTCTCACAAGGTTGGGAGCATGAAATTGTCCAAAATGTCTTGGTATGCTGACGTCTTAAAAGTTCTCTTCACTGGAACTAAGGGGCCAAGCCCAACCCCTGAAAAACAACCCCACACCATAATCCCCCCTCCGCCAAATGATTTGGATCAGTGCACAAAGCAAAGTCCATAAAGACATGGATGAGCAAGTTTGGGGTTGAGGAACAGAGTCCTGACCTCAACCCGATAGAACACCTTTGGGATGAATTAGAGCAGAGCCTTCTCATCCTACAACAGTGCCTGACCTCACAAATGCGCTTCTGGAAGAATGGTCAAACATTCCCATAGACACACTCCTAAACCTTGTGGAAAACTTCTCAGAAGAGTTGAAGCTGTTATAGCTGCAAAGGGTGGGCCAACTCAATATTGAACCCTAGGGACTAGGACTGGGATGCCATTAACCACTTCCGTGCCACCCGCCGTCATTATACGTCGCTACTTTGAAGAGGAATATTGTTGTTATGGCAGCAGCTAGCTACCATAACGCCAGTATCCTCTTCTTTAGCGGGCGGTCTGCTTCAAGATAAAAGTGGTCTCTGTGGTGGATTCGCCTCAAGATCACTTTTATCGGCGGCAGGAGAGGGCCACCCCACCCGCCGCTCTCCGGCACCCTTCGGCACTTACCGGAGCTGCTGGCATCGGCGGAGGCAATCGCGTCTGCTCCCTAGCTTGGCATGGAGACGAGTGAGGGGAAGATGGCCCCCACCGTCTCCATATCATTGCAGGGCGGAAGCGACGTCAAAACGTCACTTCCGCCCATAGCTCTTAAAAGGAAATTTTTTAATTTTTTTTTTCAAATGACATTTAATTTTTTTTTTATTGCATTTTAGTGTAAATATGAGATGTGAGGTCTTTTTGACCCCCAGATCTCATACTTAAGAGGTCCTGCTTTTTTTCTATTACAAGGGATGTTTACATTCCTTGTAATAGGAATAAAAGTGACACAAAATTAAAAATAAAAGGTAAAATAAATAAGGAAAAAAAAAAATTTTAAACACGCCCCGTTCCACCGAGTTCGCATTTAGAAGCAAACGCATACGTGAGTAGTACCCGCATATGTAAATGGTATTCAAACCACACATGTGAGGTATCGCTGCGATCGTTTGAGCGAGAGCAATAATTCTAGCCCTAGACCTAAACCTGTCGAATATTTTAAATGTCGCCTATGGAGATTTTTAAGGGTAAAAGTTTGTCACCATTCCACGAGCGGGCACAACTTTGAAGCGTAACATGTTGGGTATTAATTTACATGGCGTAACATCATCTTTCAAAATATATTTAAAAAATGGGCTAACTTTACTGTTGTCTTAGTTTTTAATTCAAAAAAGTGAATTTTTATCCAAAAAAAGTGCACTTGTAAGACAAAAAGTTTTGCAATGACCGCCATTTTATTCTCTAGGGTGTTAGAATTCTAAAAAATATACAGCATGAAGATGTAAAAAGACAAGATGGGTTGTGAAATTCTAACATATGGAGGTCTAACATTACAATGCCATCCATGCTTATTGTTTTTTATGGCAAAAAGCTTACATTTTTAATTGTCTATGTAGCATAAAAAAAATGTTTTTATAGAGGTTTATCTATAAGTGGCATCATAAAAATCTGGCTTATCTTTTCTTTGGAGAACCATCTAAGAGACCATTTCCACCTCATGTTGGAGAGCTTTCTTTTGACTTTCCGTTGCTTCTCCAGGACAAATAGTGGAGGAAAAATACTCTCCAATGGGACAAAGACCGCAAAAAATAAAATGAGTGAGGTTAAAAACATTTCCCTGCTCTATCCAAAACTAAAAAGAGAAACAGTTAAGCCATACATACACTTTTACAATAAAAAAAGATGCATTAAAGGAAAGGTAAACACAGTAAAAGCATCCCAGGTTTAATTATAGAAGATAAATTGACTTTTACAGTCATTAAAATGTGAGTTCTAGCTATTCCCACTTTGGAAAATGTAAATTTAAAATGTAAAAAAAAAATAGAATTTGTACCTTATGGTTGCAGGAAAAAAAAAATCTTATCTTCTTATCTTATCTTCCTGGGATCCAATCATAATGTCTCAGTGTCTGTGCTGATGCAGCAAAGACCAGGAACTCAGGCTATATAGTCCATATCATCTATAACTCCTCCTCCAATCACAGCCCTTAGCTGTTAATATGGCAATAAACATAAACATAAAATTCCTAGCAAGAAATGACTAAGCAAACATCTACATTGAACTGATGTGCCGACTGCTATAGTAAATCAATCATAAAAAATGTTATACCTGTCACTACTACACCAATAGGACCTTGTTCACAAAAGACATGATATTTCAGTTTGCAAAGTACTTCAGCAAAAAAAACAAAGTATATATATATATATATATATAGGTATACATAGATATATCTATATCTAGATATATCTATCTATATCTAGAAATATCTAGATATATCTTTATCTATATAAATAGATATATATAGATAGATATATCTATATATATCTAAATATCTATATCTATATAAATAGATATATAGATCTATATAAATATATATATATTCATTTTAAGTACATGCGTGTTAAATGATGTACAAGCAAAACACTTACAAGTATTACATCTCAATGAGATCACAGTACTCCCCCTAAACAAAAAAAAAACAAAAAAAAAACACCAAGCGTTTCTTTTTTATTTAGAGGTAGTAATGTATTTAATGCAGTTTATTCTTTTTTTTGTCTGCTTTTCTTTTGTTTTTTTTATTTTTTATTTTTATTTTGTCATTGCTCTTGTTTTAGTGTGCATTTGATTGTTTTTTGTGTACTGTTGTTTTTTTCTATTTTTTTTTCTGTGATAAAATGTAAAATAATGAGAGAATTAGAAGTAGAATAATGTAGAAAAGATGATCTGCGCACCAGTTTCTGCTCTTAAAGCAGAGTTCTGAATCTCTGAAAATGACATTTTTGTCTGAAATCCAATCAAAACGTAAGAAATTGCACCAACCTATTTACCAACATCTGCCTGTTCCTGACCTCCACACGATTTAGTGCCTTCCTGCTAGACTACCGAACCCGACATGTTGCCCAGTCAGCCCATCACTAAACTTTGTGTATTCTGGATGCTCTACCTTCATTGCTTCTGCTTGCCTGATAGCAGCACTCCCAAGTTCCAGTTTCCAGTTCCAGCATCACGACACCCATGTCCTTTTCTTGTGCAGATCCTGTCTCAACTTCCAGGCGTGTTTAGGAATTGTGCTAGAGGTTTCCCTCATCATCTTGGACTCTTCATAAGGCACGTGAAAGGTGAAAAGTTAGAACCCTTGTCAGGTCTGTTGATGCCTGTGTGTCCATTATTCAACCTCATTGTTTGTCCTGGTGACCAAAAGAGAGACAATTCCAATTAATAATTGTCACTAGAACAGAAAAAGAGGGGGGATCTTCCAATGGGGACACCTGTTATAGTGACAACTGTCTAAGGAGTAATTTCCCCTCACGTTAGGCAATTTTCTATCACTTCCTGTTGTATTTACAGGTCAATAAGAGAAAAAAAAAATCTCCCCTATGGGATACTGATGCAAAAAGAAATCTGATGTGGGTTTTAAAGTGTATATATACCATTTTTTTATGTTTGGGATATAATAGGGTAACCTTACAGTCTATTGTTAGACAGGACAATTCGGTTGGTTTGAGACTGGTTGGTAAGTTGAGCTGGGAATTTTCTTTGGTTTTGTTTGACATGTGTTGTCCTTCCATGTGCTCCTTACTGTGAAGGCCAGTTATAGGTGGGGGCAGTGGCCAATTGTTTGTACTGTTGGAATGAGACTGTTGGTTTGAGACTGATTGGTAAGTTGAGCTGGGAATTTTCTTTGGTTTTGTTTGACATGTGTTGTCCTTCCATGTGCTCCGTACTGTGAAGGCCAGTTATAGGTTGGGGCAGTGGCCAATTGTTTGTACTGTTGGAATGCTGGTGAGAGGTCGCACTGGACACCTTTGCTGCCATTGTGCTATGTGCTGGGTGTCCAGTGTCTCCCCTGTGCCTTTAAGGAGGGATGGGCTCCTTCCTGGCTCACCTGCCCTCTATATATCCATTATAATGCATGTGCTTCTGTGTGCAAACTAAACACCTGTTTTCAACGCATACTATTGGACAGAACAATTCGGTTGGTTTGAGGCTGGTTGGTAAGTTGAGCTGGGAATTTTCTTTGCTTTTGTTTGAAATGCGTCGCCCTTCCATGAGTTCCTTACTGTGAAGGTCAGTTATAGGTGGGGACAGTGGCAAATTGTTTGTTCTATCGGGTTATTGTATGTTATCTGTGTCCTACTACTGACATTTTCCTTTACTTTCCTTCCTGGAGGTGCAACAGGAAATGAGAAGAAAGTGAGGGGAATTCCCGTCTTAGGCAGTTGACACCAGAACAATTGCCCCCATTGGAAGAATCTCCTTCATCTCTCGTGACAGCTCCAAAATGTTGAACTTCAAGGAAAGAAGATATAATATTTACAGTAAATGTGTCTGATTCATGCAACTATTTGTAAATGAATGAATTATATGTAAAAGGATGTCATAAAGACTTTGATGGTGGTGCTTTTTACAATAAACTTTCCTTCTGGATTTTAAACAGACACAATACTGTGGAGTCCAAAGAGCATGCTTTTCATATAATAAAAATTAATAGCTTTTTTTTTTTCAAAGTGTCTAACCTGAAAAGATAGATTTCCATTTGATCACAGCTTAATAGAAAAATGATCATTCCTGCTTGACATACACAGGCCATCAGATATTAATAGTAATACAAGGTCAAACAAAACCTGCCCAAGAGTGAGGTTGTTTGAGCATAAGCAACTTAAGTACCGTATGTGGACGGTTAAGCCATAAGTAAATAATCACTGAATTATTATGTGACTAAGGTTGTAACCCATACCACCTTCAGATAATTAAAGGAGAAATAGAAGAGGCAATGGAGGAAAAAGAGGTGCTAGAGGGAGAATGGGTTTGTGGATGGGATTATGGATCCCAAGAGTCTTCCAGAAATTAGGCATAAGATTGGTGCACTGCCAGTAAGCAAAATGGAGTCAGCTCGGTAGCAGCAATGTGGTGTCAAAGTGTGGAGGAATATAGTGGTCCACCCACATTTGCCAGATCTTAGTATATTTGGTTATCATATCATGTAGTATAGCTTCAAGCCTAACATGGATCATTGCTTGAGTGACTTTTCCTAGTCTCAACCAAATCAAGCAGGGGAGTTTTCCATGCTTTTGCTACGGTTTGCTTGGCCGCTGTAGTTATTTGCTATAGTACTTTGAATTGAGACTTTCTAATGTCTGGTGGCTGGTAATCTAACAGTGATACAAGTGGATCAGGTGTGAGCATTTTCAAGAACTGGGTTGAAAGAACCTGAAAAATGTCAGTCCGAAATTGGCTTACCATGGGGCAAGACCACCATGTGTGAAAGTGGGTGCCTATTTCAGCACGGCAAGTGGGGAGTAGAAGGGGACATATTTAGAATCTCCGGCTAGAACAATATACTATATGGCGCAAGACCTTATAATTTGCCTCCTGAGCAATTTTGTATTGGCCCAAATTCTATTCCAATCTTCAGACGGCAAGTTCCGCTTTCCATTTGTGTATGTGTATAAGCTGGAAGAGAGCAACCAGGTTTGTCTAATAGGGCGTACACACGGTCGGACTTTGTTCGGACATTCCGATAACAAAATCCTAGGATTTTTTCCGACGGATGTTGGCTCAAACTTGTCTTGCATACACAAGGTCACACAAAGTTGTCGGAAAATCCGATCGTTTTAAACGCGGTGACGTAAAACATGTACGTCGGGACTATAAACGGGGCAGTGGCCAATAGCTTTCATCTCTTTATTTATTCTGAGCATGCGTGGCACTTTGTCCGTCGGATTTGTGTACACACGATCGGAATTTCTGACAACGGATTTTGTTGTCAGAAAATTTTATGTCCTGCTCTCCAACTTTGTGTGTCGGAAAATCCAATGGAAAATGTCCGATGGAGCCCACACACGGTCGGAATTTCCAACAACACGCTCCGATCGGACATTTTCCATCGGAAAATCCGACCGTGTGTACGGGGCATAAGAGTTGTAAATATAGTTTGGAGATTAACCCGAAATATGTTTAAGTTGAAGATATTTTCAGATTCTGGTAGGCCATACGTTTCTTGTACAACTGGGAGGGATTTAAAGGCTATAGCACTAGTTAGGTGGCAAAGTCTAATTAGCTGTGCATTCACCCATAGTTGGAAAGTTGATGGGGGGGTAGTAGGCTGGTAAAAGGCTGGGTTTTTGAGATAAGAGAGCAGGGGTACATGGGGAGATATAAGGTTATAGAGATATTTGAGTCTATTCCATAAGGCAATAGAGTGTTTCATTATTGGATTAGTAAAGTGTTGTCTGTCTTTGCATTTCAACCATAGTAGATTAGCCACTGAGAGTGGGTCACACTCACCTTCTTCAATATGTACCCAAAGTAAAGTTTCATGTACTGTGGTACTTCGTATGTTGGGCTAGTTGATAATATTTAGCAAAATTGGGTAGGCCCAATCCTCCTTGGGATTTGGAGAGTTCCAGCACATGAAATGAAAGACGAGGTCTAAGAATTCCTCAAAGAAATTTGGTGACATTGCAGTAATCGTAAATAGTAAGCCAGAATACTGATGGGTGACACTCTAAAGAGGTAAAGAATTTGGGGTAAAATAGACATTTTAACTAGAGTGATTGTTCCGAGCCAAGAAAATGGTAGGGTAAACCATGAAGAGAGAAGGGTAGATGAGTGAGACAGCATGGATTAGTAGTTGGCCATAAACAGATCTTCTACTCTGGTAGTTTGATTCCTAAATATCGGAGGTTCCCAGAGACGCCCAAGGGAATGGGAATGTAAGCTGTAACTGAGAAACGGTGGAGGGGGGGCAACAAGATATTTAGGGCTTGAGGTTTTTGAGGGTTGACCCTAAAACCTGAGACCAGGGCGAATCTCTCTAATGCACAGAGCAAATTGAGTAGGGAAGTGAGGGGGAGGTGATAAAAAGAAGCACATAATCCGCAAATAAACATGTTGGGGTTGGAGCGGATCAACTGCATTAGGGGTTCTATGGCACGGGCAAAGAGGAGAGCGGTCAAACCTGCCTAGTTCCTCTGCAACTGACCTGTGTCCAGCTTATTTAAAGTAAGCTTTTGGGTTGCTATATAAAGAGGCTTTCTATTTAAGGAAATGGGGGTCCAAAACCCACACAGAATGTGATAGAGATACGACTAGGACACTGAGCTAAAGGCCGTTCATATTTTGAGAGAAAATAGACAGGTGCGTACTTCATGGATTATAAGGGAGGCCCTAGGGATATTATCACTAGCTTGACATATCTGAATGAAGCCTACTAGGTCTTTATGAATTAGAGAATCAATAATAGGATTTAGGCGAGTAGCCAGAATTTTGTCAAGTAATTTAGCAACTTATCTACACATTAGGTGTCAACATTTCCACCAGAGAAATGGTATCCAATGCACTGTTTGACCAGCTAGTAAACTGTATACAAAGAGGGTGATTTACTAAAGGCAAATAGACTCTTCACTTTACAAGGGAATGTTTCCTGAGCTTAGTGAATGAGGTGAAGCACTGCAAACTTCCATCACCCAATCAAACTCTGTTTTTTTTTTTTTTTCCTTATGTAGTTTCTAAATTGTGATTGGACAGTCTTTGCCATTAACCACTTAAGGACCGAGCCTCTTTTTTAGATGTGTTGTTTACCAGTTAAAAACAGGGTTTTTTTGCTAGAAAATTACTTAGAACCCCCAAACATTATACATTTTTTTATACCCTAGAGAATAAAATGGCGGTCGTTGCAATACTTTCTGTCACACTGTATTTGCGCAGCCGTCTTACAAGTGCACTTTTTTTGGAAAAAATACACTTTTTTGAATAAAAAATAAGACAACAGTAAAGTTAGCCCATTTTTTTTTATATTGTGAAAGATAATGTTACACTGAGTAAATTGATACCCAACATGTCATGCTTCAAAATTGCGCCCGCTCGTGGAATGGTGACAAACTTTTACCCTTAAAAACCTCCATAGGCGACGTTTAAAAAATTCTACAGGTTGCATGTTTTGAGTTACAGAGAAGGTCTAGGGCTAGAATTATTGCTCTCACTCTACCGATTGCGTCGATACCTCACATGTGTGGTTTTAACATCATTTTCATATGCAGGCGCTACTCACATATGCGTTCGCTTCTGCTCGCGAGATCGGCGGGACGGGGCGCATTTAAAAATTTTTATTTTATGGTCATTGGAAAGAGCTAAAAAGGTCAGTGGTGTCAGTGGGTACTAAACTGAGAGGCAGAAATTGTTCATCGCTCAAAGAACCCCTATCAACCTTTGGAGGAACCCTAAGGTTCCATGGAACAATGGTTGGGAAATCCTGGTCTAAGTGGTAATTTCTCCACATCTTGAGGGATTTCCTTTGACATCCTATTGTCTACAGGCCAGGAAGACAAAACAAATCTACATTATGGGATACAGATGGAAAAAAAATCTGATGTGGGTTTCAATCACTTCAGCCCCGGAAGGATTTACCCCCTTCCTGACCAAGGCCTCTTTTGCAAATTCGGTGCTGCGTCACTTTAACTGACAATTGCGAGGTCATGCGACCCTACACCCAAACAAAATTGATGTCCTTTTTCCCCCACAAATAGAGCTTTCTTTTGGTGGTATTTGATCACATCTGCGTTTTTAATTTTCTTCGCTATAAACAAAAAAAAGCAATAATTTTGAAAAAAAAAGCAATATTGTACTTTTTGCTATAATAAATATCCCCCAAAAATATATAAAAACAAATTTCTTCCACAGTTTAGGCCGATATGTATTCTTCTACATATTTTTGGTAAAAAAAAATCGCAATAAGCGTATATTGGTTGGTTTGCGCAAAAGTTATCGCGTCTATAAAATAGGGGATAGATTTATGGCATTTTTATTATTCTTTTTTTTTTACTAGTAATGGCGGCGATCTGCAATTTTTATCATGACTACGATATTGCAGCGGACATATCAGACACTTTTGACATTATTTTGGGACCATTGGCATTTATACAGCGTTCAGTGCTATAAAAATGCACTGATTACTGTGTAAATATCACTGGCAGGGAAGGGGTTAAACAAGAGGGGGCAATCAAGGGGTTAACTGTGTTCCCTCAGCATGTTCTAACTGTAGGGGGGGATGGACTCACTAGAGCATGACAGAGAATACTGCTCCCAATCACCGGGAGCAGTAGATCCCTGTCATATTGCTAGGCAGAACAGGGAAATGCCTTGTTTACATAGGCATCTCCCCGTTCTGCCTCTCCGTGCCACGATCGCGGGCCACCAGTGGACATCAAGTCTGCGGGCATGCTCCTGGGATGCAGCGACGTATGGGTACGTCCTTTTGTGTGCCTGTGCCACTTTGCCAACGTATATCGGCGTGAGCCAGTCGGCAAGTGGTTAAAGTGTATGTTTAACCATTTTTTAAGAAAGAGCAGGGTTCTGGCGCTCCAAATATTGTGATGCCTTCATAGAATGGTGTAATAATAGCTTAAATGGCACATCTAATGTAGATAAAACAAAGGAGAGGAGGCAGCCATCCTTGGAGGGTGTCCAAAAACCTCTGTCAGCAAGCAAATGAGAAGGAGGGGGGTTTTGGGATGCGCCAACTCTAATGGAATGCAGAAGCGCCGCTGACGTCACATCTATTTCCGCATTCCAGGGTGGTTAGCATGGAGCTTCCACACACTGGACACCACTGAACCACTTTGTCATCCAGGACCAACTTCCCCTGAGCTTAAAAACTGCCACCGAAGCCTGCACCTCAGCACCAGCACATCACAGGACATCTTGATGTTTTATGGACACCGCCACCCCACTCTGCATCAGCGATCAAGTACGTGTATATGATTAAAAGTGTGGTGTTGCGCTAATCCTTAAGGTACATAAAAATATGGGAAAACATATAAATCAATAAATAAATAGTGTAATTGTGTCACACTTATGATAATGGTTCTAGTATATTACTAAACAAATCCGTGATTCACCAACATAAACAACCTGGTGCAAAAATAATCATAAATAAATCACACATAATGGATGCAGTAATATCAAATGGCAATACCTGGCTAGAAAATTAATAAAAATAGGTGTATATGGTGCAGCCAGGCATATTGCAAACAAACGAAGATGAAACGTGACTTGTGCTCATGAACATAATACAAGTGACAGTTTGACTGGAACCTTGTGATATTCAACAAATAAAGTCCACAAATCCACGTGCAAAAAAAAAAGAAAGTGATCCACTGAGGGTTAATAAAGTCCAAATAGTGTGTATAAACAGTGATCCATTTAGAGTAAATTAAAGTGACTGATAACAGTTGTGATGTGTGTCCTTTCTTCATGCAACACAGCACGCAATGGTGGGCAGTGGCCCCTTACCTGAAGGTAATGGGGTACTCGCTTTAGCCAATAATGGGCATGGCGACCCTTATCTAGCAAAACCACAGCATCAACCAATCGTGGGAGCGATACTAGTTAGATCCTATCCTGGCTTATCTCCTCTGGGGGCATCCGTCTCTCAAGTAGTATCCCGGGGTCACCAAGATAAAGACATCAAGAAGAGAGTCCCACAATGGTGTAGTAATGTTTGGCAAGCCATAAATTTTATTAAAACTAATCAGAGTACTCACATAAAAACAATGGCAATGTGTGGAGATCCGACAAGTGGTGAGCTCCTACCGCTAATCACTATAGAGTGCCTGTCCCGTCCCTACGCGTGACGTCACGACCCACGTGACTTCATCAGGGGATACAGGGAGGCACTGTAGATGTCCTTAAATAGCTCTCCCATAAGCTATAATGGTTTCCCATAAGCTATAAAACGTGGGTATACTGCACTACATTAACATGATCTGTCAGTATCATTAGAGTTGGCGCCTCCCAAAACCCCCCTCCTTCTCATTAACCATTTTTTATGTTTGGGACACAGTAGGGTAACATTACAGTCTCTATCAGGTTATTGTTTGCTATCTGTGTCCCACTGATAAAGTTTTCCTTTACTTTCCATTCTGGAACTTCAACAGAAAATGAGAGGAAAGTGAGAAGAGGGATATTCCCGTCTAGAACAATTGTCCCCATCGGATGGCTTACCTTCATCTCTTGTGACATCTCTGAACTTCAAGGAAATAACATAATAAGATATAATGGCTCTGATTTATGCAAATGCAAATACTTGCTGACGGAAGACTTATATGTAAAATAATGTAATAAAAACTTATACTGTATGGTAATGCTATTTACAATACACATTCTATCCTGAATAGAAACAAACACGACACTGTGGAGTTCAACGAACATTCTCTTCATATAATAAAGATTAATGCTTGCCATACACTCAATGGACATAAATGAATCAAATTTGTATCTGTTTTGTCACATATGGGCAGAGTGAACAGTTCAATAGACATGTGCAATTAGTTTCGTACGAATTTCCAGAAATTCGTACATTCGTGAGGGTCCGAAATATGAATTTTTATGCATACAAATTTTGTACGAAATACGACATTTTGTTTACGAACTTCGGATAAATTTATCAAAACGAATGTTCGTTATTGTTACAAAAAGTTAACGAACCTAAAAAAACCCAGGAAGTCAGCACAGCACAGGGGTGGTGGGAGCCCCTCATAATGATAAATTTATCATAACGAATTTTCGTCATTGTTACGAAAAGTTTACGAAAACCCAACGAAAATTTGTATTTCGTACGAATCCGAATTGAATTTCGGACACAAATTACAAATTAATTTTAATACAAAACGGAACTAAACAAAACAAATTTATTGACGGCGCACATGTCTACAGTTCAGTTTTTAACAGATGAGAAATACATTAACTTTTCAATTTATTGTTAGTTCGGGCAGAAGTTTTAAAACTTGTTCCTTTGATTTTTTGGCGCTGAAAATTCAAAAATGATTTTCTATATGTGTCCATTAACTGGTCAAAAAAACTAACAAATGGTCCAAATGACAGATCTTTTAACACATTTTTTTGTCTACTGCATGGGGACCAATACACTATTCACTTTAACCACTTAAGGACCGAGCCTCTTTCTGAGATTTGCTGTTTACGTTAAGTTAAAAACATTTTTTTGCTAGAAAATTACTTAAAACCCCCAAACATTATACATTTTTTTTCCCAAACATCCTAGAAAATAAAATGGCAGTTGTTGCAATACTTTCTGTCGCACTGTATTTGGGCAGCGGTCTTACAAACGCATTTTTTTTTGGAAAAAATACACTTTTTTTGAATAAAGAAATAAGACAACAGTAAAGTCAGCTCAATTTTTTTTATATTGTGAAAGATACAGTAATGTTATGCCAAGTAAATTGATACCCAACATGTCACACTTCAAAATTGCGCCAGCTCGTGGAATGGCGACAAACTTTTATCCTTAAAAATCTCCATAGGCGGTTTAAAAAATTGTACAGGTTGCATGTTTTGAGTTACAGAGTGCTAGAATTATTGCTCTCACTCTAACGATCGCGCTGATACCTCACATGTGTGGTTTTAAGACCATTTTCATATGCGGTTGCGTTCGCTTCTTCATGCGAGCTCGTCGGGACGGGGCGCTTTTAAAAATGTTTTTTTCTTATTTATTTTACCATTTATTTTTTATTTTTACACTGTTTTTTTTTTTTTTAAATTGTCACTTTTATTTCTATTACAAGGAATGTAAACATCCCTTGTAATAGAAAAAAGCATGACAGGACCTCTTAAATATGAGATCTGGGGTCAAGAAGACCTCAGATCTCATATATACACTTAGGCTCTGTTTCCACTAGTGCGACTTTTTATGTGACTTGGGACTGAAAAGTCGCATGACAAATTGTTTCCCATGATTTCCAATGAGTACCGTTCATATCTGTGCGACTTCAAGTCGCAGCGACTTCAAAGTAGTCCCTGCACTACTTTGGTCCCACTTTGATGCGACTTGAGGTCCATAGATACAGGCATTGCTTCAAATCGCGGTAAAAAGTCACGGTAAAATCGCGGTAAAAAATCGCGGCAAAATCGCGCGACTTTGGGGACGCAATAGTGGAAACATAGCCTTAAATGCAATAAAAAAAAAAATTTCATTTAAAAAAAAATTAAATAAAAAAAATGGCCCTTTAAAAGCTGTGGCTGTTGCATTTTTACATTGCTTCCTCCCTTGCAATGGTATGGAGATGGATGGGGGCCATCTTCCCCTCACTCGTCTCTATACCAAGCTAGTGACAGCATCCAATCACCTCCAGCTCTGGTAAGCGACGGAAGGCACCGGAGCATGGCGGGAGCCTCTCCCGCCACCAATAAAGGTGATCTCGCAGCGAATCCGCTGCAGAGACCACTTTTATCTTGTAGCGGACCACCCGCTGAAGAAGAGGACACTGGGGTTATGGCAGCTAGCTGCTGCCATAACAACGATATCCTTCTTCAAACAGCCAACGTAAAACTGCGGCGGGCGGTCCGTAAGTGGTAGAAAATGGCAAACCGTGCTAAGTCTGATAACCAAGTTGAGAAAAATAGTGGCGGCTAGACTGTACGATACATACAAAAAATATTAAGGGTTTGAAAGAGCTGCGTTAATAAACGTGAAACACCAAAAATTGAATTAACGTGGATCACTCTTAAAAACGCGTGAATCGCTATTTCAGAGTGCTAATAAACTAAGTGATAATATAAAGGACTAAACAAACAGTCAATCCAAACTAAATATACAAATTAGATGTGATGAATTGAACCAAAGTTAAAAAAATATATAAAATTATATAATTTGTGACTCACTTGGGTTTGAGAGTCAATAACAGAAAGTCTTTGCAAAAATCAACACAATGAAGGTGCAAAAGTAGACTGTGTAAATCACTCATTAAAAGTCAACACAATAAAGGTGCAAGGTGAACAGTATAAATCGCTCTTTAGGTGACTAAGTCGCTTTTCAAATCTTCTCAATGTGACAGAGATTCACAGACATGACAATCCCTCCACCACTTAGATTTTAAGCTTACTAGACAGCAAGCTTGATATCGCTCGCGGCTATTAACCCAGCCTGGGCCTTTTAACATCCAGGTGGGCCCAAGCAGCAACTCTCATTCAGGGGTCTCAATGGAGTCAGACAGATGATGTGGAGCTTGAAGGCGGATTCTGGGGAAAAGCAATCCCAGTCCCAGATGATAATCAGAATGACCCGAGGAGACCTAAGGAGAGAAGCAGGCTTGCCATAGTGTAAAACCAATGGACCATATTTATTATAAAAGAATGTAGTACACTTACTCAAAAATCTTTAAAAAACAGGATAAGATATAGAGCCGGCCGGCTAAGCACAAACGCATGTACCTGCGGGTTCAGGACAACGCAGTGACGGCAGCACGTCCCTCCTGCCGACGTGTTTCGTCACAATATGATGTCGTCCTGGGGCACCTTCCCACGCTTTGAAGATTCACATGCTTCACACGCTTTGAAGAGTGAACCAGGTGTTAATTCAATTTTTGGTATTTCACGTTTATTAGCGCAGCTCTTTCAAACGATTCACTTTGCAAGGTAATTTTCCCCAGAAATAATGAATGAGGTGAAGCTCTGCAGACCTACATCATCCCAACTTGTGCAAGCAAAATTTTGTTGCTGTTTTTTTTTTTTCCATGCATATGATTGGGTATTCTTTACAAAAACAAGCTTCACCAACTTTTGGGGAAATTTTTCTGGTAGAGTGCAAATTGCAAAGTGAGCAGTATATTTGCCTGTAGTAGATCCAGATACACCAGATTACAGATAACCTTCAGGACTCGTTTTACAATCTCACAATTTTACAATCTTCTTTCACTGTCTTAATAGTACATGGGTCTGATGCATTTTGAGGGCCAAAACCTCTTCTTCAGAGCTACCTGACCTGCACCAGATGCACCTTTAGATAATCCTCCCTCTATTCGACACTAAATCCCTGACTCTTGATAAAAAAAAAAAAAGTTTTAATGAAGAATTTGCACAAGGCTGGTGCACTACTTTAAAGTTCACAACTTTATTGACAGTACCGTTGGAGTATTTGAAGTGAATTGGAAGACTTGGATAAGTGAGATTATATTCTTTCAGCACTTGAGCACGTGGTATTTTTTAATTAATATTTTATTTTGCAAAGATTTTATTGAGTTTTGACATGCAACATTTGTAAACGGAAGCGTTCATAAATAGGACGGAAACAAAAGTGTAAGGTCGTGGCAACAAAGCCTCTCAGTAACAAAGCAGAAAATGAGCAATCTGTTAGGGCTCATGTATGCTTTTGGTATGTAGCTACACAAAAGAGAGCGTATGGAAGTAAAACTGTATTCTTCTGTTCCTAGGGTTACAGTAACATAACAGGTGCAGGTAAACAGGGTGAACATACCAGAATAAAAAGCTAGAGAACCAGACACCTGACATTGTAGACCAGTAAAGGACTTGAGAGTGAATGGCTCATAGTAATGGATCCTCATTAGGGATGGGCCGAACACCCCCCTGTTCGGTTCGCACCGGAACATGCAAACAGGCAAAAAAATGTGTTCGAACACGCAAACACCGTTAAAGTCTATGGGACATGAACATGAAAAATCAAAAGTGCTCATTTTAAAGGCTTATATGCATGGTATTGTCTTAAAAAGTGTTTGGGGACCCGGGTCCTGCCCCGAGGACATGTATCAATGCAAAAAAAAAGTTTTAAAAACGTCCGTTTTTTCAGGAGCAGTGATTTTAATAATGCTTAAATTGAAACAATAAAAGTGTAATATTCCTTTAAATTTCGTACCTGGGGGGTGTCTATAGTATGCCTGTAAAGTGGGGCATGTTTCCCATGTTTACAACAGTCCGAGATCAAAATGTCATTTCTAAAGGAATAAAACTACTCGCGGCTATGATGAATTATCGGTCCCGGCAATACACATAAAAGTTCATTGATAAAAACGGCATGGGATTCCCCCACAAGGGAACCCCGAACCAAAATTTAAAAAAAAATGCGTGGGGGTCCCCCAAAATTCCATACCAGGCCCTTCAGGTCTGGTATGGATATTAAGGGGAACCCCGCGCCAAAATTATAAAAAAAAATGGCGTGGGGGTCCCCCTCAAAATCCATACCAGACCCTTCAGGTCTGGTATGGATTTTAAGGGGAACCCTGAGCCAAAATTTTTTAAAAAATGGCGTGGGGCCCCCCAAAAATCCATACCAGACCCTTATCTCAGCACGCAACCTGGCAGGCAGCAGGAAAAGAGGGGTCGCGAGAGAGCGCCCCCCCTCCTGAACTGTACCAGGCCACATGCCCTCAACATTGGCAGGGTGCTTTGGGGTAGCCCCCCAAAGCACCTTCTCCCCATGTTGATAGGGAGAAGGGCCTCATCCCCACAACCCTTGCCCGGTGGTTGTGGGGGTCTGTGGGCGGGGGGCTTATCGGAATCTGGAAGCCCCCTTTAACAAAGGGACACCCAGATCCCGGCCCCCCTGTGTGAAGTCTTAATGAGGTACAAATGTACCCCTACCATTTCACAAAAAATGTGTGAAAATGGTAAAAAAAAAAAAACACGCCTTGGGACAAGTCCTTTATTAAAAAAATAAAACTGTCCCACGGAGTCATTTTCTTCTTCTCGCGCTCCGACAGACTGAAAAAGAAAAAAAAAAGCCGCAGGTCGCCTACGATCTGGCCCGCCGTAATGACCGGCCGCTCTCAGGTGACAGCTCTTTTATAACTGAGGGCGGGGCCACACGATGATGTCGCCGGTTGACCCTGCCCCCCTCTGATGCACAGGGACATCCCTATGGCTTTCCCGTAGCGTCGGAGGGGGCGGGCCACCCAGTCCGTCCCCCTCTGATGCACGGGGACATCCCTATGGCTTCCCCGTAGCGTCAGAGCGGGGCGGGGCCACCCGGTTACGTAACTGAGTGACCCCACCCCCCTCTGACGCTACGGAGAAGCCATAGTGATGTCCCCATGTGTCAGAGGGGGGCGGGGTCACCCGGGGACATCATTGTGGGGCCCTGCCCTCAGTTGTAAAAGAGCTGTCACCTGAGAGCGGCCGGTCATTATGGCGGGTGCCTCCCATGGAGGCAGATCGTAGGCAGCGTGCGGCTTTTTAAAAATTTTTTCTATTTTTCGGTCCTTCGGAGCACGAAAAGAAGAAGAAGACTCACTGGGACAGTTTTATTTTTTAATTTTTTAAAAAAAGGACTTGTCCCAAGGCATGTATTGTGTTTTTTTACCATTTTCACACATTTTTTGTGAAATGGTAGGGGTACATTTGTTATCATTTCACACAAGGGGGCAGGATCTGGGGATCCCCTTGTTAAAGGGGCTTCCAGATTCCGATAAGCCCCCCGCCCGCAGACCCCCACAACCACCGGGCAAGGGTTGTGGGGATTAGGCCCTTCTCCCCATCAACATGGGAACAAGGTGCTTTGGGGGCTACCCCAAAGCACCCTCCCAATGTTGAGGGCATGTGGCCTGGTACGGTTCAAGAGGGGGGGTGCTCTCTCGTCCCCCCTCTTTTCCTGTGGCCTGCCAGGTTGCGTGCTCGGATAAGGGTCTGGTATTGATTTTTTGGGGGACCCCATGCCTTTTTTTTAAATTTTGTCACTGGGTTCCTCTTAAAATCCATACCAGACCTAAAGGGTCTGGTATGGATTTTGAGGGGGACCCCCACGCCATTTTTTTTACATTTTGGCGTGGGGTTTCCCTAAATATCCATACCAGACCTGAAGAGCCTGGTATGGAATTTGGGGGGACCCCCACGCATTTTTTTTTTTTATTTTGGTTCGGGGTTCCCCTGTGGGGGAATCCCATGCCATTTTTATCAATGAACTTTTATGTGTATTGCCGGGACCAACAATTCATTATAGCCGCAAGTACTTTTAAATTACCTTTTTTCCTTTAGAAATGTAATTTTGCTCTCGGACTTTTGTAAACATGGGAAACATGCGCCACTTTACAGGCATACTATAGACACCCCCCAGGTATGAATGTTAAAGGAATATTACACTTTTATTGTTTCACTTTAAGCATTATTAAAATCACTGCTCCCGAAAAAACGCAGCTTTTAAAACTTTTTTTTCCATTGATACATGTCCCCTGGGGCAGGACCCAGGTCCCCAAACACTTTTTATGAAAATACCATACATATAAGCCTTTAAAATTAGCACTTTTGATTTCTCCCATAGACTTTTAAAGGGTGGTCCGCGACTTTCAAATTTGCCGCAAACACCCCAAATTGTTCGCTATTCGCTGAACAGGCGAACACCCAATGTTCGTGATGAACTTACGTTTGACTCGAACATCGGGACCATCCCCAATACTCATATTGAGAGTGTCTGAGGATAGAAAGGGGCAATGCAGGAGAGAAATAAGATGAGAGAAAAAGACTGGAGGAAAGGGTAAGGGGAGAAGAAGAAAGGGAGGTTGGGGGGAAAGGGGGATGGGAAGGCAAAGATGCCCCCCTCCTCTGGGACTGAAATACAAGAGAGTAGCCATGATAGTTGACAGGAAGAAAGAAAGAGACCCTACTTTAGGTATACAGGCCCAATGTGGTGTACAGAATTATGGAGTATCTTCCATCAGTCTGGTCTATTCCATAGACTCTTGGAAATGCAACCAGCAGGCCTATGTGTGTGTAAATTTGGACATGGCTATGAGCTATGCTAATGAGCTCTTCCATCTATGTGGTTTTGCCTGTGCGTTAGAAGCAGTCTATGAGTGTCAGGGCACTAGTGGAGCCCCACAGCATTGGGATACATAGTTTAGCTACATAGCTAATAACGTTAAGTAAACTGTCCTAGGAAGGGTTGAGTGCTGTAGAACAGTGGTTCTCAACCTCAGACCTCAAGTACTCCCAACAGGCCATGTTTTGTGAATTTCTCTTAGATACAATAGCCGTCCAAAATACTAAGCCATTGACTCTGATTTAAAGCACCTGTGCAAGATAAAGGAAAACCTGCAAACATGGTCTGTTGGGGGTGCTTGAGGGCTGAGGTTGAGAACCACTGCTGTAGAAGCCACTGAGCTGGAGTGAAGTCTAGGGTGTAAGTGGTAACCTTGGAAATAATGTTGTGGACTAATCGAATGGGATTGAAGAGTTGGGCCTGTTCACGTTATGTGTAGTTGGGTGTCTGGCTCAGAACCACATCACCGACATATGTTAGACACAGAAGATGTAATGAAATGTCTCAAACTCCGCTTGAGTGCTTTCGTCATATACCGCTTCCTCCCAGTCTGAATATAGATATCAGATATTCCAACCGCTCACAAGCACAAAACAAGACGATACTTGTTAGTTGCTGAACATGGACTCTTTTATTTGAGATGAAACACAAATATATACAGCAGGCTTATAATAAAACTGTAACCAGAAACCTAATTAACACAAGCTAGTTATCTAATCATTTACCCAGACTAGGTGACTCAGACATATGATCCCCCAGGGTAGATTCCACGTTTCCTAGCTCACTGACTATACAATCCACATTATCATAAACATCAACACAGAACTCCTTCACACAATGGCAGGGTTAATTAGCACAAACAACAATGTGATCAGCTCTCTCGACTAACATGTTGAGTTCAGAATCAAACAAACCAAGAATAGTCTTTACATAAATCCTGGGAGATATTGTGGATAAATATTACTGCCCCATTTTAAGTAATCAAAGATATAATTTCTCAGTCACTATTTCTAATATGGCATATACAGGGTTTCCAGAGTCTGTGTGTCTTGGGGGACATGGACCTGAATCTAAAGTAACACCACCTCAAGGTTCCCCAGGCATACAGCTCACAAAGAGCACCGTTCCCCCAAATGCCAGGGCCCATAATCGGTAGGCAAGAGGCTAGCATTTAGTTCCCTCCAAAAGCCTCTGTCCCGGGTGAGTCTGTCACAAGCTGCATAGCTAATAACTTCAAGTAAACTGTCCTAGGAAGGGTTGAGTGCTGTAGAACAGTGGTTCTCAACCTCAGTCCTCAAGTACTCCCAACAGGCCATGTTTTGGGAATTTCTCTTAGATACAATAGCTGTCCAAAATACCAAGCCATTGACTCTGATTTAAAGCACCTGTGCAAGATAAGGGAAAACCTGCAAACATGGTCTGTTGGGGGTGCTTGAGGACTGAGGTTGAGAACCACTGCTGTAAAATCCACTGAGCTGGAGTGAAGTCTAGGGTGTAAGTGGTAACCTTGGAAATAATGTTGTGGACTTTGGTCCAATGGGATTGAAGAGTTGGGCCTGTTCACTTTATATGTAGTTGGGTATCTGGCTCAAAACCACATCACCGACATATGTTAGACACAGAAGATGTAAGGAAACGTCTCACGCTCTGCTTGAGTGCTTTTGTCATATACCGCTTCCTCCCGGTCTGAATATAGATATCAGATATTCCAACCACTCACAAGCACAAAACAAGACGATACTTGTTAGTTGCTGAACATGGAATCTTTTATTTGAGATGAAACACAAATATATACAGCAGGCTTATAATAAAACTGTAACCAGAAACCTAATTAACACAAGCTAGTTATCTAATCATTTACCCAGACTAGGTGACTCAGAGATATGACCCCCCAGGGTAGACTCCACGTCTCCTAGCTCACTGACTATACAATCCACATTATCATAAACATCAACACAGAACTCCTTCACACAATGGCAGGGTTAATTAGCACAAACAACAATGTGATCAGCTCTCTCGACTAACATGTTGAGTTCAGAATCAAACAAACCAAGAATAGTCTTTACATATATCCTGAGAGATATTGTGGATAAATATTACTTCCCCATTTTAAGTAATCCAAGATATATTTTCCACTGCTGTAGAAGCCACTGAGCTGGAGGGAAGTCTAGGGTGTAAGTGGTAACCTTGAAAATAATGTTGTGGACTTTGGTCCAATGGGATTAAAGAGTTGCGCCCGTTCACTTTATATGTGGTTGGGTATCTGGCTCAAAACCACATCACCAATATATGTTAGACATAGAAGAAGAGAACTTGTCTAGCTGTATTGGGATTCTGAACCATAATATATGTTAAATCCATATTCTAAAACATATTTGGAAAACATACAAAGTAAATAGCTGATACAAATGAATTAGCAATAAAACAATTTGCTCCCAATTCCACATCCCTTGGCATTAATGCTGAGCTATCCATTTCATCTCCTTATCTTTTTTTAACCTCTTCGTTACCATCCTAATCAACCTTTACTTACATATCTTAATACATTAGAGTCTATATTATGGAATTTAGAAAAATATAATGAGAGGTTAAAAATGTTTAAACCTTTCTGTATATTATTTATATGTTCCTTTACCCTAACTTGCAGTGCCCATGTTCTTGTGCCCACATATTGTATTCCACATGGGCAGTGCAGAAAGTACACTGCATGTGTAGCGTGACGAGATAAAACAAGTATAAGTATACATAAAAAAATGTTTCTTCTGTCCAGTTAGAGACAAGGAATGTTTTCCCGATTAAATACATTCAGTTTACATGCTTGATATTTTTTACATGGGTAATATCAGTAGTAAATTAAACTTTGTGGGGGCCCTTAGGTGGTTGCTCTAGTGGGATATCATTGAACTAAGTAGTGTTGCACGTCAGCCGCTAGATGACCATCACTACTGTACATTACACATACGTTGGTTGCACAAAAATGTTTTACAAACCGACAGCTGAAAGAAGGTGAGCTTTTAAGAGACAAACTGTAATGTGACCCTGATGTCTCTGGTTTATGTACTTTAAGTTGGTATTGGGTACATTACATTAATACAGTATTTTCTCTATAGAGGCTTTAATGTAAAGTTTTCATTTTTTCTAGGTGAATTATTTTCTTTTTTTTTGTAAACAATTTAACCGCTTCCAGACCAGCTGCTGCAGTTTTACTGCAGCAGGTTGGCTCCCTTGCGCGAAATCACGTTACTGTACGTGATCTCGTGGGGTCCGGATAGCAGGCACGTGGGGGTGCCGATGCTCGGGGGGGCGACGGTCCTGATGACCACCAGCCAAGAGCGATGGTGACCAGGAGACACAGAACAGGGATGAGTGTGTGTAAACACACACTTCCTTGTTCTGTTCTGACAGGAGTGACAGATCGTGTGTTCCTATTAACTAGGAACCACGATCTGTCACTTCCTGTAGTTAGTCCCGCCCCCTTCAGTTAGAATAACCTCCCAGGTTACACAGTTACACAGTTAACCCCTTCACTGCCTCTAGTGTTAACTCCTTCACTGCCAGTGACATTTTTATAGTAATCAATGCATTTTTAATCGCACTGATTGCTGTATTAATGCCAATGGTTCCAAAAATGTGTCAAAATTGTCTGATTTGTCCACCATAATGTTGCAGTCATGATAAAAATCGCAGATCCCCGCCATTACTAGTAAAAAAAAATAAATAAAAATGCTATAAATCTATCCCCTATTTTGTAGACGCTATAATTTTTGCGCAAACCAATCAATATACACTTATTGCAATTTTTTTTACCAAAAATATGCAGAAGAATACATATCGGCCTAAACTGAGGTAAAAAATTGCTTTTTTATATATTTTTGGGGGATATTTATTATAGCAAAAAGTGAAAAATAATGAGTTTTTTTCAAAATTGTCGCTCTTTTTTTGTTTGCAGCGCAAAAAAATAAAAACCGCAGAGGCGATCAAATACCACCAAAAGAAAGCTCTATTTGTTGGAAAAAAAGGACGTCACTTTTGTTTGGGTACAACGTCGCACGACCGCACAATTAACAGTTAAATCGACGCAGTGCCGAATCGCAAAAAGTGCTCTGGTCAGGAAGGGGGTAAATTCTTCCGGGGCTGAAGCGGTTAAGAAAGCTTCATTGTTCATTGTTGATCAAATCAACATTATTTGTGATCCATCCCATAAATATCTCGAAGCCCATAGGCCAGTGCCTAACCTGCATATTTGATAATCCAGCACTGGGTAATATCATTTGATGGGTAACATGCTAACTCGTTGGGGTTTATCTACAGCTTTAGGTGCCAACATTTTCCCCAGAGAAGGGTTATCTAATGCACAGTCTGACCCCCTAAAAAATAACTTATAAGGCAACATAATCAGTCTAATAACACTGTCACCCAGGTAACCACTTACCTATTCAGTGTTGTCACTATAACCAAACAACTGCTGCAAAAATAGAAAAACCCTGGTAAATAGAATACCTGGGGGAAAAATAAGTTTGAGCTCCTAGTATACTGTAAGGGGTTAACTTACCAAAGGCAAATAGCAGTGGTGGCTATCGCTCTATCATCGATTCGCTTGCCCACTCACCCGCTTGCCCATCGCCCACCAGGCCGCCCGCCAGCCCCAGACTTACCCCATCCAGATCATGGCCTTTGCAGCTTCCCCCCTACATCTCCTCCCAAGTCTCAGCGGTCGCTTCTCCTCTTCCCGGCCGTTCGGGTCCTAGGACTCCCGGCCCATTGGGTCTCAGGGTCTGATTGGCCAGAAGGAGAAGCAGGAAGACAATAGTAAATATTAATTTGCCAATGTCACACAAGTCACAAAAATAAAAAACCCCATTGAAATCCATGCGTCCGGTGCCCTGCATGGAGATTAGGGGCCGGGCGCCGGACGCATAAGTGGCCACCACTGGCGAATAGACTCTTCACTTTGCAAGGGATTGTTTCTCAGTGCTTAGTGAACAGGGTCGATCCTAGGGTCACAGACGCTTGGGTGCAGAAATATTTCTGGCGCCCCCACATGGGCGTGGTCATCTTACCAACTCCTCCCCTTTACAAATGTTTCTACGGCAACGACTCAAACACAGAGATGCTCCCTTTAGAAGTCTTCGTTACCTTGGGATCCTCCCATGATCTCTTAACAATAAAGAAAATACAGGAAGAGAGTACACTAATGAGACCTTCAGGGGAGTCTCTCTGAAGCACACACAGAGGGCTGTCTGTTAGAAAGAGTCCCTAGACATAATATGGTCAAAGACTGCAGACATGATACAAGAGACGGTCATAGACTGCAAACATGATACAAGAGACAGTCAGAGACTGTAGATATAATATAGGAGATGGTCAGAGACTGCAGTTCCTATGGACGTTAGTAGATAATGGCCGATTGGCCCTCTCACCTGACCCAGCGATACAGCAATGGTTCCTCTGATCAGGAGTCTGCTCACTCTGAATTCCCCGTTGCGACTCTGCTGGGTAGTACCCAGATCTGTATTCCTGCAATGACTCCATTCCTTTCTCCACCAGGGATGGCGCTAGGCTGTGTGGCTTTCCCTCTGGTGGCGCAGGGCAGCGGGGTTCTCTCTCTGATGGTGTTCTTTCAGCACTGCCCTCTCCCTCTGGAGTCCTGGGTGTACTTTCCTAGGTGTAGACCCCCCCAGGACAAACCCCCCCCTCCATTAGTACAGACCCCCACCAGGACAAACCCCCCTCCATTAATACAGATCTCCAGGACAAACCCCCCTACATTAGTACAGACCCCCCAGGACAACCCCCCTCCATTAGTACAGACCCCCAGGACAAACCCCACCTCCATTAGTACAGACCCCCAGGACAAACCCCCCCTCCATTAGTACAGACCCCCCAGGACAAACCCCCCTCCATTAGTACAGGCCCCCCCAGGACAAACCCCCCTCCATTAGTACAGACCCCCAGGACAAACACCCCATCCATTAGTACAGCCTCCACCAGGACAAACCCCCCCTTCATTAGTACAGACCCCCCAGGACAATCCCCCCACCATTAGCACAGACCCCCAGGAAAAAGCCCCCCCTCCATTAGTACAGACCCCCCAAGACAACCCCCCATTAGTACAGACCCCCCAGGACAAAGCCCCCCTCCATAGTACAGACCCCCCATGGACAAAGCCCCCCTCCACTAGTACAGACCCCCCAGGACAAACCCCCCTCCATTAGTACTGACCCCCAGGACAAACCCCTCCAGACCCCCAGGACAATCCCCCCTCTCCATTAGTACAGACCCCCAAGACAAACCCCCCTTCATTAGTACAGACCCCCCCAGGACAAAGCCCCCCTCCATTATTATATTATTATTATTATACAGTATTTATATAGCGCCAACAGTTTACGTAGCGCTTTACAACTTGAGGGTAGACAGTACAAATACAATACAATTTGATACAGTAGGAATCAGAGGGCCCTGCTCCTTAGAGCTTACAATCTAAGAGGGGAGGTCAAGAGATACAAGAGGTAATAACTGTGGGTGATGTGCTGATTGAGAAGATAAATGTACAGTTGTTAGGTGGGGGCCAGATAGGCTTCTCTGAAGAGATGAGTTTTCAGGGATCGTCTGAAAGTGGATAAAGTAGGAGAAAAACGGACGGATTGGGGTAGAGCATTCCAGAGGATGGGGGAGGCTCTGGAGAAGTCCTGAAGGCGAGCATGGGATGAGGTGACAAGGGTGTTCGAGAGCAGGAGGTCTTGGGAGGAGCGAAGAGAACGATTAGGTTGGTATTTTGTGACTAGGTTAGAGATGTAGCTAGGGGCCAAGTTGTGGATGGCTTTGTAAGTTATAGTTAGTATCTTGAATTTAATTCGGTGACTGAGTGGCAGCCAATGGAGGGATTGGCAGAGGGGTGTAGCAGACGCTGAGTGGTTTGTGTGGTGGATGAGCCTGGCCGCAGCGTTCATGATGGACTGAAGTGGGGATAGCCTATTTAGAGGTAAACCAATGAGGAGGGAGTTGCAGTAGTCAAGGCGGGAGATGACCAGGGAGTGGATTAGAAGCTTTGTGGTGTCGATGGTTAGGAAGGGGCGTATCTTGGAGATGTTGCGAAGACAGAGGCGGCAAGCTTTGGATAGTGATAGAATGTGGGGTCGAAAGGTTAGTTCAGAGTCCAGGATTACACCTAGGACCTTGGCGTGGGGAGATGGGTTGATAGTTGAGCCGTTGATCTTGACAGGGAGATCAGGGGAAGTGGCACCTGAGGGAGGAAATATCATGAGCTCGGTTTTGGATAGGTTGAGTTTGAGAAAGTGATGTGACATCCAGGCTGATATGTCTGCTAATAAGTTGGTAATGCGTGAGGAGACAGGTGGAGAGAGCTGGGGGGTGGAGAGATAGATTTGGGTGTCATCAGCGTAGAGATGATATTTAAAGCCGTGGGAGGCAATCAACTGACCCAAGGAGGTGGTGTAGATTGAGAAAAGGAGAGGTCCGAGAACAGAACCTTGGGGGACCCCAACGGAAAAAGGAAGAGGAGAGGAGGAAGTAGAGTTGTAAGTGACACTGAAGGAGCGGTGGGATAGGTAGGATGAGAACCAGCGAAGAGTACAGTCACGGAGACCAAAGGAGTGGAGTTTTTCGAGGAGGAGGGGGTGGTCCACTGTGTCAAAGGCAGCAGAGAGATCCAGGAGAAGTAGTACAGAATAGTGTCCGTTGGCTTTAGCCATTAGTAGGTCATTTGAGAGTTTAAGGAGAGCAGTTTCCGTGGAGTGTTGAGGGCGAAAACCGGACTGAAGGGGATCAAGAAGTTTATTCATGGTCAGATGGTCACTTAATCGGTTGTAGACCAGTCTTTCAAGAAGTTTGGAGGAGAAGGAGAGTAAGGAGATGGGACGTAAGTTGTTGAGATTGGAGGGATCCAGTGAGGGCTTTTTTAGTATGGGGGTGACTAGCGCATGTTTTAGAGAGTTTGGGAAGATGCCACAAGAGAGGGAGAGGTTGAAAATGTGAGTTAGAGAGCGTAGAATTGAGTCAGAGGGTGAGCGTAGCATTTGCGAGGGAACAGGATCCAGGGGGCAAGTGGTTAGATGAGTGCTAGATAAAAGTTTAGCAACCTCAGTAGTAGTAGCAGGGTTGAATGAGGGAAGTAATGACTGTATCTGTGGACATGGGGTGTTGCATGGGGGAGGTTTTTGCGCATTGGCGATCTCCTCATGAATTGTATCAATCTTAGTTTTGAAGTGATTGGCAATCTCCTGGGTGGTGATTGAGTTGGTGGGTGGAGGCAGTGGAGGACAGAGTAGAGTGTTGAAGGTAGAGAAGAGTTGACGTGGACTGGATGAGAAGGTGTTGATGAGTGTGATAAAGTAGGTCTGTTTGGCAGTGTGAAGGCAGGAGTAGTATTTTAGGAGGGCAGATTTATATTGTGTGAAGTCTTCCTGGGTCTTAGTCTTATGCCACAGGCGCTCAAGAGCGCGGCTACGTTTTCTGAGACTTCTGGTGTCATCTGTTTTCCAGGGTTGTAGCAGTCGGGGCCTAATTCTGCGTGTAGTGAGGGGGGCCAGCTTGTCTAGGGAGGAGGACAGTGAGCTGTTGTAAATGAAAGTAGCTAGGTTGGGGCAGGACAGGGGGGAGATTTTGTCATAGAGGTGATCAGTAGCAGAGTAGAGAAGAGAAGGGTTGAGGTGGCGAAGGTTTCTGCGTGTAACTGTTGGGCAGTTGGAGGGAGAAGAGGTGGAAGACAAGGAGAGAGCAAAACTAATAAGGTGGTGATCAGAGAGTGGGAGTGGATTGTTGGAAAGGTTGCACGGAGTGCACAGATAGAAGGCAAGGTCAAGGGTGTTGCCGTTGGAGTGGGTAGGAGCCTGTATCCATTGCTTCAGGTCAAGCGATGAGGTTAGACTGAGAAGTTTAGAAGTAATAGTAGTGTTAGTGTTGACAGGGATGTTGAAGTCCCCAAGAATAATTGTGGGGATTTCAGAAGAGAGAAAGTAGGGTAGCCAGGCAGAGAAGTCATCAAGAAAGGCTGATACCGGTCCAGGGGGCCGGTAGATGACAGCAATTCTTAGAGAAATGGGAGAGAAAAGACGAATGCAATGTGCCTCAAAAGAGGAGAGTGTCAGAGAGGGAGGTGGGTGAAGAACCTGATAGGTGCTGCATGGGGCTAGAAGGATTCCCACTCCACCTCCCTTCCGTCCACTTGGTCTGGGGGAGTGAGTCCAGAGAAGGCCCCCATGGGAGATGGAAGCAGGAGAAATAGTGTCCGATTCATGAAGCCAGGTTTCAGTAATGGCAAGAAGGTTAAAGGAATTTGTGATGAAGAGGTCGTGGAGGGCGGTGAGTTTGTTGCAGACAGAACGTGCATTCCACAGGGCACAGGAAAAGGGGGGGCTGGTTTTGGAAAGAGGAATATGGACCAAGTTCTGTGGGTTGCGGCTCCTGCCAGAGGGTGTAGGGGGATGGGAGCGTTGGGCAAAGACAGATGATGGTGGCCCAGGGTTTGGGGATATGTCACCAGAGATTAGGAGAAGCAGGAGGGTGAGGGAGGTAATGTGGGACTGTGATTTATGTGAAGGGGCATGTCTCAGAGTACTGGAGGTTTTATCAGTGTATGGATGTAGAATGAGCGAGAGTTGGTAAGAGCAGTAGTAGGGGGAAGACAGAAGGCAGGGTGATATGTATAGGCAGGTGGGTGGAGAGGGGGGGTGAAGGTAAGAGAGTTTGAGGAGAGAGGACAGGAGTGTCAGGAGCAGTGGTAGAGAGTGCATGTTACAGAGTGGAAGGAGAGCTTAATAGAGAGACAGGTCACCTGCAGTCTGTTAGCTGCTTTCCAGTGCAGATTGCTGTATTTGTTTGCTTCGTGCAATCGCTGAAGTGCAGAGAATGAAGTGCATAACACTTGTAGAAAGAAACACTTAGAGGAAGAAGCCTTAAGGATAGAAGCCCCAGCAATGTGCTACCCCCTTAAGGATGCTCAAATATATACTGTTATAAGGGTGGGGTTGAAGTTCGTTAATTAATCATGAGTGACTATAAGAGTGCCTAGCAATCAAAGTGAGCTTTTTGCTTCAAAAGTCAGAATAGCAAGAGGCCAAGACAAGATCAACACATAAAACTTAGGTAAGACAGTTCAGAAAAACAAATAATGTCATGGTTGTTCGCACAGGGCAACAGATAGAGAAGGCCACATACCAGAGAGACACACACACACAGAGACAGCAAGCAGATCCCAATTGCAGTTAACGGTGGAAGATGTGGATGAGCTGACACATACCTGTAAAGAGACAGAAGGAATGATCAGGTGAGGCAGAACTTAGTGCAGAGAATGAAGTGCATAACACTTGTAGAAAGAAACACTTAGAGGAAGAAGCCTTAAGGATAGAAGCCCCTGCAATGTGCTCCCCAGCAATGTGCTACCCCCTTAAGGATGCTCAAATATATACTGTTATAAGGGTGGGGTTGAAGTTCGTTAATTAATCATGAGTGACTATAAGAGTGCCTAGCAATCAAAGTGAGCTTTTTGCTTCAAAAGTCAGAATAGCAAGAGGCCAAGACAAGATCAACACATAAAACTTAGGTAAGACAGTTCAGAAAAACAAATAATGTCATGGTTGTTCGCACAGGGCAACAGATAGAGAAGGCCACATACCAGAGAGACACACACACACAGAGACAGCAAGCAGATCCCAATTGCAGTTAACGGTGGAAGATGTGGATGAGCTGACACATACCTGTAAAGAGACAGAAGGAATGATCAGGTGAGGCAGAACTTAGTGCAGAAAATGAAGTGCATAACACTTGTAGAAAGAAACACTTAGAGGAAGAAGCCTTAAGGATAGAAGCCCCTGCAATGTGCTCCCCAGCAATGTGCTACCCCCTTAAGGATGCTCAAATATATACTGTTATAAGGGTGGGGTTGAAGTTCGTTAATTAATCATGAGTGACTATAAGAGTGCCTAGCAATCAAAGTGAGCTTTTTGCTTCAAAAGTCAGAATAGCAAGAGGCCAAGACAAGATCAACACATAAAACTTAGGTAAGACAGTTCAGAAAAACAAATAATGTCATGGTTGTTCGCACAGGGCAACAGATAGAGAAGGCCACATACCAGAGAGACACACACACACAGAGACAGCAAGCAGATCCCAATTGCAGTTAACGGTGGAAGATGTGGATGAGCTGACACATACCTGTAAAGAGACAGAAGGAATGATCAGGTGAGGCAGAACTTAGTGCAGAGAATGAAGTGCATAACACTTGTAGAAAGAAACACTTAGAGGAAGAAGCCTTAAGGATAGAAGCCCCTGCAATGTGCTCCCCAGCAATGTGCTACCCCCTTAAGGATGCTCAAATATATACTGTTATAAGGGTGGGGTTGAAGTTCGTTAATTAATCATGAGTGACTATAAGAGTGCCTAGCAATCAAAGTGAGCTTTTTGCTTCAAAAGTCAGAATAGCAAGAGGCCAAGACAAGATCAACACATAAAACTTAGGTAAGACAGTTCAGAAAAACAAATAATGTCATGGTTGTTCGCACAGGGCAACAGATAGAGAAGGCCACATACCAGAGAGACACACACACACAGAGACAGCAAGCAGATCCCAATTGCAGTTAACGGTGGAAGATGTGGATGAGCTGACACATACCTGTAAAGAGACAGAAGGAATGATCAGGTGAGGCAGAACTTAGTGCAGAGAATGAAGTGCATAACACTTGTAGAAAGAAACACTTAGAGGAAGAAGCCTTAAGGATAGAAGCCCCTGCAATGTGCTCCCCAGCAATGTGCTACCCCCTTAAGGATGCTCAAATATATACTGTTATAAGGGTGGGGTTGAAGTTCGTTAATTAATCATGAGTGACTATAAGAGTGCCTAGCAATCAAAGTGAGCTTTTTGCTTCAAAAGTCAGAATAGCAAGAGGCCAAGACAAGATCAACACATAAAACTTAGGTAAGACAGTTCAGAAAAACAAATAATGTCATGGTTGTTCGCACAGGGCAACAGATAGAGAAGGCCACATACCAGAGAGACACACACACACAGAGACAGCAAGCAGATCCCAATTGCAGTTAACGGTGGAAGATGTGGATGAGCTGACACATACCAGAGAGACACACACACACAGAGACAGCAAGCAGATCCCAATTGCAGTTAACGGTGGAAGATGTGGATGAGCTGACACATACCAGAGAGACACACACACACAGAGACAGCAAGCAGATCCCAATTGCAGTTAACGGTGGAAGATGTGGATGAGCTGACACATACCTGTAAAGAGACAGAAGGAATGATCAGGTGAGGCAGAACTTAGTGCAGAGAATGAAGTGCATAACACTTGTAGAAAGAAACACTTAGAGGAAGAAGCCTTAAGGATAGAAGCCCCTGCAATGTGCTCCCCAGCAATGTGCTACCCCCTTAAGGATGCTCAAATATATACTGTTATAAGGGTGGGGTTGAAGTTCGTTAATTAATCATGAGTGACTATAAGAGTGCCTAGCAATCAAAGTGAGCTTTTTGCTTCAAAAGTCAGAATAGCAAGAGGCCAAGACAAGATCAACACATAAAACTTAGGTAAGACAGTTCAGAAAAACAAATAATGTCATGGTTGTTCGCACAGGGCAACAGATAGAGAAGGCCACATACCAGAGAGACACACACACACAGAGACAGCAAGCAGATCCCAATTGCAGTTAACGGTGGAAGATGTGGATGAGCTGACACATACCTGTAAAGAGACAGAAGGAATGATCAGGTGAGGCAGAACTTAGTGCAGAGAATGAAGTGCATAACACTTGTAGAAAGAAACACTTAGAGGAAGAAGCCTTAAGGATAGAAGCCCCTGCAATGTGCTCCCCAGCAATGTGCTACCCCCTTAAGGATGCTCAAATATATACTGTTATAAGGGTGGGGTTGAAGTTCGTTAATTAATCATGAGTGACTATAAGAGTGCTTAGCAATCAAAGTGAGCTTTTTGCTTCAAAAGTCAGAATAGCAAGAGGCCAAGACAAGATCAACACATAAAACTTAGGTAAGACAGTTCAGAAAAACAAATAATGTCATGGTTGTTCGCACAGGGCAACAGATAGAGAAGGCCACATACCAGAGAGACACACACACACAGAGACAGCAAGCAGATCCCAATTGCAGTTAACGGTGGAAGATGTGGATGAGCTGACACATACCTGTAAAGAGACAGAAGGAATGATCAGGTGAGGCAGAACTTAGTGCAGAGAATGAAGTGCATAACACTTGTAGAAAGAAACACTTAGAGGAAGAAGCCTTAAGGATAGAAGCCCCTGCAATGTGCTCCCCAGCAATGTGCTACCCCCTTAAGGATGCTCAAATATATACTGTTATAAGGGTGGGGTTGAAGTTCGTTAATTAATCATGAGTGACTATAAGAGTGCCTAGCAATCAAAGTGAGCTTTTTGCTTCAAAAGTCAGAATAGCAAGAGGCCAAGACAAGATCAACACATAAAACTTAGGTAAGACAGTTCAGAAAAACAAATAATGTCATGGTTGTTCGCACAGGGCAACAGATAGAGAAGGCCACATACCAGAGAGACACACACAAACAGAGACAGCAAGCAGATCCCAATTGCAGTTAACGGTGGAAGTTGTGGATGAGCTGACACATACCAGAGAGACACACACACACAGAGACAGCAAGCAGATCCCAATTGCAGTTAACGGTGGAAGATGTGGATGAGCTGACACATACCAGAGAGACACACACACACAGAGACAGCAAGCAGATCCCAATTGCAGTTAACGGTGGAAGATGTGGATGAGCTGACACATACCTGTAAAGAGACAGAAGGAATGATCAGGTGAGGCAGAACTTAGTGCAGAGAATGAAGTGCATAACACTTGTAGAAAGAAACACTTAGAGGAAGAAGCCTTAAGGATAGAAGCCCCTGCAATGTGCTCCCCAGCAATGTGCTACCCCCTTAAGGATGCTCAAATATATACTGTTATAAGGGTGGGGTTGAAGTTCGTTAATTAATCATGAGTGACTATAAGAGTGCCTAGCAATCAAAGTGAGCTTTTTGCTTCAAAAGTCAGAATAGCAAGAGGCCAAGACAAGATCAACACATAAAACTTAGGTAAGACAGTTCAGAATAACAAATAATGTCATGGTTGTTCGCACAGGGCAACAGATAGAGAAGGCCACATACCAGAGAGACACACACACACAGAGACAGCAAGCAGATCCCAATTGCAGTTAACGGTGGAAGATGTGGATGAGCTGACACATACCAGAGAGACACACACACACAGAGACAGCAAGCAGATCCCAATTGCAGTTAACGGTGGAAGATGTGGATGAGCTGACACATACCAGAGAGACACACACACACAGAGACAGCAAGCAGATCCCAATTGCAGTTAACGGTGGAAGATGTGGATGAGCTGACACATACCTGTAAAGAGACAGAAGGAATGATCAGGTGAGGCAGAACTTAGTGCAGAGAATGATGTGCATAACACTTGTAGAAAGAAACACTTAGAGGAAGAAGCCTTAAGGATAGAAGCCCCTGCAATGTGCTCCCCAGCAATGTGCTACCCCCTTAAGGATGCTCAAATATATACTGTTATAAGGGTGGGGTTGAAGTTCGTTAATTAATCATGAGTGACTATAAGAGTGCCTAGCAATCAAAGTGAGCTTTTTGCTTCAAAAGTCAGAATAGCAAGAGGCCAAGACAAGATCAACACATAAAACTTAGGTAAGACAGTTCAGAAAAACAAATAATGTCATGGTTGTTCGCACAGGGCAACAGATAGAGAAGGCCACATACCAGAGAGACACACACACACAGAGACAGCAAGCAGATCCCAATTGCAGTTAATGGTGGAAGATGTGGATGAGCTGACACATACCAGAGAGACACACACACACAGAGACAGCAAGCAGATCCCAATTGCAGTTAACGGTGGAAGATGTGGATGAGCTGACACATACCTGTAAAGAGACAGAAGGAATGATCAGGTGAGGCAGAACTTAGTGCAGAGAATGAAGTGCATAACACTTGTAGAAAGAAACACTTAGAGGAAGAAGCCTTAAGGATAGAAGCCCCTGCAATGTGCTCCCCAGCAATGTGCTACCCCCTTAAGGATGCTCAAATATATACTGTTATAAGGGTGGGGTTGAAGTTCGTTAATTAATCATGAGTGACTATAAGAGTGCCTAGCAATCAAAGTGAGCTTTTTGCTTCAAAAGTCAGAATAGCAAGAGGCCAAGACAAGATCAACACATAAAACTTAGGTAAGACAGTTCAGAAAAACAAATAATGTCATGGTTGTTCGCACAGGGCAACAGATAGAGAAGGCCACATACCAGAGAGACACACACACACAGAGACAGCAAGCAGATCCCAATTGCAGTTAATGGTGGAAGATGTGGATGAGCTGACACATACCAGAGAGACACACACACACAGAGACAGCAAGCAGATCCCAATTGCAGTTAACGGTGGAAGATGTGGATGAGCTGACACATACCTGTAAAGAGACAGAAGGAATGATCAGGTGAGGCAGAACTTAGTGCAGAGAATGAAGTGCATAACACTTGTAGAAAGAAACACTTAGAGGAAGAAGCCTTAAGGATAGAAGCCCCTGCAATGTGCTCCCCAGCAATGTGCTACCCCCTTAAGGATGCTCAAATATATACTGTTATAAGGGTGGGGTTGAAGTTCGTTAATTAATCATGAGTGACTATAAGAGTGCCTAGCAATCAAAGTGAGCTTTTTGCTTCAAAAGTCAGAATAGCAAGAGGCCAAGACAAGATCAACACATAAAACTTAGGTAAGACAGTTCAGAAAAACAAATAATGTCATGGTTGTTCGCACAGGGCAACAGATAGAGAAGGCCACATACCAGAGAGACACACACACACAGAGACAGCAAGCAGATCCCAATTGCAGTTAACGGTGGAAGATGTGGATGAGCTGACACATACCAGAGAGACGCACACACACAGAGACAGCAAGCAGATCCCAATTGCAGTTAACGGTGGAAGATGTGGATGAGCTGACACATACCAGAGAGACACACACACACAGAGACAGCAAGCAGATCCCAATTGCAGTTAACGGTGGAAGATGTGGATGAGCTGACACATACTAGAGAGACACACACACACAGAGACAGCAAGCAGATCCCAATTGCAGTTAACGGTGGAAGATGTGGATGAGCTGACACATACCTGTAAAGAGACAGAAGGAATGATCAGGTGAGGCAGAACTTAGTGCAGAGAATGAAGTGCATAACACTTGTAGAAAGAAACACTTAGAGGAAGAAGCCTTAAGGATAGAAGCCCCTGCAATGTGCTCCCCCAACCCCCCTCCATTAGTACAGACCCCCAGGACAAAGCCCCCTCCATTAGTACAGACCCCCCAGGACAAAGCCCCCCTCCATTAGTACAGACCCCAGGACAACCCCCCCTCCATTAGTACAGACCCCCAGGACAAAGCCCCCCTCCATTAGTACAGACCCCCCGGACAAAACCCCCCTCCACTAGTACAGACCCACCAGGACAAACCACCCCCCTCCATTAGTACAGACCCCCCCAGGACAAACCCCCCTCCATTAGTACAGACCCCCCAGGACAAACCCCCCTCCATTAGTACAGCCCCCACCAGGACAAACCCCCCTCCATTAGTACAGACCCCCCAGGAGAAACCCCCCTCCATTAGGACAGACCCCCAGGACAACCCCCCTTCATTAGTACAGACCCCCAGGACAAACCCCACCTCCATTAGTACAGATCCCCAGGACAAACCCCCCCTCCATTAGTACAGACCCCCCAGGACAAACCCCCCTCCATTAGTACAGGCCCCACCAGGACAAACCCCCCTCCATTAGTACAGACCCCCAGGACAAACACCCCTCCATTAGTACAGCCTCCACCAGGACAAACCCCCCCTTCATTAGTACAGACCCCCCCAGGACAATCCCCCCACCATTAGTACAGACCCCCAGGAAAAAGCCCCCCCTCCATTAGTACAGACCCCCCAAGACAACCCCCCATTAGTACAGACTCCCCAGGACAAAGCCCCCCTCCATAGTACAGACCCCCCATGGACAAAGCCCCCCTCCACTAGTACAGACCCCCCAGGACAAACCCCCCTCCATTAGTACTGACCCCCAGGACAAACCCCTCCAGACCCCCAGGACAATCCCCCCTCTCCATTAGTACAGACCCCCAGGACAAACCCCCCTTCATTAGTACAGACCCCCCCAGGACAAAGCCCCCCTCCATTAGTACATACCCCCCGGTACAGACCCCCCAGGACAACCCCCCTCCATTAGTACAGACCCCCAGGACAAAGCCCCCCTCCATTAGTACAGACCCCCCCAGGACAAAGCCCCCCTCCATTAGTACAGACCCCAGGACAACCCCCCTCCATTAGTACAGACCCCCAGGACAAAGCCCCCCTCCATTAGTACAGACCCCCCGGACAAACCCCCCTCCACTAGTACAGACCCACCAGGACAAACCACCCCCCTCCATTAGTACAGACCCCCCCAGGACAAACCCCCCTCCATTAGTACAGCCCCCACCAGGACAAACCCCCCCTCCATTAGTACAGACCCCCCAGGACAAACCCCCTACCATTAGTACGGACCCCAGGACAAAGCCCCCCCTCCATTAGTACAGACCCCCCAAGACAACCCCCCTCCATTAGTACAGACCCCAGCAGGGCCGGATTAACATAGGGGCTGATGGAGCTGCAGCTCCAGGCCCCTGCCTTAAAATCGGCCCTCACAGCCAGCAATATAAGCCTGGTTTCTCCTGTCCATAAACTTCTATGGGACAGGAGAAGCTGTGTGTAAATGTAGGGGTGTCTGGCTGCATCTGTGTTGGCTCACTGTGTTTATTACAGTGTCACAGTGCACAGTTCCCCCCCTACACAAATGGCTCTGCCTTCCCCCTCCTCTCTCCCCTCTCTCCGTGTGCAGTGAAGGAGCCGTGTGGGCTGGGAAACAGAGCAGCTGCAGCCGGCAGATAAAAGGTGAACACATATGTGAAGTGTGAGCTCAGTGACTGGACTCTTATCTCCCTTCTCTCCCCCTCCTTTACCTTTATCTTCAGCAATGGCTCTTATAACTGCAGTCAATATGTAGACTTGGCTCCTTGTGCTTTTAGGTGGGTTCACACTGCTTTGCTGTGCTTTGGCCCATTGCTGGTGTATCCGCAGTTTTCCTGCGTTTTACCCACAGTCCTATTGATTTCTATTAGGTTGCATGTTTTTTCTGAAAGCGCACCAAAATCAATAGAACTGCAAGCTAAAACTGCAGATACACAAGCAGTGCGCCCAAACTGCAGCAAACCAGTGTAAGCCCAAAGGCTGTACACTAGGGATGAGCCGAACACCCCCCTGTTCGGTTCGCACCAGAACATGCGAACAGGAAAAAAGTTCGTTCGAACACGCGAACACCGTTAAAGTCTATGGGACACGAACATGAATAAACAAAAGTGCTAATTTTAAAGGCTTATATGCAAGTTATTGTCATAAAAAGTGTTTGGGGACCTGGGTCCTGCCCCAGGGGACATGGATCAATGCAAAAAAAAGTTTTAAAAACGGCCGTTTTTTCAGGAGCAGTGATTTTAATAATGCTTAAAGTCAAACAATAAAAGTGTAATATCCCTTTAAATTTCATACCTGGGGGGTGTCTATAGTATGCCTGTAAAGGGGCGCATGTTTCCTGTGTTTAGAACAGTCTGACAGCAAAATGACATTTTGAAGGAAAAAACTCATTTAAAACTACCCGCGGCTATTGCATTGCCGACAATACACATAGAAGTTTATTGATAAAAACGGCATGGGAATTCCCCAAAGGGGAACCCCGAACCAAAATTTTAAAAAAAAAATGACGTGGGAGTCCTCCTAAATTCCATACCAGGCCCTTCAGGTCTGGTATGGATATTAAGGGGAACCCCGGCCAAAATTTAAAAAAAAAAATGACGTGGGGTTCCCCCTAAATTCCATACCAGACCCTTCAGGTCTGGTATGGATTTTAAGGGGAACCCCGCGCCAAAAAAAAAAAAAAAAAACGGCGTGGGGTCCCCCCAAAAATCCATACCAGACCCTTATCCGAGCACGCAACCTGGCAGGCCGCAGGAAAAGAGGGGGGGACGAGAGTGCGGCCCCCCCTCCCTCCTGAACCGTACCAGGCCACATGCCCTCAACATTGGGAGGGTGCTTTGGGGTAGCCCCCCAAAACACCTTGTCCCCATGTTGATGAGGACAAGGGCCTCATCCCCACAACCCTGGCCGGTGGTTGTGGGGGTCTGCGGGCGGGGGGCTTATCGGAATCTGGAAGCCCCCTTTAACAAGGTGACCCCCAGATCCCGGCCCCCCCCCTGTGTGAAATGGTAAGGGGTACATAAGTACCCCTACCATTTCACGAAAAAAGTGTCAAAAATGTTAAAAATGACAAGAGACAGTTTTTGACAATTCCTTTATTTAAATGCTTCTTCTTTCTTCTATCTTCCTGCATCTTCTGGTTCTTCTGGCTCTTCTGGTTCTTCCAGCATCTCCTCCGCGGCGTCTTCTATCTTCTTCTCCTCGGGCCGCTCCGCACCCATGGCATGGGGGGGAGGCTCCCGCTCTTCTCTTCTTCTTTTCTTCTCTTCTTCTCTTCTTCATTTTCTTCTCCGGGCCGCTCCGCAATCCATGCTGGCATGGAGGGAGGCTCCCGCTGTGTGACGGCGCTCCTCGTCTGACAGTTCTTAAATAAGGGGGGGCGGGGCCACCCGGCGACCCCGCCCCACTCTGACGCACGGTGACTTGACGGGACTTCCCTGTGACGTCACGGGGAATGCCACAGGGAAGTCCCGTCATGTCCCGTGCGTCAGAGGGGGGCAGGGTCACCGAGTGGCCCCGCCCCCCGTTATTTAAGAACTGTCAGACGAGGAGCGCCGTCACACAGCGGTAGCCTCCCTCCATGCCAGCATGGATTACGGAGCGGCCCGGAGAAGAAAATGAAGATTAGAAGAAGAGAAGAAAAGAAGAAGAGAAGAAGATGAAGAAGATGAAGAAGATGAAGAGAAGAGCGGGAGCCTCCCCCCATGCCATGGGTGCGGAGCGGCCCGAGGAGAAGAAGATAGAAGACGCCGCGGAGGAGATGCTGGACGAGAACGCCGGAGGAAGAACCAGAAGAGCCAGAAGAACCAGAAGATGAAGGAAGATAGAAGAAAGAAGAAGCATTTAAATAAAGGAATTGTCAAAAACTGTCTCTTGTCATTTTTAACATTTTTGACACTTTTTTCGTGAAATGGTAGGGGTACTTATGTACCCCCTTACCATTTCACACAGGGGGGGGCCGGGATCTGGGGGTCACCTTGTTAAAGGGGGCTTCCAGATTCCGATAAGCCCCCCACCCGCAGACCCCCACAACCACCGGCCAGGGTTGTGGGGATGAGGCCCTTGTCCTCATCAACATGGGGACAAGGTGTTTTGGGGGGCTACCACAAAGCACCCTCCCAATGTTGAGGGCATGTGGCCTGGTACGGTTCAGGAGGGAGGGGGGGCGCACTCTCGTCCCCCCCTCTTTTCCTGCGGCCTGCCAGGTTGCGTGCTCGGATAAGGGTCTGGTATGGATTTTTGGGGGGACCCCACGCCGTTTTTTTTTTTTTTTTTGGCGCGGGGTTCCCCTTAAAATCCATACCAGACCTGAAGGGTCTGGTATGGAATTTAGGGGGAACCCCACGTCATTTTTTTTTTTTGATTTTGGCCGGGGTTCCCCTTAATATCCATATCAGACCTGAAGGGCCTGGTATAGAATTTAGGAGGACTCCCACGTCATGCGCCCCTTTACAGGCATACTATAGACACCCCCCAGGTACGAAATTTAAAGGGATATTACACTTTTATTGATTGACTTTAAGCATTATTAAAATCACTGCTCCTGAAAAAACGGCCGTTTTTAAAACTTTTTTTTGCATTGATCCATGTCCCCTGGGGCAGGACCCAGGTCCCCAAACACTTTTTATGACAATAACTTGCATATTAGCCTTTAAAATTAGCACTTTTGATTTCTCCCATAGACTTTTAAAGGGTGTTCCGCGGCATTCGAATTTGCCGCGAACACCCCAAATTGTTCGCTGTTCGGCGAACTTGCGAACAGCCAATGTTCGAGTCGAACATGAGTTCGACTCGAACTCGAAGCTCATCCCTACTGTACACACAACCCTCTATAGAACTTGGTCTGATCAATACTCCTGGCATTCATTTTACACACAGCCATACCATCCCAGATCAGGAGGGGTGGGGGCTTCAGGGATTTGTTTGACTATGCTGGCCCTGTCCCTTCTCTACCCATCCTGGAAGAGTCCTGGAGGGAGTGGCAGGCTGCTGGTGGCAGTTGGCACACTGTATCTGGTGGCAGGCTGCTAGTGGCAAGTGGCACACTGTATCTGGTGGCAGGCTGCTAGTGGCAAGTGGCACACTGTATCTGGTGGCAGGCTGCTGGTTGGCAAGTGGCACACTGTATCTGGTGACAGGCTGCAGGTGACAAGTGGCACACTGTATCTGGTGGCAGGCTGCTAGTGGCAAGTGGCACACTGTATCTGGTGGCAGGCTGCTAGTGGCAAGTGGCACACTGTATCTGGTGGCAGGCTGCTGGTTGGCAAGTGGCACACTGTATCTGGTGGCAGGCTGCTAGTGGCAAGTGGCACACTGTATCTGGTGGCAGGCTGCTAGTGGCAAGTGGCACACTGTATCTGGTGACAGGCTGCTAGTGGCAAGTGGCACACTGTATCTGGTGGCAGGCTGCTAGTGGCAAGTGGCACACTGTATCTGGTGGCAGGCTGCTAGTGGCAAGTGGCACACTGTATCTGGTGGCAGGCTGCTGGTGGCAAGTGGCACACTGTATCTGGTGGCAGGCTGCTAGTGGCAAGTGGCACACTGTATCTGGTGACAGGCTGCTAGTGGCAAGTGGCACACTGTATCTGGTGGCAGGCTGCTGGTGGCAAGTGGCACACTGTATCTGGTGGCAGGCTGCTGGTTGGCAAGTGGCACACTGTATCTGGTGGCAAGTGGCACACTGTATCTGGTGGCAGGCTGCTGGTGGAGAGTGGCACACTGTATCTGGTGGCAAGTGGCACACTATCTGGTGGAAGGCTGCTGGTGGTAAGTGACACACTGTATCTGGTGGTAGGCTGTGGTTGGCAAGTGGCACACTGTATCTGGTGGCAAGCTGCTGGTGGCAAGTGGCACACTGTATCTGGTGGCAGGCTGCTGGTGGCAAGTGGCACACTGTATCTGGTGGTAGGCTGCTGGTGGCAAGTGGCACACTGTATCTGGTGGCAGGCTGCTGGTGGCAAGTGGCACACTGTATCTGGTGGCAGGCTGCTGGTGGCAAGTGGCACACTGTATCTAGTGGTAGGCTGTGGTTGGCAAGTAGCACACTGTATCTGGTGGCAAGTGGCACACTGTATCTGGTGGCAGGCTGCTGGTGGAGAGTGGCACACTGTATCTGGTGGCAAGTGGCACACTATCTGGTGGAAGGCTGCTGGTGGTAAGTGACACACTGTATCTGGTGGTAGGCTGTGGTTGGCAAGTGGCACACTGTATCTGGTGGCAGGCTGCTGGTGGCAAGTGGCACACTGTATCTGGTGGCAGGGAGCTGGTGGCAAGTGGCACACTGTATCTGGTGGCAAGTGGCACACTGTATCTGGTGGCAGGCTGCTGGTGGAGAGTGGCACACTTTATCTGGTGGCAAGTGGCACACTATCTGGTGG
This sequence comes from Aquarana catesbeiana, assembly GCF_042186555.1. Classification (NCBI taxonomy): domain Eukaryota; kingdom Metazoa; phylum Chordata; class Amphibia; order Anura; family Ranidae; genus Aquarana; species Aquarana catesbeiana. The sequence goes on along the minus strand of NC_133333.1, from coordinate 15,095,483 downwards.
AAGGCTGCTGGTGGTAAGTGACACACTGTATCTGGTGGTAGGCTGTGGTTGGCAAGTGGCACACTGTATCTGGAGGCAGGCTGCCGGTGGCAAGTGGCACACTGTATCTGGTGGTAGGCTGTGGTTGGCAAGTGGCACAATGTATCTGGTGGTAGGCTGCTGGTGGCAAGTGGCACACTGTATCTGATGGCAGGCTGCTGGTGGCAAGTGGCACACTATCTGGTGAAAGGCTGCTGGTGGTAAGTGACACACTGTATCTGGTGGTAGGCTGTGGTTGGCAAGTGGCACACTGTATCTGATGGAAGGCTGCTGGTGGCAAGTGGCACACTGTATCTGGTGGCAGGGAGCTGGTGGCAAGTGGCACACTGTATCTGGTGGCAAGTGGCACACTGTATCTGGTGGCAGGCTGCTGGTGGAGAGTGGCACACTTTATCTGGTGGCAAGTGGCACACTATCTGGTGGAAGGCTGCTGGTGGTAAGTGACACACTGTATCTGGTGGTAGGCTGTGGTTGGCAAGTGGCACACTGTATCTGGTGGCAGGCTGCTGGTGGCAAGTGGCACACTGTATCTGGTGGCAGGCTGCCGGTGGCAAGTGGCACACTGTATCTGGTGGTAGGCTGTGGTTGGCAAGTGGCACAATGTATCTGGTGGTAGGCTGCTGGTGGCAAGTGGCACACTGTATCTGATGGCAGGCTGCTGGTGGCAAGTGGCACACTATCTGGTGAAAGGCTGCTGGTGGTAAGTGACACACTGTATCTGGTGGTAGGCTGTGGTTGGCAAGTGGCACACTGTATCTGATGGAAGGCTGCTGGTGGCAAGTGGCACACTGTATCTGGTGGCAGGGAGCTGGTGGCAAGTGGCACACTGTATCTGGTGGCAAGTGGCACAATGTATCTGGTGGCAGGCTGCTGGTGGCAAGTGGTACACTGTATCTGGTGGCAAGTGGCACAATGTATCTGGTGACAGGCTGCTGGTGGCAAGTGACACACTGTATCTGGTGACAGGCTGCTGGTGGCAAGTGGCACACTGTATCTGGTGGCAAGTGGCACAATGTATCTGGTGGCAAGTGGCACACTGTATCTAGTGGCAGGCTGTCGGTAGCAAGTGGCACACTGTATCTAGTGACAGGCTGTGGTTGGCAAGTGGCGCACTGTATCTGGTGAAAGGCTGCTGGTGGCAAGTAGCACACTGTATCTGGTGGCTGGCTGCTAGTGGCAAGTGGCACACTGTATCTAGTGGCAGGCTGCTGGTGGCAATTGGCACATTGTATCTGGTGGCACACTGTATCTGGTTGCAAGTGGCACACTGTATCTGGTGGCAAGTGGCACACTGTATCTGGTGGCAGGCTGCTGGTGGCAAGTGACATGCTGCATCTAGCGGCAGGCAACTGTGGAAAGTGATACGCTACATCTGGTGGCAGGCTATGGGTGGCAAGTGACAAGCTGCATCTGGTGGCAAGTGACAAGTTCAGGTCCCACTGATTCTGCACGATGGTGAGTTGAACTATTTCACTATATATTACAATGTAGTAACTGAAATAATGGAATTTGATCATCCTGACACCATATCAAGCATGGTGTCAGGATGGTTGATTTTAAGTACTAACACCAGCCATTTGCCTGACAAATCACCGCCACCGCCGATTTCCCCGCCAACCCCGAGACTACACCCCCCACCCTCATCTTTTTTTGGGAAGAGGTGGATGTCTCTGAATGACAGTTTGGAAATGTGGTCTCCCTATGTTGCTGCTGGTGAGAGACCGCATAGCAGGTGGTATTGGTGGTGTTGCGGCTGCTCAGAGGCTGCACGGCTGGTATTACTGGTGAGAGTATATTTAATTCGTTTTAGCGAAAAATTGTTTGCATTTTCATTTTGTTTCCATAAAAAGGCCCCCCGAAATTCTCAGCACCAGGCCCATGATGCTCTTAATCTGGCCCTGGACCCCAGGACAAAGCCCCCCTCCATTAGTACAGACCCCCCCAGGACAAAGCCCCCCTCCACTAGTACAGCCCCCCAGGACAAACCCCCCTCCATTAGTACTGACCCCCAGGGCAAACCCCTCCAGACCCCCAGGACAATCCACCCTCTCCATTAGTACAGACCCCCAGGACAAACCCCCCCTCCATTAGTACAGACCCCCCCAGGACAACCCCCCTCCATTAGTACAGACCCCCCAGGACAGAGCCCCCCCCTCCATTAGTACAGACCCCCAGGACAAAGCCCCCCTCCATTAGTACAGACCCCCCCAGGACAACCCCCCTCCATTAGTACAGACCCCCCAGGACAACCCCCCTCCATTAGCACAGACCCCCCAGGACAAAGCCCACCCCCCCCTCCATTAGTACAGACCCCCAGGACAACCCCCCTCCATTAGTACAGACCCTCCCAGAACATAGCCCCCTCTCCATCAGTACAGCCCCCCAGGACAAAGCCCCCTTCCACTAGTACAGACCCCCCAGGACAAACCGCCCCCCTCTGCATTAGTACAGACCCCCAGGACAACCCCCCTCCATTAGTACAGACCCCCAGGACAAAGCCCCCCTCCATTAGTACAGACACCCAGGACAAAGCCCCCCTCCATTAGTACAGACCCCCCAGGACAACCCCCCCTCCATTAGTACAGACCCCCAGGACAAAGCCCCCTCCCTCCATTAGTACAGACCCCCCCAGGACAAAGCCCCCCTCCACTAGTACAGACCCCCCAGGACAAACCGCCCCCCCTCTCCATTAGTACAGATCCCCCAGGACAAATCCCCCTCCATTAGTACAGACCCCCCAGGACAGACCCCCCTCTATTAGTAGAGACCCCCCCTCTATTAGTGTACATAAAAACACCCGGGAGGCAGCTAGTGAGGAGAGGACAGTGTGCAGCTGCACCGCCTGGGTGGAAAGCAGATGGAGACAGGTTTGGGCGGGAGTGAGAGACAAAGGAGGAGAACACGTCAGGCAAGGACCGCCTCGCCAGCAATGTCACTGTGCGGCTGGTCTCTCTCCACACAGAGACCAGCTGCTCCGATCTCCGGCGGCTGCTCTCCTTCTCTGACAGGAGGAGGGAGGGGGGACGGCTTGAGCCTCGAAAAATACAACGGTGGCGGTGACCTGCGGAGGGAGCTGCCTCTGGACACAGAGAGGAGGAGGAGGGAGGGGAGCACTCTGGCGCTTTAGCGCCCCCACCTCTCTGGTGCCCAGGTGCACTGCACCCTGTGCACCCTGCCTGGGATTGGCCCTGTTAGTGAATGAGGTGAAGCACTGCAGACCACCATCTAATCAAATGCTGTTTTTTTTTAAATGTATTATTTATTTTCCCTATTTTTTTTTTATTGTGATTCTTTGCCACTAAGTTCTAGGGCAAATTCCCTTACAAAGTGAACAGCCTATTTGTGTTTTGTAAATTAACTCACCCCTTCCCCCTAATGTTGATAGAATTGAGAAAGACAGAGATTTTTGCCTTAATTTGAAGCTTGACCAGATAAAGTTGATCACAGATGGAGCCGGAGAGTGGAGTTATGTTTGGATATTCTTTTTTTTTTTTTTTTGTTTACAAACGATTTTTATTATGCAAAAGGTCAAGGTATAAAACAATTACAATGATGGTACAGGTATACATACAAATATCTTTAACAGTGAATGTTTTACAGGAAATAAAAAAGGGTTATGGTTATTCAGATTAAATATTGCACAGTGTCATAAATATGCCAGTTATCATGGAGGGAAGAAGGAAGGGCAATTACGTATGTGTTAAGGAGAGGAGGTGAGGAAAATTAAATAGAAATTTTTCTAAATCAGAGAGGTGGTGTCCCAGAGGGTCCACTTTTTTTGATAAAGAGGCATAGAGTCATATAACGTGTGGTGAATTTTTTCAGAAAGTCTGATGTTCGACATGCGGTTGAGAATTTGTGACCAAGGTACCGTAGTGGAGCGCCAATTGAAGGCTATAGCCCAATGAATGGAGCTGAGAAATGTGTGGATTAGCCTTGTGCTAGTCATTGGAATATCCTGTATAGGGGAGAAAAGAAGACATATTTGGGGTGTAAGAGAAAACTTCCTACCGGATATTTTTTCAATGATTATGCTAGCCTTATGCCAGGTGCTTTTTATATGGGGACAATCCCAAAAGATATGTAAAAGTGTACCCTGAGAGGGGCAACCCCTAAAGCAGAGTGGGGATAGTGAGGGATAGAATGAGTTAAGTTTAGCGGGGGTAAGATACCATCTATAGAGCAATTTGATGGATGATTCTCTGATCGAGGTTGTTTTGGAACATTTATGGAGATTTGTAAAAATAGTATCCCATTGATCAGGAGTAAATGAGGTATTTAGATCTGATTCCCATTGTAGCATGGGGTGTGACTTCTCAGGCATGTTGGTCTCATTTAAACTTTTATATATTCTGGAGATTAAACCACTATCACGGGGGAAAGAGATACAAATTTGCTCAAATTGTGTATAGGGGGGATGAAGTGTAAGTGAATGATATTTCTGATAGAATTGTCTTATATTTGTATAGTTCTCTAGTTCAGAAGGTGGAAAATCATATTTTATTTGTAGACTGGAGAAAGTGAGGAATGAATTGTTGTGGAAGAGCGATTTTAAATGTGTTAGGTTATGTGACTTCCAATTCGTTAGAGAGTTTTGATCTTGAGCTCTGTCTGGGAGGGGGAAACGAGGGTCACCTAGAAAGGAGGCCAAGGGGGGAATGTCAGAAGATAATTTGAATTTAGAGGCTTGTCTGTTCCATAGTTGAAGGGTGTGAGTGACAATGAAATTTAGGGGTTTAATTTTTTGTGGTGGGATAGTCTTGGACCAGAGAAGTCCTTGTAGATTGTAGGGTAGGACAGATTCTTCCTCGAACCGGAGCCAAGGGATTTGAAGTGAGGGGGCATACCATTGGGCTAATTGGGTAAATCTGGCCGATAGATAATAAAGCCAAAGATTAGGAATGCTGAGGCCTCCTTTTCCTTGGGGTCTAAACATAAGGGAATAGCTGAATCTGGATTTCTTGTTTAGCCATATGAATTTGTTGATCTCTCTCTGTAAGGAATCTAATGTTTTTTTATGTAGAATAATAGGAAGGGCTCTGAAAAAAAATAAAAGCTTGGGTAGTATCATCATTTTTACAGCCACTATTCTACCCGAGAATGAAATTTGGTATGATGACCAAAGTTTAAGTAAATTTTTAATACTATTAAATAAAGGAGGATAGTTTGCTTGGTAAAACGTTTTATAGGAAGAAGTAATTTGGATGCCTAGATATCTAAATGAATCCATATTCCAATTAAATGAGAATTTGTCCTTAAGTGAAGCTATTAAGGCTGGAGGAATATTGATTGGTAAAGCTGAGCATTTAGATAGATTTACACTCAGGCCTGTCACGTCGTGGAAGATGGCAAGGGTTTTAGTTAGGTTGGGTAGGGAGATAAGAGGGTCGGTTATAAACAGAAGCACGTCATCTGCGTAGAGACTTAGTTTGTATTCCTTGGATCCCTTGGAGTATCCTTTAATGTCTATGTTATTTCTAATCGCGCAGGCAAGGGGTTCTATCGCGAGGGCGAAAAGTAGAGGGGAGAGGGGGCAACCCTATCTGGTACCTTTGGTTAGGGGGAAAAAGTCTGAGTTGTTGCCTGGGAGTTTGATACGTGTTTGTGGGTTGTGATAGAGAGCCTTAAAACCATGTAAGAATTCATTGTTGATGCCATATTTGGGGAGTAGAGTGTCAAGATATGACCAGGAAACGCTGTCAAACGCTTTATGTATGTCGAGACTGAGTAGTAGTGTGGATTTGGAATTTGTGTTGGAGTCTTGAATGATATTTGTGGTCAGTCGTATATTGTCTGTTATTTGTCTGTTAGGAATGAAACCCGTTTGATCAGGATCAACTAGTGGGGAGATAACAGCCGATAATCTGTCTGCCAAAATTCGGCCAAATATTTTTAGGTCATTATCAATAACTGATATTGGGCGGTAGTTTTGAGGGGTGGAGTGGTCTTTATTTGGTTTGGGAAGAAGAGACATGTTGGCTAATAGCATTTCAGATGGGAATTGGCCACCTTGTAAAATACTATTATATAGTTTAGTAAGGTGTGGGGTAATGGTAGGGGCAAATTTTTTATAGTAGGACGAGGAATAGCCATCTGGGCCTGGGGCAGTGGATATCTTTAAAGTTCTAATAATTCTGCAAACTTCTATGTCTGTACAAGGGGCATTGAGAGATTCTATTTGGTCCTTAGAAAGAGTGGGCAATGTAATGTTGTTAAGCCAATCAAGGGAAGACTGTTTGGGGGCTGATTGTGATGTGGAAAGAAGATTTTTATAGAAGTCTAAGAACAGTTTCATGACTTCTTTGGGATGGGACACCATATGTCCAGATGGGTTCCTTAATTTGTATGTGTGGGGTGGTTTTGTAGATTGGTTAAGTTTTCTAGCGAACATGGTGGAATATGAATTACTGTTGAGTAAGAATCTGGCTTTAGACCACCTGAGGGCCTTTTCGGTGTCCGATGCTAATAATGTGTCTAAGGTAGTGCGTTTCTCTTGAATCTGTTTAAATAGGTCACTAGATGGGTTTTGGTTGTGTCTGTGATATAAATTATCTAGATCGTTTGTAAGGGATCTAATATCTGCAAGTTTGGATTTGTTTTTAATTGAGGCAATATTTATCAGATGGCCTCTCATTACCGCTTTATGTGCCATCCAGATATTTGTAGGAGACATATCAGGCGTTACGTTGTGTGCGAAGTATTGCTCTAGGTGAGATAGAATTTGTTGGTTGCTTAATGGATCTGTGAGCAAGGAATCGTTAATTCGCCATGAGTGTGTTGTGTTGGCTAGACCTATGCGTGAAGTGTTAAAGGAGATTATATGGTGATCCGACCAAGGACATGCATGTATATCTGCTTTAGAGGAATTGGCCAATAGGATTGGGGTGCAGAAGATATAATCAAGTCGTGCAAAGCTGTTATGTGGGTGCGAATAGAATGTGTAGGATTTGATACCTATGTTGTGGGCTCTCCAAGTATCTACTAATTGATGATTATATAGTGATCTGTTCAGCGATTTAGGGAAAGCTTTAGAGGAAGGGACAACTCTGCTTCTGTCCAGAACCGAGTGAGCTGCTAAATTGAAGTCCCCACCCACTATTAGATGTGCGGAATGATAATTATCCAAAGTCTCAAAAAATTTGTTAAAAAAGTTTGAGTGGGCCTCGTTAGGAGCATATACTGAGGCAATGGTAACCGAACGTCCTTTAATTAAGCCTTTCAAAATCAAATAACGACTTTCTGGGTCCTTAAAGACATTCTGAACCTCAAAAACCACCGAGTTCCTAATAAATATGGCAGCACCCCTAGATTTTGTGTTGTAAGTTGTACAATAAAATTGGCTGAAACTTTTGTCAATGAATTTAGGGTGTTTGTCTGTAGCGAAGTGAGTTTCTTGCATTAATATTATATCAGCTCCTAATCTTTTATAGTGACGAAAAGCTTTCTTTCTCTTGTGAGGTGAATTAATGCCCTGGGCATTGTGAGAAATCACCCTAAGCCCCATTGTATTGGTGTTAGAAAGCGATGATAATTATAAGGTAGTGTCAATGGATCACATGGCCCAGGGCAAAGCATTTGGCAAAGTTGGTATGGTGATAGTAAATTGGATAATAATGATAACGTCGATAAAGAAGAATTACCTGAGATAGAGAAAAATCTGGTGATCACTGTGTTACCATCTATATCTTCATATATACGATATATCGGAATATACCTCAAAATTTTGCATAAGTGTTTTTTTGTTGATCTTTCTATATCAAATAATATATTATACTTATATATGTGTAGACTGAAGATTTGGGTACCTGAACCGTAGAACCCTAGAAAAAATAAACTCCTAGATAATAACAGTGCTACATTGCGCAACAATGCACCATCATAACATCTTAAGTAAAATACAGAGAATTTGTTCAACCTTTTCAAAATTTTGTAAAAATAGAATATTTTAGTATAATTATGAGAAAAATTATTTATAGCTTGGGAGTCAGGGTGAGAAGCACTGCCTGACCGAAAATAAAATTGTAGTGGACAATATTGTCCATTACTCACAAGTGGAGCATCCATCATTAAAACAATGGATAGCAGGGTCAGTCGTAGAAATGTATCCACTATTTGAACCATGCTTTTGGAGTCCATTGTGAGTAGGGGAACAAACTAGCTGAGGCGGAGCAGATCAGCCTCAGCGAGGATTCTATAGACAAAAATATAAGAGCATGCCGTGACGTATGTTGAAAAAATTAGTGGAGAAAAACCTCATAGATGGAGAGAAAAAAAAAAAAAAAAAAAAAGGGGTTAAATGTATGATTGCATAAGATTGCATGGTAGGAACTGTGAAATACCTACCCAATACCTTTTAAAGGGGTAGAACTACTTTATTAAACACAGTAAATCAAACCTCAAAATTTGTAAATTTTTAGAACTGTAAAAATTGTTCTATGAACCCTGCGAAGGAAAAGGAGACAGAGAAAAAAAAAATAAAAAAAAAATCCCTTTCTCCTTCTCCTCCCTCTCTCTCTCCTCCCCCCACAGAAGTGTGAATTTTCAGCCGTAGGTATGCGAAAAATTTTAACTTCAAGCATCCAGATTTCTGAGTGATGGACGCCATCTTCCTTGTCCACGACGCGTGGCTGGGGTGGCCCAGATCGGTGAGGTATGAGGGGTGGCAGGAGGTCTTGCCACCGCCCCTGGGTCTAAAAGACCCAACTTTACCAGGAGATCTTTACCTTCCGCGATGTTGAAAACTGTATAAGTTGTGCCATTGTGTGGCACTGTTAATTTAAATGGAAAGCCCCAGCGGTATCTGATGTGAGCTGATTGTAATACTGAAGTTATCTCTTTCATTTTGCGTCTCCTTTCCAGGGTAGCTTGTGAAATATCAGGAAATATTTGAATTTTTGTTCCATCCAATTCAATGTTATGCATATTCCTGGATGCTCTTAGTATGCTTTCTTTTGTGATAAAGTCTTTCATGCATAGTATAATGTCACGTGAAGGTTTGTCTGGGGGTGGCTTAGGACGCAAGGCCCTATGGATTCTGTCACACACAAATGAGGATGGAGGTAGATCCGGAAGGAGATTGTGGAAGAGTTTGGACACCGCTGGCATCAGTTCGGTGACCGATTCTGGAATACCACGAATCCTCAGGTTGTTCCTACGGTTTCGATTGTCCAAATCTTCCACTTGAGATTGTAAGTATGAGTGGTTTTCAGCTAACAGTTCAAAGTCCCTTCTAAGATCGTTGTGTGCAAGTGATAGCTCATCATGCTTGGTTTCAAGAACATCTGTTCGTCCTCCCAAGGTTGCTATTTCTTGAGTGAGTGTGTTTGTTGTTTTTTGGAGTTCACACTGTATTTTGTCAACAAGTTTTTCGTAGATCTTGGTTAAGCTGGAGTCCAAATCTGCTTTTGTGATCTGAGAGGGGAGATCACTGTTCTGTGTTGGAGAGGACTTGTGCGAAGGGCCACTGGCAGTTGTAGGGGACTGTACCAGCGACGAACTAGCACCTTTATGCGCCATTTTATTCTGCTCCTTATTGCGCAGAGGGTATGTGATTAAAGAGTGCTGTTGCGCACGGCGATTGTACGCCTTCTTGCCCGACGGCATGCACTAGTATGAACTGCAGGGATGTTTATAAAAAATATAATTATTTAAGGTAATTGATCCTTGCAGTGTGTGTTAAATCCTCGCTGAATAGATGAAATTCTCAATTACAAATGGTGAACTGCATCGCGTCTCGCAAGCGCCCCCACTTAGTTATGATTATGACTTTAGTTCATCTTATCACCCCTATCCAAGGGCAATAGCTTGTTCCAAATTTGTTGTGGGGCTACATGTTGCCCGAAGAGGTGTACTCTGAGCTTTGTGGGGGTAAAGATCAAACACCCAGGACTTTTGAAGAATCAGGCTATGAGATGGTGGGACCACACCCCTGTGAGCGGGACGATTTTGTAATAACCTGGGGTCTGGACCCGGTCCAGGAGGGACGAGGGAGCTACTGGTGGGCCCACGGTGCAGCAGGAAGGCCGTTCCTCACCTCTGTTCCCAGAGTGTAGTCCCATGCAGGGTATTTCTGGCGGTATCCAGTTCTCACAAAATCCCGCCTCTCGGTCCACGGAGCCGCCACGGGTATGTACGGAAGGTGCTGACGTCTGTTCTGCTGTGAGCGGTAGCCGAGTGTGGAGGATCTGCAGGTCCCAAGGCCCCGAGATGCCAGATGGAGCCAGCAGTGAGACTGGTAGGGCTAATGGACGGCTGGGACTCTCCAGGTAGGCAGGGGTCTGTTCAGGGGGTGCCCAGGAACCTGGATGGAGGACCCAGTGAGGGATCCAGCAAGCACCGGGGCAGGATGGCAATGGATTCTGTCCAGGACAGCACAGCTCCCCCACAGTGCCTCTCAAGATGGCAGCAAGTCCCCAAGTAATGGAGCCGGCCGTAGGCCGGATAGAGGGGCGAGTGGATGGCCGGGATACTCCAGACAAACAGGGGATTGTTCAAGGGGTGCCCAGGGACCTGGATGGAGGACCCAGTGGGGGATCCAGCAAGCACCGGGGCAGGATGGCAATGGATTCCGTCCAGGACAGCACAGCTCCCTCACAGGGCTACTCAAGATGGCGACCAGTCCCCAAATAATGGAGCCGGCCGTAGGCCGGATAGAGGGGCGAGTGGATGGCCGGGATTCTCCAGACAGACAGGGGATTGTTCAGGGGGTGCCCAGGGACCTGGATGGAGGGTTTGGTGGCGGAATCCGATAACCCTGGAGCAGGATGGCTGTGGATTCTGATCAGGGTAACAAAGCTCCCTCACGGCGCGTCTAAGGATGGCGGACCGACCCCCAGCAACACAGCGGTGCACAGTCTCTTTAAGGGGGTACCCAGTATGGGAAGGATAGGCGACTGCCCAGCTACTCACTGTGCCCAGAGGATGAGATAGGCCGAGTCCGCAGGCCGCAAGATGGCGTCCGGCCGGAGGGTACCGGAGCTGGTTTTAGGGATCTCCAGTCCACCATCCACCGCTGTACAGGTAGCCCCCGACCCCCGGAGTCACTGATGTGCTGGGGCAAGATGTTCCTTTGATCCACGGGATCCGGGATGGAAGAGCCGAGGCCTCCGGGGGATCCGTAGGCCTCAAGATGGCGACGGGCGTCAGCGGTGCGGGCCAAGCCGCAGGCCCGAATCTGATTTAAGTCGCCCAACTTCACTAAGAGCCACCTAGGGCAGTAGCAGAGGGGGCCCAGGCACCGGTTCAATTGAAATGCAGGCTCTCCGAGGTAGATTATGGCAGGGATGGCACTGGATTATCTCTGCCTGTGAGGAGCTCAGCTCTAGCACGTCTTCCCTGGCTCTCATCCGGACACGCCCCCGCAAAATCCATGTTTGGATATTCTGAACATCTTATCTCATGTGCTATTTGACCTCCTAGAAAATATGAGGTTTCATTACCTAGTAAGCTGCTTTTCAATTTAATGGTGGTGGGAAATTCACTTTATTGGTGCAAATTGATTTTTCTTTTCATCTTATGAAGACTATTCTAAATGGTGTGTCTTTGGTGAATCAAGAGGGACTGTTCATTGAAAAAAGCACAGCTATATACGCTTTAATTGCATGTTATTTATTTAATGTATCATCTTTTCCCATACAGCTACATTTGTTTGGAGTTGAAGGATGGGTGTTATACAGCCTTTATATTTTGCTTGAATCTGAACGATAAAAGGAGAGGAGCGATTCTAATGCCCCGTACACACGGTCGGAATTTCCGACAACAAATGTTCGATGTGAGCTTGTTGTCGGAAATTCCAACCCTGTGTAGGCTCCATCGGACATCGGACATTTGTTGTCAGAATTTCTAATAACAAAAATTTGAGAGCTGGTTCTTAAATTTTCCGACAACAAAAGCCATTGTCGGAAATTCCGTTTGTGCGTACACAATTCTGACGCACAAATTTCCATGCATGCTCGGAATCAAGCAGAAGAGCCGCACTGGCTATTGAATTTCATTTTTCTCGGCTCGTCGTACGCGTTGTACGTCACCGCGTTCTTGACGTTCGCAATTTCCGACAACATTTGTGCGACCGTGTGTATGCAAGATAAGTTTGAGCCAACATACGTCGGAAATAAACCCAGGATTTTGTTGTTGGAACGTGCGTTCGTGAGTACACAGCATTAGAGTATAAGGCAGGTTTAATAAAAATAGTTGACTTTTGAACTGACAACATATTAAAGTGGTTGTAAACCTTTTACAACCACTTTTTACTACAGGCAAGCCTATAATTAGGCTTACCTGTAGCTACACTGGATATCTCTCCTAAACCGATGTCATCCACACATGCACACTTAAGCAAACTGAAGCAACGGCACGTACGTGCCGTTGCTTCAGTTGTAATGCGCTGTTACCGGCAGTTCCTGCACGCATGCGCGAGAGTGATGTCATAGCGGCTCCAGCCAATCACATCGCCGGAGCCGCAATACCCGGAAGTAACCCCCCGGATGGCTGTTGGCCGCCCGATTGGTGAACGAGGATGGCTGCAGGGGCTTCAATCTCAGGTAAATAATTCATAATAAGCTAGTATGCTATGCATACTAGCTCATTATGCCTTTGTCTTGCAGGTTTGTTTGTTGGAATTTTTTTAAAGGGTTTACAACCACTTTAACATTTACATGAGATTTTAGTGATACGGTTTATCCATACTTCAAAAACTGTTTACTGATCCTTCCCACCTTGATATGGCCAGCCTAATAAAGATTAGCATTGTTTATCTGTTTAGCAACCTGATACAGATTAGCAGATTGTAGGCAGGTGTAATACAGCCTCCCTGCATAGGCGGCACTGTGACGGCCACTGTCATGCAGAGGTAAGAAGGAGCACTTGTTCCTCTGAGGTCCCTGTGGGTGCCATCAGGAGGGCAGCTGTCTGATTGCATGCTGATGCCCTGGATGATGTTGACAGCCATCTTTAGTGTGGGCAGTGCTAATAAATAGCACTGTCCTACTGCAGTTGGCACACATTTGTGAAGTGGCTAGGTCAGGAACAGGAACCTGCTGGTTAGGGACACTGGGGTTTGATTTACTGAAGGCAAATCCACTGTGCACTACAAGTGCACTTGGAAGTGCAGTTGCTCTAGATCTGAGAGGAAGCTCTGCTGAATTCTATAATTCAATCATATGCAAGTAAAAACATTGTTTTTTATTTTCCTTGCATGCCCCCCTCAAATCTACAGTGACTGCACTTCCAAGTGCACTTGTAGTGCACAGTGGATTTGCCTTTAGTAAATAAACCCCAATGTGTCTAGCATAGGCAGAGATTCCAATGGAGGAGGGACAGAGTAGGGACTGCACACCTGTGTCTCCAGCAGGAGCTCTCCCCATCTTCAGGTGCCTTGTCGCCAGACCACCTTCCAGCCACCTCCTTTTGGGCATCGTAAGCCATATAGTGTGTCCTCTGTAATACTGAGACTATGGGGTGGATTTACTAAAACTGGAGAATGCAAAATCTGGTGCAGCTCTGCATAGAAACCAATCAGCTTCCAGGTTTTTTGTCAAAGCTTAACTGAACAAGCTGAGGTTAGAAGCTGATTGGCTACCATGCACAGCTGTACCCGATTTTGCACTCTCCAGTTTTAGTAAATCAACCCCTATGTTTGCAAAATGTTCTGTAAGGTGCTGCTGTGCCAGGCTCTGCTGTGTAATACAGATCCTGTTACCACATTGTTGGAACTTTTGTGTTAATACACTTTACTGCATTCATTGCTCACGATGTGCATTCTCCCTACTCCAGATACCAACCGTCTGGCCCCACCTACAAGATGTTGCAGTAATCTTTTTTGACCCATTCAAGGAGGAGTCTTTCAGGTAGAGTGAAACCTAAAGTTTCAATTAACCCCCCAATGTTTGTTGAAAATTAGAAACTGTTGGTAAAGTTTCGCAATTTTGGTGGAGAGCAGTGGAGTTAATGGGGAAGGTGACTTTAAGGCCGTGTACACACGGGTGGACTTCTCGACTGGACTAGTCCCACAGACTTTCCAGCGGACTTTCGACGGACTTTTGACGGACTTCCGACTGACTTTTTAACGAACAGACTTGTCTACACACGATCACACCAAAGTCTGATGGATTCATACGTGATGACGTACACCGGACTAAAATAAGGAAGTTGATAGCCAAGTTGATAGCCAATAGCTGCCCTAGCGTCGGTTTTTGTCCGTCGGACTAGCATACAGCCGAGCGGACTTTTGGGTCCGCCGGAGTTACGACGTAAAGATTTGAAGCCTGTTCCAAATCTAAAGTCCGTCAGATTTGCGACTGGAAAAGTCCGCTGAAGCCCACACACGATTGGATTGTCCGCCGGATTTGGTCCGTCGGCGTCCGTCGGACAAGTCCAGTCGAAAAGTCCGACCGTGTGTACACTGCATAAGAATGACTAATGCCCCGTACACACGGTCAGATTTTCTGACGGAAAATGTGTGATAGGACCTTGTTGTCGGAAATTCCGACCGTTTGTGGGCTCCATCACACATTTTCCATCGGATTTTCCGACACACAAAGTTTGAGAGCAGGTTATAACATTTTCCGACAATTTTCCAACAAAATCCGTTGTTGGAATTTCCGATCGTGTGTACACAAATCCGACGCACAAAGTGCCACGCTTGCTCAGAATAAATAAAGAGATGAAAGCTATTGGCTACTGCCCCGTTTAGAGTCCCGACATACGTGTTTTACGTCACCGCGTTCAGAACGATCGGATTTTCTGACAACTTTGTGTGACCGTGTGTATACAAGACAAGTTTGAGCCATCATCCGTCGGAAAAAATCCTAGAATTTTGTTGTCGGAATGTCCGATCAATGTCCGACCGTGTGTATGGGGCATATGGCTGGTAAAAAGTCTGACTTTTTTAAAATCAGCACACCAAGAGAAGTAGCCCAATTCTCTTTGAGTCTAAATTTAGGAAAACCGATTCACCCATTTGGGTGCTGGCATCAAATACTGGCTAGGCTTTGCTATCACTGTAGACATTCATATCACTTGTCAACTGCCAATGCTTAAAAGCATAGAAAAGCATTTTTGCCCTGTCTAACTTTTTATCACCCAATGTCATCTCTAATTTTAACTTTCCCATCGGCTCCAATCCACTTTAGTAAAATTGCAACATTTTACAAAATACTGTTGATTTCACTCAACCATATAATCTCCCTTATGCATTGGTGGTGAGGACCAGTATAGCATGACATAATTAGGTGACCATAACAGACGATTCCAACGTTCGTTTTCCTACAAGGTCCATTGAGAGAACTACCATTGTTTGTATGCCAGTGTCCTTCTTGAAGAACCTCTTATTAAAACAGTCATTGAGAGAGTAAGCCGCTTGTGGAGTTCTTTGTTTTAGTGAACATTTATTGACAGACACTCTCGTCTATACACTTTCAGTGATAGGAAGGAAGAGAAAGCATGGTCAGAATGTAGCAAAAGGCAGAATATATAAGTAATGAGCACATATGACTTCAGTATGTACATTTACATAATTACAAATTATACACAACATGAATCAGATTTTATTGCTTAGCATCATTGATCCCATCAATATTAATTTAGGTAATTTTATTTTAAAGATTTAATTATTAGGGTCCAAAGGTACCTAAAATTGATTTTGAACATGATATGTTTATATGGTAATAAATGGGGGCTAAGTCCCTATATTGTTTGCCATATTTACATTTTATTCAGAGATATGTGTTGCTTCCTTTCTCATAGGATTCAATAACCAATGGTGTATTGCCCCCCTGTGGTTATCATGCTCAAGACACGGCGTCGCCTGCTGGAATCGATTCAAATGCCCTAGCATCATATTAAAGTAATTTTTGCGTACACGGTAGGTGTAATTAATGTTTTATAGTTAAAATAATTTTTGTATTTATGCAATACTTAATTGTAATCAAGTGTTTGCACCCTTTTGGTGCACCTCTATTGATTGATCATCAAACTATAAATTTTTGTAGTAATTAATCCCAATCTTGTTTGTTGTTTTACTTTTGTAGTAATCATTTCATACAGCACTCTAGAAGCTCATGAAGAAGCTCACTGGAAGCGAAACATGTAGAGCGGTAGTGTTTGTACAAATATATGATTTGAATTTGACATGCAAATGAGGGATTTTTTTATGAAATGTTTTTAATGACATTAATAAAATATTTTTTATAATTAAAAATACTTTATTCTTTATTTATTGACACAGTTAAAGTCCCACAGTTGGCTGTTTTTTTTCATGTATTCTGTTATGTCTAATTTCTCTTTGAAAAGGAAATGATGGCTCATGCATCCATTCCTCACTGTATGCAGGGGCGGATCCAGGGGGGCAACGGGACAATTGCCCCCTCCGAGAATGCTGGTGAGAGGGCAGGCAGCTGGGTCCGCAGGAGAGAGAGAGCGGATGGCCGGGCGGGTGACAGTCTGAGACTGACTGTCAGTCTCAGACTATCACTAGTCCGGCCGTCCGCTCTCTCACCCACCCACTGCCAGTCACTGACAGTGGGCGGGTGAGAGAGCGGATGGCCGGGGGGGCTGGTGACAGTCTTAGCCTGACAGTGGGGTGGGCGGGTGAGAGCGGACGGCCGGGCTGGCCGCTGGTGACAGTCAGAGTGGGCGGGTGACATTTAGAGAGCGGCCAGGCTGCTGGCCAATCAGGGAGCCAGCGGGCGGGGGAGCAGAGAGATGACATCATCTCTCACCGCCCGCCCTGCATCCCTGCAGTTCCGCCCTCACTGTGCAGGTAGCTATGGACAGCGGAGAGATTACATCATCTCTCTTCTGCCTGACTGGTAATCTGCTGCCTCACCCTCTGGGAAACAGAAAGTGACAATTGTAGCTGTAGCAGGCAAGTGACAATCCGCAACGTGTGGCAGATGATGTGGCAAGTGACAATCCGCAATGTGTGGCAGATGATGTGGCAAGTGACAATCTGCATCTGGTGGCAGGCGACGTGGCAAGTGACAATCTGCAACTGGTGGCAGGCAACATGGCAAGTGACAATCTGCAATGTGTGGCATGTAACGTGACAATCCGCATCTGGTGGCAGGTGACGTGGCAAGTGACAATCTTCATCTGGTGGCAGGCGACGTGGCAAGTGACAATCCGCAATGTGTGGCAGGCGACGTGACAGTCCGCATCTGGTGGCAAGGTGATGTGGCAAGTGACAATCCGCATCTGGGGGCAGGTGGTGTGGCAAGTGACAATCTGCATCTGGTGGCAGGTGACGTGGCAAGTGACAAACCGCATCTGGTGGCAGGTGACGTGGCAAGTGACAATTGTAGCAGGCAAGTGACAATCTGCATCTGGGGGCAGGTGACGTGGAAAGTGACAATCCGCAATGTGTGACAGGGGATGTGGCAAGTGACAATCCGGAATGTGTGGCAGGTGACGTGGCAAGGTGACAATCTGCATCTGTTGGCAGGCGATGTGGCAAGTGACAATTGTAGCAGGAAAGTGACAATCCACATTTGGGGGCAGGTGACATGGCAAGTGACAATCTGCAACGTGTGGCAGGTGAAGTGGCAAGTGACAATCCGCATCTGGTGGCAGGCAACGTGGCAAGTGACACGCTTGGGGCTCCCACTGATTCTGCATTATGGTGAGTTGAACTATTTCATCTTATATAACAATGTAATAATAGAAAAAATGCGCTTCAATTATCCTGACACCATGGTGCTGTGATGATTGAAGTGCCAACACCATGGTGCTGTGATGATTGAAGCGCCAACCATGGTGCTGTGATGATTGAAGCGCCAACACCAGCCATTTCCCTGATAAATTCCCCCCAAAAAACGTATTTTCTGGCAGTGCCCCTCCCGAGACTAGACTATATATATATATACCCTCTCCCAAAGTACAAGGATACATGATCTATACTTTATGGTAGTCTGACATCTTATTTCTCTGATCCTGAATTACTGTGATCTAGAATTCCTACCATTCCCCTTCCTGTGCCCCTCTTCACTGAACCATTGAAACCCAACAATTTTGTCTTTTGTTTACTGGCATGAGATACAATCTATATTGTATATCTATATATACACTATATTACCAAAAGTATTGGGACGCCTGCCTTTACACACACATGAACTTTAATGGTATCCCAGTCTTAGTCCGTAGGGTTCAATATTGAGTTGGCCCACCCTTTTCAGCTATAACAGCTTCAACTCTTCTGGGAAGGCTGTCCACAAGGTTTAGGAGTGTGTCAATGGGAATGTTTGACCATTCTTCCAGAAGCTCATTTGTGAGGTCAGGCACTGATGTTGGACGAGAAAGCCTGGCTTGCAGTCTGCGCTCTAATTCATCCCAAAGGTGTTCAATCAAGTTGAGGTCAGGACCCAAACTCGCTTATTCATGTCTTTATGGACCTTGCTTTGTGCACTGTTCTAAATCATTTGGTGGAGGGGGGATTATGATTTGGGTTTTTTTTTTTCAGGGGTTTGGCTTGGGCTTACTGTAGTTCCAGTGAAGGGATCTCTTAAGGCGTCAGCATACCAAGACATCTTGGACAATTTCATGTCAGGCCAGTCAAGTTCCTCCACCCCAAACTCGCTCATCCATGTCTTTATGGACCTTGCTTTGTGCACTGGTGTGCAATCATGTTGGAACAGAAAGGGGCCGTCCCCAAACTATTCCCACAAAGTTGGAAGCATGAAATTGTCCAAAATGTCTTGGCATGCTGACGCCTTAAAAGTTCCCTTCACTGGAACTAAGGCGGCTAAACCCAAACCCTGAAAAACAACTAGAAAACCATAATCCCCCCTCCACCAAACGATTTGGACCAGTGCACAAAGCAAGGTCCATAAAGACATGGATGAACGAGTTTGGGGTGGAGGAACTTGACTGCCCTACACAGAGTCCTGACCTCACCTTGATAGAACACTTGAATTAGAGCAGAGTCTGTGAACCAAGCCTTCATATCCAACATCAGTGCCTGACCTCACAAATGCTCTTCTGGAAGAATGGTCAAACATTCCCATAGACACACTCCTAAACCTTGTGGACAGCCTTCCCAGAAGAGTTGAAGCTGTTATAGCTGCAAAGGATGGGCCAACTCCATATTGAACCCTACGGACTAAGACTGGGATGCCATTAAAGTTCTTGTGCGTGTATAGGCAGGTGTCCCAATACTTTTGGTAATATAGTGTGTCTATATATTGCTACGTGTTACCTCATGTACTATGTGATTTACCTGTAATCCCTTCGAACATTAATGTTAATTCAATAAAGAACAATTGAACAATATTTTTTTTAAATGCTTTTATTAAACTTTTAAGTAACACATGCAAACATTTATACATAGTATTTAATATAATAAAATGTATATGTAAATGTATATAAAAAAAGCAAAACAAATAATAAATTAGTTAATAGTTGTTCAAATAAATAACAAAGTTATAAACCTTCAATCAAATGTGGCGGGAAAGAAATAGTAAACAGAGAGGGATATCAGGGTAGCAGGGTAGCCGGCTTCAAAGTTACCCGACTCTGAAGCCGCCCCATACAGCGTTACTTCAGCGTGGCTTGCTAACGACTTCTGTAATAGAAGTCAATGCAAGCCGCTCCGAAGTTGCCTCCGAGTAGTACAGGATCCTTTTTCTAAGTCGGAGCGACTTGAGTCATCACGTGAACGTATTATCATGTGAACAATAAAAAAATATTGAATTGTCTCTTTGGTTCCAATGTTCCAAATCCGGTGGACCCACACCATGGGTGTTGGCATGGGGTAAGAGCTTGTCCTGGCTCTGAATATGTGCAACTGAAAAGGATAAATCTCAGTCGCCGCACTACTAAGAACACCCAATAGTCAGACGAGTAGAAGCAGCCTCAGTCAAGCTCTGTCCAAACCACTCCCCCGACACGTTTCGTCCAGCAGCGCAGAGCTTGAATGAGGCTAACGTACACAGCACTAGATATATACATATTAAAATTCAAAGCATCTATGGATGCTAGTAGTTTATGAGTATAAAAAAAAATTAGAACAAAAGTAACACAATTTTACATTAAAACAATTCTGCAAATTATATTTTACACAACTCTATACAACATTTTTTATAAGAATAAATAAGAGCAAAACAAACCATTTTCAGTGGGAGTACTGTGATCTCTGGACCTGGAAGTGTTACACTGACATACATACACTTATATACTGATTATATCTGATATACATACTGTATATCTGATTCTAGGTCCACTTTTGCAGTTAACTGTATCCAAAAACACCAGACTGTTAGCATTGCATTTATCTCATTGTTATTATCTCTTTCATTATATTATAATTTTATTTGTAATATTGGTTGTGGTCAGGCGTGGCACCGGGGGGGGGGGTGCTTGGGTATGCTGAAGCACCCCCAAAAATTCTTTCAGCACCCCCATAACACCTCCAAAGTCACTCCAAAAAAGAAAATCACTGTGGTATATGTAAGGCGGGGGACTTTTTTTAATCTGCTGAGGTATATCTCATCTCAGAGTCGCAGAAGCCAATAGTGTTTCCATAGTTTCAGCTGCAGAGGTCAGGGTTGCAACCTCATTCCTGGCAGATGAAAGCGGTATTAAACCAAAAATGTAATATATTGCAGCTTACCAATCCTTAGCTAAAAACAACAAGGAGGCCAGGCACATGGATGTGTCCAAAGATACCCTTAAGTGAGGGGATATAAAACTCGGGCCGCTGCTCCCAAACTTAATAGACCAGATGAGAAGAGACAAGAAAATCAACACAAGGAGCGCTGTTCCGGTGGGTTGGTTAACCAGGTCCAAACCGTCCACAGCACATATGCTGCGGCAGGGCGGCCTGGCTGCGCAAAATCACATACAGGTACGCGATTTCCTGCACGAGATCCAGGGGGGGTGGTGAGTCCAGAGGCCCGCGATGCCCTCCGGGACCCGCCGATCGTTCGGAAAAAAGTAAACAGGACAGACCGCTGTTCTGACAGAGTGTAAATGAGAGCTCTTGTGTTTCAGCTAAGCTGAAACACTGATCTCTCTTTCCCTCCAGTGCATCCACTCCCCCACACAGTTAGAAATCACTCCCTAGGGACACACTTAACCTCTTGATCGCCCCCTAGTGTTAACCCCTTCCCTGCCAGTATCATTTATACAGTGACACTGTATTTTTTTTTTTTAGCACTGATCACTGTATTGGTGTCACTGGTTCCCAAAAAGTGTCAGTTATGCAGCGTGCACACGAGTGGAACTTTTGACCGGACTGGTCCGACGAACCGAGTCCGGTCGGACAATCCGATCGTGTGTCGGCTTCATCGGACCTTCAGCGGACTTTTCCAGTCGAAAATCTGAGGGACTTTAGATTTAAAACATGCTTCAAATCTTTCCGGCGGACTCGAGTCCGGTCGAAAAAAACGCTCGTCTGTATGCTAGTCCGACGGACGAAAACCCACGCTAGGGCAGCTATTGGCTACTGGCTATCAACTTCCTTATTTTAGTCCGGTCGTACGTCATCACGTACGAATCCGTCGGACTTTGGTGTGATCGTGTGTAGGCAAGTCCGTTCGTTCAAAAGTCTGTCGGAAGTCCGCCGGAATGGCCGTCAGACTTTTGTTGCTGAAAAGCCTGCTCGTGTGTACGCGGCCTTAGTATCAGATTTGTCTGCCGCAATGTCGCAGTCCCACTAAAAATCGCTGATCGCCACCATTACTAGTAAAAACAATAATAATAATTTTTAAAAAAGAGTCCATAAATCTATCTCATAGTTTACTAGTAGATGAAGGGATAGGGGATTATAGCGGTGCTAAAGTAGTATAATGTAAAAAGGAAAAGAAGATTTAAAATGGCAAAATTACAAAATTTTATTTAACAATATTACATACATAAAGAGAACAATAAAATGGTTAACACCTGGACAGACTTATATATTGCGTGCAACCCAAATGCAGTAAGGTGGGCCGGATGTAGACGGCCGTCAAGGTGAAGGCTCGGTTTCCTACATGTTTCGCCAAAGCATTGGCTTCCTCAGGGAACAAGAGCTCAAATTCAATATAAAGAAATCTGTACATAGGGATACAAAGGACATGATATGAACAGGCAAAAATGTCTAACAATGGAGTATTATGTACATAACTGAGTATTGGAATGTTGTGGCTGGACAGTCCCACAGAGAGGCGGCTCCAATGGACCCGGTAACACAAACGTACCTGAAATACCGACACCCAAGGGGGGGCACGAGAAATGTCACCCAAGGGGGAAGGGCAGGCTGCACCGTGTTAAACAGAAAGGACCTTGTCTTCTCTGACAAATTGCCAGACACTAGACAACCGGTACGTCTAATTACCCAATACTCAAAACAGCACACCCAAATCAAACACATTCTTAATCAATTCTGGCCCTTATTAACGGCAGATCCCATAATCTCTAAATATGTCAAAACATATCCAGATATCACATACCGTCGATCTCCTTCACTTCGAGATCGACTTATTAAAAGTCATCACTCGATCGACACTTCACATGCGCCCACTGCCACTGGTACATACCAGTGTGGCAAATGTGACGTTTGCGCCTTTGTCACCAATTCCAGAACTGTGACCCTGCCTAATGGAGACATTCACACCATTAGACACCGGGTCACTTGCACCACCGTAGGAGTCGTTTACCTGGCTCAATGCCAATGTGGCTCGTACTACGTCGGCAAAACTAAGCGTCCCTTCCAGATCCGTATCCGAGACCACATAAAACCGCTATATAAAAACACCACCACCACAGCCATCAATCGGCATATTGCCACCCAGCACAACTCTGACCCTCACGTCATTTTATTTTCCGCACTTGAGCATGTTCCTTCACATGCTAGAGGCGGGAGCATTGACAACAGATTACTACAGCTTGAAACAAAATGGATTCACATTTTACATGCCACTAGCTTCCCTGGGCTTAACAAACACATAAGTTTCAAACCTTTTCTATGAGCTTGCATATTTACCAGTCTTATTTGCAAACACGCTATGTATGCAAACATCTTGCGCTCGGTTACAACTCACGCCATTTATAGTCTTTCTCTCCCCTGTCACTCTTTTCTTTTCTTTCTCTTTATTTTTTCTTACCTTTCTCTCTTTTTTTTTTTTTTTCCCTTTCTCCTCAGTCTTCACCCCCTTTCCTCTCTTTTCTGTGTCTCTTTCCTTGTCTATTCTCCTGCCATGGATGCTGGTGTGTCTCCCTTGTATATTTCTAGATACTTGACCCCAATAATATCAGTATTCATGCTATATTATATTACTTTGTCAAAATATACTGTTGTATATGCATTCTCTAAACATTGCCCTACTAGCTATTTGGATTTTTACTAATTTTGTGTTGTCTTCCGGTGTGAGAAATATACTGCACATGTATCAGAACACCTTCTGTATCTGCCTGTTTTATTTTTCTCAGTTTGATCTATAATGTTTTTACTACTGGTTTTGTTTCTCTTTTTTTGTTTTACCAGGACCCTGTGGTTCTCAATGTCTGGTGTGGACTTTGTGGCTGGACATTGCGGGCTGGGGCGCAGGAATGCTCCTGCTGCCCCCAGAGACCCTTGTGGCACGTCGGGACTGCTAGGGATCAGTCCCCTCATCCTGTGCCCCCGCCCGCTCTTCATCTCGCATTGAGGAGGCTCTGTCCCCAGATCGCTCTCGCCCACCAGTTTCCCCGCATCCCATGGGGGGGCGCGGCTGTGCCCCCCCTTCGGAATGGGCGGTGCTAGCACTGTTGGTGCCTGTACGGATGCCCGGGGCTGTACACACTTGTCTGCCTTGGGTGTCCGCGCTTCGCTCATACGTGCTGGCCTCCCACTTTCCATCGGCGGATGGATGGTGACAGCGCCTTGGGACCGCCTACCCACGGCGCCTCGTCCTCCCATTGGCCATGCGATGGCCGCACTGTCTGAGCGTGCGCGCGCGGTGCACGCCGGAACGTGTAGTCTCCGGGGCTCTGCCTAGTGCGCATGCGCGGACGCCCTTCATTCGCGTCCGCACACCTGATCAGATAGTGATAGTGGGGGGTACTTAAGTAACCGGCCAGTCCCTCGCTAAACACGCTGGACGAGGGACGTGCCTGTCTGTGCTCCTACACACAATAACTGGGTAATCTTTTATGGCTATTACATCCATTAATTTCAACCAACCGATTTTTCTAAACTTTATCCCTTACTCAGCCCTCAACTATTCCTTTTAGGATTTACCAATTTGGAGCTACCACCTGATCTCCTTGGCGGCCTTTAATATTGATTTCCTAACAGTCATATATTCCGCTAAACGGCTTACCAGGTAAATTACTCCCTGCTTTGTATCTAATTCTCCATCCCCAAATGTACTGCTTTCTTATTTCTAAATATAGTCCTTTTCCACCTATTCCTTTCCAGGACTCAGTGATTTGTTACCATCCCTAAAAAAATCCTTTTATATCCATACAAACCATGGAAATATTAAAGTCAATTTTCTGCCTCATAATATAGCACATTCGGTAAGTCCTTTTCTTTGCGGCCTTTTCCTTTCATTTTTCTATCATGACTGCCGGGTCTATTTTTAAAGTTATATCTTCCTATATAGGTCATTTATTAACTGATTATCAACTCTGCCAACTGCCCCTGTGTGTCTTCGAACCTACCTACAGGCGCCTCTCTCCTCCCCCAATCAACCTTTTTTAACAAATAGTGTGAGTTCTATATTGGCTTTTTTGCTCTACTCAATTTATGTATATTGCATCACTTTTCATGCCCTCTCAAATATAATGTCCAATAGATACCCAATATCCGCTCACCTATTTTCAATATATTCCCTCGCCAGGTCTACTGCGTGCCCCCTGCAGGCACAATACACGGTGCAGCCTGCCCTTCCCCCTTTGGTGACATTTCTCGTGCCCCCCCTTGGGTGTCGGTATTTCAGGTACGTTTGTGTTACCGGGTCCATTGGAGCCGCCTCTCTGTGGGACTGTCCAGCCACAACATTCCAATACTCAGTTATGTACATAATACTCCATTGTTAGACATTTTTGCCTGTTCATATCATGTCCTTTGTATCCCTATGTACAGATTTCTTTATATTGAATTTGAGCTCTTGTTCCCTGAGGAAGCCAATGCTTTGGCGAAACATGTAGGAAACCGAGCCTTCACCTTAACGGCCGTCTACATCCGGCCCACCTTTACTGCATTTGGGTCGCACGCAATATATAAGTCTGTCCAGGTGTTAACCATTTTATTGTTCTCTTTATGTATGTAATATTGTTAAATAAAATTTTGTAATTTTGCCATTTTAAATCTTCTTTTCCTTTTTACATTATACTACTTTAGCACCGCTATAATCCCCTATCCCTTCATCTACTAGTTATCTAATCACTTTGGGATGAGGTGCTGTATCCAATTGAACCACCTAGCCACAACCTTATTTTCTATCTCATAGTTTGTAGACGCTATAACTTTTGCGCAAACCAATCAATATACGCTTATTGGGATTTTTTTACCAAAAAAAATTTAGCAGAATACATATAGGCCTAAATTAGATTTTTTTACATTTTTTTATTAGGAATGTTTTATAGCAGACAGTAAAAAATATTGTTTTTTTTTTCAGAATTGTCATTTTTTTTTTTTGTTTATAGCGCACAAAATAAAAACATCAGAGGTGATCAAATACCACCAAAAAATATCTCTAATTGTGGTTAAAAAAAGGCCAACAATTGTATTTAGGTACAGCGTCGTACGACTGCGCAATTGTCAGTTAAAGTAACGCAGTGCCGTATCGCAAATAATGGCCTGGTCAGGAAGGGGGGGGGGTAAAACCTTCCGGAGCTGACGTGGTTAAGATAAGTGAAATAATTTAAATGTTCCAGTCTTTAATTGCGGATATATAACGAATCATATGCCAGAAAACAAAGTGTCAAAAAATGTTAACCCCTTTGTGACCTGACGAAGGGTTAATCCCCGAAACATGTAGTCCGAGATTGACTGAGCTCCAGCACCTTCCTCCACCATCCACTTCCCCTCCCACTACCCTGTGGACAGGTTACCGGCCAGAGCCCAGCTGCAGTTGCCCGCCACCTGTTTGTGCACGGACCCAGAAGCAAGTTCCATTATCTGCCCCTGTCGTCCCCTTTGATCGGAGACCGACTAGCTTTGCATTGCCTCTCCGAGAACCGGGAGCAGAGCGTGCTCTCCTTGGGCTCACAGCCCCCCTCCAGGAGCTTCAGAAGTCCACATAGCCTCCTTCTGGCTCTGCCCAAGACCCAGGAGCATAGCCTGCAGATGGGGGTGCATTATTGTGCAGTGATGAAAGTTATTTATTGTGCAGTGAAGTTTATGAATGCACCTTGCTGGGAGATAATTACTGTGCTGTGCTGGGAGAAAAATATTGTTCAATGTTGGGGGTTTATTTTTGTGTCATGCTGGGGGGGTTAGTTATTGTACCATGTTTGGGGTTAATTATTGTTCCCTGCTAGGGGTTAAATATTGTACCATGTGGGGGTTATTTACTGTGCAGAGCTGGGGTTGATTACTGTGCTGAGCTGGGGTTTAATTACTGTGCTGAGCTGGGGTTTAATTACTGTGTGATGCTGGGGATTAATTATTGTGACATTTCACTGGCTCTGACATATTCTGGGGGTTATCTTTGCTGGCCCTTTAACTAACTGGGGGGTTATTGCTGGCCCCAATGCTTGCTGAGGGTTATCATTGCTGGTCCCAATTGGGCTTATTAATAATCTCTTCAGTGCACCTCAAAGCCCCATTTTTCTATTCAAAGGGGGGAAATGTTGCACACTAAAATTAAAGATCATGAAGAAACACTTTTGCTTGGCCACTTTATGCCACACCCACTTTTGTCCACGCCCACAAGTGTGCAGAGCAATGTGCTGGCTGCATTAGCTCCCCCACTTGTACTTACAGTACCACAAAAAAATTGTCTCTAGCCACCCCTGGTTGTGGTGCTTGGAACATTTGTGTAAGGAGTAACTGCATAACGTCTCTTTGATCCCCTTAACAACAGAAGAATGATTACCATTACCAGAAGTAAGCAACCTAATATTGGGGCGTAGACAACAACAGGATAAAAGTTTTGTTGACCTGTGAGCAAAAAAGATAAAAAAAATTATAATTATGACAGGTATGACCTCTGAATTCATAAAGATAAATCCAGGCAAACAGCTACCTCTACAGATACAAATACATATAATGAAGATGCTCTACCTGCAAAAGATTTGTATTTCTGTCCATCTAGTCCTGAGAATTACACAGCTCTGCCAGAGAGCACAGCTGGGTGGGTAAGACTACTTACAATTCAGGAATACAGTGATTCCCCCAACCCCAGCAGGTTGGCTTGACATTAAAAGAGCAGCGATCGACTGAATGGATCATCTCTCTGCTCTCTGCGTCACTCTGCTCTCTCCTTCAATCAGAGTGTTCATTTTTCAACACAAATTTTTGCAAGGTAATCCCTTCAAGGGGACACGCAAAACAATAAAAACGTGAAAAAATATCTAATGCTTCCACTTTCTACCAATGGCGTCCCTGGGGAGGGGCCAGAGGGGGCCCTGACCCCCCCCCAACATTATGCTGTGCCCCACCATGTGCCCCTCAATTTAAAAAAAATGTATTTATTTTTACAAAAAGGCAATGTCTAAGAGGGAGAGCGTCCCCAGTCAGCTCCTGCGGGTGATTCCTCCCCCCTCCCTCTGCTCGATGACACTGCATAATGCAAGCGCTCACACAACCATGGACTCCCAATCTGCTCCGCCGACTCCACCAGGACTCTCAGTTACTGAAAAAAACAGACTGATTTCTCCCGTCCTTAGGACAGGAGAATCAGCCTGTAAATTCCAAGAGATGCCAGACCAGCGCTGTCAATAGCAGGGGCAGGACAGCAAGAGGAGGCTGGGGAACCCCACAATGGCAGAACACCAGGGCCAGTGGCAAGACAACCTTTGCAACCCTGATAGTTTTCCCACTGCTTTGGACCCTTATATTTTCTTGATATGCTGGTGACATATATCTCTTGTTTTCTGCCACCCTGGGGGGGCCCAATACAGTAGGAAGGGAGCTCACTGCAGAACATGTGAAAGGGCCATTGTGGGATTGTAGTAAAGGGCCCCAGGATATATATACATATATATATATATATATATATATTGCATTTTATAGTTGCCCCCCTACTTTTGTCCCTGTCCCCCCATGTGCCCCCCTAAATATGAAAGCTGGAGATGCCACTGCTTTCTACCCAAAAAGGTTTTGGTGCCAAATAAGACAAATTAGATCAGTAGGTCAAACAACAAGAAAGCACAAGTTCTGTGCCCCTTTTAACCCTTTCCCGCCAAGCGTGAGCATATATGCAGGTTCGCGGGACGGGATTGCATGAGTCTGTACTGAAAGCATGCTGCTTAGCATGATCCCAGCACAGAGTTCTCACTGAGAGCTTCAGGCCTCCTACTAAGCACAGGAAACAGGAAGCCTGGTTCCCAATCACCTGATTGCCTCTGTTTAGTTATCAGAGTGATCAGTCACTTTACAGACCTCCCCTGTGTTTTTCTCCTCTTTGATAGAAAAAAAGATACATAATATTACTTACATACTAGATACATTATATAATACATTGTATGTATACAAGGTCCATTATATAATACATCGTCTATATACAGGATACATCATATAATACATTTTATACATACAGGATACATCATATAATACTTTGTATACATACAGGATACAACATATAAAACAAATTGTGTCTTTTTCTCCTTACTAAAGGAGAAATGTGTAAAAAATTTAAGATACTGTCAGAGTTATGCCGCGTACACACGGTCGGATTTTCTGAAGGAAAATGCTCGATGGGAGCTTGTTGTCGGAAATTCTGACCGTGTGTAGGCTCCATCGGACATTTTTCCATCGGAATTTCCGTCACACAAAATTTGAGATCTGGATCTCAAATTTTCCAACAACAGCATCCGTTGTCATAAATTCCGATCATGTGTACACAATTTCCGACGCACAAAGTTGCACTTATGCTCAAAATCAAGCAGAAGAGCCGCACTGGCTATTGAACTTCATTTTTCTCGGCTCGTCGTACGTGTTGTACGTCACCGCGTTCTTGGTGTTCGGAATTTCCGACAAGATTTGTGTGACCGTGTGTATGCAAGACAAGTTTGAGCCAACATCCTGTCGGAAAAAATCCACGGATTTTGTTGTCGGAATGTCCAATCGTGTGTACGGGGCATTAGAGTTCGGGTCAAGGTTAGAGTCAAAGGTCGTGATCAGAGTCAAAGGTCGGTGTAAAATGTTGGGGTGAAAGGTCATGGCCAGTTCATTTTAGCTTGAATTAAAAAAAAAATTTAATTTAGTATCAGATAGGGTCAACGTCAGTAGGGTGGATTTACTAAAGGAAAATAGACTGTGTACTTTGGAAGTGCAGTTGCACACTGCAAGGGCAGTTGCTCCAGAGCTTAATAAATGAGTGGGAAGCTCTGCTGAACTCCATCATCCAATCATGTGCAAGCAAAATGCTGTGTTTTTCCATTGTCCTTGCACATGATTGGGTATCCTTTGCAAAGTGAAGCTTAACCTTATTTATTAGGCTCTGGAGCAACTGTACTTGCAAAGTGTAACTGCACTTCCTAACTACACAGTCTATTTGCCTTTAGTAAATCCACCCCAGTGGGTTTTAGGTAGGATAAAAAAAAATCAAAATGTGCACTATTGTTTCTGGGCCCTACTATGGGGAACAAACAGCAGCTAACATAATAAATAACATAATATCACTGCATTTATTTTGGTTGTCTTTTGGTGGTAAGTTATGATAATAGCAAGAAATATAGAGTTACATTAAAAATTAATATTTTTCCAGTTTTCCTTGATAATCGAAAAAAAAACAAGAGATGTTCATTACTATTTACCACCAAATAAAAGCCCAATTTGTCCTAAACCCCCCCCCCCCTCCCCAAAAAAAACAGGTATAATTCACCTGGACACACTAAGTAGTTGCGATATATACAGTTTTATTAGCACATGTCAAAGTTGCAAATATGGGTTCAGGGATAAGATTTGTTTTACCCTTCTAAAAACCTTGACAGGTTACCAGTTTAGAGTTACACAGGAGGCCTGTTGCTAGAATTATTGTTCTCACCCAGTCTTTCGCGATGATATGTTACAAGTGTGGTGTGATCGCAGTTTACATATGTGTGCGGGACCTAAGTGCGCATTTGCATTTGTGTGTGATCATAGGGGGCTGGGGGCCCTTTAAAAAAAAAGTATTTTTATTTTATTTTAAATAATTTTTCTCACACTGTCCTTAAATTTTTTTTTTTACTAACTTTATTGCTAGGAACAAACAACATCCCTTGTAATAGCATGGGCTGTGAAAGGTCCTCATTATGAAGTGATCTGGGGTCTATTAGACCCAAGATTTCCCCTCTGCCCCCAAAGCATCTGATCAAACTGAGATCGGTTTGATCAGATGCTTTACAAGCCAGTAACAGCTTATAAAAAAACTCCAACCAGAAGTGACAAAATCCTCATCGCTTCTGGTTCCTTTCACTCTATGAAGAGCATCAGTTGTGGCCACATCAGTACTCCCAGGTGGAAAAGGAGAGCCCGGTAAACAAGGCAAGTGGCAGTGGGGGACCCCCTTTTGCCAGTCATAAAAGTGATCAAACCTGAAAGAGAATTGCCTGCTGTAAAAAAACATACCTGGATCATGACTCTAGCTGCAGCCATGATCCTGGTATAACCACCTCCATATATATATATATAATTATTATTATTATTATACAGGATTTATATAGCACCAACAGTTTGCGCAGCGCTTTACAACATGAGGGCAGACAGTACACTTACAATACAAATCAATACAGGAGGGATCAGAGGGCCCTGCTCGTTAGAGCTTACTATATATATATATATATATATATATATATATATATATATATATATATATATATATATATATATATATTTATATATATATATATATATATATATATATAGTGTTATTGAAGTGGTCTTTAGCAGAAGTAAAACTATTTAAAATCTGCACATTATATTTAACAACTGGAAATCTGGAAATTTGTTTCCCTACCTGGGTTCATAGTAGGTGGCCCGATTTCTACCTGGTCAACTCTGAACACCCAACGTCCTGGAAAGTTGACATTACTTGTGTGCGTTATGTTGATTATGCTAGCATTAAAAGATCCTGGGATTATAAAAAACCCTCCAGCAAATCCACTGTTATATCCGGCCTAGAAAAAAATTAAGTGCTGTTAATTTATTTCTACACATACTGTATATATTGTATGGCCTATGAGCTTGTTGGGCATCCTATTCTTAAGTCATGGGTATTATAACTGAAGTTGGCCCTCCTTTGTGGCTACAACAGCCTGAACTCTTGTGGGAAAGCTTTGCATATGATTTTGGAGTATGTCTGTGGCAATTTGTTTCCATTCAGCTGTCAAGTGTCTATAGTAGTGAGCCTTTGTAGCCAATTTGGGGTTACCCAGGGTGTGGAGTCTAAACCCCACCCTGCTTCTTCACCAGAACCCCTGATAGTAGGGATAGGCTTGCAGCCAGCTGGAACCGGGTACTCCCAGGTGAGGATGTAGAGATCACTCGCTTGTGCATAGTACAAACAGCAGGAGACAACAGGAAATCCAGGAGTCAACCTGAGGTCAGGCTGGGCAGCAAAACAATTACAGAAGGTGAATGAAGCTGGGGTCGGCACACAGGTAGTAAGGCACGGGATATACAAGTAGCAAGTGACCAGGAGCTCAGAGAACTGTGAAGTTGCTCAGGCAATGTGGACTACACTGAGCATGACTTATATAGGCAAGAAACAAGGAGATGGGCCAGGAAGTGATGGAAGGGAAGGAAATAAAAGTCTTTACCAAGCCAGAACCACAAGGCTGGAAGAGCACAATTGTCTATAATGTCTTTGTATGATGTAGCATTTACCATTCACTAAAAATTCCCGAAGTGAATTACTTGAAGGAGTGTTGACATTTGGCCATATAGTTTATATACTATATACTGTAGAAATGTAGTGGTGTTCGGCTAAGTTCGCCATCGATAAGGAATTTAGTTCTATTAAGTAGAACCATGAATGCTCCTAATCCTTTAATTATGATACTAATAAATCTATGAACAACTTATTCTGTAGAAATTCAGTGAAGGTCGTGGGACATTGTCAAACTAGTGAAGGACCTTTGAGGTCCAAGTTTTGTGCAAAGTATAATATAATTATCTATGGGTGTACACACGGGGTACCAGAGTCACAACTAATACAGCCATATTCATAGAGTAAATAAATTAATGATGGAAAAATGCATACCAAAGCAAGAGGACCTTCATTTTCTGTTGGCCACTGAATATCACCATAATTAAACATGATGAATGTTAAGTTCCCATCTGTGCCCAGAACAGCTTGAAATGTGTTTGTCTAAAAATTAAAAACATGGAAGATGTCATTACTGATTTGTTTTTTATAGTTGAAAGCTCCAAGGCATCCTATCATCCTGATTCTCTCTTTACTACCTAGTGAGTTCCTTATGCCCCGTACACACGATCGGAAATTCCGCCAGCAAAACTCTGATGAGAGCTTTTGGTCAGATATTCCGACCGTGTGTAAGCTCCATCGGACTTTTGCTGGCGGAATTCAAGCCAGCAAAAGATTGAGAGCAGATTCTCTATTTTTCGGTCGGAAAAAGCTCCTATCCGAAAATGCGCTCGTCTGTATGCAATTCGGACGCGCAAAAAAACACGCATGCTCGGAAGCATTGAACTTCATTTTCTCGGCTCGTCGTAATGTTGTACGTCATCGCGTTCTTGACTGTTGAAAGTTCAGAGAACTTTTGTGTGACCGTGTGTATGCAAGCCAAGCTTGAGCGGAATTCCGTCGGAAAAACCATCCAAGATTTTTCTGATGGAAATTCCGCTTGTGTGTACAGGGCATAACAAGACAGTTCAGACCTTCCAGACTTCCCTAGCTACTTGCTGACATATCTATCCTTACTGGCTCTTTCTTAAATACTATTTGTAGTTCTTACACGAGAGCCTTGCAGTTTTAATTTGATAAGTCAGTTGTGCAGTTGCAGAAACATTATGGTATGGTCATATATGTCATATTTTCTTGCTATTCCACTACTTTTTCCATAAAATGATTGTCACAAAAGGCTTGAGTAACCAAAGGAAGAGAGGTAAGCGGCTTTCCTCAGAGGGCACATCTGCAATGGCAATCAGTGCATTGATCATCAGTGTCCTGATGATCAGTGCAGCCCCATCAGCGCCCATTGGGATGCCGATCAGTGCTCACCAGTGCTGCCAATCAGTGCCCATCAGTGATGCCGCCTCATCGGTGCTGCCTATCAGTGCCATCTATCAGTGCTGCCCATCAGTGCCCATTAGTGCCTCCTATTAGTGCCCCTCAGTGCTGCCTATCAGTGCCAATCAGTGCATCCTATCAGTGCCCTCAGTGCCACCTATCCATACCGCCTATCAGCACCCATCAGTGCCACCTAGCAGTGCCCATCAGTGCCACCTATCAGTGCCCATCAGTGTTGCATATTAGTGCCACTTCATCGATGCCCATCAGTGCAGCCTATTAATGCCCGTCAGTGCAGCTTCATCAGCGCACAGCAGTGAAGGAGATAAATGACCTATTTACAACATTTTATAACAGAAACTAAGAAACATTTTTTCAAAATTTTTGATCTGTTTTTCGCTTGTTTAGCAAAGAATAGAAAACCCAGCGGTGATTAAATTAAATAAGTAAAAACGACTTCTCTACCATCTACTCTCTCCCTACTAACTCCTCCTGCTCTATCACCTACTAACTACCTTTTAACTAACTAAATATAATCCTCCTTCACCACCTGCTCTCTACTCTTTAACTATGACTACTCTTTCTCCACCACCTGATAATTACCTAATAACTACTATTTCTAGTACTATTCTTCTACCATCCACCCACTGCCTATTAACTAATACTATGCTTTATCACACTTACTAATTGCTTGCAAACTACTACAACTCTTCCTCCTCTTTCTTTTCATCTACTTACTCAATACCCTCTAGTTACACCTCCTCATACTCTGCCACCTACTCACTACCGACTAACTATTGCTACTTTGCCTCCTATACCCCCTGACTAACTACTACTACCATCTACTCAAAAACTACTAACTACTATTCATCTACCATTTTTTAGCTTCCTGCTAACTAACTACTACTACTCAACGTTTTTCCTCCTCAACTACCTACTCTGTAACCTACTAACTAACCACTGTTACTCATTATCTACCACCTGCTAACTATAAGCTAACCAAATACAAATGCATCTAATGCCCTGTACACACGGTCGGATTTTCCGACGGAAAATGTGTGATAGGACCTTGTTGTCAGAAATTCCGACCATGTGTGGGCTCCATCACACATTTTCCATCGGATTTTCCGACACACAAAGTTTGAGAGCAGGCTATAAAATTTTCCGACAACAAAATCTGTTGTCGGAATTTCCGATCGTGTGTACACAAATCCGACGCACAAAGTGCCACGCATGCTCAGAATAAATAAAGAGAAGAAAGCTATTGGCTACTGCCCCATTTATAGTTCTGACGTACGTGTTTTACGTCACCGCGTTCAGAATGATCGGATTTTCTGACAACTTTGTGTGACCGTGTGTATGCAAGACAAGTTTGAGCCAACATCCGTCGGAAAAAATCCTAGGATTTTGTTGTCAGAATGTCCGATCAATATCCGACCGTGTGTACAGGGCATAATCCTCAACTTACTCTCTACTCACTAATACCACTAATCTATAATCCACTAACTACCTATTAACTAGCTACTACTCTTTCTCCTCCTTGGCTACCTTTTTAGTACCTACTTATTACCATTTCTCATTTTCTACTGCCTATCCAATAACTACTGCTACTCCTTCTCTAATAGATAACTGCTAGCTAACAACTACTACAACTAATCCTCTACCACATACTCGCTTTCTACTAATTACTACTACTACTATAAGGACTCCCTTACTATATACTACTTACTAACTACTCCCGAAGACTACTACCCATCCCACTTTCCCAATACCAATATAATACTCACCTTGTTGGTTTTGGATCCAAAATATGAAACCTTATCCCATGTTGCCACAAAAACCCAATCTGGCGAGAAGGTAACTTCTGGGAAATAGCTGGAAATGTTTTCTCCCAACATTTTAAGAAGCTCCGAATCATTGCTGAGGCGGTAATATATGTCCCCCGAAATTTCTTTTTTCACATCAGTCTGAAACGGAGCTAAGAATGGCTCCACTGTGGCAATTCTTACATTCAGCATGCTGTTATTCCCCAGCTCTTTTTCAAATGATACAAAACCATTGTTGTTCACCTGTGACAGGAAAATACTTGGGTTATCATTTTCTTTACAGTGTCACATGGTAAAACCATAAATAGTCTGATAATTCCTTTTGGTGGTTTGGTTTACCAAATGGCTCAGGCTGCCTCTTCCTTATATTTATTCATGCTGATGCCTGAGTACCCTTAGCTTGACTACCAGTGTCACCAAATCTCACCATTCCTAATATCAGTGATAGATTTTTTTTTTTTAGAGCTTCCAAGGCAGCTAGGAACTTTCTATCCTACCCAGGTTGTGTCCCAATCGTTCCATTATTTGGCTCAATCATCCTGCCAGGCAAGGCCACCAAAAGCTTCCCAAACCATTCCACACAATTTTGCATCATTTGCTTTTTCCATAACATGGACTTTTTTGGAGCCTAATTCAGATTCCCATTGACTTTCATTGGAACTTTCCCATTTGGAAATGTTTACATTTTAAAGACTAAAGCTGGGTTCACACTGTGAACTATGCAGGTAAACCCGTATCCAATTCGCATAGCAGGAGATTGTGACCGTTTTTCTATGGAGCCAGTTCACACATCTCCGTAGCGGCTCTGGTACGAATTGCACAGGAGCCCTGTGCGTCTTTTGGTCTGTTTCAGGTCCGAATTCAGCCAAAAATTTGGGCTGAAATTGGACCTGAAACGGTGAATGGAGACGCACCGGACTCCTTCTGTGAGCCGCTGCATTCTTCAGTGTAAACCCAGCCTTAAGAGTTTTATTTTTAAAGATGGGCTAAGCCACTACTGATCAAACTTTTCAGACTTTCATTCATCTTGCCAAAAGTATGCAGACAACCTTTCACATTATTGAGTTTAGGTGCACAAAGCCAGCTCCATAAAGACATGGTTTGGCGTGTGAAGGAACTCAGGTGTCCCGCAGAGAGTCTTGACCTCAACCCTACTGAACACCTTTGAAATGAATTGGAACCCCAATTGTAAACCAGCTCCATAAAGACATGGTTTGGCCAGCTTGGTGTGGAGGAATTTGAGTGTCCTGCACAGAGTCTTGACCTCAACCCTACTGAAGGCCTTTGGGACTTTTGTCCGTTTACACCCACCTACCTCCAATCTGATCCAAGCCACAAACAAAGACTTTCATTCATCTTGCCAAAAGTATGCAGACAACCTTTCACATTATTGAGTCTAGGTGCATAAAGCCAGCTCCATAAAGACATGGTTTGGCGTGTGAAGGAACTCAAGTGTGCCGCAGAGAGTCTTGACCTCAACCCTACTGAACACCTTTGAAATTAATTGAAACCCCAATTGTAAACCAGCTCCATAAAGACATGGTTTGGGCAGCTTGGTGTGGAGGAATTTGAGTGTCCTGCACAGAGTCTTGACCTCAACCCTACTGAAGGCCTTTGGGACTTTTGTCTGTTTACACCCGCCTACCTCCAATCTGATCCAAGCCACAAAAAAAGAAAGAACTGAAGGGGGAAATGTCCCCCTCTGTCTTAGCGGTTAAAAGCAGTCTTGTGTAAGCAGACAGTGGAGTGGGCTCTATCCATTTCCACTCTGAGCGCGCACAGATCTGTAATTTGTCCACTCCGCTCTGATCAGCGGACAGATCCCCTGCTAATCTAAAGGGAGTCTGTCCCATGTGAAAGGGTCCTTAGTGTTAAAAAAATAGCAAACAGGCAGGATTCACATGGCATATCCGATCAGATCCACCTGTCAGTTTAATAGGTGGACCTCCCCAATCTGATCCACCCTATTCATTCATTGGATTACAGTTCTTCCAATCATGGGGGCGCAGTGGCACGTGTGGGCATTATCTAGTGCAATCTGCATGCAATTACACTTTTTCAAACTGATTTCTATCACAGCACTTTCTCCCAAGAGTGAGACCACTACTTGCATCAGAACTGAGGGCAGGAGTACTGAGGCAGCGTGCCGTGATGTTTGTGGGAAGCTATACGCAGAACTCTGCCTGTCCCTTACATGTGCATTGTCGAAAAATGTGTTTGGTTTTTGTTTCATTCAATTTTTTTTTTTTTTTTCATTTTTTGGGCCATTCATTATAATCAAAATTTGCTATTTTTTGTATTAATTTGTAACTTTGGAAAAATTGAAATTAGTTATGTTCCATTCATTTAGATGCGGTATTCGTTATTTTGACAATTAGGAAAAATCTGAAATTCGAAAATTCTAAAATCCGAAATTCGAAAATCTGAAACTTCGAAAATCTGAAACTTCGAAAATCTAAAAATTCTAAAATGCGAAAATCTGAAAATAAGAACGAAAATCCAAAAATTTGAGAGAGTGAAAACCCGTCAATTTTGAAAATCCAAAATAATAACTAACTAATAATAACTAACTATTAAATTATGGGTTAAGGAATTTCCTTTCAAATTTGGCTGTTGAACGTAATGTATACAAATTTAGCTGAAGTTACAAATTATCCAAAATAATGAATGCCGCATCTAAATGAATGGAACATAACGAATTGATAATAATAAAAAATAATAATAATAAAAAATTAATATTATTATTATTTATTATTATTAATTTGTTACTTTCCATTCATTAAGATGTGGCATTCATTATTTCGTAACTTCGGATAAATTTGTATTTGTTACGTTTGCTAACAGCCAAATCTGAAAGGAAATTCCAGTACCTATAATTTAATAGTTAGTAATCGTTATTAATATTAGTTAATATTGTGAATTGCTGGAAGTTATATAATCAAAAGGGCACCTCATCGCTTTGAATACATATATTGGCAGAAGAAAGGGAATGGGATTTTTAGGGTGCCCAAAAAAATATAATAGTCAAATATATAAATGCTATATTGAATTTATTAATACAAAGTATCTAAAAGACATCACAGTATCATCATACAATAACCATCATATGAGTAACCAGCAGTAGCTTCATGCTCTACATGTTTTGCCTTGCACTGGCTTTGTCAGGAGGCTTCCAAAATAACTGCTTAATGTGGTCACTATAGGTAAAAGACAATATGTTAGAAGATCGATAATCACTAATCATAACAAATTTAAACAAATCAAAACAAAATTAAATGTTCTCGCAAATGCCTTCAACCAAAGAAAGCCTCCCTGCATCCCCAACTAAACTGTAAAACGTGTCCTATCTATGGAGGTCGCGACCCTGATGTCTGAAGGACATTGAAATATGCAGAGAAATCTGGTGTATCACAGAGAAGGACATACAGGCTCCAAGAGGTAGAATTCTATCTGGAAAGGGATATATTGTGAGCTCAAGCTAAAAAATCAACGAAAAATAATCAAGGGAGAATAGACATATTCTAACCTCTGAATACAGATTTCAGAACTAGTCAGTCAGTGGTGGATGATATTTTAGCAAATGATATTCAACGATGGTTAACAAATTTGAAGGCAGACTCCCAGAAGGAACTTCAAAGCAGTCAAGTATCCTAATCAATTGATTAGGATACTTGACTGCTTAGAAGTTCCTTCTGGGAAAGTCTGCCTTCAAATTTTATTTTGATTTGTTTAAATTTATTATGATTAGTGATTATCGATCTTCTAACATATTGTCTTTTACCTATAGTGACCACATTATGCAGTGCTTATTGGAAGTCTCCTGAGGAAGCCATTGCATGGCGAAACATGTAGAGCATGAAGCTACTGCTGGTTACTCATATGATGGTTATTGTATGATGATACTGTGATGTTTTTTAGATACTTTGTGTTAATAAATTCAATATATTTTTATATATTTGACTATTATATTTTCTTGGGCACCCTAAAAATCCCATTCCCTTTCTTCTGCCAGTATATTCTTATTAGTTAGTTAGTTATTATTTCAGATTTTCGAAAATTTCGGGTTTTCAAATTTTTGGATTTTGCTTCTTATTTTAGGATTTTCGTTCTTTTGAGTTTTCGAATTTTCATTTGAATTTTTGGATTTTCAAGTCTAGTCGCTTCCACCAACTATGATCTGCCTGCATTGAGTAGGGAAGTATAGACACCCAGTGATGACATCACTGGGTCAAAAATAAGGTATGTGATTCAAATGGAAAGGTTTTAATTAAGTTTAAAAAGGTTATTAGCATGTTAATGAGGGAGAGGGAGGAACCAGGGATAGCAAAAATAAGCAGATTAAACTTCAGCTTTAAATAGTATGACTTACATATATAGTAGAATAATTTTTCTCAAAGAGAGGAACAGTGGCGGGTAATGATAGTGACACCCCATGATTGGTGACTTGGTCAGTTGAGTTTCCATAAGCATAGAGAGGCCCATCTGGACAGAAAAAATCAATTCCTCAGTCAGTTCTCTATAACTGTTTAGATAATTATCTATCAATATATGTGCCTGCAATAGGCCAATGTAAATCACCCCCCCACCAGCAGTATACAAAATAGGACGAATTACATTCCACTAAAGGGGACACAGGCAGCAGCAAAAGCTTGACTTCCCTTGTCTACAAAAAAACAAAAATAATTGATGAGATTTCCTCACGCTTGTTTTCCAAGAGGCGACCACCTGTCTGGATGTGAGGGGTAATCCTTCTAAAAAGGACAATCTTTCTAACCCTTCTTGCAAGTAAACTTAGTAAACCAAACACAAAGAAATTCTGTGTAGAGACTGGACTTCGTCTTGAAGGGTAAGACACAAATCTCATCTTAGAAAAATATAAACATAGAGTAATAAAATTAGCATTTAGAAAAGCTTATTTTTTTCCACTTATTCAAAGATGTTTTATATCTTCAAACCATATTATTAATAGTTACCATTTTTGTTGGTGGTACATAAAGTTGTATTTTGCACAGTTGTTGCTGGTGGACTGGTACTTGAACCCGGGCTGGGACTTGTCACTTTTGTTTCAAATGTGTTATGAATAGTTAACGGGGGATCAGTGGCCTTCGGAGAAGTGAAATACGTTTTTGCAGGCGAAGGTGTTGTCGTTACACCTTAAAAAAAAATTTAAACTTTTTATTTTTTTACTTATTTTGAAGCTTTATCCATACCAAATAAGAAAATATTTAGACAAAGTATGCAAAATGCCCCTAGATGTAAATCCATTGCTAATCATGTCAGCAAGTTATATAAATTATTATCTACTATCATGACCTGCCGTCCCCTGGCACAGTGACAATGCTCCCCACCTCGATGTCAATCCACCACCCAACAATGTTTCCATGCTGCATGTCCATCACAAATGACAGCGCTCCAGAACTGCGGTTATGTAAACACAGTGCAGGGGATCCCTAGTGACATCATCGCCAGTCATGTCTTTCAGTTATGAAAATCCATCATCAGCTACCATGACCTGCTGTCCTCTAGCACAATGACAATGTTCCTGGCCTTGATGTCAACCCACCACCCAACGATGTTTCCCTGCTCCACTCCCATCACAAATGACAGTTCCCTAGAAATGTGGTTATGTAAATACAGGGCAGGGGATCCCCAGTGACATCATTGCCAATCATGTCATCCAGTTACGTAAATCCATCATCAGCTACCGTGACCTGCTGTCCTCTAGCACAATGCCAATGTTCCTGGCCTTGATGTCAACCCACCACCCAACGATGTTTCCCTGCTCCACTCCCATCACAAATGACAGTTCCCTAGAAATGTGGTTATGTAAATACAGGGCAGGGGATCCCCAGTGACATCATTGCCAATCATGTCATCCAGTTACGTAAATCCATCATCAGCTACCGTGACCTGCTGTCCTCTAGCACAATGCCAATGTTCCTGGCCTTGATGTCAACCCACCACCCAACGATGTTTTCCCTGCTGCACTCCCATCGCAAATGACAGATCCACCAAACTACGGTAATGGAAACACAGTGCAGGGGATTCCTGGTGGCACTATTGACCAAACATGGTTAATTATATACAAATTAGCATTTGAAAAATATATATTCTTTTCCAAACATTCAAAAATATTTTTAATCTGCAAGCTATGTTCTTGATAGTTACCATATACTTTGGTGGTATTAACTGTTGTACTTTTTCCAGTTATGTCTGTTGCACCAGAACTTGAACCCAGACTGGGACTGGTCACTTTTGTATTGTGTGTGGTGTAATTAGCTAAATGATAAGTTCACCTTTCGTAATATGTAACCTGTTGCACTCATATTCAGGGTGTAACATGTAACATGTTACGAATGGACTGGTCCCCACAGTTCCCCGCTCCCCCACTGCGACAACTAGGGGGATCCTCCCCCCAGCTAGCAGTCACAACTTTACAAAATTGTTGCCAAGTGGGGCCCCACCCCCGTTCATGGGCAAGTGGAGCCCCACCCCCCTTTCGTGGCCAAGTGGGGCCCTACCCCACGGCCGCATCACTCATTCACAGTGTCTTATGAATGGAAAACTACAGGGTCCAGCAGCCATTGCAACTGTTGGGCGGTAGTTTTCAATAAACTAGCATGGCGCTGTGGAGTGTAGTCATAGTTCATTCTCTGTTCCTGTGAGATTGTATCTGCTTGCCTGTACGGGATGTACGGGCTCACAGATACACTGGCAGATCTGCTGGAGACCTACATGGTACCAGCGATCTTATGATCGCTGGTGCAATGCTTTACAGGCTCCAAAAAAAAAAAAATAATAATAATAAATGCACATTTTTTACCTGCAAAAAAATGTGCATTTATTATTTTTTTCTAAAAAGTGAACTTATTCTTTAAGAGGAGAATAATCACCTTCTGGGGAGCGAAATATGTTTTTGTAGGTGTAGGTAATGTAGCGGAATCGGGAGAAAAAGGAAAACTTTTTGGTATTTTTTAATTATTCTGAAGCTTTGTTCATACCCATTAGATAATATTTAGACAAAGGATACAAAATTCCCTTTAAAGTAAATCAATTTCCAATCATGTCATCCAGTTATGTACTGTAAATCCATCATCAATTACCAATGACCTGCCCTTCCCTGGCACAAGGAAGATGTGCCCTGCCTTGATGTCAACCCACCACCCAACAATGTTTTCCTACCACACTCTCATTGCAAATGACAGATCCCCAGAAATGACGTTATGTCAATACACATGCAGGGGGTCCCTGGTGATGTCATTGACAATCACAATATTGCGTTATGTAAATCCATCATCAATTACCCCAGACGACGTCTAAGTAGACGGAATGCATCGGATCGAGTCCTGCCAAAAGCTATTCCATGTCTCTTGAGAGCCTTTTATTTGCATCTGAAATGTGAGTGTACCTTTTTTACCTTCTTTTTAATTAAATCATTTTAAACACTATCACACTATGTGGAACCTTTCTTTAATTTATGGTTTCATCTTGTGAGAACGTGGATATCCCTTGGTCCTCCTTTCCTCCATGTGAACCTCTTTCGTATGCTTACTGTGAACCTGCTGATGATGAACACCGTCTAGACCCAGTATTGTGATCGAGGTGACCTGGATCTGTGATTGTTTCCATTCAAATGGTGTATATAACCACAAGCCTGCATGACTTAGGAGGTGTATGCCTCTTTAAGTCCACTGTTTCTGGTAAGCCTTCACACAATTGGTGGTGGTTCCTCTTGCAACTTTTTCCTTTCGTTATACTTCCATTTATGTCTTCTGTCCCATTGATGCCTCAGTGATGTCAACATGATTGACAGAGTTTATTTGATACCAGGACTTACGGTATTTGATTCAATCCTTCCCTTCCTGTTTTTTTCACATTGGTGGACATTATATATACAATTTTTTCCTTCACTTGTGTTTTTACACTCATATTGTGTTTTTATACTTATATTGTGTTTTGATTGGTCACACAGTTATTACCAATTATTTTTCACTGTATATATAAGCTCTGCATTTTCTTTATTTGGGTTTTGTTTGCTATTTGTCTTTTGCTGTGCTGGCTGGTTTATATACTTCTTTTAGCGGTATACATTTTTGATAAATATCATCAATTACCATGGCCTGACGTTCCTTGGCACAATGATAATGTTGCCCGCTTTGATGTAAACCCACCACCCAACAATGTTTCCTTGCTGCACACTCCCGTCGCAAATGAAAGATCCCAGAACTGCAGTTCTGTAAATACAGGGCAGGGGATTCCTGGTGACATCCTTGGCCAAACATGGCTTAGAGTATACTTATACAAATTAGCATTTGGAAAACATACATTCTTTTCCACACATTCAAAAATGCTTTATAT
The DNA here is from genome assembly GCF_042186555.1 of Aquarana catesbeiana. Classification (NCBI taxonomy): domain Eukaryota; kingdom Metazoa; phylum Chordata; class Amphibia; order Anura; family Ranidae; genus Aquarana; species Aquarana catesbeiana. Next base: position 15,051,967 of record NC_133333.1, on the reverse strand, counting down.
CTTCAAACTGTATTATCGATAGTTACCATGTACTCTGGTGGGAACCACTGTTGTATTTTGCACTGGTTGTATTGTTGTTGCACTGGTACTTAACCCTAGACTAGGACTTGTCACTTTTGTATTGTGTGTGGTGTAATTAGTCGAGGGGAGATCAGTCACCTTCTGAGACGTGAAATACGTCTTTGTAGGAAGAGGTGATGTCGTTGAATCTGGAACAAAAAGAACACTTTTTTATTAGTATTATTATTATTTGAATACCCATTAGATAATATTTAGACAAAGAATACAAAATGTCCTCCAATGTAAATCCATTGCCAATCACGTCATCCAGTTACGTAAATCCATCATCAGTTTCCATGACCTGCCATCCTCTGGCACAATAAAGATGTAACCCCGCCTCGATGTCAACCCACCACCCAACTATGTTTTCCCCACCACACTCCCATCACAAATGACAGATCCCCAGAACTGTGGTTATTTAAATATAGTGCAGGGGATCCCTGGTGACGTCATTGACCAAATAAGAAGGGCAACAAAGCTAATAAAGGAACTGGAGGATATTAGTTATTCTCTCTGGAGAAGAGATGCTTGAGAGGGGATATGATTGTAATATACAAATACTGTACTGGTGACCCCACAATAGGGAGAAAACTTTTTCGCCGAAGGGAGTTTAACAAGACTCATAGCCAATCATTGAATTCAGAAGAAAAGAGGTTTAACCTTAAACTAAGTAGAGGGTTCTTTACCGTAACGCCGCGTACAGACGATCGGTCATTCCAACAACAAAATCCTGGATTGATTTCCGACGGATGTTGGCTCAAACTTGTCTTGCATACACACGGTCGCACAAATCTTGTCGGAAATTGCGATCGCCAAGAACTCGGTGACGTACAACACGTACGACGAGTCGAGAAAAATGGAGTTCAATAGCCAGTGCGGCTCTTCTGCTTGATTCTGAGCGTGCGTGTAATTTTGTGCCTCGGAATTGTGCATACACAACGGATTTTGTTGTCGGAAAATTTGAGATCGAGCTCTCAAATTCTTGTTGTCGGAAATTCCAACAACAAATGTCCGATGGAGCCTACACACGGTCGGAATTTCCGACAACAAGCTCACAATGAACATTTGTTGTTGGAAATTCCGACCGTGTGTACGCGGCATAAGAGCGCCAAGGATGTGGAATACAGGGGTATACAATGTAATACTGTCATATAATCACACACATGGGTTGGACTTGATGGACTTGTGTCTTTTTTCAACCTCACCTACTCTGTAACTATGGTTAATGCTGCGTACACCCGATCGGACTTCTCGTCGGAAAAAGATATGATGGATTTTCCAATGGGATTCCGTTCAAATTTGTCTTGCATATACACGGTCATGCAAAAGTTTGCTGAACTTACGACCGTCAAGAATGCGGTGACGTACAACACTACGACGAGCCGAGAAAATGAAGCTCAATGCTTCCGAGCATGTGTCGAATTGTTTCCGAGCATGCGTAGGAATTTTGCACGTCGGAATTGCCACAGACGATTGCATTTTCAGATAGGAACTTTTCCATACCGAAAAAAATTGAGAACCTGCTCTCAATCTTTTGCTGGCTGGAATTCAGCCAGCAATAGTCTGATGGAGCATACACACGGTCGAATTTTCCGCCGAAAAACTCTCATAGGCCTTTTGCGGGCTGAAATTCCGATTGTGTGTACGCAGCAAAAGAGTATAAATATACAAATTAGCATTTGGAAAATATATTATTTTCCACACATTCAAAAAAAGTTTGACTTCGATAAACTTTATTATCGATAGTTACCATGTACTCTGGTGGGAACAACTGTTATATTTTGTCCAGTTATTGCTGTTGCAGCAGAACTTGAACCCAGACTGGGACTTGTCACTTTTGTATTGTGTGTGGTGTAATTAGTCGAGGGGAGATCAGTCACATTCTGAGATGTGATATACGTTTTTGTAGGTATAGGTGATGTTGAATCTGGAACAAAAAGAACACATTTTTTTTCTTATTTGAAGCCTTGTTCATACCCATTAGATAATATTTAGACAAAGGATACAAAATTCCCTCCAATGTAAATATATTGCCAGTCACGTCATCCAGTTACGTAAACCCATCATCAATTACCATGACCTGCCATCTCCTGGCACAATGAAGATGTGTCCCATCTCGATGTCAACTCACCACCCAACAATGTTTCCCCACCACACTCCCATTGCAAATGACAGATTCCCAGAAATGCCGTTATGCAAACACAGTCTAGAGGACCCCCGGTGATGTCATTGCAAATCAAGATATCCAGTGATGTAAATCTATCATCAATTACCATGGCCTACCCTCCCCTGGCACAATAACAATGCTGCCCGCCTTGATGTCAACCCATCACTCAATGGTGTTTCTCTGCTGCACTCCCATGGCAAATGACAGATCTCCAGAACTGCAGTTATGTAAATACAGGGCAGGGGATCCCTGGTGATGTCATTGACCAAACATGGCTTAGAGTATAAATATACAAATTAGTATTTGGTAAACATACATTCTTTTTCACACATTCAAAAATGTTTTATATATTCACAGCAGTGTATAGTTGAATAAGTATACATAAGTTTAGAAAAATAGATTCTTTATTTAGATAATAAGGTATAATTTTAATGATAGTTAAAATATGAGCTCTGATGGAAAAAATATAATATAAAATTAAAAAATATAATATATACAAAATACACAAAATTATATATCCAGTGTAGACATCTCACACAGTTACCAATGCATTTGTAAAAGGCCTCTCAGCCAGAATTTCCTTAAAAACTGTCAGATAATCCCGCGTGCCACCGTGCTAGAACAGCACCCCGTGGGAAGACATTGATCCAATAAATGCGGCTTGCAAGGAGTCACATGTACAGGCGCCCCCATCAAATGCATTGGTAACTATGTTCACACTGGACATATAATTTTGTATATTTTGTGTAAATTATATTTTTAAAAATTTGATATGTTAAAAAATAATCTCTTTTCAGAAAACCTATCCTCTGAAGAAGACCCCAAATGTATGGGTCGAAACGCGTCAACCATTTTTATACATCAGACATTATGTAATGTTGTGTATTTATTTCTATGTTTGCAAATTCTTTGTATTTGGTATGGCTATGCCCCCACCAGAGCTCATATTTTAACTATCATTAATATTATACCTTATTATCTAAATAAAGAATCTATTTTTTCTAAACCTATGTATACTTATTCAACTACTCTACACTGCTGCTAAGAAAAAAACCCTGGGGGACTTTCCCCATTTTTGTTCATTTGGGGTGTGCAGCACCATTACCTCTCCCCATATGTGTCTTCCCCATGCTATGTTTTATATCTTCAAACTGTATTATTGATAGTTACCATGTACTCTGGTGGCAGTAACTGTTGTATTTTGCATGGTTTTTGTTGTTGCACTGGTACTTGAACTCAGACTGGGACTTGTCACTTTTGTATTGTGTGTGGTGTAATTCGTCGAGGGGAGATCAGTCATCTTCTGAGACGTGAAATACGTCTTTGTAGGTGTCGGTGATGTCGTTGAGTCTGGAAGAAAAGGAAAACTTTTTGTTACTTTTGAAATATTTTGAAGCATTATTCACACCCGATAAATATTATTTGGACAAAGGATAAAAAAAAGTTGGACAAATACACCAATATCTCTTGCTATCTTCAATTACAGTACCCTATACACCTCTGTGCTCTGTGGCAGCATAAACATGGCATCAAATATTATTATTAGTATTATACAGGATTGGATAGCGAATAAATTCTCTTATTGTTGCACAAAGTTGATAAGAAGTAGGTTTTATTAAAAAAAATCTTCTTTATCTAGCAAAAAAAATCACTTTACACATTATATTCACCAAACTGGAAAGATGTTGCCTACCTATGTTCATAGTAGGTGACTCAACCTCTACCCGGTCAACTTTGAACACCCAATGTCCTGGTAAGTCGACATTACTTGTGTGCGTTATGTTGATCATACCAGGAGTTAAAGATCCTGGGATTTCAAAATACCCTTCAGAAAATCCACTGTTACATCCGGCCTAGAGAAAAATTAAATTCTGTTAATTGGTTTCTATACCTATACAATGTATTGGCCTTTATGAACTTGCTGGACATTCTTTTCCTAAACCATGGCCATTATAATAAAGTTGACTTGCCTTTGCAGCTACAACAACCTCAACTCTTCTGGGAAGGCTTTCCACAAGACTTTGGAGTATGCCTGCAGGATTTTGTACCAATTCAGCCAAAAAAGCATTTTTGGCCTCAAGTGCTAAAGTTGGAGGAGAAGACCTAGTTTGGTCGGTGTTCCGATCCATCCCGAAACTATGCAGTAGGGTTGGGGTCAAGGCTTTGTACAAGCCACCCAAGTTCCTCCACTACAAACTCATCAAGATTCAGACAAAATTTCATTTTTCGGAAATTCGAATGTATCCGAATTTCCGAATTACAATAGTACCGAGTTTTAACAAATCCAAAATAACGGAAAAAAAATTCGGATGGAATTCAGATTCAAATCGATTCGAATCGTTTTCTAATACTTTTCAAACTCGAATAGTTTTCAAATTCGAAAAGTTTTTGAATTCAAAAAGTTTTCAAATTCGAATAGTTTTCCCATTTCCAAAGAGAATAAAATAGAATAGAAAATAAAGGAATAGAATAGAAAAAAATTATAGAATAGAAAAGAATATAACAGAAAAGAAAAAAGAATAGAATATAATAGAGTAAAACAAAATAGAATAGCAATTAAAAGAACAGAATAGATTGGAATAGAATAGAAACAAATAGAATATAATAACATAGAAAGAGTATAACCATCTTCTGAAATTCGAATTTCAAATAGAATAAATTTGAATTTGAATGCGTAGAGATAAAGACTATACCCATTTCCCTATATTCAAACAGAATCAATTTTGATTCCCCAAATTTGAATAGAATAGAAAATAATAGATTAGAATAGAATAGAAAATAATATAATAGTATAGAAAAAAAACAACAGAATAGAATAGAAAGAATATAAGCATCTTCTGAAATATGAATTTCGAATAGAATAAATTTGAATTTGAACAGAAAAGAATAGAATGGAATAGAAGAGAATGGAAAATAATAGAGAATAAAATAATAGAATACAAAATAATAGAATAGAATAAACCAGTAAAAAAAGATTAGAATTAAAAAAAAAAACAATAGAATAGAAAGAATATAACCATTTTCCAAAATTCAAATAGAATCAATTTGAATTTGAATAGAATAGAAAACAATGCATTAGAATAGGAAGTTGGTTATATTCATTCTATCCTGTTCTATAGTTTTTTTTTTATACTATTGTGTTATTTTCTATTCTATTCTACTCTATTCTTTTCAATTATATTCAAATTCAAATTGATTCTATTTGAATTTTGGGAAATAGTTATATTATTTCTATTTTATTGAATTATTTTTTGAATTATATTCTTTTCTATTCTATTCGAATTTCAGAAGATGGTTATGATCTTTCTATTTTATTCTATTTTTTAATTCTATTCTATTTCTTTCTATTCTATTCTAATCCGTTCTATTCTGCTCTTTTATTTTCTATCCTATTTTGTTCTGTTTTACTCTATTATATTCTATTCATTTATTTCTGTTATATTCTTTTCTATTCTATTCTATTTTTTTTTCTATTCTATTCCTTTATTTTCTATTCTATTTTATTCTCTTTGGAAATTGGAAAACTATTTAAAAAACCTTTCGAATTCGAAAACAATTCGAAACTGATTCGAATTTAAATTTAGAAAATTTTAATTGATTTGAATATGAATATATGAAACAAATTCCGAAAACGAATAAAACGGATTAAACAAATTTAACGAAACAAATTTACGTAATAACAAAATTAAAATTTTTTTTCATTCTGCACATGTCTACTTTGTACACGGGGCGGGGGCACAGTCATGCTGGAACTGAAAAGAGTCTTCACCAAGCTGTGACCACAAGGCTGGAAGAGCACATTCGTCTATAATATCTTTGTATGGTGTAGTATTAACAGGACCTTTCATTGGAAACTCCTAAATTTAATCACTTGGAGGGGAGTTGACATACGTTTGGCTATATAGTGTACATATATATATATATATAGAAATGTAGTGGTGTTCCGCTGAGTTCACCATTGATGACGCATTCAGTTCTTTTAACCACTTGCCGCCCGCCATATAGCAGAATGACGGCGGACGTCATATGACGTGATCAGGATAACTAGCCAGCGCGGCGATCGGTGGTGTGGCGTGTCAGTCTGACACACCACAACTCCTATCTAGTGTATTGAGTTTCTAATGGAGACGCTTTACCACGTGATCAGCCGTGTCCAATCATGGCTGATCACAGTGTAAACAGGAAAAGCCATGTATCGGCTTTTCCTCACTCGCGTCTGTCAGATGCAAGTAGAGGAGAGCCGAGTGGCTGCTCCTCTGATAGGGTGGGTCTGTGCTGATTGATTATCAGTGCACCCTCCCCCCCGAGAATGCTCACACTGGACCACCAGGGACACCACCAGGACCACCAGGGATGCCCACCACTTGTGACCACCAGGTATGCCACCCATGGCCACCAGGGATGCCAATCAGTGCCCGCAATTGATGTCAATCAGTGCCCAGAATTGATGCCAATCAGTGCCAAACACTAATGCCTGCCAATCAGTGATGCCCATCAGTACCATCCATCAGTGTTCATCAGTGCCCCCCATCCATGCCGCCTATCAGTGCCCATCAGTGCCACCTATCAGTGCTCATCAGTGCCACCCATCAGTGCCCATCAGTGCTGCCCTTCAGTGCTAATCAGTGCCACCTATGTGTGCCCATCAGTGCCACCTATGTGTGCTCATCAGTGCTGTATATCAGTGCCACCTATCAGTGCCCATCAGTGCTGCCTATCAGTGCCCATCAGTGCCCCCATTCATGTCCATCTGTGCCACCTATCAGTGCCCATCAGTGCTGCCCATCAGTGCCCATCAGTGCCCCCCATCCATGCCCATCCATGCCGCCTATCAGTGCCCATCAGTGCCACCTATCAGTGCCCATCAGTGCTGCCCATCTGTGCCCATCAGTGCTGCCCTTCAGTACTCATTAGTGCCTCCTATGTGTGCCCATCAGCACCACCTATGTGTGTCCATCATTGCTGCATATCAGTGCCACCTATCAGTGCCCATCAGTGTCGCCTATCAGTGCCCATCAGTGCCGCATATTAGTGCCTCATCATCAGTGCCCATCAGTGCCACCTCATTGGTGCCCATCAGTGCCCGTCAGTTAAGGAGAAAACGTACTTATTTACAAAGTTTCGTAACAGAAACTAAAATTGTCGGTCTTTTTTAATTTGTTCAGAAGAAAATAAAAATCCCAGAGGTGATAAAATACCACCAAAAGAAAGCTCTATTTGTAGGAAGAAAATGATCCACATTTAGTTTGGGCCCTGTGTAGTAATTGTCATTTAAAGCAACAGCGCTGAAAGCTGAAAAATGGCCTGGGCAGGAAGGGGGGAAAGTGCCCGGTATTGAAGTGGTTAAATATCCAGAACTATGGTTGCTCCTAACCCTTTAATCACAATACAATGCTAAATAAATCCTGTATAATAATACAAGTTACTCTGTAAAGTTTTATTGAAGATCATGAGACATCATCAAACCAGGCAGTCCCCGAGTTACGAACACCCGAGTTATGAACAACTCCTACTTACGAACGGCCCCATACTGCAATACTACATGTACTGCATGGCCAGAAGAGCCCCAGATAACATAACAAGTGCCCGGGACATCCCACATCCATGCACAGGTGAACGTTACACTTACAAATGCAGTGTTCCGACCAGAAGTTACACTTACAAATGCAGTGTTCCGACCAGAAGTTACACTTACAAATGCAGTGTTCCGACCAGAAGTTACACTTACAAATGCAGTGTTCCGACCAGAAGTTACACTTACAAATGCAGTGTTGCGACCAACGAACTTCGACTTACGAACAAACCTACAGTCCCAATTGTGTCCGTAACTCGGGGACTTCCTGTAGTAGAATCTAATTATCTATGGGTGTAACTCATGGGGTACAGGGGGCTGCAGCTAATTCAGCCAATAATATTGGAGTGAGTAAATGAATGATGGGAAAGAATGCATACCAAAGCAGGTGGACCTTCATTGTCTTTGCCTGTTGGCCACTGAATATCACCATAATTGAACATGAAGAATGTTGAAGTCTCATCTGTGCTCAGAACAACTTGAAATGTGTTCACCTAAAGATGAAAAACACGGTGGATGTCTTTACTGATTTGGTTTTTATAGTTGCAGGCTCCAAGGCCTCCTATTATCCTGATTATGTCTTTATGACCTGGTGAGTCACTTACATGAGAGAAGACATTTTACTCATTTTGTCATATTACAACCAAAAACATAAATATATTTTATTGGGATTTTATGTGATAGACCAACACAAAGTGGTACATAATTGTGAAGTAGAAGGAAAGTGATAAATGGTTTTCAAATTTTTTTACAAATAAATATGTGAAAAGTGTGGCGTGCATTTGTATTCTGCCCCCTTTACTCTGATGCCCATAACTAATATCTAGTGGAACCAATTGCCTTCAGAAGTCACCTAATTAGTAAATAGAGTCCACCTGTGTGTAATTTAATCTCAGTATAAATACAGCTATTCTACTACTAGGATTCCCTTACCATATTCCACCTGCTAGCTACTCCAAACAATTACTACTCATCCTCTATCAAATAGTAGCTGCCAATTAGCCTCTACTACTCATCTACAACCTATTATTACTACCCCACTGCCACCTTTCTACTGCTACTACTTTAAAAAAACGCAATATTGTTTAAACGTTGCTTATATTCATAATATTAAGAAAGAAGTGCATAGATTCTGAATTTAGTTTCCACAACAGTTCACTTTCACATTACTAATATCATACGCACCTTGTTTGTTTTGGAATTATAATACGAGACCTTGTCCCATGTTGCCACAAAAACCCATTTTGGTGAGAAGAGAAGTGTTGGGAAATATCTGGACGTGTCATTTTTTGTCATATTAAGAAGCTCCAAATCATTGCTGAGATGGTAATATATGTTCCCCGAAATTTCATTATTCACATCAGTCCAAAATGGAGCTAAGAATGGCCCTCTTGTGGCAATGGGTAAATGTTGGGGCGCGCTACTCCCAAGCTCTGCATCAAATGACAAAAGACCATTGTTGTTCACCTGTGATAGGAAAATATTTGGGTTATTATCTTCTTTACAGTGTCAAATGATATACTGTAATTACTGTATACAGTTGTGCTCATAAGTTTACATACCCTGGCAGAATTTATGATTTCGTGGCCATTTTTCAGAGAATATCAATGATAACACAACATTTTTTCTTTCACTCATGGTTAGTGTTTGGCTGAAGCCATTTATTATCAATCAACTGTGTTTAATCTTTTTAAATCAAAATCACAACTGAGACTACCCAATTGACTCACTAAAAACATGTGGTGTGGCTGTTTCAAGATGCACAATAAGGAGGCACTTGAAGAAAGATGGGCTGCATGGTCGAGTCTCCAGAAGAAAGCCATTACTACGCAAATGCCACAAAGTATCCCACTTACAATACGCCAAATAGCACAGAGATAAGCCTCAAAGCTTCTGGCACAAAGTCATTTGGAGTGATGAGACCAAAATTGAGCTTTTTGGCCACAACCATAAATACTACATTTGGAGAGGAGTCAACAAGGCCTATGATGAAAGGTCCACCATTCCTACTGTGAAACACGGAGGTGGATCGCTGAAGTTTTGGGGATGTATGAGCTACAAAGGCTCAGGAAATTTGGTCAAAATTGATGGCAAAATCAATGCAGTATGCTATCAAAAAATACTGGAGGAACATTTGCGTTCATCAGCCATGAAGCTGCGCATGGGACGTACTTGGACCTTCCAACATGACAATGATCCAAAACAGAAGGCCAAGTCAATCTGTCATTGGCTACAGAAGAATAAAGTGAAGGTTCTGGAGTGACCATCTCAGTCTCCTGACCTCAATATCATTGAGCCACTCTGGGGAGATCTCATACATGCAGTTCATGGAAGACAGCCCAAGAATTTACAGGAACTGGAGGCTTTTTGCCAAGAGGAATGGGCAGCTTTACCATCTGAGAAGATAAAGAGCCTCATCCACAAATATCACAAAAGACTTCAAGCTGTCATTGATGTTAAAGGGGGCAATACACAGTATTAAGAACTGGGGTATGTAAACTTTTGATCAGGGTCATTTGGGTAGTTTCTGTTGTGATTATGATTTAAAAAGAGTAAACACAGCTGATTGATAATAAATGGCTTCAGCCAAACACTAACCATGAGTGAAAGAAAAGCTTTTATGATATCATTCATATTCTCTGGAAAATGGCCAAGAAATCTTAAATTCTGACAGGGTATGTAAACTTATGAGCACAACTGTGTGTAGAATCAGATATTTATTTTGGTGGTTTGGTTTCCTATATGGCGCCAGCTTCCTCTGCCTTATATTTGCTTCTGCTAGCTAATATATAAAACTCTGGTACAGTACTGCAACAATATGAACATCAATTATAAATCAAATATTACAAATGCAAGATACAAAATAAACTGCTAATAATTAAAAAGTCTCTGTGTGGCTTCCAATATGCTTTACTAGTTGTGCTGTATATAGACATGTGCATAATGGAAAAATGTGTTTAGTTTAGTTTCGCATAGATGCGTTATGCTACTAATTTTGTTTAGTTATGGAATTCGTTTAGTTTGGTTTTTGGAATTCGTTTAATTTTGTTCTCATTACATTTAATCTCATTTATTAATTGTCTAACGAAGTCCAACTTTTCAGAACGATTATAGGGCGTACACACGGTCGGACTTTGTTCGGACATTTCGACAACAAAATCCTAGGATTTTTTCCGACGGATGTTGGCTCAAACTTGTCTTGCATACACACGGTCACACAAAGTTGTCGGAAAATCCGATCGTTCTGAACGCGGTGATGTAAAACACGTACGTCGGGACTATAAACGGGGCAGTGGCCAATAGCTTTCATCTCTTTATTTATTCTGAGCATGCGTGGCACTTTGTCCGTCGGATTTGTGTACACACGATCGGAATTTCCGACAATGGATTTTGTTGTCTGAAAATTTTATCTCCTGCTCTCCAACTTTGTGTGTCAGAAAATCCGATGGAAAATGTCCGATGGAGCCCACACACGGTCGGAATTTCCGACAACACGCTCCAATCGGACATTTTCCATCGTGAAATCCGACCGTGTGTACGGGACATTAGAATTCGGATCGGTCGAAAAACTATCGACCGATTGGAATTCTGTATGAAGGGACTTCCCCTCTGGCAGATAAATGCTAAAGATAAAGAATGCCGGCAATTTCCCGCAATAAAAAAATTAAATTTCTAAAGAAAAAATGCACGAAATTACATTTAAATTGCCGAAAATACAATACCATTGCCGGCATTAGAAAAATGTTAAAAAAAAACGGCATGGGGTCTTCTCCAAAATCCATACCAGACCCTTATCTGTGCATACAGCCTGGAAGATCAGGAAGGGGGGAACGAGCGAGCACCCCCCCCCCCTCCTGAACTATACCAGGTTACATGCCCTCAACATGGGGGGTGCATTGGGGCAGGGGGCTTTGCACCCCCAACCCAAAGCACCCTGTCCCCATGTTGATGAAGACAAGGCCTCTTCCGGACAACCCTGGGCTGTGGTTGTCGGGGTCTGTGGGTGGGGGGCTTATCGGAATCTGGAAGCCCTTTCAACAAGGTGGTTGGTCAAGTTTCAGGATGGATGCATTATGTGCAGGAGCATTGTCATGGTGGAGCAGGCCAGAGTTCCAGTCTTTTCCTCTGAACAGATTCCTGTAACCTTTTCACTTTCCATATTTGCATCCGTCCTTTGCGCTTTCGGCTGCCCACTTCTTGTGTCATCGTGGACATCTTCCCGCCCCTCCTTAAACTGCCAATGTCATTCAAAAACACTTGGTTTCTTCATGGAATGTTCACCATAAGCCTGTTGTAACAGAGCTTAAGTTTTACTCACACGTTTGCCAATTTTAAATTTTCAAATTTGGTGTTATTCCGCTGCTCCGGATTCCAGTCACTCATTTTCTGCCAACAGCCCAACACACACAAATGTGTTATTTCTTCTACTACTCTAATGCCCCGTACACACGATCGGAGTTTCCGACAACAAAAACCTTGGATTTTTGTTCGAAGGTTGTTGGCTCCAACTTGTCGTGCATACACACGGTCACACAAGTGTTGGCCAACAATTACGAATGTGGGAACGTCGTGATGTACAAGACGTATGGCGAGCCAATAAAAAGGAAGTTCAATAGTCATGTGATATCTCCATTACGAACGCTAGTTTTACAAGACCGAGTGATTCCGGCTCGTCCTTGATTCTGAACATGCGTGGACATTTGTGTGTTGGACTTGGGTACACACGCTCAGAATTTCTGTCAACAAAGTTAGTTGTCGGAAAATTTGAGAACCTGCTTTCAAACATTTGTTGTCTGAAATTCCAACAGCAAATGTCCGATGGAGCATACACACGGTCGGACTTTCTGACAACAAGCTCACATCCAACATTTGTTGTCGTAAAGTCCGATCGTGTGTACGCGGCATAAGACTAAGTCAACTAGTCTGTGACCCAGGCGAGTGCAAGTTAGAAGATATCAGAACACGCTCGAGTGTGAATGGCGGTCTGACTCACCACCGTAGGACTACGCCACAGGCATTACAGGAATTAAATTGTCACGCCTCGTAAAACAGTAAAAATAGTTTCCTGTGTACTGAGGCTAGTTGGGCAGTGGATGGCGTCAGCAACCTGTTCCACTATTATGGCGCATGTGCGGATTCTCCGCACATGCACGGCAGTGCATCCGCTCGTGCCAAGGTATACTCCTGGAGTGAGGACACCTGAAAGGGGTGGATTTTGCACAAATATACCTCTATTTAAATAGAGTGGACACACATTTCAATGAGCGATTTTATGGAGGCACATCCTGGAGCAGTAGCTATCACCTTTGAGGTCCTGGGTTTACAATTGTACCTGTCTTTTTAGGTAATCCCTGCTTCACTTACTTTATCTTTTGGCTTTTACAATACTGAATACATATTGATTAAACTATTATGGGTTTTAAACTATTTGTTTACTCCCTTGTCATTTCAGATCCTAGCATTGGTATGTCATTTAAAATCTGAAGCATATTATGGTATATACAGTAGACAGGCAAGGGGTGTCTCTGTAAACAAAGCTTTTTGGTCCTTTATGTTTGTTGTTATGTTTAGTGGTTTATCAGAAATATCTTTGATATTCCGATCTTACTACATAAGAAGCCATTTCCCCACTTCCCCTTTCTTAATGGGCTGTGTTCGTAGCTCCCTGGTGGGGCTTTCTGGTCTGTGACATCCACTCAGTGTCTTTTGGATACCATCATATACCTGTCTTGCGCTTGGCCACATTGGCAGAGATAAATAGGGCACTTACTGAATGCCCACCCCCCCCCCACAGTTAGAATCACTCCCTAGGACACACTTAACCCCTTCATCGCCCCCTAGTGGTTAACCCCTTCACTGCCAGTGTCATTAACACAATAATCATTGCATTTTTATAGCACTAATCGCTGTATAAATGACAATGGTCCCAAAATAGTGTCAAAAGTGTCCAATGTGTCCGCCATAATGTTACAGTCCCGATAAATATCGCAGATCACTGCCATTACTAATAAAAAATAAAAAAAATTGAAATGCCATAAATCTATCCCCTATTTTGTAGACGCTATAACATTTGCACAAACCAATCAATATACGCTTATTGAGATTTTTTTTAACCAAAAATATGTAGAATAGATATCGGCCTAAACTGAGGAAAAAAATTTGTTTTTTTATATATTTTTGGGGGGTATTTATTATAGCAAAAAATAAAAAATATTGCTTTTTTTTCAAAATTGTCGCTCATTTTTTGTTTATAGCGCAAAAAATAAAAAACCGCAGAGGTGATCAAATACCACCAAAAGAAAGCTTTATTTGTGGGGAAAAAAAGGATGTAAATTTTGTTTGGGTGCAACGTCGCACGACCGCGCAATTGTCAGTTAAAGCGACGCAGTGCCGAATCGCAAAAAGTGCTCTGGTCGGGAAGGGGGTAAAATCTTCCCGGGGCTGAAGTGGTTAAACAAAAATTAAAGTCTTGGTGCTTCCTAAATTGGTTTGTCCTGAGCTGGATACACACTATCCAATTTTCTGTAATTTTTTTTTTCCTTCAGATTTATCAAAACCATATAATATGAGGTCAAACCTTGTGACCAAGTGTATGGGGTCTTATGTTTTGCCTTAAAAATAGAAAGCATGTGTAATGTAAATGAGAAGAACTATGCAACTTTAGTGGAACATATAGGGGATACTGTATGTAAATTTTATTTATTTATTTAATTTTAATTAAATTTTATTTATTTATTTTATTTATTTATTTTGCTTATGTAGCACCATCAGTTTATGCAGTGCTTTACTCGTACAGTCATCAGTCCCTGCCTTGAAGGAGCTTACAATCTAAAATATCTAACTTACTTTCATACACACACATGCTAGGGCCAGTTTAGGCAGGAGAGCCAATTAACCTACCAGCATGGAGTTTTTTTTTTTACATTTTACATTTAAAAATTACAGCTACACATTTATTAATATTTAATAAGAATTTAATAATGTAATATTTACATATTACATTTTTATATTTATTTACGTTTTACATTCACATATTTAGTAATTTTTAATTGAAAAAAATTATAATACAGTGTACATATTACATGTTTTTATTAATTTAAATTTATACAAAATTTAATTTTTTAAAATTATTTATGATCACGATTTAAAAGTAAACCATAAAAAGTTGCTATTTAGATAAATATAAAGTATTGCATTTGAATGTGGCGTGTTCTTACTTTCTGCCAGCAGGTGGAGGTCAAGCCATAAATCAGACATTTAAAGCGATCTTTTGATCATGATTTCCAACTTCTATTATATCAAAAGATGGGGAATTAAAATCAATTTTTCAATTTGTATTTTTTAATTGTTCCCCAAAGCATGTGCAGTTTTTGAAGTACACTATATGGCGAAAAAATTTTGAACGCCTGAACTTCACGCTTATGCAAGTTGGACATCCTATTTCTATTCCTATAGAGCTATAGCTCATTGCACATTCATTGGCATAGCTTGGATTGAATGAGTTCCCCTGTAGGCATACGCAGGAGTTACACCATTCCAACCCAAACCTGAAGAAGACCGAGTTAGGCTCAGTTTCCACTACTGTGGCTTGTCATGCGACTTGGGACTGCAAAGTCGCATGACAAGTTTTACCCCATAATTTCCGATGAGTACCGTTCATATCTGTGCGACTTCAAAGTAGTCCCTGCACTACTTTGATTCCACTTTGATGCGACTTGAGGTCCATAGACCTCAATAATACACAGGCATTGCTTCAAGTCGCATCAAAATCGCAGAAAAATCGGTCACAATAGTAGAAACCTAGCCTAAAAATGTCGGTGCTGCTTTAAGTTTGCAGAACTAATTCTGGTTTGAAAAACAGTTAACTTATTTATTTAATAGACATGTGCAATTTGTTTTGTTACAAATTTGCTTTCGGACGAAATTCGGCAATAAAAACTCTTTCGACGAATGCATGTGCAAACGAATTTTCAGAAAGAGCGAAAATCCGAAAGAACAAAAACTCGAAAGAACGAAAATCCGAAAGAACAAAAACCAGAAATAACGAAGATCCGAAAGAATGAAAAATGATTCAACCTTTCAGTTTAACGAATTGATTACAGTCGGATAATTTTGTTTTTTGTATTTTTTATTATAATTAAATTATTAACTATTACTGTATTATATGTATTATAGTTTTTATTATTATTATATTTTATTATTATAAACTATTAAATTATAGGTACAGTGGAACATTGGATTACGAGCATAATCAGTTCCAAAACAATACTTGTAATCCAAAGCACTCGCATATCAAAGCGAGTTTCCCCATAGAAGTCAATGGAAACGAAGATAATTCGTTCCACATTGGCTTCTATCGCATGCAATACCGCATGTGGCCAGAGGTGGGGGGGCACCGGAGAGCCACGGAGATACTCGGGGACAGCTCGGCTGAACTCGGAAAGCCTCGGAAAGGCTCGGAGACCGAGCGTTTCAGAGTATTTCCGAGTGGTTTCGAGTATTTCTGAAAGGCTCCGAACCATTCCCAGTGTCACGGGCGCCCCCGCACCTCTGTCCAAATGCGGTACTGCACCGCTCATTAGCTTGAATCCTGCTCGTTTTGCAAGACAACACTCGCAAACCGATTTAGAATAAAAAAAAATGTGCTTGTCTTTCAAAACACTCGTTAACCGCATTACTCGTAAACCAAGGTTCCACTGTATTGGAATTTCCTTTCAAATTTGGCTAAAGTAACTGTTAGTAAACGTAATGACTACGAATGCATCCGAAGTTACAAATTATACGAAGTTACAAATTATCCGAAGTAACAAATTATCCGAAGTAACAAATGATCCGATAAACGAAAAAAAAAAAGAAAAAGAATGAAACGAAAACGAGAATAAACAAAGTTTTCGGTAGTGCACATGTCTAATTTGCAATAAACAGTTACATTGTATTGTTTTTGCAATATACTGTATGTAACATAAATCAAATAAGCAGATTAAACTTTAAATTGCACAACTCACATATATAGAAGAATAGATTTTCCCAAACAAGGGAACAGTGGCGAGTATTGGTGGTGACACCCCATCATCACTTTTTGGGGTAACATTGTCAGTTGAGTGTCCATATGGATAGAGAAGACCATCTGAACAACAACAACAAAAAAAGAATAAAAATAAAGCAACTAATTCACAAATAATTTCACTTTAAAGTAGAACTATAGGCAAAACCTTTTATATCATTTTGGATGAGTAAAGCCGGGTCTACACGGGCCGAATTTCGGGAGACATTTGCCGGTTAAAAAAAAAATCAGGCTGACATTTGGCCCGTGTATAAGTCGATCTGTCCGACAGAAGCCAGCCTGTTGGACAAGCATGCTGGAAAACCAGCAGCCGATTGACTCCTGATCAGCGCTCCCAGCCAATGGCAGAGAGCACTAATCGGAGTGTTCTTGCGAGGGGACATAGCTGTACTAATGTCAGATGGTTAGTACAGTGGCGTGGACCGGAGCTGTCAGTTTTTGTGTGTACCAGGCTTAAGAGAGGGTTATAACACCTGTCAGATTTTTTTTTTCCCCATCTGTGTCCCATTTGGGAGATTTCTCTTCACTTCCTGTCCCACAGACAAACAGGAAGTGAGAGGAAATCCCTGCAAATTAATTAAATGGAATATCTTGGGGACCCCCCCCCAGGTCGCCAGAGTTAATTTCCGCATTGGATGATTTCCCTTCTATTACTTTTCTGGGGACAACCCAAATTTTGGGATTTTCTTTTATTTTCACATTCAATGATAATGGTAACCAGGAAAAATAGAGAGGGGGGATCTCCCTAATGGGGGAGGGGCACAGACAGCAATAAAAACCTGACAGGTGTTCTAATACATCTCAACTCTATCTGAAACAAAAAAAGAAAGTTTTGCCTTTAGTTGTACTTTAACTGTTTTTATATGTATCTATTTATATAGGGGTTCAAACAAAACAATTTCCAATGTAAACTTAAAAATAGAATAGCTTTACCTTAATATATACAGTATATAGTAAAGGCTGATAGAGGTAGAGTGATGTTTACGTTACAACAGAAGAAAACACAGTTGTAATAGATGGGGGAGGAAGAGTATTCAAAAGTGCTGCAGTAGTAGTAATATTAAGAAAAATTAGTAGAGATAGTAGTAGACATAGTAGTAGTAGCAATAAAGGTACAAGTAGTATTAGTAAGTGTAATTTTAGCAGAAGTGGCAATAGTAAGAGCTATGGTTTTAGTAGTAGTAGTAGTGGTAGTCTTAAAAACAACAGGCATAACATTAGCAAAAATAGTAGAAATAGCAGTGCAAGTTATCACAGAAATACAGTGGCGTTAGCAGTAGTAAAGCTGGAGTAATATTAGTAGAAGTGGTATTATTAGAAGCAGTGGTATATGTTGTAGCAGTCGTACAGTGGTGGCAGTAGTAGTTAAAATGGATAGTATTAGTAGAAGTAGCAGAATAGGTAGTGTCAGTAGAAGTAGTATTAGTAGAAGCTGTAGTATAAGTTGCAAGTGGTGGTAGAAGAAAAATAAACCTGAAGTAGTATTGGTGGACGTAGTAGGATAAACTGTAGCTGGAGTACTGTGGAAGCAGCAGTAGTAAAGAAAGCTGGATTAATATTAATAGAAGTGGCTGTATATGTTGTAGCTGTAGTGTAGTGTTAGTATTAATAGTAATAGAAGTTGGGGTAGTATTAGTAGGAGTAACATTGGTAGAAGAAGTAGTATAAGTTGTAGAAGTAGTATAGAGGTGGTAGTAGTAGTAATAGAAACTGGAGTGATATTAGTAGACGTATTGTAGTATTGGTAGAAGCAATCATATAAGTTGTAGGGGTAGTATAGTGTTGGTAGTAGTAGTAATAGTATTTGGAGTAGTATTAGTAGACATAGCATTGGTAAAAGCAGTAGTATATGTTGTAGCAGTAGTATAGTGGTGCTAGTAATAGTAATAGAAATTGGAGTGATATTAGTAGAAGTACTGTAGTATTGGTAGAAGCAATAATATAAATTGTAGCAGTAGTATAGTGGTGGTGGTAGTAGTAGTAAAAGAAGTTGGAGTAGTAGTAGTTGAAGTAGTGTTAGTAGAAAAAGTAGTATAAGTTGTAGCAGTAGTATAGTGATGGCAGTAGAAGTAATAGAAGTTGGAGTAATATTAGTAGATTTAGTATTAATTAAAGCAGTGCTAAAAGTTGTAGTAGAAATCGTGTTAGTATAAGCAGTAGTATAAGTTGTAGCAGTAGTACAGCGGTGGTAGTAGGAGTAGTAATAGAAATTGGAGTGATATTAGTAGAAGTAATATTGGTAGAAGCAATAGTATACGTTGTAGCGGTAGTATAGTGTTGGTAGTAGTAGTAATAGAATTTGGAGCAGTATTAGTAAAATATGCTCCAGTTTAAGTTCTTGATGATCCGATCTTTCACAGCTCAAAGTAAAGACCATTTTTTTCCATGTAGGCATCTCTTTCAACATCCAAAAATATTATTACATTTTTTAAAACAACTACTAAAAAGTTACTCCGAAGTTATGACTCCCTCCCATGGTATCGTAAAATGTTTACATAAATAATATACAGCCGATATCTACCGTGTTATCATGAGTTAAGCCCTCTACAGGATTATGGAAAAGACCATAAGAACATCTCACCGGTGTGAAGGAACAGGAGGACCATGCAGAGATTCTTCATTTTTCACCTTTGAACGTTCCCCACAGACTTCCTACTCAGATAAATAAGACAACATCAGACGTACTCACTGTAATATGTTATGTTTATGGGCTTGCCAGTATTGAACTCTGTTAATGATTACAGTAAATTAATTTCGGAAGCAATAAAATGTTCCAATGTGTTTGCCATGAAGAAAGTAAAACAAATACAAGATGAATATGATGTCGTCCCGTACACAGATCGAAGTACAGAAGGCCACAGGATGAGGAAGTCTTTGACGTGTGAGAAGCTGTCTGCTGTTACGGCATGTGAAAATGTATCCTTGTCCTTATCATAAGAGGTCATGGTTACACATATCACGGCTCCTCAGCAACTATTCTAAATCAACACCCTTATAAGAATGTTTCCTCCCTTCCACTGTGCAAAATCTTTTTTTTTGTTGTTGTTCACTTTCTTTACCAAAAACCCTCCCCCCACCCCCCATGCACGTCACTCGCCTAGGTGAGTAATGTGTACTTTGCCCGCTATTCTCCCTGGGTTATGTCCATCACATATACCCGAAGGCATACAGTGCCTTGAAGAAGTTTTCATACCCCTTATGCCGCGTACACACGAGCGGACTTTTCGACCGGACTGGTTTCGACGGACCGAGTCCTGCGGACAATTGGACCATGTATGGGCTTCATCGGACCTGCAGTGGACTTTTTCGGCTGAAAATCTGAGGGACTTTAGATTTGGAACATGTTTCAAATCTTTCCGATGGACTCGAGTCCGGTCGAAAAGTCCGCTCGTCTGTATGCTAGTCCGACGAACAAAAACCAACGCTAGGGCAGCTATTGGCTACTGGTTTCGACGGACCGAGTCCGGCGGACAATTCAACCGTGTGTGGGCTTCATCGGACCTGCAGCGGACTTCATCGGACAAATCTGATGGACTTTAGATTTGGAACATGTTTCAAATCTTTCCGACGGACTCGAGTCCGTTCGAAATGTCCGCTCGTCTGTATGCTAGTCCGACGGACAAGAAACGACGCTAGGGCAGCTATTGGCTACTGGCTATGAACTTCCTTATTTTAGTCCGGTGTACATCATCACGTACCAATCCGTTGGACTTTGGTGTAATCGTGTGTAGGCAAGTCCGTTTGTTGGGAGAGTCCGTCAGAAGTCCGCCAAAAGTCCATCGGATAGACTGTCGGACCAGTCCGGTCAAAAAGTCGGCCCGTGTGTACGCTGCATTACAATTTTCCACGTTTTGTCATGTTACAACCAAAAGACATAAATGTATTTTATTGGGTGATAAAGGCACCAAAGCCTTCTCGAAGCCCCACCAAAGCCTCATCAAAGCCCCACCAAAGCCTCACCAAAGCACCAAGCAAAAGCAAGGTGTAAACAGGACTGTAAGCTAACCATTTTATTTAGTGACAGGAGCTGTGACTGGCGTTCAGAGAGCTTTAACAAAAACGTGTCCGAAGCCTTGTTTTGAAACAAGTGTAATGCCCCGTACACACGGTCGGATTTTCCGATGGAAAATGTCCGATCGGAGCGTGTTGTCGGAAATTCCGACTGTGTGTGGGCTCCCTCGGACATTTTCCATCGGATTTTCCGACACACAAAGTTGGAGAGCAGGAGATAAAATTTTCCGACAACAAAATCCGTTGTCGGAAATTCCGATCGTGTGTACACAAATCCGACGGACAAAGTGCCACGCATGCTCAGAATAAATAAAGAGATGAAAGCTATTGGCCACTGCCCCGTTTATAGTCCCGACGTACGTGTTTTACGTCACCGCGTTTAGAACAGTCGGATTTTCCGACAACTTTGTGTGACCGTGTGTATGCAAGACAAGTTTGAGCCAACATCCGTCGGAAAAAATCCTAGGATTTTGTTGTCGGAATGTCCGAACAAAGTCCGACCGTGTGTATGGGGCATTAATGTGCTCTTAGGGCTCATTTACACTTGCTTCGGCTTCTACACACATTAAAGCTCCTACTGCTTCAACAATCTTTTATGATGTGTTTTTGATGCTTCGGTGGTGCTCTTTTGAAGCTTTGCTGAAGCTTGACAGATGCCCTGTGTGAGTGTTGATATCTCACACCTGCAATTTCTCCAAAATAAAGCGCAGCTAAAGCTGAATTTAAGCCTCCCAAAAACCACAGGTGCTTCAAGCGAGCTTTAAACAAGCGTTGTCAAAGAGCTCTATGGAGGCTTTGAAAATGCTTTGAAGCACCACTAAAGCTACATAGGGTATAATTTTTGAAGTGAAGCCGAAGCAAAGCATAGCAAACACAAGGTGTAAACAGGGCTGTAAGCCAACCATTTTATTTACTGGTGACAGGGGCTTTGACTGGCGTTCGGAAAGCTCATTTACACTTGCTTCGGCTTCAACAAGGTTTCGGACAGGCTTTGTTAAAGCTCTCTGAATGCCAATCAAAGCTCCTGTCACTAAATAAAATGGTTAGCTTACAGTCCTGTTTACACCTTTCTTTTGCTTTGCTTTGCTTCGGCTTCGCTTCAAAAATTATACCCCATGTAGCTTCAGTGATGCTTCAAAGCATCTTCAAAGCCTCCATAGAAGTCTATGGCAAAGCTCACTTGAAGCCCCACCAAAGCCTCATCGAAGCTCCATGGAAGCCTCATCAAAGCCTCACTGAAGCCCCACCGAAGCCTCATTGAAGCCTCATTGAAGCCCCAAAGAAGCCTCTTCGAAGCCTCACTGAAGTCCCACCGAAGCCTCATCAAAGCCTCACTGAACCCACACCGTAGCCTCATTGAAGCCTCAACAAATCCCCACCAAGCCCCACTGAAGCCTCATCAAATCCCCACCGAAGCCTCATCAAAGCCTCACTGAACCCCCACCGAAGCCTCATCGAATCCCCACCAAAGTCTCATCAAAGCCTTACTGAACAACCACCGAAGCCTCAATGAAGCCTCATCGAAGCCCCACCGAAGCCTCATCAAAGCCCCACCAAGCCCCACAGAAGCCTCATCAAAGCCTCATCGAATCCCCACTGAAGCCTCATCAAAGCCTCACTGAACCCCCACCAAAGCATCATTGAAGCCTCATAGAATCCCCACCAAGCCCCACTGAAACCTCATCGAAGCACCAAGCAAAAGCAAGGTGTAAACAGGACCGTAAGCTAACCATTTTATTTAGTGACAGGGGCTTTGACTGGTGTTCAGAGAGCTTTAACAAAGTTTGTCCGAAGCAAGTGGAAACTAGCCCTAAGTGTCAAAATGTTTGTTGCGATATCTCAGTCCCGCTATAAGTCACTGATCTCCGCCATTACTAGTAAAAAAGAATAAATAAAAACATCCCATAGTTTGTAGATGCTATAACAAATTCATTTTTGCTTATTGGGATTTTCTTTTACCAAAAACATGTAGCAGAATACATATTGGCCTAAATTGATGAATAAATTAGATTTTTTTTACAGTTTTTTATGGGATATGTTTTATAGCAGAAAGTAAAAAATATAGTTTTTTTTTTTTTTTTTTCAAATTTGTCACTCTTATATTGTTTATAGCACAAAAAAATAAAAACAGCAGAGGCGATCAAATACTACCAAAAGAAAGCTCTATTTGTGGGGGAAAAAAAAGGACCTACATTTTATTTGGGTACAACGTTGCACGACCGCGCCGTACTGCCTGGTCATTGGGGGGGGGGGTAAACCTTCTGGGGCTCAAGGGGTGGGGGGGGATCTTCTGAAGGGCAAGTGGTTAAAATTGCATGCAACTGACTACAGTGCCTAAAATTGTCCATAGATCATACTTTAGTCCTATTATTTAAGCCAGTGTTTTTCAACCTTTTTTCAGTCAAGGCACACTTTAAAATTGTGGACAATCTCAAGGCACCCCCATTCTAAAATGCAAAAAACATAACTATTCTAATAGTTTTACCTAATGTGGCAGCATTGACACATGTAGGACATCCAACATTAGAGGTGATTTATTCTTACAAAGCTGTGCAGGCAATCAACACTCTTCTTATCAACCCTGGTGACATCACTGGTTGTTATGACACCGGTGGCTGGAAGCCTGAAATGGTGCACAATAAAAACCTGTGGCTTTGTGCAACTAAATAAGGTAGGCTTCCACCACCAGCCGGCTTGTGTCCAATTTTTGGGCAATTTTTAGGTATTTTAGGTATTTTGCCAAGGCATCCCTGAAGAAACCTCAAGGCACCCCTGAAGAAACCTCAAGGCACCCTGGTCTCAATTGTGAGAGCGAGAGCTTCACACGCATGGGTCAAAGAGTCCAAGATGGTGTTTTATGAGATACTCAGTAGAATGAAAAAGGATTCTATTATGTTGAGACCAGAATTAGTATTGTTTATCCAATCAAGTGATATTAGACTCAAACGATAATGAAGGGGGTTTAAACTCCTGAAACACGTTGACTTTTTTTGTTCTACTGAATATCTAATAGATCGCTATCTTAGGCTATTTGACCTATGTGTGTGTGGTAACTTATAGTATGAATAACAATTAATCATTGTAAGCACCACTGGCAAGTGATATATAGCTTGTGCTAATCCCATTAACTGAACATTTCAAGGACAGTTATTAGATCTACTGGCAGCACCAACAAGTAAAAAAACAATGTTGAAGGAGGACTCAGAAAATTTTAATTGTTGTGTTAAAGCTATTGAGAGGCTGACACATACATGCTCTCTTTTGCCCTAAGTTGGAGGTTGGTCACATAGAATGTTCCTTACATTCATGGCCAGTGAAAAGAATGCTCCTTACATTGGTGATCAGTGAGAAGAATTCTCCTTACATTGGTGGTCAGTGGGAAGAATGCTCCTTACATTGGTGGTCAGTGGGAAGAATGCTCCTTACATTGGTGGTCAGTGAGAAGAATGTTCCTTACATTGGTGATCAGTGGGAAGAATGTTCCTTACATTGATGGTCAGTGGGAAGAATGCTCCTTACATTGATGGTCAGTGGGAAGAATGATCCTTACATTGGTGCTCAGTGGGAAGAATGCTCCTTACATTGATGGTCAGTGTGAAGAATGCTCCTTACATTGGTGGTCAGTGGGAAGAATGCTCCTTACATTGGTGGTCAGTGGGAAGAATGCTCCTTACATTGGTGGTCAGTGAGAAGAATGTTCCTTACATTGGTGGTCAGTGGGAGTGGGAAGAATGTTCCTTACATTGGTGGTCAGTGGGAAGAATGCTCCTTACATTGATGGTCAGTGAGAAGAATGTTCCTTACATTGGTGATCAGTGGGAAGAATGTTCCTTACATTGGTGGTCAGTGGGAAGAATGCTCCTTACATTGATGGTCAGTGGGAAGAATGATCCTTACATTGGTGCTCAGTGGGAAGAATGCTCCTTACATTGATGGTCAGTGGGAAGAATGCTCCTTACATTGGTGGTCAGTGGGAAGAATGCTCCTTACATTGGTGGTCAGTGGGAAGAATGCTCCTTACATTGGTGGTCAGTGAGAAGAATGTTCCTTACATTGGTGATCAGTGGGAAGAATGTTCCTTACATTGGTGGTCAGTGGGAAGAATGCTCCTTACATTGATGGTCAGTGGGAAGAATGATCCTTACATTGGTGCTCAGTGGGAAGAATGTTCCTTACATTGGTGATCAGTGGGAAGAATGCTCCTTACATTGGTGATCAGTGGGAAGAATGATCCTTACATTGGTGGTCAGTAGGAAGAATGTTCCTTACATTGGTGATCAGTGAGAAGAATGTTCCTTACATTGGTGATCAGTGGGAAGAATGTTCCTTACATTGGTGATCAGTGAGAAGAATGTTCCTTACATTGGTGATCAGTGAGAAGAATGTTCCTTACATTGGTGATCAGTAGGAAGAATGCTCCTTACATTGGTGATCAGTGAGAAGAATGTTCCTTACATTGGTGGTCAGTGAGAAGAATGTTCCTTACATTGGTGGTCAGTGAGAAGAATGTTCCTTACATTGGTGATCAGTGAGAAGAATGTCCCTTACATTGGTGATCAGTGGGAAGAATGTTCCTTACATTGGTGGTCAGTGAGAAGAATGTTCCTTACATTGGTGATCAGTGGGAAGAATGCTCCTTACATTGGTGATCAGTGAGAAGAATGTCCCTTACATTGGTGGTCAGTGGGAAGAATGTTCCTTACATTGGTGATCAGTGGGAAGAATGTTCCTTACATTGGTGATCAGTGAGAAGAATGTTCCTTACATTGGTGATCAGTGAGAAGAATGTTCCTTACATTGGTGATCAGTGAGAAGAATGTTCCTTACATTGTTGATCAGTGAGAAGAATGTTCTTTACATTGGTAGTCAGTGGGAAGAATGTTCCTTACATTGGTGATCAGTGAGAAGAATGCTCCTTACATTGGTGATCAGTGAGAAGAATGTCCCTTACATTGGTGATCAGTGAGAAGAATGTTCCTTGAATTGGTGATCAGTGAGAAGAATGTCCCTTACATTGGTGATCAGTGAGAAGAATGTTCCTTACATTGGTGATCAGTGAGAAGAATGTTCCTTACACGTAACTAAAAAGACCATTAGTGTAGATCATAACTTTCTTAATGGCCAAAAAAGCTTGTTGCCAAGAGAACCCCTTACCTGTACTGTACAGGAGCCTTATGATTCCATAGGACCCTGGATGAGAAAGGTTGGAAACCCCACTATATCATTTTTTATGAGAGGTAAATTTACTCACCGAAGGATTCTTCTGCCTCACTGCTCCGTTGCCGTGTCTATGATCTGATACGTTCCCTCTCCCAATGCTCTCATCATTTAAGAGGTTGATTCTTGTTTGCTCTATTGTGTAACCTGCTAATGTCCATGTAAGCAGAAACCAGAATAACTACTTCTGTGGAAATGTATGAATGTTCCTTGTATTGGCACCGATATCAGTCTGCTCAGAATTACTGTCAATATAATTTTTTATGGTTTGATACTGGATATTTATTATTATGTAGGTGCAGCTCAGTGACATAGTGATTACTAATATTGCCTTTCTGTACTCGGGTCCTTCCTTGGTTTGAATCCCAGTTCCTTTTTTTTATTTTTTAATCCTTTTTTATTTATTTTTCTTCTTGTGCGGATTTACTTATATATTACTTGAATCCCAGCCATGGAGTTTGTATGATCTCCCTGTCCTTGTATGGGGTTCCTCCCATATTCCAAAGACGTCTATTAGGTTCATTGGCTCTAGTGTAGATATACATGTGAGATTGGGACCTCAGATTGCCGGCTCTATGAGGGCACTGTATGTAGATTGGTGGCACAATATAAATACTTATAATAAATAGAGAAATCAATTTCTATGTATCCACTTGCAAGAGGAATGGATGAGATTCTGCACAGTTCTCCATGTGTTAAAATGTTTTTTTTTATCTATTTATTTATTGATCCAGCCTTATTTTAAAAACATCTGACAGAGCCCCATTTTGCTACAGTTTCCACTTTATAATGATATAAATAATAAAAGACAGATTTATTATGTGAAAAAATAAGACATAACCCAACATTGTGGAAATTAGTATAAAATGTCATATTAGTGGTGGTTTAATTGTTACAGGTAAGCTTGGTGAGGTTATTTGGGTTATATGGTGGTACCATTGTTACAGGTAGACATGTGCACTGCCGAAAAATGTTGTCATTTTTGTTTTATTCGCATTTTTTTTTCAAATTTATAATAATAAATAATAATAATAATAATAATGAAAAGGTTTTATTATTATTATTATTACTAATATTATTAATTTGTTACATTCAATTTGTTTTGACGCAGCATTCGTTATGTTGGACAATTCGTAATTTCAGATAAATTCGTATTCATTACGTTCACTAACAGCCAAATTTGAAAGGAAATTCCAATATCTATAATTTATTGTTAGTAATAGTGATTATTATTAGTTAGTTATTATTTCAGATTTTTGGGTTTTCGGTTTTTCGTTCTTATTTTTGGATTTTCATTCTTTTGAATTTTCGGGTTTTCATTCTTGTTTTCGGATTTTCCAATTTTCGGATTTTCAAATTTTTGGATTTTTTAATTTTCGAACTTACAAATTTATGAATTTCCACATTGTTGAATTCTCAAATTTACGAATTTTCAGAAAAAAATCTGTTAAGCAAATATTTCCGATTCGAAAAAACGAATATGGAACAAAACGAATTTCACATGTCTAGTTACAGGTGAGGGTTTTTGCCAGAGCTTTTTTTCTCACAGAATAGATGCAGTAACCCCCCCCCCCCTTCCAGGTCACCCCTTGTCTTCACCCCCTACCCACCTCTGAGCGTTATATGTTGCCAAACCACACTGACTTTACACCTCATTAATAAATCTTACATATAACTAGATTTATTTGTTCCTGGTTTGTGCAGATTTGGTGGATATTGTACACAGTGGTGGCGCATCCATAAAGGGTGCAGGAGCGCCGCCCCCTCTCACCTGTCACCTCTATCTCACCATAGGTAGATTTATGTATTGCATGAATCTATCTATGGCCGCTGCCCCCTATTCAGGTGTCCGGCCCCTTGTCGGGTGCCGGGCACCTGAAAAACAGCGGCAGGTTTTTTTTTGGAAGCACCTGATTAGAGTCGTGGGCTCTAATAGGCGTCCTGATTGGAGCCGTAGGCTCTAATAGGCTTCCAAAATGGTAAACAGTGGGCGCAATGCTGTGTGCTCGCTGTTTACTCAGTGTTGTGTTAGGGAAGTGAATAAATCGCTTTCCTATCACTGACCCGCCTCTCAGCCAATCAGGGGTCTGGTTACCTGTCACCTGATTGGCTGAAACAACAGGCGCTGTGATTGGACGCCTGATAAGGAGGACCGGATACATCGAGGAGCGTGGTCGTGAAGGACGCCACCGTGACCCGCTGCGAGACAGGTAAGTCCCGACTCCCGGGCGATGCACACTGGCAGCATTTCATGGGGCACAGTACCGGCAATTGATGGGGCACACTGGCAGCAATTGATGGGCCCACTGGCAGAAATTGATGGGTACACTGGCAGCAATTGATGGGGCACACTGGCAGCAAATGAGGGGCACAGTGGCAGCAATTTATGGGGCACAGTAGCAGCAATTGATGGGCACAGCAGCAATTGATGGGTACAGTAGCAGCAATTGATGGGCACAGCAGCAATTGATGGGTACAGTAGCAGCAATTGATGGGCACAGTGGCGGCAATTGATGGGCACAGTGACTGCGCTTGATGGGCACAGTGGCTGCAATTAATGTTTTTTTTTTCAGTTTGTTTGCGTCCCCCCAAAAAATTTTGAGCACCAGCCGCCACTGATTGTACATGATGTTTTACTGTACATGCGTAGTTTTGCCACCCCCCCACACACGCGATCCTCTCCCTTAAAGGATGCCCCACCCCTTCCCGATTCTCTAACGCTGACTGGAAGAACAGACGGGGAGGAATAGTTGGGGGAGGGGGCGAGCACAGCTGGCTCTGCCTCTAGGCAGCTGCCAGGGTGAATGGATTAGGGTGGCGGCTCCCCTGTGCCCCATATGGAGGGGCCGCTGCTAGTACACACATTAGAGGGATGTGCTTTGTTCATATTTCATGTCTGAGGTTTACAACTGCTTTAATGTATAGGCAATGAAGGCTCTATTTAATAGCTCTGTATAAAGTGTCTCCTTATCTTATCACATGACAATTGTGTTTGCATCAATGTCCCGGCCAGATTGAAGAATCTCATATTATTATTTGCAGAAACCGGATTCACCACTTCCACAGAACTCCTTCAGATTCTTCAGACTGAATCATTGTTTGCTCTTACAGTGAGTTGAAACAAAACTCCAGCCAAATATTCCATGATAAGAATGAACAACCTATTAAAAGATAAAGTAACTAAACCAGTTTTTGCTTCAATATTTCACCTCCAGAGATTTTCACCGCAGTACCTTTTTTCTCTGCCACTAGATGTCAGTCTGGTGACCATCATCATTTAACCCACTTTCTCTGAGCCTAGGCCAGGGATGGCGAACCTTGGCACCCCAGAGGTTTTGGAACTACATTTCCCACGATGCTCAACTACACTGCTGAGTGCACGAGCATCATGGGAAATGTAGTTCCAAAACATCTGGGGGGCCAAGGTTCGCCATCACTGGCCTAGGTTGTCCTGGACCCACCTCCAGTCTTTGATTGGACAGAGAAAAGAGAAGCAGAAAAGGGCTTAGCTCATCTCTGGCACTTTGCTGTCAGCATGCTCCTTGTGCTGCTTCTTCCTCTCACACTCAAGCCCTGCTGTACAGTCGCTGCAGAAGGGCGATACCAGGTCACATTCACATCCTTACCACTTGCCGACCGGGCCATAGACAAATGAAGTCCTTCGTTGGAAGTGGAATACTACATAGCTCCCAACTGTCCCTGATTTCGAGGGACTGTCCCGGATTTGGAGCAATGTCCCTCTGTCCCTCATTCCTCCTCATTTGCCCCTCATTTTGGTCTGATCTATATAGATGTATATAAAATGCACTTTTTATCTATCAAAAAGTGTTTTCCACAGCTAAACCTCTCATCTGATTTCTAAATTGCTGCATTTGTAAATTCCAGAAGCTAATATAAAGGAATAGTAGTGGTAAAAAAAAAGGAACTTGTGGGTTTAACCAATCTTGTTTTTTTGTACAATTCTCCTTTAAGGGGGCGTGGCAAGGGGTGTGTCCTATGCCTGCATACTTTTGCTGATAGGTGTCCCTCATTCCCATCTCAAAAAGGTGGGAGGTGTGGGAATACCGGGGTCATGGCTGCAGCAATATGACATAACCCCGGTATTATTTTTTTCAGGTGGCGATCCTCTAACAAATAAAAGTGCTCCGAACCAATCACAGCGATCACATGGTAAATGCATACATTTGGATTGAATTTCATTCGTAGTCATTCATTATGTATTATCAGTGGCGGCCCGCCCATATGGGGCACTCCCCCCCCTAATCCATGCGACTGGCCCCTAATCTACATGCAGGGCGCGGAACGCATGTATTCCAATGGGTTTTTTTTTTTTTTTCCTTTTTAGAAGCACGTGATTAGAGCCTGAGGTTTTAATAGGCTTCAAAAAAGTGTGGGCTCAGGGCACAGAGCACTGCGCCCTCAGCCCACCCAGTTGTGTGAAAATAGCCAATTGATATTCGCTATTGTCTTGATGATTCTCCTCCCGGCCAATCAGGAAGCAGGTCCTGAGACCCGATTGGCTGAGAGGAGAAGCGATCCTATTGGCCGCCGAGGAGGAAAAGGAGATGCAGGCTGCCCGCGACCTATATTGGTTACAGTGATCTCATAGCACAGACCGGGGGCAAATCACAGTGCATCTGTACCATGTGATAGCTGTGCCCAATCACAGCTATCACAATTGTAATGACAATGATGAATGGATGACATTCATAAAACTGGTTGAATATAATAGTGATCACCAATGTAAAAAAAAAAATCCCCAGAGTAGTACAGTGTCACTATGGTAACACCGCACTGCTCTGGTCACAGTATGTAAATAGTAACAAAAAAAATTGTGAAAAAAAAAAAAAAAAATTTAATTTTTTTTAAGACATTGAAAAAATTTTTTTTTTTTTTTTTTTTTTTTTTACCTTATGTCACTAATCAGTATCTCTGATCACCACCACACCAACCATATGGTGAGATGTACTGCTCTGGTGGAGTATGTAGAAAAAAATTGTGAAAAAAAATTGTGAAAAAAAAATGTATTTGTTTATTTTTTTTAAATTGTGACAAAAAAATTCCAACTTTAAAAAACTCACCATGCCTCTTACTAAATATCTTGTATGAGAAACAAAATGTTACCCCAGCTCCACTGCCAATATGAAAGTCCACGAGCTGTGATGCGGTGCTCTATCCAGGACGTTCGGGCCCCAAATACAATACTTGAAACAAAAAGGGCTGGAAACTCGCATGCTCTTGAATAAAAGTCCTTTATTGGTTACATGGGTACACGGGTACAGGCTATAGGCTGACGCATTTCGGCTAAGAGGCCTTCATCAAAGCAAGCTTGATGCTTTGGTGAAGGCTTCTTAGCCGAAACGCGTCAGCCTATAGCCTGTACTCGTGTACCCGTGTAACCAATAAAGGACTTTTATTCAAGAGCATCTGAGTTGCCAGCCCTTTTTGATCTAAATATCTTGTATGGTCTACTTTCCAAAAAGGGGTAATTTGGGGGGTATTTGTACTGTCCTGACCTCAAGAAATGAGGTAGGCCGTCTACATCAGGATTGATCAATTTTCATATATATATCCCATAGTTTGTGGACTCTATAACTTTCCTACAGACTAAATAATAGACACTGCTTTGGAATGATGAAAAAGGGGTGTGTCAGGGGCTACTACCAAAAATTGCCCCACGACAACAAAAGGTTGTTGTGCACTATCTTGGTACCCAGGAATTTAGACGGCGTAAATATAAAAGTATTAATTTATTGAAAAAGGACAAACATGAAGGACATTGGATACAGCAATATATAAAATGCTTATTGCATACTGTTACAAGTGATACAAACAAAGAACAGGTATATGGGGAGAAAAGATGTAGGTCCAAATGTGATCCTCTACATGTTTCATGACAGGGGTCGCTTCTTCAGGAGGAGTTGACCATAAACATCTATAGAGAAATACAACCTTATAGTTATATAATCAAAAATAATAGAACAAACAAAGAATACAATTTACATAAATACAAGTAATCAGATCATTTTGGAGTGTTGTAATCAGGAATGGCTTACCAATAGGAAGAGTACCAGACGGCACAGTTAGAGGCACCCTGAATGGGTAACCCACCCGCGGCGAACACGGGAAGTACTAAAAGGTGCAATAACTGAAATTAAAAAAAATATATAAAAATACATATGAAAAATCTGCAAGTGTGGGTCTATATAGTCTGTAAACGGAGCGAACGGGGGAGGAAGAAGGGGGGCGGCTGACACTGATTTGGCTTATTTCCACAAAAGAAATGTAGCAAAATACATTTTGCAAAACTTTATAACAGCAATAAATGTGATTTTTTTTTTTCAAAGTTTTCTGTATTTTTTTAGTTTATTTGACAAAAAAATAAAAAAAACCCAGTGGGGATTAAATACCACCCAAAGAAAGTCCTATTGGTGTGAAAAAAGTGATATACATTTCATATGGGTACAGTGTTGCATGACTGCGCAATTGTCACTCAAAGTGTCATGGCGCTGAAAACTGAAAATTGGCCTGGCCAGGTAAGTATTCAGTATTAAGGTGGTTAAAGTTTGGAGTTTGTAATTAAGTGATATTAAAATTAAAACAACAAAAGCTTTCAATATAAAATGAAAAACTAAGTTTTAAATAAAGTTTATATATATATATATATATATATATATATATATATATATATATATATATATATATATATATAATATATATATATATATATATATATATATATTATTATTTTTTTTTTCTTTCTGCAAAGTTCACTCAACAAAGTTATAATTTTCCCTGATGTCACCAATCTGCTCAGAAATTGTTAGACCGACGATGCCATCTACGGGTTAAAAAAAGAAATTGTCTAAAAATGTCATAAAAACTAATTCAAGTGTAGAAAAAAAAAAGAAAAAAAAAAGGATTTGTTGGTTGTCATCACACCGCCTTCTTGCTTTCCGAAAAAAAAATGTTTCCTGGCTCAGCAAGAACAAGTTGCCATTATCACTTTCCAATAATTAGGAAGGATTAGTACACAAAGCCGGGATAAACTTTCAATTTGCACTTTGGACTCTTTAAGTGAAATTTCCTTAAAAAAACAAAAAACTATTAACTAGTTAAAGTAGAACTTCATTCTCCCAATTACCATTGATTTTTTTTAATCCTCATGCTGTTAGCATTAGTAAATAGATAGGAAAGTATTTCATATTTACTTGTTTTAAACATTTTTTTTTTTTTTACATTTCTTCAGTTACTTCCTGGTTTTGTGCCTAGGCAAATGATGTCATACATTCCAGGAGGCTTCAGGAGGGCAGGAGGGGTTTTCTCAGCTAAGCACACTCTCCTGCATGCATGCCTGAGCTAAGGGCAGATGAATACCAGAAAGTAAATGCTACATAAATCATTTGCCCTTACTCAAGATGGCCAGGACCAGAAATGCTGGGGGGGGGGGGGGGGCATTTTTCAAAGGGATTTCTCATCAAAATAAAGCATAAGGACATGGATGAATGGGGAAGTTTGCTTTGAATATTAACCACTTCAATACCAGGCACTTTTACCCCCTTCCTGCCCAGGCCAGTTTTCAACTTACAGCGCTGTCATACTTTGAATGACAATTGCACCGTTATGCAACACTGTACCCATAAGAAATGTTTATAATTTTTTTTAACATAAATAGAGCTTTCTTTTGGTGGTGTTTAATCATCACTGGGTTTTTTATTTTTTGCTAAATAAATGAGAAAGGAATTAAATTTTTGGAAAAAAAAACATGTTTTTTCTCGTTTTTTGTTATAAAATTTTGTAAATAAATAATCTTTCTTCATAAATTCAGGTCAAAATTTATTCTGCTCCAACCCAACTCGGTGTATATTATTTAGTCTGTAGGAAAGTTATAGAGTCCACAAACTATGGGATATATTTGAAAAGCAATCTTAATGTAATGATGGTACAACTGATCTCATTTCTTGAGGCCTAAAAATGCCAGGGCAGTACAAGTACCCCCCAAATGACCCTTTTTTTGTAAAGTAGACAGTCCAATGTATTTAGTAAGAGGCATGGCGAGTTTTTTGAAGTTTTAACTTAATGTTTCAATTTTTGAACCAAACCAGGCCACATGCCCTCAACATGGGGGTGGGTGGGTGCTCTGCCCCCCTACCACAAAGCACCTTGTCCCCATGTTGATGGGACAAGGGCCTCATCCCCACAACCCTGGGCTGTAGTTGTGGGGGGTCTACGGGCAGAGGGTTAATCTGAATCCGGAAGTCCTCTTTAAAAAGGGGGCCCCCGGATCCCAGCCCCCCCTATGTGAATGAGTATGGGGTACATAGGACTGCTACCCATTCACAAAAAAAGTGTCAAAAAGTAATAAAAACACAGAGACAGCTTTTGACAACTCCTTTATTAAAAAAATAAAAAACAGTGTTCCCCCCGATGTAGATCCATCATCAATCACAAGGACAACGCCACCGACGGGCCCGAAAAAAAAAAAATCTCTCCACTGTCAACTAAGGCAAACCTGGCTTGCTGTTTGACAGTTCTTATATAGGTAAGGGCGGGGGGGGCACATGGCGACATCACCTGGAGGCACCGCCCCCTTGTGATATCACCGACCCAGCATGCACCGATCTGTAACATCACAAGGGGGGCAGTGCCACTAGGTGATGTCACCAGGTGGCTCCGCTTCTTGCCTATATAAGAAGTGTCAAACGGCAAGCCAGGCATTCAGCGGCATGCCTTAGTTGACAGCGGAGCAATTTTCTTTTTCTTTTTCAGGCCCAACGGTGGCAATGGCACCATGATTGACAATGGATCTACATTGGGGACACTATATATATATATATATATATATATATATATATATATATATATATATATATATATTTTTTTTTTTTTTAAATAAAGAAATTGTCAAAACTGTCTCTGTGTTTTTATTACTTTTTGACACGTTTATAATGAATGTATAGGGGTACTATATACCCCATACTCATTCACATGAGGGGAGGGATCTGGGGGCTCCCTTCATAAAGGGGGCTTCCAGATTCCAATAGGCCCATTGCCTGCAGACCCCCACAACCCCAGCCCAGGGTTGTGGGGATGAGGCTCTTGTCCCCATCAACAAGGTGCTTTGGGGCTCTGCCCCAAAGCACCTACCTCCCATGTTAAGGGCAATGTGGCCTGGTATGGTTCAGGAGAGGGGGCACTCGCTCATCGCCCCCGTTTCCTGGCCTGCCAAGCTGCAAGCTCAAGTCTGGTATGGATCTTGGGTAGTGGTAGTGCTCTGCGCCCCGAGCCCACCCACTTGTGACATTAGCAAATCAATATTCACTATTGTCTTCTGGCTTCTCCTCCTGACCAATCAGGACAGGAGGCAGGTCTTAAGACCGGATTGGCCGGTAGGAGAAGCTGGGGAAGCCGAGACCTGGATGGAGTAAGTGCGGACCTGACGGGGGTTGTGGGGGTCTTCAGGCAGAGGGCCTTTTTAGAAGGTGGTGTTTTGCCACCCCCTTCCCCAAAAATGGAGCACCAGCCGCCACTACCTATGAGTAGGCTGACTGACTGAAAACAATACACTACCTATGTGGCTAATATTTTATCCGGAGAGTGAGAGACATGGGGGGGAAGATGTCAGGAGCTCCCTCTAGTGATCAATCTTGATATCTTTAGATTTAAATCAACACTGTTCTCAGGTTACCAATACATAGCAACTCACCTCCTGCAAAAAAAGTGGCTGTATATTCACCTATCCCAACGTAAGCTCCGAGTCCTGAGTGGCTTGGTAAAAGCCGACAATGGTGAGGAAGTCCCAGAGCAGTGATGGCAACCCACCGGCACCAATGCTCTGGGCATTGTTATAGGGGGGTGATAGTCTAAACCCTTAGTAATAGCAGCTGCCCAGGACCCAGAGATGTGGGATCACATGACCGCTACAAAAAAAAAAAAGATATTTACACTGCTATTTATTGTAAATGTCCTGCATTATTATTAAAGTAGCAAACATTTTAATTGAAGCCACGCTGCTAAGAGGTCAAGATACAACTGAATTTCAATAATAGTCAGGGGGACAATCCAAAAAGCAGCCAATACATTTTGGCGTCTAAGAGCGCCCCCATAATTTGGGTTTAGAAGGAACATACGGAGATCTCCATATCAATCCAATGTCAACACAAGATCCTATATATAAACCCAAATAGCCAATAGTATTGGGAGTTTCAAAATTAAAATTCAAATGCAAAATTT
Organism: Aquarana catesbeiana; assembly: GCF_042186555.1. Taxonomy (NCBI): domain Eukaryota; kingdom Metazoa; phylum Chordata; class Amphibia; order Anura; family Ranidae; genus Aquarana; species Aquarana catesbeiana. The sequence continues at coordinate 15,015,643 of NC_133333.1, read as the reverse complement.
TAAGGACATGGCCTAAAACTACAATACTAACTTTAGAGAGATTTTTTTATGAAAGATTAGTTATTGTTTGAAGTTGATGGCCAGCAGAGGTATGAAGTCAGTCAATAGGGTTAAAGAAAAAAAAAAAAGGAAAAAGGGGGAAGAGTCAATGTCACTTTCGTTTCTCTGTACACCGAAGTAGCTGCAAACAATGTAAAGTTTCACCCAGCTGACACATGCAGAGCATTTCTCAGTAAGTTTTTGCTTTAATATAAAAGTTTTCTTAGCTCTTAAAAGTTGAGCAGTCAATATACAGAAGGCTGCATGATAGATCATATATTAAGTGTTATGCCGCGTACACACGGTCGGATTTATCAACCGAAAATGTGCGATGGGACCTTGTTGTCGGAAATTCCGACCGGTGTGTAGGCTCCATTAGACATTTTTCATCGGAATTTCCTTCACACAAAATTTGAGATCTGTATTGTACATTTCCCCTTTTATTGGTTGAACTACATAGACTTGTGTCTTTTTTTCAACCACACTGACTAACTGATTTCTTGTGATGTGGGATGGGTTCTGGCAGATGTTCTATACAGCAAGATAGTATGTGGATGATAGGAATTAGCAGATGGAATGGGGGCTATTAATTGAACCTTAAAGTAATACTAAACACACAATGTTTAATTTACTTTGCCCCCCTTTTTTTTTATATGTGGATGATGGCACTGTAATGATTTTAATTAAAAAAAAAAAGTACACATGACCCAGCTCTCTCCCAGCCTGTCTGCAGGGAAACATAAGCAGGAGGAGCCTCTAGTCTTCTGCTGCCGGTCACATGTTCAAAATAAATAAAACAGCCTTTGGAATACAGAGTAGAAATAAATAAATAATATCAATAAACTGTTTTAAATTGTCATACAAATGTATATTTGAAGCCAAATCTTTATTATTTTATGGAAATAACATGATGGGGGCAGATTTCTGTCAGTCACAGGCAGGGGTGTTGCTAGGTTTACAAAAGATCTGGGGCTAGAGCCCATAGCAGTGAAGTAAAGAAAGTCATACGCTTGGGCGGGCATGCACACGTATATAATATATATTATATATATATATTATATTATCATTACATCAGGGTCCCCAGAGAGCCCCCCTCATTACATCAGGGTCCCCAGAGAGCCTCCCCTTACATCAGGGTCCCCAGAGACCCCCCTTACATCAGAGTCCTCAGAAAGCCTTCCCCTTACATCAGAGTCCTCAGAGAGCCCCCCTCTTACATCAGAGTCCTCAGAGAGCTCCCCCCTTACATCAGGGTCCCCAGAGAGCCTCCCCCTTACATCAGAGTCCCCAGAGAGCCTCCCCCTTACTTTAGGGTCCCCAGAGAACCCCCCTTACATCAGGGTCCCCAAAGAGCCCCCCCTTTACATCAGGGTCCCCAGAGAGCCCCCCCTTACATCAGGTCCCCAGAGACCCCCCCTTACATCAGGTTCCCCAGAGACCCCCCCTTACATCAGGGTCCCCAAAGAGCCCCCCCCTTTACATCAGGGTCCCCAGAGAGCCCCTCCTTACCTCAGAGTCCCCAGAGAGCCCCTCCTTACCTCAGAGTCCCCAGAGAGAGGGCGGGCAGTGAGAGATGATGCAAACTCTCTACTGCCCATAGCTGCATAGTGACGGTAGAACATCTGTGATGCAGGGTGGGCGGTGAGAGATGATGTCATCTCTCTGCTCTCTCCCCGCCGGCCCTTTGGTCAGCTCTCCTGTGCTGCCCGTCTGCTCTCCCGTGCTACCCATTCTGCCCGCCGACTCTTCCATACTGGCCACCCGCCATTTGGCTGGCTCTCCCATGCAGCCCATCTGCTCTATGCTCTCCCGTGCAGCCCATCCACTCTCTGCTCTCCTGTGCAACCCGTTCTGCCCACTGGCTCTCCCATTCTGCCTACCGCCTCTGTCATGTGACCTAGCTACAGAGAGGTTGGAGACCCCTGCAGAGACTCGGGGCTATGGGCCCCAGATTCGGGGCTATAGCCCCAGTAGCCACCCCCTAGCGATGCCACTGGTCACAGGCTATGTCACGCTCCTCCAGCCTGTGTCTTAGAATAGGAGGGAGGTAAAGCCTCCATTAATCTACATGTAATATCCCGCCCCCATTGTGTTTAGCTGGTTAGTGGGCATGGAGGAGAAGGGAGGGGGTGGGCTGTCATTTACCACTGTGTATACGCCCACATGTGTGACTCTATAGTCACATGGGCCACTCAGATGTGATAGAGAGGAAATGCTCAGCATAGAAACTCACTGAAAACTGAGCATGTGCAGAGCTGCAAAATCCCTAGCTGAACATGGACGGAAGGGGAAGATACAGAGCAGCAGCATCAACCAGGTTTTTCTCAGATTACAGAAATAGAATCTCATAGTGACTTAGTATATATGAACAGCATGGAATACACTGTTTATTGATCTTTTTTTTATGAAGTGGGTTTAGTGACACTTTAACAAGTTCACTTTAACATCATGAGTTGTTAAATCGGAACTTCAGTCATATTTTCAACTTTCCATCTATTAAATCTCGCTGCACCACACTGCCTGCCACCCGCCATGATGGGGGGGTGCCACTCATGGGGGGGTGATTAGTTATTTGTCGCCCCCCCAAAAAAAACACCAGCCGCCACTGGCACAATTCCTCCCACTGACATCAGCAATAGGGCATCATTCCTCCTATCAACACCAACGATGAGGCACTATTTCTCCCACTGATACCAACAATACAGCATAATTCTTCCCACTGACACCAACGATGGGGCACTGTTCTTGCCACTAATACCAATGATGGGGCACTATTCCTCCTCCTACCGACCACATTTTTTTTTAACTCCAAAGAAATATATTTCACCATAAGCGGACCAATTTGTTGCCACCATCCCATACAATAATATGTGAGAAAGGGACCCCCAAGGAGGATTGGGATTTTAAGGGCAACTGAGTAATGGTACAAAACCAAGTATTGATTTATAACAAATTGTAATTTATTAAATATTATAAAAAGCCAACATCTGCATAGAAATTGTGATTTGACTATTTAAGAGCAACATCAGAATGTACAACAAATACAAATAAGTATTGTCTCCTAGATGGAAATTACGCCCAACGCGTTTCAGGAACTTGTCCTTTCCTCAGGGGCGGTTCCTTGTGGAAGACAATGTACATCTATAATAAAAAATAAATCAACATTGAGAATCATATAAACAGAATGCATGAAGTGAGCATCGGTAAGGGCAGGGGAGTGCAAGAAAATCATGATCCCAACACATGCAAGATTAACCCCACCTCCACAAAAAAAAAAAATATATATATATATATATATATATATATATATATATATATATATATGTATAAAAATATAACCTGATGAGAGAAGAAAATAGCTTCACTACTGGGTACAACCTGACTTGAAATGACCACCAAGCCTGAGACATTGTGGACTCCCGTTGATGCTGGGACATTTTCTACTCCCACTGTCCACAGTCCGGCCCCCACTAAAGTCTGAAAAGCAGTAAACTGGCCCTTTGTTTAGGAGGTTTGGAGACCCCTGCTTTAGAGAAGAAAATAGCGGTAGTTCCAATTTTTTATGCCACACGATATTACCGCAAAGGTCTAGGAAATGCAAAACTCCAGTAAAAAAAGAATGCACTAACGTTAATTTTAGGGCGCACAAACGCAAGCTCTTACTTAATTTTTTTTGTTAAACTATAAAAGATGAGGTTGCACCGAGTAAATAGATACCCAACATAAGGCTGGGGAAAAAATCAAATTTTCAGGAGCTGCGGGCAGGAGCTGCGGGTCGGAAGCCGCGGCCTCACCTAAAAACTCCTGCCCGCAGCTCCACAGGACCGGCGCGGTGTCCATAAAAAAAAAACTTGATTCGAATTGTGAATCGAGTTCTTTTTGGAGAAAATCGCAGATTTTTTTTTTTTTTTTTGAGAAAATTGCCCAGCTCTAACCCAACATGTCAAACCTTAAATTTGCGTGCGCCAGTGAAATGGCAACAAACTTCAGTACCCTATATTTTCCATAGGTGACACTTTAAAAGCCCCCTATAGGTAATCAATTTAGCATTACGGAGGAGGTCTGGTGCTAGAAATATCGCTCTCACTCTGTTGTGCGCAGCCTTATGTAACATGTGTATGGCAATCAATGTTTGCCCCCCCCCAAAAAAAAAACATTACCACCGGCCACCATGGCTCTTCTCCCTCCCCTCTACCTGGTGGCGCCCCCTATGTCCGGACCCACAGAAGAGCAAACAGAACCCAGGATACATTGCGGGGGCGCGTGGGGGGGGGGGGCATGGGCATTACTAGGGCTGTGAGGAATGCGTGCACCTTGGGCTCGGTTCACACCTATGCATTTTTTATTGCTTCTGGCAGAAACGCACTACAGTCCATTTAACGTGGCTTCCAAGGGAACACGTTCACATCTATGCTTTTTTTTCAGCCGCTGTGCTTTTGGAAAGGGACTTTTTTTAAAAGCAAAACGGTGCGTCTTTGGTTTAATAGGCTTCGATGGAGAAGCTGCAGAAAAACATGCAGTGCGTTTTTGCCGTGTTTTCTCAATTTTGTGTTTTTTTAATACACATTAAAACAAATTGGGCAAAAAAAAAAAAAAAAAAAGCATAAAAAAATGCAAAACTCCTCAATAAAAAAAATGCGTTCAAAACAAGTGTTGCAAAAACGCAAAATGCACCTCAAAAAGCACTGCAGAAACGGATCTAATGCAAACGGCATCAGGGTGTGAACCGGACCTTACAGGCAGGGGTCCGCTTGTCAGATTTAAACAAAATGCCAATGGCTGCAGCCCCCTTCCCCCCCTCCCCCCGAATGTGTGTGAACCCCACCCCCTCCGTCGCTGTCAGGTCCATACAAAACTGGCAGCAAAAGGGTTAAAGAGCTTCTCCTTTTTTTTTTTTTTTTTAAAGTAGTTGTTGTTCGAAGGGGCGGGCAGCAGAGACAGTGAGTCTAAAACGTCCCTGCAGCAAACATAGATCTATACTCAGATAAAAGGGATTAAAAAGGGGATGTCACTTTTCTACTTTTTTTATACAAGGAAGTGGCTATAACACGGAGCGTCATTTCTCGGTAAGTCTTTGCTTTAGTATTAAAGTTCTTTCAGCTCTTAAAAGCCGAGCAATCAATATACAGAAGGCTTTGTGATAGATCACATAGCAAGCGTAAGGATTTAATGGGACAAGACATCATGTAGATCAGGGACCTTCATACTTTTCAGTACGAGGGCCACATTTTACAAATATTTGCATGCCTAAAAACAAACCTCATCAGAGTCCTCTTACATCACAGCCCCCCATAGATCAGAGTTCCCCTTAAAACAGACTCCCTGCTTACATCAGGGTCCCCACCAGAGCCCCCCTTACATCAGGGTCCCCGCCAGAATCCCCCCTTACATTAAGTTCTCCATCAGAATACCCCTTACATCAGATTCCCATTTAAATCGGGGTCCCTATCAGCGTTTCCCATACATCAGGGTCCCCACCAGAGCCCCCGTTATATCAGGGCTCCCATCAGAGTCATCCTTACATTAGAGTTGCTATCAAAGTCCCATTTACATCAGAGTACTCTTAAATCACAGCCCCCCCATGGATCAGAATCCCCCCTTATGTCAGGGTCCCCATCAAAGTCCTCTCATACATCAGGGTCTCTCTCAGAGTCATCAGAATCCCCCCTTAGGTAGGGTGCCGATAGGAGTTCCCTCTTACATCAGAGTCCCTGCTTACATCAGGATCGCCATCAGAGTACTTCTATATCAGAGCCCCCATACATCAAAGTCCCACTTACATGAGGGTCCCCATCAGCAACCCCCCTTACGTCAGGGACCCCATCAGAGTTGCCTCTTACATCAGAGTCCCTGCTAATATCAGGATCACCTTCTGAGTGCCCTTACATCAAGATCCTCATCAGAGTCCTCTTTTATCACAGCCCCCCACACATCAGAGCCCCCCGTACATCAAAGTCCCACTTACATCAGGGTCACCATCAGCTTCCCCCCTTACATTAAGATCCCCATCAGAATGCCCCTTACATCAGCGTCCCATTTACGTCAGGGTCCCCATCAGAGTTTCCCCTCATATCTGGGTTCCCATCAGAGTCATTCTTACTTTAGAGTTGCTATAAGAGTCCCATTTGCTCCACAGACCCCCATACATCAGAATCCCACCTTACGCCAGGCTCCCTATTAGAGTTTCCTCTTACATCAGAGTCCCTGCTTACATTAGGATCACCATCAGAGTGCTCTTACATCAGGGTCCTCATCAGAGTACTCTTATATCATAGCCCCCCATACATCAGAGCCCCCCTTACATCAAAGTCCCACTTACATGAGGGTCCCCATCAGCGTCCCCACTTACATTTAGATTCCCATCAGAAAGCCCCTTACATCTAGGGTGCCCACATGTCCCAGATTGCCCAGGACAATCCCGTAATTGGCAGCTCTGTCCCGGGTCCCGGGCACCCTCATTCCAATACAGTGTCCCAGAATTGCCCCCTGGCCCTGGACTGATCTGATGCCCTCTAAAATATCGCTCACATCGCTGCTGTCACTCACTGACAGCCTGTGGTGGACCCCTGGCTGGTGAGACCCCTTTTACATGAGTCGTTGGCTCAGTGCCTAAATGGTTGCTAGTCGCTGCCAGCCTCGCATCTAGCAACCAGTGACGTCACGAGGAGGAGAGAGACAGAAGCCCCAGCATTCACAGCGGGAAGATTTAACTTCCTCCTCCGCGCCTACTGATTAGCTCCACCCACCTCCTCCCTGCATCGTTCAGCCAGCAGCATGCAGAAGTGCACAAAGGAGAGATGAGTTTTGTAGAAAGGCAAGTACAATCCAAAGCACTCACCATGGACAGATCAGGGTTAAAATCCTCAGTCAGCTCTCCCCCAGCAGCCAGCATTGTGTGCTAAACTGTCAGCACTTCACAAGAGCTCTGGGTGTGTGTCAGCCTGGAGCTAGCCTGATAAGAGGACAGTAGGCAGATAAGGGGTCTGCAGAAGGGGAGAGGACACTGACAGATGAGATTACACTCTCTGAGGGATGGAAGGAGGACACATCCTTACATGTCAGGACAGGGTTCATGCTGGGATGTGACCCCCCCAAAAGTGAAGGACTACAGGTCCTAGCATGAACCCCTCAGAACTTAAGATGTGATGCCCCCCCATCAGTAAAGAACTACAGGTCCTAGCATGAACCCCTCAGAACTTAAGATGTGATGCCCCCCCATCAGTAAAGAACTACAGGTCCCAGCATGAACCCCTCAGAACTGAAGATGTGATGCCCCCCATCAGTGAAGAACTACAGGTCCCAGCATTAGCATGTGAAATCTATGGGGTCACTCCCTTAATTCTCAGGGATCCATGCTGGGACCTGTAGTTCTTCAATTTTGGGGGGGCATCACATCCTTGGATATCAGGGGTTCATGCTGGGACTTGTAGTCCTTCACTTTTGGGGGATGTGACTAAAGATGTGACACCCCCCCGGCCCCCGCATGGGAGGAGTCACATCAGTAGCCAGCAGCGGGAGAGGCGTTTACTTTCCCAGGGCTCCAGTGTGTTGGACTGGTGGCAGGCTATAGGTAACAAGTGGCACATTGCATCTGGTGGCAGGCTACCGGTGGAAAGTGGCACACTGCATCTGGTGGCAGGCTACGGGTGGAAAGTGGCACGCTGCATCTGGTGGCAGGCAATGGGTGGCAAGTGGCACACTGCATCTAGTGGCAGGCTATGGGTGGAAAGTGGCACACTGCATCTGGTGGCAGGCTATGGGTGTAAAGTGGCACACTGCATCTGGTGGCAGGCTATGGGTGGAAAGTGGCACACTGCATCTGGCATCAGGCAATGGTGGCAAGTGAAACGCTGCATCTGGTGGCAGGCAATGGGTGGCAAGTGGCACACTACATCTAGTGGCAGGCTATGGGTGGAAAGTGGCACACTGCATCTGGTGGCAGGCTATGGGTGGAAAGTGGCACACTGCATCTGGTGGCAGGCTATGGGTGGAAAGTGGCACACTGCATCTGGTGGCAGGCTATGGGTGGAAACTATCACACTGCATCTGGCGTCAGGCAATGGCGGCAAGTGACAAGCTGCATCTGGGGCAGGCGACAGTGGCAAGTAACAAGCTGCATCTAGTGGCAGGCAATGGTGGCAAATGGCACACTGCTTCAGGTGGCAAGTGACAAGCTCGGGGTCCCCACTGATTCTACATTATGGAGAGTTGAACAATTTCATTATATATTACAATATAGTACAACACCAGCCATTCGCCCGACAAATCACCCCTGTCCGCCGAATTCCCCGTCAACCCCGAGACTACATTCCCCCCCAACCCCCCCATCTTTTTTTTGGGAAGGGGGCAGGGAGGGTGTCCCTGAATGGCAGTTTGGAAATGTGGTCACCTTACTTACATCAGACTCCCATTTACATCACAACCCCCCATACATCAGAATTCCCCCTTTTCCAGCATGCCCATATGACAGAAGCTGGACGTCAGGTCGTCTTATGTCGGATAGGCTGCTGTACACATTGGATGAGTGTCAGGTTGTTTCTGTTAAATTGGCCAATACCAGCTGATATTCAGCCCGTGTGTACCAGCTTTTAGATCCCCATCAGATTTCCCCTAACAACAGGGTCCCCCACTTACATCAGGGTCCCCATCAGAGTCCCCTTTACATCAGAGCCCCCCTTACATCAGGGTCCCCTTCAGAGTCGCACCTTGCATCAGTGTCCCCATCACACTCCCCCCCTACATCAGAGTCCCCCATACATCAGAGCCCCCCTTATATCAGAGCCCCCCTTATATCAGGGTCCCCATCAAAGTCACACCTTGCATCAGTGTCCCCATCACACTCCCCCATTACATCAGAGTCCCTCTCAGAATTTTCCCCTTACATAGGGAGTATTGAAGTGAAGCCCATAGTCAGCCATCTGTGCACCAGGGGCGGACTGACCATTCGTGCACTCGGGCACTGCCCGAGGGCCCCATGCCACTAAGGGGCCCCATCAGGGTTGCCAGCCTCAATAAAACCAGGGACAGTATGTAAAAATCTGTGTTTTTTTAAAAATCTCAAGATTATAGCTGCCCCGCCTCTCCAGTACTTTTTCAGTGTGTGTGTGTGTATTCTGTGTGTGTATATTGTGTGTGTATATTGTGTGTCTGTGTGTGTATACTGTATGTGTGTGTGTGTATACTGTGTGGCCCCATAATCTTTTGCCTGTGGGCCCCATAATCTCCTATTGCCTGGGGACCCCATATCCTTCTTCTATTGCCCGGGGGCCTCATAATCACCTATTGCCCGGGGGCCCCATGAGTTGTCAGTCCACCCCTGCTGTGCACATTGAGGATACCCCATTGACCCTATCTGTGGCCCAGATAAAATCCTGTAGGGGGTCAGATGGGGCCCACGGGCCTTAGTTTGAAGACTCAGATATAAAGAATAGGAATGTTCAGCTCCATATTAGGATAAAGCAATAAAATTCATATTTCTGACCATATTAATACGTTCCTAAATTAAAATTGTAAATTGCAATATTTAGAGTGGGTGCAGATCATTCAGTCTTGTGAGTGTAATATTTCATATATATATATATATATATATATATATATATATATATATATATATATATATATATATATATATATATATATATATATATATATATATATATATATGTATTTCTATTTTGTGCGTGGATGAATTATGAATAAAGTTACAGGAATTTTCTGACCTATGAACTGCACATTATCAGCAGCTCACTGTTACATTGTTATATTGCTTAGGCAACCCATACATTCATCATTTTCTCCATTCAACCAACGGGTTGAAAGAAGAAAAAAATGATCCCATTCCTCCCTTCTCACTGGCTGTGATTGACAGCAGCAGGAGACAATGGCTCCCGTTGCTATCTCTGAGCCAATGAGGAGGCAGAGAGCCACTCTTGTGCACATTACTGGATTGAGATCGAGCTCAAGTAAGTATTAGGGGGCTGCGGGGGGAGCTGCATCTTGAAGGTTTTTGTACCGTCATGCATAGAATGCATGACGGTAAAAAACCTTCAGGCTTTACAAATACTTTGTCATCTTTACTATGAATGTGCGACATCTTTTTTTTTCCAGATTTGTTTTCCAATGCTTCATAATTAGGATATTTTTTTCTGCTTCATTGGTATTAGAGAAATAGTGCCCCATCACTGGTTTTAGTTGGAGGAAAAGTGTCTCATCATTGTTAGTAGTTGAAGGAATAGTACCCCATCTTTGGTATTATTTGGAGGAATAGTACCCCATCATTGGTAGAAGTTGAAGGAATAGTGCCCCATCATTGGTATTGGTTGGATGAATAGTGCCCCATCATTGGTATTATTTGAAGGAATGGTGGCCCAATCATTGTTATTGGTTTGGGGAATTGTGCCCCATCACTGGTATTATTTGAAGGAATAGTGCCCCATCACTGGTAGTAGTTGGAGGTATAGTGCCCCATCATTGGTATTAGTTGGAGGTATAGTGCCTGATCACTGGTAGTAGTGGAAGGAACAGTGCTCCATGATTGGAATTAGTTGGAGGAATAGTACCCCATCTTTGGTATTATTTGGAGGAATAGTACCCCATCGTTGGTATTATTTGAAGGAATGGTGCCCCATCATTGGTATTGGTTGGAGGTATAGTGCCCCATCACTGGTATTATTTGAAGGAATAGTGCCCCATCACTGGTAGTAGTTGAAGTTATAGTGCCTGATCACTGGTAGTAGTTGAAGGAACAGTGCCCTATGATTGGTATCAGTTGGAGAAATAGTGCTCCACCATTGGTATTAGTTGGAGGAATAGTGCTCCATTGTTGGTATCAATAGGAGGGAAAATGCCCCATCAGTAGTGTCAGGAATTATGCCCCACTGTTGGTGTCCGGTGGCAGGAATTGTGCCTTGTAGCAGTGGGGGGAATAGTGTCCCAAGGGCCAGATAGGGGCAATCAAAGGGCCATAGTTTGGAGACCACTGCTATATAGGAACAAGCATGAACTCTCCACCCTAAATGTTGTAGAATGAGTACCCTTAAAAAACAAATGTGCTGCATCTTTTAATGTTGGGCCATTTTTTTCCAGTCCTTTATAATTATAGAATATTTTTTGGGCTTTTTTTCTTTCAGTGATGGCAGCTGCTGAACTGAAGTTTGAGGTGACGTGTTCCATCTGTACAGAAATCTTTACAGATCCCGTCACCCTGATATGTGGACACAGCTTCTGCCAAGTTTGCATCACAAGAACATTTGACAACCAACATGACAGGGAATACTTCTGTCCAGAATGCATGCAGGATTTCAGGAAACGTCCAGAATTAAAGAAGAATCCAAGATTATCCAACATTGCCAACCATTTCCATTCTGTGGAACCAAAGGGAGACCAACCCGAGAAGGTCTGCAGTTCTTGTGTTGACCTTACTGTACCTGCTGTTACATTGTGTCTATTCTGTGAAGCTTTTCTTTGTGATGTTCATCAACAGGAACACAGCAAGTCACCAGAGCACGTCCTCACCGATCCCAACACCTCCCTGGAGGACAGAAAGTGCCCCGTCCACAAGAAGATCCTGGAGTATTACTGCATTGATGATGATAGGTGTATCTGTGCTCACTGCATGACCTCAGACCACCGTGGGCACAAAGTGAACACTATAAGTGAGTTTTTGCAACAACAGACAAAAAATCTGAAACCGATTCTGGAGATATTGTTCGCTAAAAGAGAGGAAACTGAAGCAATGCTCCAGAGTCTGCAGAATCACAAGATGAAGATAGATAAAGAAGCAGATGGTTTAGATGGGAAAGTCAATGCCATAATGAAAGACATCAGGATGAAACAAGAGGATCTAGAGAAGAGAGTACTGACTGAAATCTCCAGGCAACAAAAACAGATTTCCCTCTCAGTCTCCAATGATATCCAACAACTAGAAAACAAAAAGTCTAAAATAGAAAAGAAGATCACTCAAATTGAGGAGCTGAGTAGCAATACTAACCCGATATCTGCCTTACAGACTGCAGGAGTTTTGCTTTGTGTCTCAATGGATGAGTGTAATTTGGACACAGGGATGGGTAAAGAAATGATCCATGAAGCAGGTGATCTGGATGAGCATGCGATCTTAGAGACTTTGCATTCTGGGCTATCAAACATTGTGGTGGGAGCTGGAAAAGAGGTCCACGTGAAGGATGTTCATAAAGTTTCACTCTCTGCAGCTGATGAGAATATACACCTAGGAAGCAGAAGGGTATACAACGAGCCTCAGATAGAAGGGCCAGGCTTTATACATGAACCAAATGCCCCTGTACGGTCATGCACCCCATTAGAAACTCAAATTAGGGCAATCGATAATGACATGGTTAATTACATTCATGATGACATCGAAAATAACTTCAATGATGACTTTGAATATGAGATCAAATATATATAGGAGAACAAAAAGATGGGAGGATATATAGATTAGCCTAACAGTTGTCCTAATCTAAAACTCTTTTCTAACCAGTCCCTATTATAGGAATGTCAGGTAGATGATCACTAGCTACAAGGAAACCTCCCTCTCTAAGACAATTTGACTGTCCAATTACTGTGGTATGGTGTCTTGCATCCAAGCCACTCGTTGGTCTCAGTCAAAAAAAGCTCTCATAACTTCTTTGTAAACTGCTTGTTCACCATCCTTCTAAACCATATGACCCATGTGACACCTCAAAATAAAGGTGAAAAAATAAGGTGCAGAAATAACTTAACTCTACATGTTTCGCTCGCTAAATGAGGCTTCGTCAGGAGTACCAAATAGTGCATCAAATCAATAGAGTAAAAATGAGACAAACAAACATATAAGATCCATGGTGATGAAAGGAAAGAAAATGGCATCCAATTGTTTGGTCACCCTGTATTTATAACATTATGAGCAAAATGGCCGCCATGCGTCCACGTGCAACGACGTCATCATGCACGTGGTATAGTGCTCTGTGATGTGGTGTTTGTCTGTGTACTTGTGAAAAATGTTTCATTAAAGAATTTTCAAAAAAAAAATTTATTTAAATTTAAAGTAGACCTTATATTTAAATTCAAACGTCACTTTTGTGTAAAAGAGTACTCCTTGCCATGTGTAGAAAATACATCATTTGGCCTTATGTCCAGGAAAAAAAGATCACATGATCTGCCATTAGCATTGTGGATGCCTCCATTTACATACACACAATTACACAATATACGTAGAACCAAGAAATGTTACACATCAGCACACACTGATAGGATGACGTACATTACACTGATCTATTGAAATATACCGTATGTTTAAAAATCATTAGGAAGGCTGTAGCCATAGCTAGATTAGTAATGGGTTCCTGCAGATGTTCTGTACAGCAGGGTAGTGTGTGGAAGGTAGGAATTAGCAGAAGGAATGGGGGCTATTAATTGAACCTTAAAAGAGAGTCTTTCTCTGAGTCTGGAGTCAATGAGGATGGCAAATGTGATCAACCTCTCCAGCTCAGTGGGTATATCTCGGGCTGCTATCTCATCCTTGATGTTACCCGAGAGACCATGAGAGAAGGCAGCCACAAGGGCCTCATTGTTCCAAGAAACCTCTGCTGCCAAAGTATGGTATTCAATGGTGTAATTGGCAACAGTTCTTGTACTCTGTTTGATGGACATGAGGCTCCTGGCAGTAGAAGCGGAGCATGCGGGAACGTCAAATACCCTTTTGAAGGAAGCCACAAATTCTGGGTAACTCAGGACCACGGGTTTTTGCATCTCCCATAGAGGGTTTGCCTAGGCCAAGGCTCTCTCAGAAAGCAAAGCTATCACAAAACCTACTTTGCTTCTGTCCATGGGAAACGCCTGGGGCAGCATCTCAAAGTATATCTCAACCTGGTTGAGAAACCCTCTGCATTGAACTGGATCGCCCCCAAATCACAGGGGAAGCGGACATGCCTCTTATAGAGGTAATAAGCAAGGCGGGTGCCTGCACAGAGACTGGAGCAGCAGCAGGGACGGCCTGCAACACAGGTTGTACCGGAGCAGCTATAGTGGAAGATTCCAGGTGAGCCGTGCAACTCAGGAGTGTTTGTAACGCCAAGGCAAACTGATCCATGTGGTGATCCTGGTCATCCAATCTGGAAAAACTATTACCAACAAGTGGACTGACTGCATCCTCTGAAATCGTGGCCTTCGCCTACTGTCAGAAACCATGAAATCAGACTGAGACAGAAGTACAGTTAATCACACTAGTTTAATAATAATAAGGTAAACAGAGTAAGCGTAGTCAATACATAGCCAAAGTTCAGTAACCAGATCGGATAGTCAGCCAATGCCAATGTCAGAGAGCCAGAGATCAACGTAGTAGAACAGCAAGCAGGATCAGGAGCCAGAAGGGACGTCAGCCGAGCAAGTCTTCAACAGGAACGCAGGAGAAACTCTCTGAGACGTGACCAAAGGCGAAGGCAGAGATGAAGTAAACTGGACGGCTTTAAGTAGGCAGGACTGGCAAGCAGATCCTCAACAGCTGAGTCACTGTGGAGAGAGAGGGGAGCTGGCAATTAGCCGGCAGCTGAGCGGCCAACTCAGAGAAGGAAGGGCTGAGCCCAGCCCTGACAGCGGGATAACTTCAAATGTTATTAGTAATTATGCAATTATCATGCATTATTAATTTTTTTTATTAGTAATGGCGGCGATCTGCGATTTTTATCGTGACTGCGACGTTATGGCGGACACTTCGGACACTTTTGACGCTATTTTGGGACCATTGACATTTATACAGCGATCAGTGCTATAAAAGTGCACTGATTACTGTGTAAATGACACTGGCAGGGAAGGGGTTAACCACTAGGGGGCGATGAAGGGGTTAAGTGTGTCCTAGGGAGTGATTCTAACTGTGGGGGGGGAGGGGCTACAAGTGACACGATACTGATCGCCGCTCCCGATGACAGGGAGCAGTAGATCACTGTCCTATCACTAGGCAGAACAGGCTAATGCCTTGTTTACATAGGCATCTCCCTGTCCTGCAGCTCCGTGACACAATCACTGGCCCGCCGGGGGACATCGAGTTCACGGGCCCCCGGTCACACTCACGGAGCTCGCGGCGAGCGCGCAAGCACCCGCTAGGCGGCAGATTCAAAGCAACGTACCTGTACGTTGGTTTGCCTGCCTGTGCCATTCTGCCAACGTATATGTACGTGAGACAGACGGCGAGTGGTTAAGATGAAAAAACTTTTTTAATGCTGAAGCCCCCCAGCCCCCCCCCCCCCGTTTTACTTACCTGGACCCTGTCATCCTCCGTCCGGGAACGAGCACACCATCTGTAGCCGGTGTCTCGTGTCCTGATTGTGAATGTCTGTGTGAATGGACACAGATGCTGGACTCTGGAGCGCGCCTGCAGGGGTGTCCACCAAGTAGAGCTCTTCACCAACGTGGACATTCAATGCAGGGGAGGAGCCACTAGCGCCACTGAGGGACCCCAGAAAAGGAGGATCGGGGCCACTCTGTGCAAACAAACTGCACAGTGGAGGTAAGTATGACATGTTTGTTATTTTTATTTTATTTTTAAATGAGGATTTACAACCCCTTTAAGTGCAAAGGAGGGATTTGAGGTCTTATGGACTCCAGATCTCTCCATAAAGAGGACCTGTCACTGACTATCATGCCGCGTACACACGATCGGATTTTCCGACAACAAATGTTCGGTGGGAGCTCGTTGTCGGAAATTTCGACCGTGTGTAGGCTCCATCGGACATTTTTCGTCTGAATTTCCGACAAACAAAATTTGAGATCTGGATCTAAAATTTTCCGGCAACAAAATCCGTTGTCGGAAATTCCGATCGTGTGTACACAATTCTGACGCACAAAGTTCCATGCATGCTCGGAATCAAGCAGAAGAGCAGCACTGGCTATTGAACTTCATTTTTCTCACCTCGTCGTACATCTTGTAAGTCACCGCGTTCTTGGCGTTCGGAATTTCCGACAAGATTTGTGCGACCGTGTGTATGCAAGACAAGTTTGAGCCAACATCCGTCGGAAAAAAAAACATGGATTTTGTTGTCGGCAAATCCGATCGTGTGTACGCGGCATTACTGTCACAAGGGATGTTTACATTCCTTGTGACGGCAATAAAAGTGATGAAAAATAAAATAAAGGCAAAGTGTAATTTTTTTTTTTTTAAATAAAACAAAATGAATAAGAGAAAAAAAAATGTGCCCGCCTGCAAAAGCGAACGCATACGTAAGTCACGCCTCCACAAATGTAAACGATGTTCAAACCACACATGTGAGGTGTCACATACATTAAGCCTGGTACACACGATCGGATTTTCCGCGGACAAAGCGTCGGACTTTTGTCCGAAGGGCGTTGGCCATGAACTTGTATTGCATACAAACGGCAAAGAATTGTCGGCCAACAAACACGAAACTACGTGGTCTGTAACTCTAAACTGGAACCTGTGAAAAAAATGTAACCGCTTCCCGGCCGCCTCACGCAGATATACTGCGGCAGAAGGGCACATACAGGCAGATTAACGTACCTGTACGTGGCCCTTTAAGAGGCGGCTTGCGGGCGCGCACCGGAAGCTCCACGACTGTGATCGTGGGTCCTGCAGACTCAAAGTCCACGGGGATCCCTGCGATCGTCTCACGGTGAGGAAGAACGGGGTAATGCTGATGTAAACAAGCATCTCGGCATTCTGCCTAATGACACTGTCACTGATCACAGCTCCTTGTAATCGGGAGCGGTGATCAGTGTCGTGTCAGACATTGCCACGCCCCCCTACAGTTAGAATCACTCCCTAGGACACACTTACCCCTACAGCACCACCTAGTGGTTAACCCTTCACTGTCAGTCACATTTACACCGTAATCAATACATCTTTAATTGCACTGATCGCTGTATAAATGTGAATGGTCCCAAAACCATGGCAAAAGTGTCCGATGTGTCCGCCATAATGTCGCAGTCACAATAAAAATCGCTGATTGCCGCCATTACTAGTAAAAAAAAAAAATTATCAATAAAAATGTCATAAAACTATCCCCTATTTTGTAGACGCTATAACTTTTGCGCAAACCAATCAATAAACGCTTATTGCGGGTTTTTTTTACCAAAAACTTGTAGAAGAATACGTATCGGCCTAAATGTTTTTTTATATATTTTTTGGGGGATATTTATTATAGCAAAAAGTAAAAAATAATGCGTTTTTTTTTCAAAATCGTCTCTATTTTTTTGTCTATAGCGCAAAAAATAAAAACCGCAGAGGCGATCAAATACGACCAAAAGAAAGCTCTATTTGTGGGGAAAAAAGGACGTCAATTTAGTTTGGAAGCCACGTCACAGGACCGCACAATTGTCAGTTAAAGCCACGCAGTGCCGAATCACAAAAAACTGCTCTGGTCTTTGGCCGGCCAAATGGTCCGGGGCTGAAGTGGTTAAAGCGTCGCCTATGGAGATTTTTAAGTACCGTAGTTTGTCACCATTCCTTGAGTGTGAGCAATTTTAAAACATGACATGTTAGGTATCTCTTTGCTCGGCGTAACATCATTGTTCACAATATACAAAAAAAAAAATATAGGGACAACTTAACTGTTTTTTTTTTTAATTCAATAAAGTGTTTTTTTTTTTTTTTTTAAAGTGTTTGTAAGACCGCTGCACAAATACAGTGCGACATAAAATATTGCAAAAATATAATTTTTATATATATATATATATATATATATATATATATATATATATATATATATAATGTTTGGGGGTCGTAAGTAATTTTCTAGCAAAAAAATACAGATTTTTTACTCGTGAGTAACAAGTGTCAGAAAAGGGCCTGGTCTTCAAGTGGTTAAACATTCCTGTGGCAAGCCTAGAACTATACTCAGACAATAGGGTTCAAAAGGAGGAAAACGTCTGACGTCACTTTCCATACGTTTCTTTATACAAGGAAGTTAGTTGTGACACGGAGTGTCGTTTCTCGGTAAGTCTTCGCTTTAGTATTAAAGTTCTCTTAGCTCTTAAAAGACGAGGAATCAATATACAGAAGGCTTCGTGATAGATCACATAATAAGAGCAGAGTTAGGAAAGGATTTGGTGGGACAAGACTTCATGTAGATGTTTCATGTAGATCAGGGGCCTTCAAACTTGTCACTACGAGGGCCACGTTGTTTATTTTACAAATATTTGCATGCAGAAAACAATCCCCGTTATGGAGTCCCTGCTTACATCAGAGTCTTCCTTACACAAAGATCCCCATCAGAATACCCGTTACATTAGATTCCCGTTTACATCAGGGTCCCCATCAGAGGTCCCCCTTACATTAGAGTTGCTATCAAAATCCCCCTTACATCACAGCCCCCCCCCATACGACAGAATCTCCCCTTACTGTATACATAGCTCCCAACTGTCCCTGATTTCGAGGGACTGTCCCTGATTTGGAGCAATGTCCCTCTGTCCCTCATTCCTCCTCATTTGTCCCTCATTTTGGTCTGATCTATATAGATGTACTGTATATAAAATGCACTTTTTATCTATCAAAAAAAGTGTTTTCCAGCACTAAACCTTTCATCTGATTTCTAAATTGCTGCATTTGTCAATTCCAAAAGCCGATATAAAGGAATAGTAGTGGTAAAAAAAAAAAAAAACACTTGTGGGTTTAACCAATCTTGTTTTTTTTTGCACAATTCTCCTTTAACCGCTTGCCGACCGCCTCACGCAGATATACTGCGGCAGAAGGGCTCGTACAGGCAGAATCACGTGCCTGTACGTTCCCCTTTAAGAGGCGCGCGCGCGCGCCCCCGGCAAGCGCCATGAGTCGGGTCGCGGGTCCCACGGACTCGATCGCCGTGGGGAGGAAGAACGGGGAGATGCTGATGTAAACAAGCATCTCCCCGTTCTGCCTGGTGACAGTGTCACTGATCTCTGCTCCCTGTCATCGGAGCAGAGATCAGTGACGTGTCACACACAGCCCCTCCCCCCCACAGTTAGAAACACGCCCCCAGGACACACTTAACCCCTACACTGCCACCTAGTGGTTAACCCCTTCACTGCCAGTGTCATTTACAGAGGAATCAGTGCATTTTTATAGCACTGATTGCTGTATAAATGCCAATGGTCTCAAAAATGTGTCAAAAATGTCCGATGTGTCCACCATAATGTCGCAGTCACGATAAAAATCGCTGATCGCCGCCATTTAAAAAAAAAAAAATATTAATAAAAACGCCATAAAACTATCCCCTATTTTTTAGACGCTATAACTTTTGCGCAAACCGATCAATAATCGCTTATTGCGATTTTTTTCACCAAAAATATGTAGAAGAATACGTATCAGCCTAAACTGAGGAAAGAAATTGTTTTTTTATATATTTTTGGGGGATATTTATTATAGCAAAAAGTAAAAAATAATGGGTTTTTTCAAAACTGTCTCTCTTTTTTTGTTTATAGCGCAAAAAATAAAAACCGCAGAGGTGATCAAATACCACCAAAAGAAAGCTCTATTTATGGGGAAAAAATAACATCAATTTTGTTTGGGAGCAACGTCGCACAACCGCGCAATTGTCAGTTAAAACGACGCAGTGCCGAATCGCAAAAAGTGCTCTGGTCAGGAAGGGGGTAAATTCTTTCGGGGCTGAAGTGGTTAAGGGGGTGTGGCAAGGGGTGTGTCCTATGCCTGCATGCTTTTGCTGATAGGTGTCCCTCATTACCATCTCAAAAAGTTGGGAGGTGTGCTGCATGTCAGGGTCCCTATCAGATTCATCTCTTACATCAGGATCCCCATCACAGTTTCCCCTACATCAGGGTCCCCATCAGAGCCCCCCTTATATTAGGGCTCCTATCAGAGTCATTCTTACATTAGAGTTGCTATCAGAATTCCCATTTACATCAGAGTCCTTTTACATCACGGCCCTCCCCTATACATCAGAATCCCCCCCCTTGCGTCAGGGTCTCTATCAGAGTCCCCCCCTTAAATGAATGTGGAGTACACACAATAATGCCCCGTACACACGATCGGACATTCCGATAACAAAATCCATGTTTTTTTTTTGACGTATGTTGGCTCAAACTTGTCTTGCGTACACACGGTCACACAAATCTTGTTGGAAATTCCGAACGTCAAGAACGCGGTGATGTACAACACGTACGACGAGCCGAGAAAAATGAAGTTCAATAGCCAGTGCGGCTCTTTTGCTTGATTCCCGAACATGCGTGGAACTTTGTGCGTCGGAATTGTATACACACGATCGGAATTTACGACAACTGATTTTGTTGTCGGAAGATTTGAGATCCGGACCTCAAATTTTGTTTGTCGGACATTCCGACGGAAAATGTCCGATGGAGCCTACACATGGTGGGAATTTCCGACAACAAGCTCCCATCGAACATTTGTTGTCAGAAATTCTGACCGTGTGTACAGGGCATAAGATGTTTTTTTTTGCATTCAGCCCTGACAGATTGCTGTACTAACAAAAGTCTTAGTACAGCAATATGCCCACTGTGCTATTGTGTTCTGACAAGGGATTGCCCCCCCCCACCAGAACACACCGCTCAGCGCTCGCAGCCATTGTCCATGCCAGATGGTTTCTGTTGAATTGGCCAATACCGGGGGATATTCGGCCGGTGTGTACATCAGATTACCCTTAACAATAGAGTCCCCCCTTACATCAGAGTCCCCCCCTTTTATCAGGGTCCCCATCAGAGTCACACCCTTTATCAGGTCCCCCATCACACTCCCTCCTTACATCAGAGTCCCCCTCTGAATCCCCCCCTACATGGGGGGGTACTGAAGCGAAGTCCATAGTCAACTGTCTGTGCACATTGAGGTTACCCCACTGACCTTAGATGTGGCCCAGATAAAATACTAAAGCGGGTCGGATGTGGCCCATGGGCCTTAGTTTGGAGACCCAGATGTAGAGGCTATAAATGTTTTGCTCCATATTTCAGGATAAAACAATAAAGATTTCATTCTGACCATTAATATGTTTCTAAATTCAATGGGTGCCGGCAGTTAAAGTGGAAGTAAACAGTGATTATCTCCTAAACTTGCACTGTTTAGGAGATATTTACACAACATGCAGCTGGTGACGTCACACCGGCGCATGCACTTTGAAGGGACGTCATACCACGCCAGCGCCGGAGTGACGTCATCACAGCCTCAGCCACTCAGAAGGAAGATTGGGTGAAGATGGCAGTGCCAGGGACAGCGCTGCACTGGAGGGCTCCATGTATGCGGTGCATACTAGTACATTAAGACTTAAACCTGCAGAAGGGCCTATAGCGTCACATTTGGTGACCCATTTGGCTACCCGCTGGAGTGCGCATGTGTGACGCCGCCATATGCGTTCCAACACTTCTACGACAAAACACAGTTATTATGTGGCTCCACCCCTAAGTCCAGGTTCAAGCCTCACCATCCAAGTGGACATAGAGTTAGAATATAATAATGCCGAGCGAAGCGAGGCCGTGCCCAAAGCGTGGCGAGCGAAGTGAGCGTGCGAGGGGCCCTGATGGTTTTAGTGTGGTGTTTTGTCCTAAATAGGGATGAGCCGAACACCCTCCGGTTCAGTTCGCACCAGAACCTGCGAACGGACCGAAAATTCGCACGAACCTTAGAACCCCATTGAAGTCTATGGGACTCGAACATTCGAAATCAAAAGTGCTCATTTTAAAAGGCTAATTTGCATGGTATTGTCCTAAAAAGGGTTTGGGGACCCGGGTCCTGCCCCAGGGGACATGTATCCATGCAAAAAAAACTTTTAAAAACTGACGTATTTTCGGGAGCAGTGATTTTAATGATGCTTAAAGTTAAAAAAAAAAGTGAAATATTCCTTTAAATATCGTACCTGGGGGTGTCTATAGTATGCCTGTAAAGTGGCGCGTGTTTCCCGTGCTTAGAACAGTCCCTGCTTGTGG
Source organism: Aquarana catesbeiana (assembly GCF_042186555.1). NCBI lineage: Eukaryota > Metazoa > Chordata > Amphibia > Anura > Ranidae > Aquarana > Aquarana catesbeiana. The sequence goes on along the minus strand of NC_133333.1, from coordinate 14,993,737 downwards.
CTTTAATGTAATGTCATGTCCTGGCAATATGGATGAACATCAAAGAGACAAACGGCATGGGTACCCTCCAGTCCATTACCAGGCCCTTTGGGTCCTGTATGGATATTAAGGGGAACCCCGCACCCAAATTAAAAAAAGGAAAGGCATGGGGCCCCCAGGCCCTTTATACTCTGAACAGCAGTATACAAGCGGTGCAAACAAGACAGGGGCTGTAGGTTTGTTGTTAAGTAGAATCTGTTTGTAATTTTGAACTGGTACATTTTTAAAGTGTAGCTCCAGCCAAAAAATCTGTTTTTAAGCTTTTTGGAAAACCTAGGGAAGTGTTATCACCCCTGTGACATTTGTTTTGCTGTCTGTGCTCCTCTTCAGAAGATTTCACCTCACTTTTTGTCCCAATGACAAATGTTTTTTGAAAATTTGGGGTTTTTAGTGAAACAAGGATTGGTGATAAATGATCAGTGGAAAGGAGACACATTTTTCCCATATTAACTCTTACAGGAGAGAATTTCCCTATGGGGTAGATTTCATCTCACTTCCTGTTGTCTCCTTCCGTTTGCAAGTAGGAGTCGTTTGTAAGTTGGATGTTTGAAAGTAGGGGCCTGCCCTATATACTCAGCAGAAATTTGGGCCTTAGTTGTGGCCTAAACACTGTAAGCCCTCACAGGGCCCTGCTGTGGTGGTGGCGGTGCTGGTGGCACAACACTGTAAGTCCTCACAGTTAATCTTGGTGGGAGCAGAAACAAGCCCTGCTGTGAAATATTCGATCAAGAATTGTAATTACATGCCCCTGTTGAACAGGGGCTGAAAAATTGGGCCTTTGGTGGTGGTGGTGCTGGTGGCGCAACACTGTAAGTCCTCACAGTTAATCTTGGTGGGTGCAGAAACAGGCCCTGCTGTGAAATATTCGATCAAGAATTGTAATTACATGCCCCTGTTGAACAGGGGGTGTAAAATTGGGCCTTTGGTGGTGGTGGTGGTGCTGGTGCCACAACACTGTAAGTCCTCATAGTTAATCTTGGTGGGCGCAGAAATGGGCCCTGCTGTGAAAGATTAGATCAAGAATTGTAATTACATGCCCCTGTTGAACAGGGGCTGAAAAATTGGGCCTTTGGTGGTGGTGGTGGTGCTGGTGGCACAACACTGTAAGTCCTCACAGTTAATCTTGGTGGGTGCAGAAACGGGCCCTGCTGTGAAATATTAGATCAATTTTAATTACATGTCCCTGTTGAACAGGGGCTGAAAAATTGGGCCTTAGGCACTGGTGCTGTTGCCACAACACTGCAACCCCTCACAGATACTCTAGTTGGAACGCAGGAACGAGCCCTGCTGCAAAGTATTGCATCAAAAATTGTAATTACACTCCCCTGTTAAACAGGGGCTGAAAAATTGGGCCTTAGGCACTGGTGGCGGCGCCCAGAACCAAAAATGTTCTTACAAGCCATCAGCATGATCATTGAGGAGGAAGAAGATAATTACTCAGCATAACAGGATAGTCACTCAGCATCAGCATAGGCAGTCTTTGAAGGGATTTGACATTTCAAAAAAAATTATTCGGTTACATCAGCATCAGGTGCTTGGTAGCTGGTGGTGATCCAAGACTGATTCATTTTTATGAAGGTCAGTCGATCGACCAAGTCGGTGGACAGACGCAACCTGTGATCGGTTACAAAGCCTCCAGCAGCACTGAATGTGCGTTCCGAAAGAACGCTGGATGCAGGACGGGCCAGTAGCTCAATTGCATACTGTGCAAGCTCTGGCCAGTGATCCATCCTCAAGACCCAGTAACCCAGAGGATTTTCGGTGGGAAAGGTGTCCAAGTCAGATCTTGCCAGTAGGTATTCATGCACCATGTAAAACAGACACTGGCGATGGTTGCTGGAACCGATCATACCTTGGGGCTGCGGACTAAAAAATTGTCTGAACGCATCGGTCAGACGGCCACCTTCTCCACCGCTCCTTCTTTGACTGACCGAAACCTCAGCAACACGTTGTCCAGAAACAGGAGTTTGTAACCTCCCAGTCTCTGGAAACGCGTTGCACAGACCTTTCTGCAAGGCCTCCCGAAGATGTTTCATCTTCTGCTCCCTCTGCGACAGCAAGATAAGGTCCACAACCTTACCCTTGTAACGTGGATCAAGGAGGGTTGCCAGCCAGTATTGGTCCTTCTCCTTGATACCACGAATACAAGGATCCTTCCGCAGGTTTTGCAGGATCAGGGAGGCCATGCAGCGTAGGTTTGCTGAGGCATTCGGTCCGGAGTCCTCTGGGTCAATAAGGATGACATGGTCCACAGCCACCTCCTCCCAGCCACGTACAAGTCCATGTGTTTCTTGGGACTGATCCCTTAAAGACTGCTGCTGATGCTGAGTGCCAGGCTCCACCTCCATACTGACACAATCCTCCTCCTCCTCCTCTTCCTGTGTGATCGGCAGGCACGCAGGAACACTGTCTGGATAAAGGGGGCCTTGAGAGCTAAGGAAGTCCTCCTCTTCCTGCCTCTGTTCTGCCTCAAGTGCCCTGTCCATTATTCCACGCAGCGTGTGCTCCAACAGGTGGACAAGGGGGACAGTGTCACTGATGCATGCACTGTCACTGCTCACCATCCTCGTGGCCTCCTCAAATGGTGACAGGACAGTGCATGCATCCCTGATAATGGCCCACTGGCGTGGGGAAAAAAAAAAAACAAGCTCCCCTGACCCTGTCCTGATGCCATAGTCGCACAGGTACTCATTGATGGTGCGTGTGCAGCTGCTGCAGCATGGCCAACGTTGAGTTCCACCTGGTGGGCATGTCACAGATTAGGCGTTCTTGGGCAGGTTAAACTCCTTTTGGAGGTCTGCCAGCCGAGCACTGGCATTATACGACCGGCGGAAATGCACACAGACTTTCCTGGCCTGCCTCAGGACATCCTGTAAGCCCGGGTGCCTGCCCAAATACCGCTGCACCACCAAGTTAAGGACGTGAGCCAAACAGGGCACATGGGTCAGTTGTCCCTGTTGGAGGGCGGAGAGGAGGTTGGTGCCATTGTCGCAAACCACCATTCCTGCCTTAAGTTGGCGTGGCGAGGCCAAGACATTGCCTTCCACATGCTGGTAGAGAGCCGGAATCGCCTTCCGTGAGAAAAAGTGGCGTTTGGGTACCTGCCACTGAGGAACCGCACATTCCACAAACTCATGGAAGGGGGCAGAGTCTACCAACTGAAAAGGTAGCAGTTGAAGTGCTAGCAATTTTGCCAAGCTAGCATTCAACCGCTGGGCATGTGGATGGCTGGGAGCGAACTTCTTTCGGCGGTGCAGCAGCTGGGATGGGGAAATTTGCCTGGTACAATCTGCCGTCGGTGTACCGAAAGCAGATTGCCCACAAGTACTTGACTGTGACACACCTAATTCTACACCTTCATTCCTCTCAGTGCAGGTCTCAGAGAGGACTGAAGGTATAGTGGGGTTGGAGATCTCAGCTGATGAGGAGCAAGGAGAGGTCCTCTTTGTTCTTTGGTGTGGGTCTTTTAGATATGCTTGCCAACGAACTGGTCAAGCATGTGGTGCCCAAGTGGGAGATGTTTTGGCCACGCGAGATACGCTTGAGACATATGTTGCAAATAACAGCGGTGCGATCTGATGCACTCGTTTCAAAAAATGCCCACACCAAAGAACTTTTGGAATAACGCGCAGAGACAGCAGCGCCCTGCACATGTGGAGTTTTGAGTTGTGATGCAGTCAGTGTGCTGCCCTTAGACTGGCCCCTGGAGAGCATCCTGCCTCATTGGTGATATGCCTCCTCCTCCTCCTCCTCTCTCCTGTCAGGCACCCACGTTGAATCAGTGACCTTATCATCCCCTCCCTCCTCATCACTGGAGAAAATCTGGCAGAATGCTGCAGCAGGGGGAGCATGACTGCCAGATTGCTGTCCTTCTTGGGTACCCCCTCTGTCCATGCTCACGTTACTGCCTTCATCTAGCTCAGTATCATCATTAGAGCCTTCTAAACGCTGGGCATCCTCCTGGAGCATGTACCCAACACTGTGGTCAAACAGTTCGAGGGACTCTTCAGGGGGACATGGTGGGGCTAGAAAAGGAGTCACTGATGCCATTGAGCCAAGGGAAGAGGCCGCGTTGGCAGCTGCTTTGCCAGACAAAGTACCCTGAGCATGGGTGAGAGAGGATGAGGAGGATGAGGGCAGCTTGGTTATCCACTCGACCAAGTCTTCTGCATGTTGCGGCTCAACACGGTCAGCTGCCGAAAAAAAGGCCAAGCGTGTCCCACATGTGCTAATGAGGATGCACCATCTCCACGACCAGCACTGTTGACTCTAGACACAGAGCTTGCTTGCCCTCTTTTATTGGCTTGTGACTGTCTGTAGCTGCACTAAGCTGGGATATATATATATATATATATATATATATATATATATATATATATACTGATACTGCAGCTAGCAAAATCAACTGCCTGCCTGTAGTATGAGAACATCACCAACCTTCTACAGGTAGCTTTAGCTGAACACTGTGCAGAGGTCGCAAAAAACTAACTTGTAGCTTATTTAGCTGCCTGCGGTAGTGATAGGATCAGGAAAACACCACCAACCTTCTACAGGTAGCTTTAGCTGAAGACTGTGCAGAGGTCGCACTACACTAACTTGTAGCTTATTTAGCTGCCTGCGGTAGTGATAGGATCAGGAAAACACCACCAACCTTCTACAGGTAGCTTTAGCTGAAGACTGTGCAGGGGTTGCACTACACTAACTTGTAGCTTATTTAGCTGCCTGCGGTAGTGATAGGATCAGGAAAACACCACCAACCTTCTACAGGTAGCTTTAGTTGAACACTGTGCAGAGGTCGCACTACACTAACTTGTAGCTTATTTAACTGCCTGCGGTAGTGATAGGATCAGGAAAACACCACCAACCTTCTACAGGTAGCTTTAGCTGAACACTGTGCAGAGGTCGCACTACACTAATTTGTAGCTTTAGCTGAACACTGTTCAGAGGACGCACTACACTAACTTCTAGCTTTAGCTAAACACTGTGCAGAGGTCGCACTACACTAACTTGTAGCTTTAGCTGAACACTGTGAGGAGGACACACTATACTAACTTGTAGCTTTAGCTGAACACTATGCAGAGGTCGCACTACACTAACTTGTAATTTTAGCTTAACACTGTGAGGAGGACGCACTACACTAACTTGTAGCTTTAGCTGAACACTGTGCACTACACTAACTTGTAGCTTTAGCTGAACACGGTGAGGAGGACGCACTACACTAACTTGTAGCTTTAGATGAACACTGTGCAGAGGTCGCACTACACTAACTTGTAGCTTTAGCTGAACACTGTGAGGAGGACGCACTACACTAACTTGTAGCTTTAGCTGAACACTGTGAGGAGGACGCACTACACTAACTTGTAGCTTTAGCTGAACACTGTACAGAGGTCGCACTACACTAACTTGTAGCTTTAGCTGAACACTATGCAGAGGTCACACTACACTAACTTGTAGCTTTAGCTGAACACTGTGAGGAGGACGCACTACACTAACTTGTAGCTTTAGCTGAACACTGTGCAGAGGTCGCACTACACTAACTTGTAGTTTTAGCTGAGCACTGTGAGGAGGAAGCACTACACTAACTTGTAGCTTTAGCTGAACACTGTGAGGAGGACGCACTACACTAACTTGTAGCTTTAGTTGAACACTGCGAGGAGGACTCACTACACTAACTGTAAATAGTCTAGCTGCCTGACTGTGGTACTAATAGGATCAAAAGAACACCAGCAATTTTCTTCAGGTAGCTGTAAATACTGTAACAACACAAGCCTGCCTGTCAGTAGCAAGATAACAGGAATGGATCTATCTAAACTGAATACAGTATATATATATATATATATATATATATATATATATATATATATATATATACACACAACACCTGGGATGCATATATATATACACAATACACTGTAAGTGCAGCTAACTGACTGACTGTCCTGCCTAATCTATCTAACTTAAATCAAATGACACTGTCTGTCTCTCTCTCTATGAACGCCAGAACACACTACACAGGGCCGCCATGCAGGCGGCCTTATATAGTGTGGGGCGTGTACTAAATCCCCTGAGCCATAATTTGCCATAGCCTCCTTGGCTTTGGCCAATTATGGCTCTACTGTTCAGACGGCGCTGTGATTAGCCAAGCATGCGGGTCATAGTGCATGCTTGGCCAATCATCAGCCAGCAATGCACTGCGATCCCACAGTGAATTATGGGCCATGACGCGCCACACGAATTTGGCACGAATGGCCCATATCATTCGCAATTCTGCGAATGGGCGAACAGACTCGAACACGAAGCTCATCCCTAGGCCTAAAAGTGTTGGAACGCATATGGCGGCGTCGCTCATGCGCACTCCAGCGGGTAGCCAAATATGATGGGTCACCATATGTGACGCTACAGGGCCCATTGTTTTTTTTTAGTCTTCTGTAGGTTTACTACCGCTTTAATTGTCTTGTGAGTGTAATATTTCATCTACAAAAAAATATTTCTATTATGTGCATGGACATATGAACTGCACATTATCAGCAGCTCACTGCACTACATTATTATATTGCTTAGGCAGCCCATACATTTAACATTTTTCCATTCAACCAGTGAGTTGAAAGTAAAAAAAATATTTAATTTCCCCATTCACACATCTAAAGGGGATGGTGGTATCCTCCCCGCTGTGATGTGCCCTGTACACACAATTGGACATTCCGACAACAAAATCCATGGGTTTTTTTTTTTCCCACGGATGTTGGCTCAAACTTGTCTTGCATACACACAATCACACAAATCTTGTCGGAAATTCCAAACGTCAAGAACGCAGTGACGTTACAACACGTACGACGAGCCGCGAAAAATGAAGTTCAATAGCCAGTGCTGCTCTTCTGCTTGATTCCGAGCATGCGTGGGAACTTTGTGCGTCGGAATTGTGTACACACGATCAGAATTTACGACAACGGAATTTGTTGTCGGAAAATTTGAGATCCGGATCTCAAATTTTGTGTGACGGAAACTCCAACGGAAAATGTCCGATGGAGCCTACACACGGTCGGAATTTCCGACAACAAGCTCCCATCGAACATATTTTCTGTCGTGTGTACGGGGCATAATTGTGTTCTGATGGCAAGATGCCTTCCCCGCTGTTAGGATACTTTGATCAGAGTTGCTGGCTATAGCCGACAGCACCGATCGATCAGGAAAAACTTAGCAGACTGGTTGTAAAGAAGTTAAACCAGGGGGCACACACAGCGCATGGGTCAAAATTTGGGCAGTCCCTGCTGGACAGTCCAAATGTCAATCTGTGTACGGCCAGCTTAAAGGAATAGTGCCCCATCATTGGTATTATTTGGAGGATTAGTGCCCAACATGGTTATTAGTTGGAGGTATAGTGTCCCATCACTGGTAGTAGTTAGAGGTAAAGTGCCCCATCATTGGTATGAGTTGGAGGAATAGTGCCCCACAATTGGTATGAATTGGAGGAATAGTGCCCCATCATTGGTATTAGTTGGAGGAATAGTGCCTCATCATTGGTATGAGTTGGAGGAATAGTGCCCCATCATTGGTATTAGTTGGAGGAATAGTGCCTCATCATTGGTATGAGTTGGAGGAATAGTGCCCCATCATTGGTATTAGTTGGAGGAATAGTGCCCCATCATTGGTATTAGTTGGAGGACTAGTGCCCCATCATTGGTATTAGTTGGGGGAATAGTGCCCGATTGGTGGTATCAATAGAAAAGTGCCCCATCAGTAGTGTCAGTTGCAGGAATTATGCTCCACTGTTGGTGTCCAGTGGGAGGAATAGTATCCCAAGGGCCAGATTAGGGCAATCAAAGGGCCATAGTTTGGAGCCCACTGCTATATAGGAATAAGCATGAACTCTCCACCCTATATTTTATACAATGTGCTGCATCATTTAATATTGAGCAATTTTTTTCCAGTGCTTCAAATTATAGATTTTATTTTTCTTTCAGTGATGGCGGCTGCTGAACTGAAGCTTGAGGTGACGTGTTCCATCTGTACGGACATTTTTACAGATCCCATCACCCTGATATGTGGACACAGCTTCTGCCAAGTTTGCATCACAAGAACATTTGACTCTCAACAGGACGGGGAATACTTCTGTCCAGAATGCATGAAGAAATTTGGAAGACGTCCAGAATTAAAGAAGAATCAAAGATTATCCAACATTGCCAACCATTTCCATTCTGTGGAACTAAAGGGAGACCAACCTGAGAAGGTCTGCAGTTCTTGTGTTGACCTTCCTGTACCTGCTGTTACATTGTGTCTACCCTGTAAAGCTTTTCTTTGTGATGTACATCAACAGGAACACAGCAAGTCACCAGAACATGTCCTCATCAATCCCAACACTTCCCTGGAGGACAGAACGTGTCCTGTCCACAAGAAGATCCTGGAGTATTGCTGCATTGATGATGGTACGTGTATCTGTACTCACTGCATGACCTCAGACCACAATGGGCACAAAGTGTACACAATAACTGAGTTTTTGCAGCAACAGATAAAAAATCTAAACCCGATTCTGGAGAAATTGTCCTCTAAGAGAGAGGAAAGTGAAACAATGCTCCAGAGTCTGCAGGATCACAAGCTGAAGATAGATAAAGAGGCAGATGGTGTGGCTGGGAAAGTCAATGCCATAATGAAAGGCATCAGGATAAAACAAGAGGATCTAGAGAATAGAGTACTGGCTGAGGTCTCCAGGCAACGAAAACAGATTTCCCTCTCAGTCTCGAACGATATCCAGCAACTAGAATACGAAAAGTCTGCAATAGAAAAGAAGATCACTCAAATTGAGGAGCTGAGTAGAACTACCAACCCGATATCTGCCTTACAGACTGCAGGAGTTTTGCTTTGTGTCCCAGAGGAGGAATATAATTTGGACACAGGGATGGGTAGACAAATGATCCATAAAGCAGGTGACCTGGAGAAGGATGTAATCCTAGAGACTTTGCATTCTGGGCTATCAAATATTGTGGTGGGAGCTGGAAAAGTTTTAGCTGATGTTAATATGCCACTCATTTTGGGCCAAGGAAGCACTACCCAAGAAATGTTACCTGGTGTAAACATAGCTAGTACCCGTTTGCTCATCTATGATTACATGGATAATGACTATGATGATGACATTGATAATGACTATGATGATGATAATGATAATGATTATGATAATGACTGTGATAGAGACTTTGATTATGATAATGACTATGATAATGATAATGATTATGATAATGACTGTGATAGAGACTTTGATCATGATAATGACTATGATAATGATAATGATTATGATAATGACTATGATAATGATTATGATAATGACTATGATAACGATAATGATTATGATAATGACTATGATAACGATAATGATTATGATAATGACAATAATGACTACGATAATGACTATGATAATTACTTTGGTAATGACATTGATAATAACATTAATAATAACTTGGATAATAACATGGTTAATGACATTCATAATGACATTGATATAACTTGGAAAATTACATTGATGACGACATTGATAATAACGTTGATTATGACATTCATGATGACATTCATGATGAAATCACACTAGTAGTAGTGTGTGGAAGGTAGGAATTAGCAGAAGGAATGGGGGCTATTAATTGAGCCTTAACAAGTTCACTTCAAAAACAACATGAGCCTGCTGGCTGTTTGGAACAAATCTTGGGACAGCTATCTATCCAGATCTCGGGACAGCTATATTGAAGGTACATCCCAATACCGGCACATACAAATGCAACTATCCATGTTCCATCCAATTGGATACCAGTTCGTTTGTAAACTGTTACACTATTTCTAAATAAGTCGTACCTATACAAAGATTCCTGTTTTTGGTCTCTGGATCCCCCATTCTGGAATTACTCTATTTATCTTTGTGTGCCTACTGATTGAGATTCTTGTTACCTTGATCCCTGGTGTGGGTTCCTTTGTTGGGTCGGGTTTTCCTCCCTCGCCCCCCCCCCTTTTGGTCATTAGTGGGGTGGCCTCTCTCGTCTCCAATCCTCCTGAACGCTTCAGGGTCAGCATAGCCATATCTCCAAGCTTTTAATTATTGATGTGACATAGCAAGACACCTGCTCTTAGATGATATCATAGATACCTCTACCACTTTCCCCTGATGAAGACTAATAACGCATGACCTTGAAACGTGTTGGGTATTACTCTGTCTATCAGTACAAGGGTGATTCAAAATAGTGGTTGTGATCTCGTGATTATTATGCAACACATATTTCATGTATTTTTGTATTTTGTTTGACATAGTCAATTCTGTGTCTCTTTTTATATCTTGTAACATTAAAATTATATTTTACTTTTTTCATTTGCTTATGCCCTTCAATGTCCCACCAGAGGGTCTCTTTTTATTTTGTGTACCATTCCGCCTACTGACACCAATGATGGGGCACTTTTCTTCCCGCTGACACCAATGATGGGCCACTATTCCTCCCACTGACACCAATGATGGGGCACTATTCCGCCCACTGACACCAATGATGGGGCACTATTCCTCCCACTGACACCAATGATGAGGCACTATTCCTTCCACTGACACCAATAATGGGGCACTATTCCGCCCACTGACACCAGTGATGGGGCACTATTCCTCCCACTGACACCAATGATGAGGCACTATTCCTTCCACTGACACCAATGATGGGGCACTATTCCTGCCACTGACACCAATGATGAGGCACTATTCCTTCCACTGACACCAATGATGGGGCACTATTCCTTCCACTGACACCAATGATGGGGCACTATTCTTCCCACTTACACCAATGATGGTGAACTATTCCTCCCCTAAATACAAACGAAACGGCACCATTTCAACCCACTGATGCGAACATTGGGACACTATCCCTCCCACAAAAACCAGTAAGGAGGCACTGTATGCTTCCACTGATGCCAAGGCATTTTCTAATACCACTACTCACAGTCCAGCCCCCCTACAGTCTGAAGGAGAGTTAACTGCCCCTTGGCTTAGAAAGTTTGAAGACCTCTGCACTATATGATGCAGAAGCCATAACAGTACACCAGAGACCAAAAAAAGAACCCGACTGCACCATGGCCAAATCTGTCTCCACTACGATCCTCTTTGCAGTGATAAAGTTCTACAACTCAGTACATCAATGAATTAGAGGGAATTAAGAGATTTAAACTTCCCAATAACCTACCAAAATGCTGGGAACTGTTTAAAAATATAATTTTGTCAGTAAAGCAGTAATCAGGAATAGCCCCAAAAGTCTGAACAGCTGATCTGCTGTTTTGGCTTAGGCCTAGTGACCCAGGCTAATGATGTTTAGCACCTTCCTAGTTAAAGTGGTAGTAAACCACAGAACCCCCCCCCCCCCCCAAAAAAAAAAAAAAATTAAAAAAACCTGCAAGACAATGGCCAGGTCAGGTGCATGCTTTGGCCAAACAGCAGCCATCAATGCACTGCGATCTCGCAGTGCATTGATGGTCCCGCCATACATTATGGGCCGTTCCGCAGGCGCTCAAATTTCCCGCAAACGCCCCATAATGTTCTAAATTCGGCAAATGGGCGTACACTCGATGTTCGACTCGAACATCGGGCTCATTCAACACTTTCAAATTTTAAAAAAATAGAGAGAATAGATGGAATATCTTGCAGGCGGACCCACTGCTAAAAACTGTCTTGCCCAATAAACCAGAAGTGATCTTTAGACGTGCCCCGAATTTACAAGCCTGATTGGCTCCCAATATTATAAATCCACCTCTTAAACCCTCCTTCTTCTCCGAATTAAAAGGATTCTATCCTTGTAACAAGTGTGTTATTTGTACTACAGATAGAAAAAGGAAAAGAAGGATCACTCACTTGCTTCATCAGTTACTGGTAGAGGATACCCTATAGATCAGTGATGATGAACCTTGGCACCCCAGATGTTTTGGAACTACATTTCCCATGATGCTCATGCACTCTGCAGTGTAGTAGAGCATCATGGGAAATGGAGTTCCAAAACATCTGGGGTGCCAAGGTTCACCATCACTGCTATAGATTCTTTCATTTCATGTAAATCTATGCATATAGTCTATCTTCTCGAGTGCTCCTGCAAAAAACAGTACGTAGGCAGAACTATGAGGAGATAGAGAGACAGACTGAGTTAACATGTCTATAATATCAGAAAAGGGGCGTATCTGCCCATTACAGATCATGTCATATTAGAGATCCCAATTTAGAGGTATCACCAAACTTCAACCGCATTGGAGAGGATATGATCGTTCGAGAGACATCTCAAAACTAAAAATGAAATCGTTATGAAATAAAATCTTTCTCTCCCATGGGGTTAAATATCGAATGGGATGTCAATTGGTTTATTGACACCAGTTGAACATTTATGATCGGTACCTGCACTGTGCAAAATGTATCTCTTCTGTATTTACATGTATTTCACGTAAAATACAGTATGCAACCCACTTTGTATTTCAGATTCTTCCACACATTTTTAAATTATTTTTCAAAACATTTTTATAAATAATATTTCATTTTTTCATTTTTTTTCCAATTTTTCTCTTGTTTTTATATATATATTTTTTTTCTTTCATATATATATATATATTGTTTCATTGTATTCATAATAATTTACCCTTTTTATATGTACACATTCCATAGTTTACTCATATTTAGCATCATTTACTTTTTTCCTCATTTAAATTGTGTTTTTCTTCTTTTTTAATTAGTATATGTGCTATTTACTCCCTGGTCTCCTTTATGTTTTCCTGCCCTTGGGGAGGCGCAAACGAACTGAAAAATTCAGGAAAAAAAACAATCAATTGCAGCCTCACTGTGCCCATCAATTGCAGCCACTGTGCCCATCAAATGCAGCCACTGTGCCCATCAATTGCAGCCACTGTGCCATCAAACGCAGCCACTGTGCCATCAAACGCAGCCACTGTGCCACATCAAATGCAGCCACTGTGCCACATCAAATGCAGCCACTGTGCCCATGAAACGCAGCCACTGTGCCATGAAATGCAGCCACTGTGCCCATCGATTGCAGCCACTGTGCTCGTCAAATACAGCCACTGTACCCATCAATTGCAGCCACTGTGCCTATCAATTATTGCCACTGTGCCCCATCAAATGCAGCCACTGTGCCCATCAAGCGCAGCTACTGTGCCATGAAACGCAGCCACTGTGCCAATGAATTGCAGCCACTGTGCTCATCAATTATTGCCACTGTGCCCCATCAAATGCAGCCACTGTGCCCATCAAGCGCAGCCACTGTGCCAATGAATTGCAGCCACTGTGCCCATCAAATGCAGCCACTGTGCCCATCAATTGCAGCCACTGTGACCATCAATTGCTGCCACTGGGCCCATTAAATGCTGCCACTGTGCCCATCAAATACCGCCACTGTACCCATCAAATGCAGCCACTGTGTCCATCAAATGCCACCACTGTGCCCATTTAAAAGTTAACACTGTGAACCCCCCTCCCGCCTGCTCGCTGTCTGCCCGGCACTTACCCTATCTCAGTGGGGCAGCGGGTGATGGCGGCGAGCTGTGTCCTCCATGCGTCTCCTCTCCTCCTCCTGATAGGCATCTAATTACAGCACCTGTCGTTTTAGCCAATCAGGTGACGGGTAACACACCCTCGCTTCCTGATTGGCGGAGAGGTGGTTCAGTGTTAGAAAAGTGATTATTCATTCGCTGTTCTAACACACCTGGGTGAAATGCGAGCGCAATGCTCCGTGATGTCGTCATGGAGGAGTGGAAGAGGACTCCAGTGGCAACCTGTGAAGCTCTGGTGAACTCCATGCCCAAGAGGGTTAAGGCAGTGCTGGAAAATAATGGTGGCCACACAAAATATTGACACTTTGGGCCCAATTTGGACATTTTCACTTAGGGGTGTACTGACTTTTGTTGCCAGCGGTTTAGACATTAATGGCTGTGTGTTGAGTTATTTTGAGGGGACAGCAAATTTACACTGTTATACAAGCTGTACAAGAAAAAGGTAACAGCGCTCTCTGCAGGGACAACCCAATCCATACACCAGGTCCACTCACAGGTGCCGAGGCTCGATGTGTCCCAACACACTCGAATGCAACAATAGTAAGAAGAGCCAGCAAGACTGTAATCCTTGAAGTGTCTTTTATTGGTACATCAGAGTGACAATAAAATCATAATGCTGACACGTTTCGGCAATAGCCTTAGTCATATCTACGACTAAGGCTATTGCCAAAACGCGTCAGTTTTATTGTTTTATTGTCACTCTGATGTACCAATAAACAACACTTCAAGGATTACAGTCTTGCCGGCTCTTCTTACTATTGTATACAAGCTGTACACTCACTACTTTACATTGTAGCAAAGTGTAATTTCTTCGGTGTTGTCACATGAAAAGATAGAATAAAATATTTACAAAAATGTGAGGGGTGTACTCACTTTTGTGAGATACTGTATATAACCCTTGGGAGGAGGAACAGAGAGTAATGAACGAGTTTTGCTGTTCTATATGTTAGACACTGACAGCAATTGGTTATGGTGAGTTTACACTCTTTATGTTTGGTGGAGGCAAGAACACCAAGGTGGAAGTTCCCACACTGCTGATCATCTTTGTTTTCTTATGAACTTTATTACTTGTCAACGTTTTAAAGAATATTTTTTTCTTGCACTATTTACAGTATATGCTGTAACACTATGTCACCACACTTTCTGACTACATCATTGATTATAATTCACTTGTTCTTTCGTTATACTTTTTTGATACATATGGGATAATTGTAATTATTTGACCGCTGATTTTTTTTACACCTATTATTTAGTGTCTGTATATCTACACACGTATTGCACAATGCTACAGCTTGACCAGTGCTGACACACAATTTTTTGTGTTTTGTATAATTGGTTATCACTGGCGCCCCCTACATTTTACATATTAACCACTTCAATACTGGGCACTTTTACCCCCTTCTTTCGCAGAGCAATTTTCAGCTTTCCATGCTCTCGCACTTTCAATGAGAATTGTGCGGTCATGCTACACTGTACCCAAATCAAATTTTTATAATTTTGTTCCCACAAATAGAGCTCTCTTTTGGTGGTATTTATACGTCACTTGGTTTTTGTATTTTTTGCGATATAAGCGGAAAAAGAGCTAAAATTTTGAGAAAAAAAATAATATTTTCTACTTTCTGTTTTAAAAGAAAGCTGATAATATCTAATTTTGTCATACATTTAGGCCAAAATGTATTCTGCTACATGTCTTTGGTAAAAAAAATCCCAAAAAGTGTATAATAATTGATTTGTGTAATCACAGACTGATGTGCGCAGATGATCACAGACAGATGTGTGCAGGTGATCACGGACAGGTGTGTGCAGATGATCATTGGGACAGATGATTTTACTGGGACATATGTGAGACAGGTGTCTTTACCATGTAGGGACACTGTGGTGTGACACTGTTGTGGGGACACTGGGCCGGTGATCAGTGTGTAAAAAGCTGTAAAAAAACAGCTCATACTCGCTGATCACCGCCGGCTGCAACAATCCGTGTGAGTAGAGGGCGAGCCGATCGCCTAGCAACCGCCTCTCTATTTACATCATATGATGGCTGTGATAGGACACAGCCATCATGGGATCAGGAGGGCCAATCACAGAGCCCTTCTGCTGATCTGAGATGCGCCATGTCTGACACGAGCACATCATGATCATGCAGCTACGTGGGGACATGGGCGCATGATCTCGCTCCTGAAGTCCACTCAGAAGGAGGAAGCGCCCACCCGGCCGCATATATGTGCAGTGGCCGGATGGGAAGTGGTTAAGGTCAAAATTTGAGCCATGGGTGTCTTTGTTGGCATCAGTTAATTTTTCTAAAAGGAGCCAAGTGGTGGAAAATTCTCAGCTAAATAGCACTCACAATCAATCAGATTAAAGCATCCTATCCCATCCTATGATAGCTGCCAGTGGTCAAATACAATAGCCAACCCTGCCTTATACATTCCTGCTCCTTAGCGAGGGTGGAGGAATCTGTTCAATTTCTTTCGTTCAGCCTGTAGGCTGAACAAAAGAAATGTATGCTTATAAGAAATCTTTGCATGTATGGCCAGTCCAGCATACAGACACTGAATTATGCAGACACAAGTCTCATCAGGAACGTTTACTGCAGATGAAGTGCCCTGAGGCTGAAGGATGGAGCTCTATTCTATTCTACATACTTCATCTGGTTGTACTGTGCACCAACTTTTCAAAGAGAGAAGCAAAGTTTACATTGTAGCTGTCTCCTTCAATGGAGAGTATAATTGTCTTCCTTTTTAAAATACACATGTAAAAATGGAAAATAAAAAGAAAGAATAAAAAAAATAAATAAAGGAAAGGAAAAAGAAGAAAAAAAGAAAAGGAAAGCAAAATAAAAAGTAAAAAAAAAAAAAAAAATATGCTTGATTTCAGTAATGTTATCAAAATACATTAATTATAAGAAAAAAAAATAGTTTCTATGAGTAATTTAGAATTCTATACACTGTGGGATTGATTTACTAAAGGTAAAAAGACTGTGCACTTTGGAAAGTGCAGTTGCACATGGCAAGAGCAGTTGCTCCAGAGTTTAGTTAATGAGCAGAAGCTCTGCAGAATTTGATCAACCAATCATGTGCAAGCAAAAATGCTGTTTTTTTTTTTTTCCTTGCATGTGATTGGGTATTCTTTGCAAAGTGAAACTTTACCTCGTTTACTAAGCTCTGGAGCAACTGCACTTGCAGAGTGCAATTGCACTTTCCAAGGTGCACAGTCTGTTGGGCTTTAGTAAATCAAACCCAATATGTACTATATGTACTATTCATACATAATCCACGACTATAGACCATCCATAGATGGATTGAATCTCAGCCGGTTCAGCAGGGACCAGCCTAAATTTAATCCATGAATGGGCAGGCTGGTGGTACTGAAGTCAATCCATCGATCGACTTCGATATAATCAGCATGTTGGAATTTTTGCATGTGATTACTGCTATACCCGCCAGCAGTAACCATTGTGTTCCGCCAGCAGGGAAGGCTCCCCATGGACAGAACGTCACTAAATCGCTGCAGGAGGAATTTCCCCCCAATCAACAAAGTCAGTGATTTTCTTTCCTGCAACCCGTGGATGCTAGAAAGAAAGTCGCATCATCTATGGCTTGCCAATGAGTAGGATGACTGACTGAAGACAATGCACTCCCCATGCAGCTGATATTTTATCTGGAGAGAGACATGGAAAGGAGATGTGAAGAGCTCCCTGTAGTGATTAATCTATCCTTAGATTTAAAGCTACTCTGTTTCTGGGTTACCAATATGTAGCAACTCATCATCTGCAAAAGAGGTGGCTGTATATTTGCCCATCTCAACGTAAGATCCAAGTCCTGAGCGGCTTGGTGAGAACCAATGGTGAGGAAGTCCTAGAGCAGTGATGTCACCCTGCCGGCACCAATGCCCTCGCCATTGTTAGAGGGGGATGATAGTCTCCTCCCACTAGTCGTAGCAGCTGACCTCTAGGAATAAGATTAAAAAATAAAGATAAAAAAGGTATTTACACTGCTATTTATTATAAACTGTCTGCCATATTACTAAGGGAACAGACAATGAAACTGAAACGCCGCACCAGTCCTAGGAGGTCCAGATACAACTTTATTAAAAAAAAAAAATGCCAATGCATTTCGGGGGTCCAAGAGCACCCCCTTCATCAGGGCTAGAAAGAACATAAGGACATATCCATTTTAATCCAATACCAATACAATGGGGTCAATTCACTAAAGGTTACCGGATGTGATATGGAGGTCACCTGACTCCTTTTTCGGAAATATCGGATAAGATAAAAAAAAGAGTCAATTCATCAAAGCTAAATATCGAATGTGCGGTAAATATTGTTAAAATAGTGAGATAAATACCGCAAAAAAAAGAGATAAGTCATTACAGTCAATTCACTAAAAAACACACACATTGGTTTTTTATCACCTTGTGTTTGCTGGCCGACATTTACAAAATAACAATTAGAGGAACTCTGTACTGGCCATGAAGTGAAAAGTATACAATGTATCAGTGTGGTGAGTATACAATGTATCAGTGTGATGAGTATACAATGTATCAGTGTGGTGAGTATACAATGTATCAGTGTGGTGAGTATACAATATATCAGTGTGATGAGTATACAATGTATCAGTGTGGTGAGTATACAATGTATCAGTGTGGTGAGTATACAATGTATCAGTGTGATGAGTATACAATGTATCAGTGTGATGAGTATACAATGTATCAGTGTGATGAGTATACAATGTATCAGTGTGGTGAGTATACAATGTATCAGTGTGATGAGTATACAATGTATCAGTGTGGTGAGTATACAATGTATCAGTGTGGTGAGTATACAATGTATCAGTGTGGTGAGTATACAATGTATCAGTGTGGTGAGTATACAATGTATCAGTGTGGTGAGTATACAATGTATCAGTGTGATGAGTATACAATGTATCAGTGTGATGAGTATACAATATATCAGTGTGATGAGTATACAATGTATCAGTGTGGTGAGTATACAATGTATCAGTGTGAGGAGTATATAATGTATCAGTGTGGTGAGTATACAATGTATCAGTGTGATGAGTATACAATGTATCAGTGTGGTGAGTATACAATGTATCAGTGTGAGGAGTATATAATGTATCAGTGTGGTGAGTATACAATGTATCAGTGTGATGAGTATACAATGTATCAGTGTGATGAGTATACAATGTATCAGTGTGATGAGTATACAATGTATCAGTGTGGTGAGTATATAATGTATCAGTGTGGTGAGTATACAATGTATCAGTGTGGTGAGTATACAATGTATCAGTGTGGTGAGTATACAATGTATCAGTGTGATGAGTATACAATGTATCAGTGTGGTGAGTATACAATGTATCAGTGTGATGAGTATACAATGTATCAGTGTGATGAGTATACAATGTATCAGTGTGATGAGTATACAATGTATCAGTGTGATGAGTATACAATGTATCAGTGTGGTGAGTATACAATGTATCAGTGTGATGAGTATACAATGTATCAGTGTGATGAGTATACAATGTATCAGTGTGATGAGTATACAATGTATCAGTGTGGTGAGTATACAATGTATCAGTGTGATGAGTATACAATGTATCAGTGTGGTGAGTATACAATGTATCAGTGTGATGAGTATACAATGTATCAGTGTGATGAGTATACAATGTATCAGTGTGGTGAGTATACAATGTATCAGTGTGGTGAGTATACAATGTATCAGTGTGGTGAGTATACAATGTATCAGTGTGGTGAGTATACAATGTATCAGTGTGGTGAGTATACAATGTATCAGTGTGATGAGTATACAATGTATCAGTGTGATGAGTATACAATGTATCAGTGTGGTGAGTATACAATGTACAGGTGAAACTTGAAAAATTAGAATTTTGTGCAAAAGTTCATTTATTTCACTAACGCAACTTAAAAGGTGAAACTAATATATGAGACTCATTACATGCAAAGCAAGATAGTTCAAGCCGTGATTTGTCATAATTGTGATGATTATGGCTTACAGCTCATAAAAACCCCAAATCCACAATCTCAGAAAATCAGAATATTGTGAAAAGGTGCAATATTTTAGGCTCAAAGTGTTTGACTCTAATCAGCTAATTAAAAGGGTTGTAAAGGTTCATATGCATAGGATGCATTAAGGTGAAAAAACACCTGGCTGTCACGGGCCCCCAGACCCCCCCCCCCCCGTTTTACTTACCTGAGCCCGTTCAGCTGCTCTGCGCGTCCATGGCGTCCTCTTCTCCAGGAAGTCTCGGCATTGATTGGACAGATTGATAGCAGCACAGCCATTGGCTCCCGCTGCTGTCAATCAAATCCAATGACGTGGCTGCCGGGGGCGCTACCAAGTCATACACTCTGTAGCTATGAACGCAGAGTGTATGTTGTATCACAGCACATTAATAGAAAGTTATGTGGAAGGGAAAAGTGTGGAAGAAAAAGGTGCACAAGCAGCAGGGATGATCGCAGCCTGGAGAGGATTGTCAGGAAAAGGCCATTCAAAAGTGTTGGGGACTTTCACAAGGAGTGGACTGAGGCTGGAGTCAGTGCATCAAGAGCCACCACACACAGACAGATCCTGGATATGGGCTTCAAAGGTCCTATTCCTCTTGTGAAGCCACAAACAACGTCAGAAGCGTCTTACCTGGGCTAAAGAAAAACAGACCTGGTCTGTTGCTCAGAGGTCCAAAGTCCTCTTTTCTGATGAGAGGAAATTTTGTATAAATAATGAAATTCATTGAACAGTACAGCAAGGGTAGAATATCTAATTGTTTATACAAATATATTGTAAACACTAAAATAAATAAATAAATGTTTTCAAAATTTGCAAGTAACATAATATACTGTAAGGCTTGGTTCACACTAGGGGCGGCACGACTTGCAGGTCGCCTCACCGAGGCGACCTGCACACGACTGCCAGGGCGACTTGCAAAACGACTTCTGTATAGAAGTCTATGCAAGTCGCCCCAAGTCGCCCCCAAAGTCGTACAGGAACCTTTTTCTAAGTCGGAGCGACGATTAGAACTGTTCCATTGTACAGAACGGGAGGCGACTTGTCAGGCGACTAGGTCGCCTGACAAGTCGCCCCTGTGTGAACCGGCACTTACATGGAAACCTAATATATATAAAATATACGTTTTCAAACTCTGCTAAAGAAAAGCACCCTTAAATGTAGACGCTATAACTTTTGCACAAACCAATCAATATACGCTTATTGCGATTTTTATTACCAAAAATATGTAGAGGAATACTTATCGGCCTAAACTGAGGAAAAAATTTCCTTAAAAGAAAAAAAAAATTTGGGGATTTTTATTATTATTATTACTATAGCAAAAAGTACAATATATTGTTTTTTTTTTTTTTCAAAATTGTCGCTAATTTTTTGTTTATAGCGCAAAAACTAAAAACCGCAGGGGTGATCAAATACCACTAAAAGAAAGCTCTATTTGTGGGGAAAAAAGGATGTCAATTTTGTTTGGGTACAACATTGCATGACCACGCAATTGTCAATTAAAGTGACGCAGTGGCGTATCGCAAAAAATGGCCCGGTCATTGAGCAGCCAAACCTTCCGGGGCTGAAGTGGTTAAAAAAATATATATTATTGTATGTGTGTATATGTGGGGGGCTCAAAGAAAAATTTTTTTTTTTTTGGGGGGGGGAGTTTTATATGCTTGGGTGTAACTTTAATTTTTTACAATATATCTTACTTAAAGAGGAGTTCCACCCGAGGTCCAGTCAAAAAAAAAAAATTAAAAGTCAGCAGCTACAAGTACTGCAGCTGCTGACTTTTAATTGGACACTTACCTGTCCCAGGGTCCAGTAATGCGGGGGATCGAAGCCCCGCCCGTCTCCCCCTCCCTTCAGCGGTGCCGGCATTGCAACTGTGGGCGCCGGGCTGTGGCTTCACAGCCTGGCACCCACTGCGCATGCGCGAGCGGCGCCGCGCGCCGTGATTGGCCGCTCAATGACCTGGGACCTGTAATGGGTCCCAGATGATTGACAGGAGGGAGGGAGCAGAGCGGAGCCCTTCCTGTGCTGAGGGGGAAGTGATGTCACCAGCCCAGGCACTGGAAGAGGCAGACTACGAGGGACCCCCTAGCAACAGGCATTTAGAGGTAAGTGAAAAAAAAAAATATCCAAATTTTTTTTGTATTTTTTTTTTTTTTAGGATTTTTCATGTAGTTTTTTTTTTTGGGTGGAACCCCACTTTAACTTACTTTTTTTAAGTCCCCTATGTGATGATTTTTTGGTGACAGGTTCTCTTTGATGAGACGTCCACGGCCCCCCATTGTCTCCCCTGTGCGCCACTGAATGTAAAGCAATGCACATTGCACTGCGTTGCATTGTTTCCCGGCCATGCTAGCCGGAGACACAGAGAGGCGAAGTGATATCAAACACGTCACTTCTCGGGTCAGCAACCAGGAGGGGAGGAAATCAGACGTGTGTCCCCTCTTCTCCTCTACCCGCCGGCTGGGTTTAACCAATCATTTGTTTTATATAATTCTCCTTTAAGGAGGGCGTGGCAGGGGGTGTGTCCTATGTCCACATACTTTTGCTAATAGGTGTCCCTCATTCCCATTTCAGAAAGTTGGTGGAGGGGGGCCATTACTGGGGCTGGGTGGAAGTACAGCAGCTACTGGAATGCTTCCACCTTACAGGAAGGAGTCAGCTTGTCAGATTTCCACAAAATCCTGGTGGCTGCAGCCCCCCCCCCCCCCCCCAATGTGTAAAAACTCCCTTCTGTCAGATCCATACAACATAAGGACCTGGAAGCAAAAGGGTTAAAGAGCATTTTTTATATTTTTTTCTAGGATTAGTTGTTTGAAGGGATCGCCAGCAGAGGCAGTGAATTGTCAGGAGTAGGAGAATTGAGACATTCCTGCGGCAAACATCGATCTATACTTAGACAGAAGAGTTAAAAAGGGGAGGAGCCAATGTCACTTTTCTACATTTCTTTATACAAGGAAGTAGTTGCAACACGGAGCGTCATCTCTCGGTAAGTCTTTGCTTTACTAACTAATTAAAGTTTTCTTAGCTCTTAAAAGTTGAGCAATCAATATGCATTAGGTTTCGTGATAGATCAGAGATAGGAAAGGATTTGGTCGGACAAGACTTCATGTAGATCAGGGGCCTTCAAACTTTTCTATATGAGGGCCCCATTGTTCATTTTACAAATATCTGCATACATCAGAGTCCCTGCTTATATTAGGATCCCTATTAGAATACCCCTTACATCATATTCCCATTTACATTAGGGCAGTGGTGTATTTAGGCTTTGTGCTGCCCTAGGCCTGATTAAACTCTTGCGCCCCTAATTTAAATATGAACCACCCTTTTTTTCAAGGCCACACCCCTTCCTGTTTTTAAGACCCACCCTGTCATCAAATACATTTTCTATAGCATATATATACATATATATATATATATATATATATATATATATAATTTTTTTTTTTTTTTTTTTATTTTTTTGTTCTTGTTTGTAGTTTAATTAAACTAAAAAACAATCAAGAATATACATATGCTATAAAAATATGCATATTATAAAACATTTAATAATTTAATAACTACAAGAATAACAAAGAGAAATTTAGTTTTATATAATACCGAGTTTGGACATGGATAATATAATATGCATTGCACAGTATGATTTAGAGAAGAAATATTTATACTACTGATCTTAGCTAATACGTAAGATATTATCCGGGACTTTATTTTAGTTAAACTAGGACCTGTTCGCCTATACGTGCTATCACAATATGTCACTGGATTAGTAAGATTATTCCTATCTTGTAAGATGTTTGGACTTGTGTTTGCTGCCACTGATTGTAATCATAGGATTATTTCCCTAGTCATTATACAAATAAGTGAAATAATCAGCCCCCCCCCGGCCCAGTCCGCCCCATAAGACTAGCGCTACACTGTAGCATAAGCCGGCGGGGACTCTTTTCGTGTGGGAACCGAAAGTAGGATGTTTTTTTTTATGTGCGGGGGGCGGCTTTCTTGCTGCCCCCCTTCAAAGTGCCACCCTAGGCCTGGGCCTTGTTGGCCTAGGCCAAGATACAGCATTGCATTAAGGTCCTAATCAGAGCTCCCCTTATATCACAGGGTTCTCATCAAAGTCATCCTTACATTAGAGATCCTATCAGAGTACCCTTACACCACAGCCCCCCCCCATACATCAGAATCCCCCTTGCGTCAGGGTCAGAGTCCCTTCTTATGCCCCATACACAGGACCAGAATTTCCATCAGAAAAAACTTGAATGGTTTTTCCGACGGGATTCCGCTCAAGCTTGCCTTGCATTGACACGGGCACACAAAAGTTCTCTGAACTTTCGACCGTCAAGAACGCGGTGACGTACAACACTACGACGAGCCGAGAAAATGAAGTTCAATGCTTCCGAGCATGCGTCAAATTGTTTCCGAGCATGTATTTTTTGCATGTCCGAATTGCATACAGACTAATGCATTTTCGGGTATGAACTTTTTCCGACCGAAAAATAGAGAACCTGCTCTCAATCTTTTGCTGGGTGGAAATCTGCCAGCAAAAGTCCGATCGAGCATACACACGGTCGGAATTTCTGACCAAAAGCTCACATCCGACTTTTGCTGGCAGAATTTATTTATTTATTTATTTATTTCAGGTACTTATATAGTGCCGTCAATTTACGCAGCGCTTTACATATACATTGTACATTCACATCAGTCCCTACCCTCAAGGAGCTTACAATCTACGGTCCCTAACTCACATTCATACATACTAGGGACAATTTAGACAAGATCCAATTAACCTACCAGCATGTCTTTGGAGTGTGGGAGAATTTCTGATCGTGTGTACGGGGCATTACATCAGGATACCTATGAGCAGGGATGAGCCGACCACCCCCCGGTTCAGTTCGCATCCAGAACATGCAAACAGGCAAAAAATTTGTTCGAACACGCGAACACCGTTAAAGTCTATTGGACATGAAAATGAATAATCAAAAGTGCTAATTTTAAAGGCTAATATGCAAGTTATTGTCATAAAAAGTTTGGGGACCTGGGTCCTGCCCCAGGGGACATGGATCAATGCAGAAAGAAGTTTTAAAAACTGACGTTTTTTCGAGAGCAGTGATTTTAATAATGCTTAAAGTGAAACAATAAAAGTGTAATATTCCTTTAAATTTCGTACAAGGGGGGTGTCTATAGTATGCCTGTAAAGGGGCGCATGTTTCCTGTGTTTAGAACAGTCTGACAGCAAAATGACATTTCTAAAGGAAAAAAAGTCATGTAAAACTACTATCACTACTATCACTACTAACTACTGTAAAACTACTATCGCTAGCGCCGGCTATTAATGAATTGTCGGTCCGGCAATACACATAAAAGTTCATTGATAAAAACAGCATGGGATTCCCCCACAGCGGAACCCCGAACCAACATTTAAAAAAAAAATGTGTGGGGTCCCCCTAAATTCCATACCAAGCCCTTCAGGTCTGATATGGATATTAAGGGGAACCAAGCGCCAACATTTAAAAAAAAGTCCCCCTCAAATCCATACCAGACCCTTCTGGTCTGGTATGGATTTTAAGGGGAACCCCGCGCCAAAATTGAAAAAAAAAATGGCGTGGGGTCCCCCCAAAAATCCATACCAGACCCTTATCCGAGCACGCAACCTGGCAGGCTGCAGGAAAAGAGGGGGGACGAGAGAGCGCGCCCCCTCCTGAACTGTACCAGGCCACGTGCCCTCAACATTGGGAGGGTGCTTTGGGGTAGCCCCCCAAAGCACCTTGTCCCAATGTTGATGGGGAGAAGGGCCTCATCCCCACAACCCTTTCCCGGTGGTTGTGGGGGTCTGCGGGTGGGGGGCTTATCGGAATCTGGAAGCCCCCTTTAACAAGGGGACCCCTAGATCCCGCCCTCCCTGTGTGAATTGGTAATGGGGTACAAATGTACCCCTATAATTTCACAAAAAAGTGTCAAAAAAGGTTAGAAAACACAAGAGACGGTTTTTGACAAGTCCTTTATTAATTTCTTCTTCTTTCCACTTCTTCTTCCATCTTCTTTCTTCTGGTCTTTCTTCGGTGTTCTTCTTCTTCCTCCATCTTCTTCTTCTCCATCTTCTTCTTCCTCCGCTTTTCTCGTCCTGCATCTTCCTCCGACTTCTTCTCCGCTCCGTCCGCACGATCCGCCTCAGTGGGAGTCTTCTGCCGTGTGACACTTCGCTTCTTCTGACACTTCTTACATAACAGAGGGCAGGGGCACCCAGTGACCCCGCCCTCCTCTGGGGTCTTATGTGCAGGGTCCCCATCAGAGCCTCCCTTATATCTGGGTTCCCATCATAATCCCCCCTTATGTTAGGGTCCCCATCAGAGGCCCCTTTTACATCAGAGTTCCTGCTTACATCAGGATCCTGATGTGAGTCTCCTCTTACTTCAGTGTCTCTGCTTACATACGGATCACTATCAGAGTGCTCCCTTACATCTGGGTCCCCATCAGAGTCCTTTCTTACATCAGTATCACTCTTACATTCCCATCTCAAAATGTTGGGGGTTATGCATCAAGGTCTCCATCAGAGTCCTCTCTTACATCAGGGTCCCTATCAGAGCCCCCTTATATCTGGGTTTCCATCAGAGTCCCTTCTTATCTCAGGGTCCCCATAAGAGTCCCCTCTTAAATTAGCATCCCTGCCTACATCAGGATCCCCATCAGAGTGCCCCCTTACATCAGGATCCCCATCGGAGTTCCTCCTTACATCAGGATCCTCATCAGAGTGCCCCTTACATCAGGATCCCCATCAGAGTGCCCCCTTACATCAGGGTCCCTATCAGAGTCCAATCCTACATCAAAGTCCCCCCTTACATTAGGGTTCCCCTCAGAACCCCCCTTATATCAGGGTCTCCATCAGAGTCCCCTTTTACGTCAGAGACCCTGCTTACATCAGGATCCCCATCAGAGTGCCCCCTTACATCATATTTTTGTTTGTATCCGGGTTCCCATCAGAATACATCTTACATCATATTCCTGTTTACATCAGGGTCCCCATCGAAGCCCCACTTATATCAGAGTCCCCCCTTACATCAGGATCCCCATCAGAGTTTCCTCCCTTATATCCAGGTTACCATCAGAATCCCCCTTATGTCAGGGTCCCCATCAGAGTCCTCTCTTACATTAAAGTCCCTGCTTACATCAGGAACCCCATTAGAGTGCCCCCTTACATCAAGGTGCCCATCAGAGTCATCCCTTACATCAGAGTCCCTATCAGAGCCCCCTTATGAAATGGGCGCCACCAGAGTCCCCTCTTACATCAGAGTCCCTGCTTACATCAGGATCCCCATCAGAGTGCCCCCTTACATCAGGATCCCCATCAGAGTGCCCCTTACATCAGGATCCCCATCAGAGTCCCCTCTTACATCAGAGTCCCCCTTTACCTCAGGATCCCCATAAGAGTTTCCCCTACATCAGTGTCCCCATCAGCGCCCCACTTATATCAGAGTTCCCATCATCATCCTTACATTAGAGTCGCTGTCAGAGTCCCCTTACATCACAGCCCCCATACATCAGAATTCCCCTTTACATCAGGGTCCCCATCAGAGTCCCCCCTTTCATAAATGCAGGGTGCACACTCTAGGTTTTTTTTTTTTAAGCCCAGCATGCTGAATGAAAAAAACTGACAGATCTTCTCCCCCGTTGAGCTATTGTGCTCTGACTAGGGGACGACCACCCCCGCCCCCTGCTAGAACACACCGGTAAGCCCTTGCAGCCATTAGCTGAGAGCATTGATTGCCGATTGGCTGCTGGTTTTCCAGCATGCGTGTTCGACAGAAGCTGAACATTCAGCCGGCTTCTGACGGACAGGCTGCTGTACACACTGGCTGAGATTTCTCCTAACAATAGAGTCCCCCCCTTACATCAGGGTCCCCATGAGAGTTCTCCTCGCATCAGGGTCTCTATCGGTCCAATCAGTAGTGTCAGTGGCAGGAATTATGCTCCAGCTCCACTGTTGGCATCCAGTGGAAGGAATTGCGGCTTGTAGCAGTGGGAGGAATAGTGTCCCAAGGGACAGATAGGGCAATCAAAGGGCCGAAGTTTGGAGACCACTGCAATATAGGAACAATCATGAACTCTCCACTATAAATTTTGTAGAATGATCACCCTTAAATTTGCCCAACGTGCTGCATCTTTTAATGTTGGGCCATTTTTTCCAGTGCTTTATAATTATAGATTGTTTTTTGGGGCTTTTTCTTTCAGTGATGGCGGCTGCTGAACTGAAGCTTGAGGTGACGTGTTCCATCTGTATGAACATTTTTACAGATCCCGCCACCCTGATATGTGGACACAGCTTCTGCCAAGTTTGCATCACAAGAACATTTGACAACCAACATGACAGGGAATACTTCTGTCCAGAATGCATGAAGGATTTCAGGAGACGTCCAGAATTACAGAAGAATCCAAGATTATCCAACATTGCCAACCTTTTGTACTCTGTGGAACCAAAGAGAGACAAACCTGAGAAGGTCTGCAGTTCTTGTATTGACCTTTCTGTACCTGCTGTTACATTGTGTCTACACTGTGAAGCTTTTCTTTGTGATGTGCATCAACAGGAACACAGCAAGTCACCAGAACACGTCCTCACCGATCCCAACACCTCCCTGGAGGGCAGAAAGTGTCCCGTCCACAAGACGATTCTGGAGTATTACTGCATCGATGATGGTACGTGTATCTGTACTCACTGCATGACCTCAGACCACAATGGGCACAAAGTGAACACTATAAGTGAGTATTTGCAGCAACAGATAAAAAATCTAAACCCGATTCTGGAGAAATTGTCCTCTAAAAAAATGAAAACTGAAGCAATGCTCCAGAGTCTGCAGAATCACCAGAGGAAGATAGATAATGAGGCAAATGGTGTAGTTGAGAAAGTCAATGCCATAATGAAAGACATCAGGAAAAAACAAGAAGATCTAGAGATGAGAGTACTGACTGAGGTCTCCAGGCAACAAAAACAGATTTCCCTCTCAGTCTCCAATGATATCCAGCAACTGGAATACGAAAAGTCTGAAAGAGAAAAGAAGATCACTCAAATTGAGGAGCTGAGTAGAAATACCAACCCAATATCTGCCTTACAGACTGCAGAACTGTTGCTTTGTGTCTCAGCGGATGAGTATAATTTGGACACAGAGATGGGTAGAGAAATTATCCATAAAGCAGGTAATCTGGAGGAGGATGTGATCTTAGAGACTTTGCATTCTGGGCTATCAAACATTGTGGTGGGAGCTGGAAAAGATGTCCACATGAAGGATGTTCCGAAAGTTTCACTCTCTGCAGCTGATGATAATATACACATAGGAAGTAGTAGTAGTAGTAGTGTTTCCAATGAGCCTCCGATACAAGTGCCGATCTTTATACATGAACCAAATGCCCCTGTTCAATCACACACCCCATCAAAAACTCAAATTAGGGCAATCACAACTAAACCTCAAAACGTCTTACTCATCCCAGCTGAGTCTCAAAATGATCCACTTGTTGCAGCTGAACCTCCAAAAGTTACACCGGTTGCAGCGGAACCTCAAAACATTCAACTCATTGCAGCTGAACCTCAAAACATTCAACTCATTGCAGCTGAACCTCAAAACATTCAACTCATTGCAGCTGACCCTCAAAACATTCCACTCATTGCAGTGGAACCTCAAAACATTCCACTTTTTGCAGCTAAATCTCAAAACATTCCACTCATTTTTGGCAATAGGATCACTACCCAAAAAATGTTACCTGGTGTAAACAAAGCTAGTAACTGTTTGCTCATCTATGATGCCATTGATAATGACATGGATAATGACATTGATAATGACATGGATAATGACGTTGATAATGACATGGATAAGGACATTGATAATGACATGGATAATGACGTGGATAATGATGTTGATAACGACATTGATAACGACATTGATAAGGACGTGGATAATGACGTGGATAATGACGTGGATAATGACGTGGATAATGATGTGGATAATGACATTGATAACGACATCGATAACGACATCGATAAGGACGTGGATAATGATGTGGATAATGACGTCGATAATGACATTAATAATGACGTGGATAATATCGTTGATAATGACATGGGTAATGACGTTCATAATGACACTGATAATGACGTTCATAATGACATTCATGATGACATTGAAAATAACTTCAATGATGACTTTGAAAATAACTTCAATGATGACTTCGAAAATAACTTCAATGATGACTTCGAAAATGACTATGATGACGTTGGCTGGTGATTACGGTGTATGTATTCTAGATTTTTAGTAATTAAAAACAGTGAGAAAAAAAGATAATCCACAATCCTTCTGAGAGAATAAAAATGGAATTTGATTATAAAGTGGGGCAGTTGACCATCTATGATATGGGTGACCCCATACAACACTTACACACCTTCACTCAGCCCCTGCATCTTATAATCAAATTTAAAATTTAAACTGTGTCTTCAAATTCGCTCACAGGTTTTATTTTACCCCAGCCCGATTGGGAGGGATATATTCATTTTGCTCTGCGGAGTGCTGGAGATGTGTACTTTCCCCTGCCAATTTTGACCATGTTTTCTGGCACAGCTAGTTGATTCATGGCTTTTGGATGGAAGTCAGGAAGTCACGAAATGCAGAGGTCTTGGCCTCCCCCCGTTCCAATGACAGTTTCTGTATGTCTACTCAGCCTTGTAGAGGAGATGGTTCCGACCAGTGCCCATAGAACACTACTCAACATATTATTGTTTTATACTATTAAGGCTATTATTTTACACTTGAAGAAACCCACCGCCCCACGTGGTCCTTCTGGAAAGGCCTAGTAAACTCCATGATACGGTTCTATAGGGCCACCTATCTTTCCAGAGGGTGTGAGAAGAAGTTTTCATTTTAGTAGGTTTCATTGGTCTTTGTTATTATTACGAGATTTTAGCACTCGGGCTTTCACACTGGAGTGACAGGAGCTTTACAGGCGCTTTGCAGGCGCTATTTTTAGCGCTAAAACGTCTGTAAAGTGCCTCGGTGTGAAAGTGGCCTAAATGTTCATGGATTACTACTGAACAAATTGCCTGCTATGATGTACAGACTCTATAAAACTGGCAAGTATTTACACTGACAAAGCTGGAAACTGGGTGTGCCTGCCCACACACCAGTGGCCAACAAGAGAGAGAAAAATTTCACCTTTGTTAAGTGGGAAATATGTCATGAAACGAAAGAAAAAGCAAATAGGTGCATGTGTATTTACCTATAGGAAGGAAAGCATATGCCCTAGTTAAATAGGAGAACAAAAAGATGGGAGGATACACAGATTAGCTTAACATTTGTCCTAATCTGTTACTCTTTTCCAACCTGGAATGTCAGGTAGATGATCACTATCTACAAAGGAAACCTCCCTCTCTAAGACAATTTGATTGGCCAATTACTGTGGTTTGGTGTCTTGCATTCAAGCCACTTGTTGGTCTTAGACAAAACAATATATAATAACTCTCATATCTCCATTGTAAACAACTAGGCAATTTGACTGTGAAAAAAGGAGGGAAAATACTGCGCTAAACCAAAAAACAAACAATGTGCAAATGTAAAATTGTAAAATTAGAAAGCAGCTAACACTCAAACAAGCAAAGTTCAAAGTGACATGTGAAAAATAATGTGTAGCGCTCAAATAAATGACCATTAAAATGGAAATAACCTGAAAAGGTAATCAATGCATAAACGAGTAATGTAAATACTCTGTACATACAATAAATGTGAAACAAAATCAATGATGATGCCCCAGTTGAAGACCACTTGTGTCGAAACGCGTCGAACCTGCTCATTTTTGCCTCTCACATTGCTTTTATACATGTTTTACCAATTTTGTGATCACTTTTAATTGTCTATCTTTTATGACCAATAAACCATATTTGGTTGACCTGCACCATATGGAGCACCTTTTTTCTTTTCTTCTCCTTTTTACATTTTGATATTCCTGATTATTCTACCATTATCACGTGGACGAGTTCTGAATTCCTCTGGCTGTCGGTTGACGGTTTCTTCCAGTCCTGTGGTTTGGAGTCACACACTGACCAGCATATCCAGTGTGACAGTCCTAGGAGGACTACAAGCCCTTTTGACTCACTGCCGTATGGTATGTGTGTCCATCTCAGCTGGTAAGAGTACCCTATCTTACTTACCTTATTCCTTGGAAGTGTCCATAGGCATGCCCACTTGTTTACCGGGACCATATACCAGCCTACCTATCTTGATACGTGGCTAGAAGAATTCTTTCCATTTTATATGCAGTGACTATATGGACTATGTTCTACATTCCATTGTGTTTCACTAGCACAACCAGTATTATTATTTTTATGTTATAATACTTCACTGTAGCGGATTGATTGTTTCACGTTTATTGTATGTGCAGAGTATTTACATTACTCGTTTATGCATCGATTACCTTTTCAGGTTATTTCCATTTTAATGGTCATTTATTTGAGCGCTATACATTATTTTTCAAAAGGCAATTTGACTGGCCAATTACCGTGGTATGGTGTCTTGCAACCAAGCCACTTGTTGGTCTCAGGCAAAAAAAGCTCTCATAAATTTCTTGTAAACTTCATGTTTACTATCCTAGTAAACCATATGACAAATGTGACACCTCAAAATAAAGGTGAAAAAATAAGGTGCAAAAATAACTTAACTCTACATGTTTCGCTCACTAAATAAGCTTCATCAGGAGTACCAAATAGTGCACCAAATCAATAAAGTAAAAATGAGACAAACAAATATATAAGGTCCATGGTGATGAAAGGAAAGAAAATGGCATCCAATTGTTTGGTCACCCTGCATTTTTAACATTATGAGCAAAATGTCCGCCATGCGTCCACGTGCAATGACGTCATCACGCACATGATAGTGCTCTGTAATGTGCTGTTTGTCTGTGTACTTGTGAAAAATGTTTTATAAAAAGAATAAAAAACAAAAAATAAAAAAACGTTAAACTGAGTTAAAAATTTAAAGTAGACCTTATATTTAAATTCAAAGGTCACTTTTGTGTAAAAGAGTACTCTTTGCCATGTGTAGAAAATACATCTCCTGAGTTCCCTCATTTGGCCTTATGTCTAGGAATAAAAGATCACATGATCTGCCATTAGTATTGTGGATGCCTCCTTTTACATACACACTATACATAGAACCAAGAAATGTTACACATCAGCACACACTGATAGGATGACGTACATTACACTGATCTATTGAAATATACCATATGTCTAAAAATCATTAGGAAGGCTGTAGCCATAGTTAGATTAGTAATGGGTTCCTGCAGATGTTCTGTACAGCAGCGTAGTGTGTGGAAGGTAGGAATTAGCAGAAGGAATGGGGGCTATTAATTGAACCTTAACAAGTTCACTTCAACAACAACATAAGTGTGAGCTAACGTTCAGACTTTGCAGCAATAGCAGCAGCAGGGACGGTTGATGCCACATGAGTACCAGCAGGGCTCTTTGGGACCTTAGGCCTAGTTACAACTCCTCTTCCTATGAAGAACCTATGAAGAAACCCAATATCACTGAACAACAGACTGGGATTTACAGCTTTCATGAGCAGGCACTATATCAGTGGTCTCCAAATTGTTGCCTGCGGGCCGGATGAGGCCCTTTGCTTGCCATTATCAGGCCCTTGAGGTACTATTCCTTCCACTGACACTAAAGACGGGGCACTATTCCTCCTATTGATACCATTGATGGGGCACTATTCTTCCACTGACACCAATGATGGGGCACTATTCCTCCCACTGACACCAATGACAGGGCATTATTCTCCGCTAACGCCAATGATCGGGCACTACTCCTCCCAATGACACCTATGATGGGACACTATTTCTTCTACCGATTCCATTGATGGAACATCATTCCTCCCACTGACAACAATAATGGGACACCCTTCTTCCCACTGACAGCAATGTTGGGACACTATTTCTCCCACTGATACCAATGATGGGGCACGTTTCCTCCCACTGACACCAATGATGGGGCACTATTCCTTCCGCTAATACCAATGATGGGGCACTATTCCTCCCACTGACACCAATGATAGTGAACTATTCCTCCCACAGACATCAATGACAGGGCAATATTCCTTCCACTGACACCAACAATGGGACACTATTCCTCCCACAGACACCAATGATGGCACTGTATGCTGTACGCTATGTGTGGCGAAAAACGAACACTGCACATCACCCTGAGCACACCATCCCCACTGTGAAACATGGTGTCGACAGCATCATGTGGTGGGGATGCTTTTCTTCAGCAGGGACAGGGAATCTGGTCAGAGTTGATGGGAAGATGGATGGAGCCAAATACAGGGCAATCTAATGCCACGTACACACAACCAGTTTTTCCGTCAGAAAAAAACTCTGATGGTTTAATCAACGGAGTTCTGACGGAATGCCGCTGAAATTGTCTTGCGTACACACGATCACACCAAAGTCCGACTGACCAGAACGAGGTGACGTACAACACTTACAACGGGACTAGAAAAAGGAAGTTCAATAGCCAGTAGCCAATAGCTTCCGTCTCGTACTTGCTTCAGCGCATGCGTCGTTTTTGGTCCATCGGAACAGCATACAGACGAGCGGTTTTCCCGATAGGAATTGGTTTGAAATATTTGGAACATGTTCCATTTCTAGGTCCGTCAGAATTTTCGAAAATAAGGTCTGATGAGGCCTACACACGATCGGATTATACGATGAAAAGATTCCGTCGGACTTTTCCTGACGGACATTCCGCTCGTGTGTCCGCGGCATTAGAAGAAAACCTGTTAGAGTCTGCAAAAGACTTGAGACTGGGGCGGAAGTTCACCTTCCAGCAGGACAATGACCCGAAACATACAGCCAGAGCTACAATGGAATGGTTTAGATCAAAGCATATTCACAATCCAGACCTAAATCTAATTGAGAATCTGTGGCAAGACTTGAAAATTACTGTTCACAGACGCTCTCCATCCAATCTTGAGATATTTTGCAAAGAAGAATGGGCAAAAATGTCCCTCTCTAGATGTGCAAAGCTGGTAGAGACATCCCCAAAAAGACTTGCAGCTGTAATTGCAGTGAAAGGAGGTTCTACAAAGTATTGACTGGGGGGGGGGGGGCGCCATACAAATGTACCCCCACACTTTTCACATTTTTATTTGTAAAAAAAAAAAAAGGAAGTCCATTTATCATTTTCCTTCCACTTCACAATTATGTGCCACTTTGTGTTGGTCTATCACATAAAATCCCAATAAAATACATTTACATTTTTGGTTGTATTATTATTATTATTATTATTATTATTATACATGATTTATACACAATGTATCATGACAAAATGTGGAAAATTTCAAGGGGTATAAATACTTTTTCAAGGCACTATATATTCATACTTTATGAATTTTAGTTTTTATATATATATATATATTTAAAAAGTACTGTATATGATTCACATTTTATATAGCTAGCTTATTTAGTTATCACTAACTCTCCCTACATTTTACATATTAAGGTTAAAATTTGAGCCATGGGTGTCTTTGTTGGCATCAGTTGACTTTTCTCCAAGGAGCAGAGTGGGAAATCCTCAGCCAAATGGTGCTTACATCTAATCACATCCTATTGTTCTTAATGTTCAGGCATTCTGATAGCGTCGGATGGCAGCCAACGGGGGGGGGTTATATATCCTTGCTCCTTAGCGAAG
The DNA here is from genome assembly GCF_042186555.1 of Aquarana catesbeiana. Lineage (NCBI taxonomy): Eukaryota > Metazoa > Chordata > Amphibia > Anura > Ranidae > Aquarana > Aquarana catesbeiana. The sequence continues at coordinate 14,958,410 of NC_133333.1, read as the reverse complement.
ATGGAGGAATCTGTTTGCTTTCTTCCATTCAATCTGTAGGCTGAACAAAAGAAATGTATGCATTTAAGAAATCTTTGTATCTATGCATGTATGGCCAGTCTAGCACACAAACACTGAATTATGCAGACACAAGTCTCATCAGGTAAGTTTACTGCAGATGAAGGGCCATGAGGCTGAAGGAAGGCGCTCTATTCTACGTGTTTTATCTGGTTATACTGTGAACCAACTATTCAAAGAAAAAAGCAACGTTGTAGCTGACTCCTTCAAGGGAAAGTAAAGTATTTTCCGTTTTTTTTTTTAATACACATGTAAAAAAGCAAAAGAAAAAGGAAGAAAGAAAAAAAAAGAAAAAAAAAAAGAAAGAAAAAAGAAGAAAGAAAAAAGGAAAAACATAAATATGCTTGATTCCGGTAATCTTATCAAAATGCATTCATCATAGGAAAAAACCTTTTGTTTTTTTGAGTAATTTAGAATTATATATGTACATGGAAGCAGCCATATTTGCTTATTAGCTATGCAGTCCCTGCTTCCTGCTTTGCAGTGCTACATAATGTTTGTGCTTTACTGCTCCTATCACAATGCACAACTATAGACTATCATTAAATGAATTGAATCTCAGTTTCTTCGACAGCCGAGATTCAATCCATTAATGGGCAGGCTGGTTGTACTGAAGTCGATCCATCAATCGACTTCAGTACAACCAGCATCTTGGATTTTTTGCATGTGATTACTGCTATACCTGCCAGCAGTAATCATTGTGTTCCGCCAGCAGGGAAGGCTACCCACTGGCAGAATACAATAGTGCTGCAGGAGGAATCCCCCCCCCATCAACATTGACTATGTTGATAGGGGAAGCGAGTGGTTTTCTTTTCTGTGACCCGTGGATGCTGGAAAGAAAATTGCAACATCTATGGCTTGCCTATGAGTAGTCCGACCGACTGAAGACAATACACACCCCATGCAGCTGATATTTTATGCAGAGAAAGACATGGGAAGGAGATATGGAGAGCTCCCACTAGTGATCAACCTTGATATCTTTAGATTTAAAGCAACTCCTTTCCTGGGTTACCAATATGTAGCAACTCGCCTTCTTCAAAAGAAGTGGCTGTCTACTTGCCTATCCCAATGTAAGCTCAGAAAAAACAGGGAGGGGGAGGCGCCGACCTGAGTGTAGTATTAAAATGATGACTTTAATAGGATAAGATTAAAAACACTTACAAGATGATAGAAGAACAGCAGTGGGACCCACAGAGCCATTTGGAATGCCAGGAATGCACTTTACTTTGACGAGCATGCATCTTCTATCATCTTGTAAGTGTTTTTAATCTTATCCTATTAAAGTCATCATTTTAAAGAGGAAGTAAACTCTCCCACTCTGATGCTGCTTTTCATTTAGTCCATTATAATAAGTAATTATCAAACTATAGCCACTGTAATCCATCCCAAATCGCATATTACTTACTGTTTAAAGAAACTTTAAAAAACTTGTTTCCAGGGGTTAGGCAGCTCCATCTTAAGTATTGTTTTCTTAGTCCACAGTAGAGTGTATTTCCGCCCTTACATTGAGCACTTCCTGTACTGTTAACCAAGCCTCCTTCTCAATCCAGCGTTTCTATGGCAACCCTGTTTCCCTGCTCATAGCTGAATTGTTTTATCCTATAGTATTTACTTGTGCCGATTAACTAGTGTTTGCCTGTGTCAGTCTTATCAGCTTCAGCTGATAAGGCTGCAGTAATGCTGTCCGATGCCCAAGTTTACACTGCATGTGTCAGGCTCCTACTTACCAGACCGGTGAGTCCGCTTGGGCAGAAGGTAGGCTCCCTTACGCGTCCGACTCGCGGCCCCTGGCCAGGTAAACAGGAGGCACAGGAGTGCGGAGTGGTATGAGAGCCTGTTTGCAGGAGTCCAGATGCAGATGGAAGAGCAGGCTAAGACGGCTGGTGCTGGCTGGAGCACAGGCAAGACTGAGCAGGATGGTCAGGAGACAGGCTGGGTTCGGCAACAGGCAAGCAGTTGAGGTACAGAGGAGCAGGCAAACGGATAGTCAGACAGGCAGAGGTCAGGTGCAGGCAGAGTTCAATGGGAGGTTCAGGAAACAAGGCCAGGTCGTCAGGATATCAGGATCAATACAGGTACAAGGGTCAGGCACTAAGGACGGCAGAGCTGTTGATCAGGCAGCACTGATCACAGAGGGAAGCCGGCTTAAATGGGCCATTTGGCACCAAACGACGTGCACATGCGCGCACCGGCATGCACAGGCGCGTGCACCCACACACGCCCGCGCGCACGCCCCCGCACACCAGCACACATACGACAGACCTGCCTGGGACACACATGCCAGCACTGCAAGGAACGCGCGCAGTGGAACCCGCAGGAACGCGCGCGCCGACGCGCCCTGACACACACCACCACGAGCACCCTGCCCACCGAGGTACGCTCTCTGACAGCATGTGATGTCACATGGTCACATGGGGTGTAGTAGGAAGCTCTGAGTGATTATGCAGTCTCGTGGGATTTCAGTGTTGTGCCGTAGGAAGTCCTGATAATAGACAGACAAGTACACAGAGTGTGCCGTAAATCAGAGGAGATCTGGGCATGCTCAGTGAAGTCATTCTAAAGAACAAAAAGGATTACAACAATACTAAGCAAGTAAGGAGATATCTACAAGCAGTGTTCATTAGGGTTTTTTATGCTGATTTACATGGGACAAAGTTGTCGGGGAGAGTTTAAAACCACTTTAATACTACACTCAGTTCGGCGCCTCCCCCTTCCCTTGATTTTTCCTTACATGTCTTACAGAGTTCTGGACAAACTCTGAAGGATGGCTGCCTTCCTTTTTAACCCTTAATATCCCTTTCTATGGATACATCACCATCCAGCTATTACAGCCACAGACTATACCCCTAAGGATTACGCCTTCTGGAGCGCCAGATAAACACTGACTATACTGCCAATGTAAGCTCCGAGTCCTGAGTGGCTCGGTGAGAGCCGACAATGGTGCGGAAGTCCTAGAACAGTGATGGCAACCCACCGGCACCAATGCTCTGGGCATTGTTAGAGGGGGGTGATAGTCTCCTCCCATCAGTCGTAGCAGCTGCCCAGGACCCAGAGATGTGGGATCAAATGACCACTACAAAAAAAAAAGGTATTTACACTTCTATTTATTATAAATGTTCTACATTACTACCGTGTTTCCCCGAAAATAAGACCTACCCTGAAAAAAAGACCTAGCGTTATTTTCCCAGGAGGGCTGCAATATAAGCCCTACCCCGAAAATAAGCCCTAGTTTAAAATGCTTGTAAAATCCTATAATCCACTCTATTACAGTACTATATAATGTACAATGTGTGTGTTTCTGTAATATAAATGAGAGGAAGTGAGCTCCGGCAGGTCACAGAAGCGCAGAGTGGCGCTATAACAAAGGTATTTGGCACAATTATATTACAGAAACACAAACATTGTACATTATGTACTACTGTAATAAAGTGGATTATAGGATTTTACAAGCATCTTAACTCAGTTCACACTGGGGATTCCTGTCAGGCAGGGGGAGAGAAGACAGCACATTACATGGTAAGACCTACCCCGAAAATAAGCCCTAGTGTGTCTTTTGTTGCCAAAATTAATGTAAGACCCGGGCTTATTTTCGGGGAAACACGGGACTAAACTAACAAAAATTGAAATTGAGGCACCACACTGCTAAGAGGTCAAGATGCAACAGTATTTCAATAAAAGTCAGGGGGACTATTCAGAAAGCAGTCAATGCATTTTGGGATCCAAGAGCGCCCCCCCATAATCTGCTTTAGAAGGAACATAAGGACATCTTCATATCAATCCAACGTCAACACAAGATCCTATATATATATAAAACTAAATAGCCAATAGTATTGGACGTTTCAAAATGAGTATTCAAATGCAAAATTATAAGGACGTGGCCATAAACCAGCAGGAGGAAAGTTCAATACTACCTTTGGACAGTTTTTTTTTAAATTAAAGCTTAGTTATTGTTTGGAGTGGATGGCGGCCAGCAGAGGTAGGGAGTCAGTCAGCAGTAGGGGAATTTAAACATGCCTAGGGCAAGCATAGATCTATACTCAAAAGGTTTAAAAAAAAAAAAAAAAAAGCAAAGATGAGGAAGAGTCGATGTCACTTTTGTTTGTTTCTTTGTAAGCGGAAGTAGCTGCAAACGTAAACCAGCTTCATCCAGCTGACACATCTAGAGCATTTCTCAGTAAGTTTTTGCTTTTATATACTGTATACGTTTTCTTAGCTCTAAAAAGCCGAGTGACCAATATACATGCAGAAGGCTGCATGATAGATCACATATTAAGTGCTAAGCTGGATACACGCTATACAATTTTTTCCTTTAGATTTACCAAAACCAGATAATATGAAGGTCAAACCTAAACACTTTCACTTTGTATGCAATCAGGTAGGGCCTTGCACTACATAGTTGAAAGCAGGGCTTTTTTTCAGCAGGAACTTGGGGGAACGCAGTTCTGGCACCTCCAGAACTGAATGGCAAGGGGTGCTGGGGTGTCCTGGAGAGTCTATTGATGCTGGCTGTTGAGGAATCTATTGTTGCTGGAGGGGATCTATTTTTGGGGAGGAAGGAGGTCTACTGTTGCTGGGGGGGACTTCTGTTGCTCGTGGGGGATCTATTGCTGCTGGGTGTGGGTCTTATGTTGCTGGGGGGGTCAATCATTGCTGGGAGGAATCTACTGTTGAGGGAGGGGTCTTTGTAGCTGGCTGCTGGAGGGTCTATCAATGCTGGCTGCTGGGGAACCTATTGTTGCTGGATGGAATCTTTTTTTGCAGGGGGATCTATTGTTGCTGGGAGTGGGTCTTATGTTGCAGGGGGTCAATCGTTGCTGGGTGGGATCTACTGTTGAGGGAGGGGTCTAATGTTGCTGGCTGCTTAAGGGTCAATTGATGCTTGCTGTTGAGTATGCATTGTTGCTGGAGGGGATCTATTGTCGCTGGGCTGTCTATTGTTGCTAGATCTATTTTATTGCCTTTCTTGTTATCATTAACAAACTCCATATAAAATACTTGGTTCTGTATTCTCTTAAAGGGGCAGTACTGGGAGGTGGGTAAGGGTTGGACCCAAAAAAGAGAATGGAGGTTCCCCGTGAGGTTTTTTAGCAGCAATTTGTAGATCAAAAAAATAGTTTTGTTAAAAAAAGTTAATTTTATTGACAAAATACTCTGGACATAGACCATACAAAACAAGGATTTAAAAACATGAGCTCCGGTTTACATAATGCGAGACACGGTGAATTGGGTAACAAATCAGACAATAAGTTAGTATCATGTGGAAATTGTTGTAAAAGGTATACATACAGCGATGCTACCTAGAACATTGATTATAGTTATACTGTAAGATGTTGGAGAAAACCCCAATGCATTTCAACCTTATTGGGTCATGGTCTTCCTCAGGGGGTCCTTATAATTCTACAATAACATCAGAGAAAAAAATCAAAATCTTAAATTTTAAATATGTCTTCTACAGAAATTTGGAAATAATCTCATAATATTTACCCTCTATACCAGTGATGGTGAACCTTGGCACCCCAGATGTTTTGGAACTACATTTCCCATGATGCTCATGCACTCTGCAGTGTGGTGGAGCATCATGGGAAATGTAGTTCCAAAACATCTGGAGTGCCAAGGTTCGCCATCACTGCTCTATACCATGCACTTGTTTATCCGGAGACTTCTTTAAAAGCAAAACAAAAAACAAAAGAGTTCCCCCACTTGTGATTCTGGGTTACGCTGAAACGTTGTCCCTACCCGCACCCCAAAGGGAGGCAGGGTGGACCCGTACGACTTGCAGGTGGTCACAGACAACGTGGCCCTCACCCAGAGCAGGAAGGGAATGGACAACCAGAGCACCTGGAAATTACCATAATAGTACAGATTAGAATATTATCTATATGTTACATTATATTATATTAGTGTTCTAACCCAAGTATGCAAGGTATTTATGTATGACACAGGGGGCGAGAAACAATTTGTTTGGAAATATTTATATACACCAAAGGGTGTGTGTATCAATGTAAAAATAACAATAAAAATAAATATAAAGATCAGTGTATGAACAATTTTTAAGAATATAGATATCAGTATATATCCTGAATTTATTTAAAGGGAAATGGATATCCCATCATGATATAATTTAATTTGGACATGAAATAGAAACATCTATGCCAACAAAGGTGACAAACGTGATAAAAAACTAAATACTGGTAAAAATGCAAAGTGACAGATGACGAAAAAAGGAACTTGTGCCAGGTGTTTCCTCTTCCTTTAGGGGGAGGGGGGGATTTTAACTAGTGCAAACAGTGAAGAGGGAAATCATATGATATGACTCCTCTTATCCAAACAGGGTTGCTAAAAGACCATGGTCTATATGTCACCCCTGAAAAAAAAAGGGGGAAATTAAAAACAAAACAAAATATATAGAAGTGAAAATAAAAGTGACAGTGAATAAGAAAAGCCACTGTGAGTTAGAAAAACTGGTGCAAAGGTAGTGCTTGTGAGAGATGTAATTATCTTGGCAGATATATACCCAGCTGCCGAGGATATTAGAAACCAAGAAAAGTAGATGAATGTGAAAATGCCCTTATAGATTAGGGTGCTGTAAGATATATATATAGTCCATCAACAAGTGTGAGAGGACTACCAAAGATACTTAGGTGCTACAAAAGTATAAAAGAAACCACAGAAATCAATACCTTCTCTCTATATTTAAAATGGTCGGACACATATGACATCCAGAAAGAAATGCATAATGTCTAATCGCCAAAATCAAAAAGACATGTAGCACTAACTCTCGGTGGAGCTGCTGGTTTAAAGCGGGCTGTTACCTTCACTTCCGCCACCTCTATTTCCCCGGCACTGGGTCTAGGGTCCCGTTGAGTTTACCTCCAGACAATGTAGGCACCAGACACTTGAGTATCTTTTTCCAATGCTTTAATGAACAGGTAGTAACGGAAGTAGCAGGAAAGAGGTAGAAGGAAAATTGCAGGGAAGCTCAAATACCTTGTCTTAGTATTCTTTAGTACATCATTATGAATTATTATTATTATTATGAACGCTTGTAGCTGAATATGCTCCCCTTGTGGGATTTAATCTTTGCCCGCCTGGATAGGTTTCTCTCACTTGCCTAGCAGCCAGTACGTAACACGAACAAAAGTCTCTGACACAGACTTGTTTGGAGCAAAACCCGTACGATCCTCTGCCACAGGATGTAATGGTTTACGGTGAATATCAGACACAGTACTTGAACCTTTAAACTAACCCGGCAGTATTATGCAGTAAGATTACTTCAGGATACGTCCTCCAACCAAGACACCAGGCCCCTCTCCAGACCAGCACTCTGCATGATCCTTCCATGACAGGTCCTCCCCTGGGATCTCCTCGGTTGTCCAGCTTCTTCACTCTGGATAGACAGCTCAGGACCATTCCTCTGCCGCTGTGGTAGGCCCCAGACAGGCTTTTGGGCCCACCCACACACCACAGCGACGTGGGCCTCCGGATCAGAGGACCACGAGGTCGTACTCCTAACGCATACCCGTCGGCCAGGAGGGCCAGCAGGTGGCTGAAAACAAACCCCTAAACATGGCATCTGTCCCATAAATACCCTCTCCCAGAATGCAACTCGGAGGACCACCTCCACCGAATTGTCTCCGGGACAGAGGAGCACTCATACGCTTCAACACATTGCCTTTCCAACACTGGCCCATGGTGACAACGACACCCACCGGTGCAGTTTGGAACTACACGCAACTCAGCCAAGCTGGAACAGAGGCAAATCTAACTTCACCTAACAAGTAACCCACTAAATTTACCTATCAGCAGTAGATTAGAAATCTACCAGCGCTACAGACATATGCATAAGAAGCCTGAATGAAAGAAAGATCAAATAAGTGACAAAAGCTTTTCAAATGATATTGCAAAGGTGCAGCTTCGCCTCCAAATATTACATATCCTTACCCCATAGCTTTGTGTGTTGTCATGCTCATGTCAGGGATCAACTAAGTAATCCCAGCAAGGAACATCTCTAAATATGCTCCCTGAGTGGGTGGGTGATTGCTGACAGGTGCTGAGGATAATCTCCAAACCAACCCTCTAAGGGAGGGGCCGTTGGGAGGCAAGATGCATCCCTGCTGTGGCCCCCTCGGCGTTCCGGTAAGCAAGATGCTCCGGACGCCTCCGTCATCTCCGACGTAATCACCGTGACTGAAGGCGAGCCACGCGCATGCGCGGAGAAGGCACCCTCAGCCAGAATTGGGAGACCACTCCGCTCATGCGTGCGACACGAACTCCGTGTCCGAAGGTGAACACGGAATGCCGCCGGCAGGGTAAAAAGCTCCACCTAGTGGTAGATGTTAAAACCACGGGTGTTGCTTAATGGGGAGATGCTAGAATAATCATCTCCCCACCCTGCCGGGAAGCCGCCAGATCGGAGACCAACATCCCAAGGTGCAGGGGGAGGACAGAGACAATGATCCAGTATCTAGGGGGTAAAAGGAACAAAAATAAACATAATCATATATTTCAGCTTTACATTAATTGATGTATTACAGTGTCCAGAGATCAAACTAAATAAACAATTAATGTACATTATTTGTTATATTTTACAATGAGCAAAGGAAAGAGAAGGGAGTCCACCATGAGAACCAGAACTTAAAGGGGTTGTAAAGGTAAAAATTTTTTCACCTTAATGCATTCTATGCATTAAGGTGAAAAAACTTTTGACAGTACCGCCGCCCCCAGCCCCCCCGTTTTACTTACCTGACGCCTCGAATCTTCGCTGCTCGTGCTCGTCATCTTCATTGCAGCTCAGCCTGGTCGCTGATTGGCTGCAGTGGATGGATTGAAAGCAGCGCAGCCATTGGCTCGCGCTGCTGTCAATCACATCCGATGACGCGGCGCGCCGGGGGGCGGGGCCAAGTGATACAGCGAGCGGCTATAGCCGCCGGCTGTATCACGGGAGCGCGCCCGCAAGCACTCACCACCGTGCGAGGGAGCTCGCATGAAGGTGGTAAATGCTTGCGGGGAGGAGCTGAAACAGCCGCCGAGGGATCCCAGAAGACCAGGTTCGGGACCACTCTGTGCAGAACGTGCTGCACAGTGAAGGTAAGTATAACATGTTTGTTATTTTAAAAAAAAAAAAATAATTACTTTACAACCCCTTTAAAGAAATACTAATCTCATAAAGTACATACAAAAATTTCCAAGCTTTTTTCGAGGAAGAGGCTGCCAGGAGGAATAGGTAGATAAATGTTTATAGGGAGGAAGTGAGGAATATTGATATGTTGCAGTGATATATCATCTTATAAGTATATTCGTATTGCAAATATGCATGAGTGTGCATCTATATTGTGATACCACAAGAAGACTAAGTTACAATGTACGTTAATAAAAGATTAACGTAAATGTCGCTGACTGCTTCATTTAGAGAGAAAGAGATATATTTTCTCATGCCTTCTCCATCTTTCTCCCCATTACCTCTAAAATATCCTCCTAGCTGGTCTTCCCCGAGTTAAAGCCCTTCAGAAAAGGGGTGTATGAAATGGACTCATTGAGACCAGGATATGTGGTGGCCCCGAGTCTATATATCCATTTTTGCTCAATTTGTAAGCGCTTTTTGGTCCAATCGCCGCCACTTCCTGGAATATGAATCCTATCTAAGGCGGCGAAGGCAACTTTGGGCATCCTATAGTTGTGTTGAGTAACCACGTGTCTTCCTAGGGGGAGATAGATGTTGCCCATTTCCATGCTATAGACATGTTTCGATGTTCTACACCAAAATTTCTGCCTGGCTTTACCTACACAAAATGTGCCGCACTCGCAGGTCATTAAATATACTACTGCGGGGGTCTGACAATTTACAAAGTGTTTAGGTTTAAAAACCTGGCCATTAGGAAGTGTGAATACTTTTTCTTTTCTTATCCATTGGCAATGACTACAGTGCCCACAAGGGAAAGTTCCGTATATGGAACAATGTTTTTTGTCAAATTTTCGGTATTCACTTTTTACCAACTTGTCTTTTAGGGATGCGTCTGAAATTAATTATAGGGACCAGGGAGACAAAATGCTTAACTTTGTCATCATCTGTAAGGATGGACCAGTGTTTAACAATAATATTGCGGATTTGTTGATGTTGCCGTGATTATCGTATAATTATTCGTGAAGGATCTGCTTCCTTCCTTTTTCTTGTCTGTGGTCTAAACAACAGAGCTTCCCGGGCCTGTGCAATAGCTCGATTGAATGCTTTTTTTAAACAACACCGGCTATAACCTCTATCTAATAATCGATTCTGGAGCTTTCCAGCCTCGATTTTGAAGAGTGTGTCATTTGAACAGTTTCTCCTCAACCGGAGGTACTGTCCATATGGAATAGAATTCTTTAGGGGGGTGGGATGGAAACTCTCCGCGTGCAAGACGGTGTTTCCTGCTGTATTTTTTCTGTATAATGTGCTGGTTAAATTCCTTTGTATCTCACACTCAACTTTCACATCTAGGAAGGTAACGGATTTGACGTCAAAATTCATAGTGAATTTCAAGTTGAAGCTGTTTGTGTTCATGTAGTTGAAAAACTGAATCAATGTTTCCTCAGGACCTTCCCAGATGATGAAGATGTCATCAATGTACCTGAGCCATGTAGTGACGTGGCTCAGGTACATGGCGAGATCCTCATCACTGAAAAGTGACCGCTCCCACTCCCCCGGGTACAGGTTGGCGTAGGATGGGGCACAACATGTCCCCATCGCTACGCCTTGCACCTGGAGGTAGTGGGAGCTGTCAAAACAAAAATAGTTGTTATTTAGAATGTGATTTAATCCACTCAGAATGAAATTGTTCAAGGCCTTATCATACCGTGATCCTTGTTGCAATACATTGTGAATAGCCTGAAGTCCTTTCCCATGTGGGATTGAACAGTAGGCTTCAACGTCTATTGTAACTAAGATTGAATTTTCAGAAAGCTTTAGTTCATGTATCATCTGCAAAAAAGTGAATAGTGTCCTTCGTGAACAAGGTAATGCTACTACAAAGGGCTGAAGATACGAGTCAATTACCCTACTTAGGTTTTCAGAGATCCCACCATTACCTGAGATAATTGGTCGCCCTGTAATTTGAGTAGAGCTTTTATGGATTTTTGGGAGACTGTAAAAAGTAGATGTACGAGGATGTTTTGTCCTAATAAAGTCATATAGATCTTTAATAATTGTGCCATCGCGGTATGCTTGATCGATTAGGTTATAGAAGGCTTGATTAGATTTTGTAATGTGTCTGGTATGAATGGTCTTATACCATTCTCTGTTATTCAAAATGTTACGGCACATTGTTCTATACATTTTGTTGTCCATTAGGACACCATTGCCTCCTTTATCCGATGGCTTTACAACGATTGAATGGTTGTTGCGTAGGGATTCTAATGCTTTGCTCTCTTCAGCAGATACATTTTGTGAAGTCTTGACACTACAGGATATTTTAGCAACACCCTTGAGTGTCTGTCTAATAAAAGTAGCTACACTTGGATTGGTTTGTAGTGATGGAAATTTGGTAGATGGATTTTTAAAGAGAGTCACTGGATTGAGGGTAGATTTATTCACCTCTTCAAGTAGTTTGTCAAGATCTAATTGATCTATCAGATCATCCGAGTTGCTCTCTTGGAATTGTAGGGTCAGATCCCATAGGGCCTTAAACTCTCTCATAGTATATTTTGACCAATCTGTTGTGTCGATTTCATTGGGTATTGACTCATTTTGACACTTTAGCAGTAATTTTCAAGCAAACAAATGCAAGTCCGTAACCAATTCAAACAAGTCAAAATTTTGTTGGGGGCAGAAGCTCAAGCCCTTCGATAAGAGGCGAGTCTCTGCTTCTGTAATAGAGTGTGAAGATAGGTTAATAACATTTAGGGGTTGTGTTGTAACCGAATTACATGCGGGTCCATCCCACTCCCGATTTTGTTGGGTTGTGGGGAGCTCACTCCCCTTGTGGAGTTTAAAGGCTTCTGGGATGCTGAACGTTCGAATGAATTGGAAAATCGATTGGTAGCAGCAGTGACATCCGATAAAGATGAATCGGATTCACCAGGGACTGTGTAGGAGGATTCCCCTCCTCTTGATGGCATAGGAAAACACTCATTGGGATTACCTTGTTGGGTGTAATCTGAATCAGTATCCACCGAACGTTTTTTATAACCCTGTTCTAGGGAACCCCTGTTGGTTCCACTCCTCTTCTGGCGTCCTCGTCCTCTATTAAAGGAGTTTCTATCCTGATTGGGGTTGGACCCAAGAAACGGTGCTCGGAGGTGGGTAGGGGGCTCGGAGGTGGGTGACTCAAAAGGGGGGGTTCCTGCACCTTCTCGCTGAGAAAAAAAAACCCTGGTTGAAGGTAAATCTAAAGGAATTCTCACAACAAACGTTGTATAGTGTGTATCCAGCTTTAGTATTAAGAAAGATTTGATGGGACAAGACTTTCATGTAGATCAGGGGCCTTGAAACTGTTCAGTACGAGAAAAGAGTGGAGAATACCGCGCCAATCAGAAACCCAAAATAGCAGCCAACACTCCAATAAGACCAAATTGTGCAAAATACATAAACATAAATAGTGTAGCGCTAAAATGTAACCTCTATGCAAAAATTAATATGCATAATAAAAAAAAAAAAAGAAAATTATTCCACAGTGAAGTGAAAAGTAATCTTATCTTGTCTCCGGATTACATATTTGTGAAAAAAATATATGTGGAGTAACAACATACAAAAAAAACACTCATATATCAATGAAGATAAGAGATATATAAAATGAAAAAATACAAAGAATAAAAAATTTATAACGTGATAAGCTTAAAGTGTCCACATTCCAAAGGAATATAAATACAATCTTAGGGGATGAATTTATTAGAAAAGTGTCCAAAATCAAGAGGTATGGCCACCAAATAGATCTGAAAGTATTCTGTTCCCAGTGATCTATCATGCAAATAAGGCGGATTCCATACAATATAAATGATCCATAAATGTCTCCTCCATAGTGATCTGATCAACACAAAAGATAAGGTACTCTTACCAACTTTGGTGGACTCACAGGCCGTTGGCGGTGAGTCAAAAAGGCTTGCACTGTCTCAGAATGGAGGACAGTATGGGAGCAGGTCATGTGCTGGTAAACCTCTTCCTCCAAATGGGATGCCAGGATCCTGCCCGAGTGGTCTGCACGATCTTCGTTTAGATCAGAAATGGTAACCATGTATAAGGAAAGAAAAAAGGAGCCTCCACATGGTGTAAATCCAACAATTCAATTGGCATTTATTCAATCAATCACGACCATTTAACAGTCCATAAAAGTATAAAAAGATAGAATCGATTCCAGTATTTAAAAAAAGGCAAGCGTGGTGTGGGTGGCTGGGTACAAGGGGTCTCCTTGCTGTACCCAGCCACCCACACCACGCTTGCCTTTTTTAATTATGCCCATGCAAGGGCAAATGCTCAATGGTAGGCTAACGCATTTCGAGGGGTTCCCTCTTCATCAGAGCCTTGGAAAGCAAAAGAAAGTCTGTAAACTGTGGTAGATACACATAGAGAGGAGTGGCTGAGATGTTTTACATGGTGGGTGATGTATTCTACTTTACTCTAAAAGTATCCACATCCCAGCGCTCTAGATAGGATAAATACCAAATGTATGTGTGTATAATTAATGCTGTAGTAGAAGGCACATATATAAAAAGTGTTGGAATTATGCATTGTACATTATTATTACAGACAAGAGACGTATAATTGAAGTGTTAATTGAAGTATTAAAATGATGAAACATTGAAACATTAAAACTAGGGCTGTTACTGATTAAAATTTTCATGTTCAATTAATCGATTTTTTTTAATCGATTAATTGACTAATTTCGATTAATTACAACGCACATACAGATCCAACTACTTTTAGCTTTTGTTATGGTAACGGCCGAAGCCGGACATAGCGGGGCATGGCTAGGATGTCACACGTCAATCAAAAGCAAGCGCCGCCGTCATGGCAACAGCAGAAGCCAATACACACGGCAAAAATATCCCAGCTTATCAGCCTGTAAGGACAACAGTGTTAAAAACGGAGGTTATCAAATTTGCCTACACTTAGCTCACTGAATCATCCCAGTTAACCACATCTATATTTACCATCACTGTCCAGGCTGTCCGGTGACGTCACGGACATCGACGTCACCGGACTCCTCCCCCCTTCCCTTCGTTAGCAGACGGAGGCACTTGGGGAAGGGGGGAGGAGTCCGGTGATGTTACCGGATCTCCGACGGAACTCCCTTAAGACCGGGAAGCCAGCGGAGAGGTGAGTACCAATCAAAAGAATTTTGATTGATCAAAAAAATTAAAGATTAATCGAGGAATTAATCTTTAATTTCCACAGCCCTAATTAAAACATTAAGCCATTGAAGTAATGAAACAATAAAACATTAAAGCATTAAAAATTTTAAAATTATTTTAAAAATACGTTAACCACTTCAGCCCCAGACCATTTGGCTGGCCAAAGACCAGAGCACTTTTTGCGATTCGGCACTGCGTCGTTTTAACTGACAATTGCGCGGTCGTGCGACGTGGCTTCCCAACAAAATTTACGTCCTTTTTTTCCTACAAATAGAGCTTTCTTTTGGTGGTATTTGATCACCTCTGTGGTTTTTATTTTTTGCGCTATAAACAAAAAAAGAGCGACAATTTTGAAAAAAAGGCTATATTTTTTACTTTTTGCTATAATAAATATCCCCAAAAAATATATAAAAAAACCTTTTTTTCCTCAGTTTAGGCTGATATGTATTCTTTTACATATTTTTGGTAAAAAAAAATTGCAATAAGTGTTTATTGATTGGTTTGCGCAAAAGTTATAGCGTCTACAAAATAGGGGATAGTTTTATGACATTTTTATTAATAATTTTTTTTTTACTAGTAATGGCGGCGATCAGTAATTTTTATCATGACTGCTTCATTATGGTGTACAGATCGGACACTTTTGGCGCGATTTTGCGACCATTCACATTTATACAGCGATCAGTGAGATTAAAAATGCATTGATTACTGTGTAAATGTTACTGGCAGTGAAGGGGTTCACCACTAAGTAGTGCTGTAGGGGTTAAGTGTGTCCTAGGGAGTGATTCTAACTGTGGGGGGGAGGGGCTGTGTGTGACACGTCACTGATCACCACTCCCGATTACAGGGAGCTGTGATCAGTGACAGTGTCACTAGGCAGAACGGGGAGATGCTTGCTTACATTAGCATCTCCCTGTTCTTCCTCACCGTGAGACGATCGCGGGTATCCCCGCGGACATCGAATCCGCGGGACCCGCGATCCCGGTCACGGAGCTTCCGGCGGGCGCCTGCAAGCCGCCTCTTGAAGGGTAATGTACAGGTACGTTAATCTGCCTGTACGTGCCCTTCTGCCGCAGTATATCTGAGTGAGGCGGTCGGGAAGCGGTTAAAGGTATTAAAACAGTGAACCATTAAAACCGTAAGGTATTAGCATACCAAAAAACACAAAGAGCTCTACTTACTATAGTGAGTTCACTAGACACAGTAGTTTGAACGCAAATGTACATATATATACTGTACATATATATATATATATACACATACATATACACATGCATATACAAACACATACGCATACGCATACATATAGAGATTGCATATGCTCCACAATGTGGATAGATAGATGGAAGTCACTAGTGTATATTCAAAGGTGACAGGATTAGAAAGGTTCTTGTGTAAACGCACCTGTATCTAGACACATAAACTCATATGTGCAGAGGTGTGCATAAGGGTTGAACCTCTGAGAGTGCCTACTGCAAATGGAGTAAGATGACAGACTGTTCACTGGTGAAAATAAGGGGGATCTGGATGGCAGCTACCTTCATACCATAGAATTAAATGGTTCCTTTAATATTTGTTGTTTGTCTGTCATCTGTACCTACAGAGATATCAATGACACAGAGGGATGGACCCGGAAGGAATGACCCAATACATATATGTATACTGATATATTGCAAACTCAACAAAATCAGTAAGTATAAAACGGAATGTAATTAATTGAGTCATCCATATTGCTGACCTGCATTTGAGTTTGTTGAAGAGCTGCGGCTCCATGCATGTCAGCTGCAGGCTGGAGGCAATCTTTTTTGGAGGTTCTACTTTCCTCCTCGCAGAGTGCTGTCCTGTGTTGCAAGAAAAGATTGTAGCAGTCCACAGCTGTGTGGGACCTCAGCGGCATTTAAATTGGAATGC
Organism: Aquarana catesbeiana; assembly: GCF_042186555.1. Taxonomy (NCBI): domain Eukaryota; kingdom Metazoa; phylum Chordata; class Amphibia; order Anura; family Ranidae; genus Aquarana; species Aquarana catesbeiana. The sequence goes on along the minus strand of NC_133333.1, from coordinate 14,942,126 downwards.
AAGTGTGTGTGTGTAGAACGCAGGTGGGCAGGTCCGTGGATCGGTCCTGTGACCCACGATGTCAGACCTAGGAAGTAGGTCGGTCGCTCGCTGGGAACGCACGCCATCGTTCATGTGGTCTTTGCCCTGCGTTCCAGAGGCCGTTCTCACGTCCAATGGCCAGCCTGTTCTATAGGGGCTGGCCTGGCCGGACAGTGGTCTACATGGAGCCAAATCTCTGATGGCTATTGCAGACATCCCAACCTGCAAAAAGTCATTTCAGGGAGGTGACGATTTGCGCCCGCAAACGCCCCTCACCCCAACCCCCCCCCCGGCAGCAAAATATTATTTAAATCACTTTCTCAATATTTTTTCACAGTGCTTCTGGGGAAGGGGGTGGGGGGTGGGTGGCAATGGACGGTGTCAGTAGTTTTTTTACTTATAATAATTGATTTTTTTACATTTTCATTTGTTTTCATTTATTTTCACAATGCTTTTTTTTTAATTTTTTATTTTTTACACTTTTTCATTTTTTTTAGAATTTTGTTACAATATTTTATTTTTTATTTTTGGGGGGGATTTGGTGAGATGTCAGGGGTCTAAACAGACCACTGACATCTCCCCTTTGAGACAGACAAAGGGAATGAGGACACACATTCCCCAGTCCCTTTCTCAGCACTAAAGATGAATGAACAGGAGACAGAGGCTCCTGTCCATTCATAAACTGAGCAGAGTAAACACAGTTTACTCTGCTCAGGAATCACAGGACACAGGAGCAATCTCGCCCGCAAATGCCCCCCACCCCCCGTGGCAAAATATTATTTCAATCACTTTCTCAATATTTTTTCGCAGTGCTTCTGGGGAAGGGGGTGGGTGGCAGTGGAAGGTGTCAGTAGTTTTTTTACTTTTGATAATTGATTTTTTTACATTTTAATTTGTTTTTCTTTTTTTTCACAATGCTTTTTTTTTTTTTTTTACACTTCTTCATTTTTATGGAATTTTTTTTACAATATTTTATTTTTTATTTTTGGGGGGGATTTGGTGAGATGTCAGGGCTCTAAACAGACCACTGACATCTCCCCTTTGAGACAGACAAATGGACTGAGGACACAGATTCCCCAGTCCCTTTCTCAGCACTAAAGATGAATGAACAGGAGACAGAGGCTCCTGTCCATTCATAAACTGAGCAGAGTAAACAGAGTTT